>NC_057802.1:350497111-351097111 GCF_018294505.1 Triticum aestivum | reverse complement strand
AAATCCCCAACTCTCTCCGAGGGTCCTTGAGTTGCTTAGAATTTCGAGGATCGCGAAACGAAATGCAACAAAAATATGATATGCATGAATGATCTATGTATAACATTCCAAATTGAAAATTTGGGATGTTACAAACCTACCCCCCTTAAGATGAATCTCGCCCTCGAGATTCGGGTTGGCTAGAAAATAGGTGTGGGTGGTCTTTGCGAAGATCATCCTCTCGTTCCCAGGTGGCTTCATCCTCGGTATGGTGGCTCCACTGAACTTTGCAAAACTTGATAACCTTGCTGCGGGTGACTCGACTGGCAAATTCAAGAATCCTGACTGGCTTCTCCTCATAGGTCAGATCACTGTCCAACTGAATTGCTTCCAAGGGCACTGTATCTCTTAGTGGTATATCGGCCATCTCAGCATGACACTTCTTCAACTTTGAAACATGAAACACATCATGAACTCCTAACAGTCCTTCAAGTAACTCCAACTTGTAGGCAACTTCTCCCATACGTTCCAAAACACGATACGGTCCTACAAATCTCGGGGCTAACTTTCCCTTAACTCCAAAACGTTTCACTCCTCGCAGGGGTGACACTCGCAGATATGCTCTGTCTCCAATTTCATAGGTTACCTCCTTGCGTTTCGAATCTGCATAACTCTTCTGCCTGGACTGAGCTACCTTTAGTCTATCGCGAATCAACTTAACCTTCTCTTCAGACTCCTTGATCAAATTTGGTCCAAACAACTGTCGATCTCCAACTTCATCCCACATCAACGGTGTTCTGCACCTTCATCCATACAGGGCTTCGAACGGTGCCATCTTCAAACTGGCCTGGTAGCTATTGTTGTATGAGAACTCTGCGTAGGGCAAATTGTCATCCCAACTAGATCCATAATCTAGCGCACAAGCTCTCAACACATCCTCTAGAATCTGATTGACTCTTTCGGTCTGTCCATCTGTCTGCGGGTGAAAAGCTGTATTGAACTCCAGCCTTGTACCCAAAGTCTGGTGCAGCTGATGCCAAACTTTGAAGTAAACTGTGTTCCTCTATCTGATACGATGGTCCTCGGAACTCCATGCAGACATACGATCCTGGTCATGTATATCTTGGCCAACTTCGCACTTGTATAGGTGGTTTTCACTGGGATAAAGTGAGCCAGTTTGGTCAATCGATCAACTACTACCCATATAGAATCATATCCTGATTTGGTCCTGGGCAATCCGGTGATAAAATCCATGCCAAGTTTATCCCACTTCCATTCGGGTATCGGCATAGGCTGTAACAATCCTGCTGGCTTTTGATGTTCTGCCTTCACTCTCTGACATACATCACATACAGCTACATACTCGGCAATATCCTTCTTCATACTAGTCCACCAGAAATGTTCCTTCAAATCCAAATACATCTTGGTGTTTCCGGGGTGTATCAAGTATGGTGAGTCATGAGCCTCCTGAAGTATTAACATCCTGATCTCTGTGTTATTTGGGCACATAAACACGGTCCTCAAACCATAAGGTGTCGTGCTCATCCTCACGAAAACCTTTGGCCTTTCCTTTGCTCATTCTCTCTTTTATCTCGGCAATCTCTTTGTCATCCTTCTGAGCTTCTCGAATCTTTCCTAACAATGTAGACTGAACCTCCATTGTTGCAACAAAACCTCTAGGAACAATCTCCAATCGAAGTTCCTTGAGATCCTCTGCTAACTCCTTTGGCAATCCCGTGCTTACTAGGGTGTTAGCATAACTCTTCCGACTCAAAGCGTCTGCTACGACATTGGCGTTGCCTGGATGATAGTGAAGCTTCATGTCATAATCCTTTATAAGCTCCAACCATCTCCTCTGCCTAAGGTTCGGCTCCTTCTGTGTGAAAATGTACTTCAAACTCTTATGATCCGTGTACACATCACAACGGTTTCCAATAAGGTAAGGTCTCCAAGTCTTGAGCGCATGCACTACAGCTGCTAACTCCAAATCATGCATGGCATAATTCAATTCGTGCGGTTTTAGTTGTCGTGAGGCATACGAAACAACTCTTCCGTCCTGCATAAGCATACTTCCAAGTCCTAGGCGAGAGGCGTCACAATACACTTGGAAATCCTTGCGTATATCCGGCAGAATCAGCACTGGGGCTATAGTCAAACGTTTCTTAACTCCTGAAAACTTGCCTCACATTCTTCCGTCCATTTAAATTTGGTATCCTTCTTCAATAACTCCATCATTGGTTTCGCAATCTTGGAAAAAATCTCAATGAATCTCCGATAGTATCCTGCGAGTCCAAGAAAACTGCGAATCTCGCTAACTGAAGTGGGTGCCAACCATTCAGTGACTGACTGAACCTTGGTGGGGTCTACTGCTATACCTTCTCCTGATATAACATGTCCAAGGAATCCAACTTCCTTCAACCAAAACTCACATTTGCTGAACTTGGCATACAACTGATGTTCCCTGAGTTTCTCGAGAACTAAACGCAAATGCTCCTTGTGCTCCTCCTCATTCTTCGAGTATACCATTATATCATCAATGAACACCACAACAAACTTATCCAAATATTCCATGAACACCTTGTTCATCATCTCATGAAGTAAGCAGGGGCATTAGTCAGTCCAAATGACATGACCGTATATTCATACAACCCGTACCGTGTGGTGAAGGCTGTCTTTGGTATATCCTTCTCTCGAATCTTCAGCTGGTGATACCCTGATCGCAGATCGATCTGCGAAAACACCTTAGCTCCTTGCAACTGGTCAAACAAATCATTGATCATCGGTAGTGGGTATTTGTTCTTAATCGTCACTTCATTCAACGCCCGATAATCAACAACCATTCTCAAGGATCCATCCTTCTTCTCAACCAAGAGCACTGGGGCTCCCCATGGTGATGAACTTCGTCGAATGTAACCTTTCTCCAATAACTACTTGATCTGCTTCTTAATCTCCTCCAGATCATTTGCGGGCATCCGGTATGGTCGCTTCGATATAGGCCCGGTGCCTGGCAATAGTTCTATCAAAAACTCGATGTCTCGATCTGGAGGCATGCCTGGTAATTCCTCTGGAAATACATCTGGGTAAACCTTTACGACAGGTACTTCCTCTTGAACAACTCCTGAGAGGGAATTCACTTGGCTCCTCCTAGGCGCGTGCCTAGATACATACTTGATCCTTTTTCCCTCCAGGGTGGTGAGATAAATCGACTTACTAGCACAGTCAATGCTTCCTCCATACTTTGACATCCAGTCCATGCCTAATATCACATCCAATCCTTGTGACTCCAAAATTATTAGGTCTGACGGAAAAACATGGCTACCAATGGTTAAGGGTATCTGGTCGCACCATCGGCTAGCCATATACTCTGCTCCAGGCGAACTCACTAACAGAGGGGTCCTAAGGGTTTGGGTTGGTAGTTTAAACTTATCCACGAATCCCCTTGATATGTATGAATGCGATGCACCAGTATCAAAAAGAACAAGGGCGGTAAAAGACTTAACCAAAAACTTACCGATAACCGCGTCTGGCTGCTCTTCAACCTCCTCCATGTTAACGTGGTTCACTTGTCCTTTGTTGAATGGATTGGGCTTCTTCCCAGCGCTCCCGTTACCGTTTCAATTCTTCGCTTCAGGGCACTCCGTGGCATAGTGTCCAGTCTTCCCGCACTTGAAGCCAGTAATGTGACTTAGGTCTCTCTTGGCGGGTGTGGCTAGATTGGAGCGGTTCTGATTGTTGTTTGTTCCGTTCCCAGTCCCATTCTTAGAACCATTGTGGTTATGCAAACTTCCTCCGGTGTGGTTATGACCTCCATGGTTATGAACAAGTCCTCCCGAGTTCGGGGTTAGACGAGGCTTCTGCTGAGCTCCTGAGTTGTATCTTCCTTGCCCATACTTCCTCGTACGGCTCTCAATCTGCTGTTGCTTCCCTTCAATCATAAGAGCCTTATCTACCAACTCCTGGTAGTTTTTGAATGTTGCCACCATCAACTGCATGCTCATCTCATCATTCAGCCCTTCCATAAACTTCTCCTGCTTCGCGGCATCTGTGGCCACATCATCAGGGGCATAGCGAGATAACTTGCTAAACTCATCCACGTACTGAGCTACAGTACGGTTCCCCTGGCGTAAGTTGTGAAACTCACGCTTCTTCATATTCATAGCTCCCGTTGAGACATGGGCTATGCGGAAAGCTTGCTGAAACTGATCCCAAGTGACGTTGGCTATGGGGAAAGTGGCCGTATAATTCTCCCAACATGAGGCTGCTGGTCCATCCAATTGATGTGCGGCAAAGCGCACCTTCTCAGCATCTATGCAACCTGCGGTGGTCAACTCCCTTCCAATACAGCATAGCCAATCATCTGCAGCTATAGGCTAGGTGCTAATGGAAAACACCGGCGGCTGCAACCTCAGAAAGCAAGCTAAGTTGTCAACTGGAGGCGGGTTGTTGTTGTTGTTGTTGCCTTGGTTCTGGACTAACAATTGCATCAAGGCATTCTGCTGCTGGATCTAGTGAGCTCCGGCGGGAAGGCAAATCCGGTGTCACGTCTCGGAGGCATCTGATGGGTTTAGAGGGGAGAGATTAGAATAGAAAAGGGGTCTAGTGAGAAAGCACTACCTATATGCACATGAGACAAACACAATCATTTCACTCAATCAATCAAGCAAGGGCATACAAACGGTCTAGAACTATCGTTGAAAGTGCTCAACTACTACTATATACTTGGGGGAATACTACTAATTATTTGGTGGTCATCTAGAAATTTTGATCGGTGGAAGACTCCATGATGTCTGCTCCAGCTTCGTCTTCAAAGTCATCTTCACTGGGGTCGGAGTCGGTGTCGTTGATGATGATGTAGTTCTCCGGGCAAGTGGAATCGTCGTCCTCTCCTCCTGGCGCGGGGTCTCCCATGAATATTCTGATCTTCCTTATCAGGTCGTCATTCTTCTCCAATAGTGTGGCAATTTACTCCTCATATCCATCGCGTGTAGACTTAAGTTCTTCTTCCAGCTCGATGATCCTTGTCTTCGCCTTCTTAAAATCCATCATGTCCGCGCACATCTGATTCTCCTGGAGTCGAATGTGCTGGTTTAACTCCTGGATGAAAGCTGCAATGGATATGTCCTTCTTGGTGTTGATCATATCCCATTGCTCATCTCGGCGCCCACATATCTGATAGATAGTGTCCTTAAGATCCTTGTTGTAGACTTCTCCAATGCGTCCCATGGTAATGTGGGCTGCCATGCTCTTGCCTAGACTCCAGGTTGGTGCATCAAAAGAAAACTCTATGGGCTTAGTGGTTGGCGAGAACGTCCTTCCCGGAACTTGAACTTGAATCATCCAGCGCTCCTCTTCTGGTAAAGTGGCGTTGTAAGTCCCGGTGAAGCTTGGTATTCCGATGTTTAGGTACTTAGTGACTTCCTTCAAGTGGCGTCCAAAGGGGGTGTCTTCATCCGGTTGTGCAAACTTGTTCCTCGAATCCGCCATCCTAAGAGTAGAAAATGGAGAGGAGTCAGAAATGAGTAGAGAAGAGTGACCTAGGGTTTATCTTAGTGGTCGTGTCCTACACTCAGCGTGTGCTCTGATACCATCTTGTAGCGACCCGACCTCAAACGGTCAAGTCTCTGTGCTTCAGTGTCATCCCTGGATCGGTAATGCTGACACACACAGTACTCGAAGGATTTATAACAGAGTAGCAATCACACACTTATTACACCGAATGTCTTAGAAGAGAACTTATTACAATAAATATGGCTTAAGGCCATCTAATACGATAATAGCGGAAGGCTTGGAAGATAAAGTGAGTCCATCAACTCCAACGGCATAGCTGAGCTGCATGGCAACGACCTAACGAACCTTACTCCTCGTCTGAAAAGTCTGCAACATAATACGTTGCAGCCCGAAAACGGGTCAGCACATGGACTATGCTGGCAATATAACACAGTAGAGCAAGAACAGAATAATGCTATCACTACATGCATATTTGGCTGGTGGAAAGCTCTATGGTTATAGTTTTGCGAAAAGCCAATTTTTTCCTACGACAAAGGAATAAGTTTATTTTAACTATCATGGTAGTTGAAACATCATTGAGAAGGTTCCTCCAACTCAATCCCAATTAAAGTAATTATCAACCCAACAATATTAAATTAGAGTGATGAGATACTTAGGACAATCCAAGTACTAGATACTCAAGATGTCCATAACCGGGGACACGGCTAACCATGATTAGATTGTACACTCTGTAGAGGTTTGCGCACTTTTCCCCACAAGACTCGATCTCCTCCGTTGGATTTCTCGCACTACATGGTGTTTGAGAAACGGATGACCGAGACACAGTCTTTCAGAAACATTAACTCTTTACTCCGGGTAGACTATACCAACCTACATCCCTCTACATCTGCTAGTCCACCTCTTCAAGAGCTCATGCAACTTACTCAACTATGCTAGAGCCCATAATAGCTTGTGGCTGCACACAAAAGTTTCTAGCATGAAATATCTCAGTTCCCTTTGAGCCTGGGTGGCGGACCTTAGGATGATCACACGGGTACTCCGGGATATCCTAGGACAACATTGGATTCTCCATGTGCCCGACAAGCAATCCACCTAGATGTGTATTTAAGTTACCACCTTAAGTTGAACCATTAATTAACAATCTCACATCCGTCATGGATTCACTCACCCAAACCACGTCTACGAGCATAGCATAGCAATATAAGCAATACGTAGAATTAACTCCCAAGGGTTTGATTATAACAGGGCAATAGGTTCTACCTCATCAACTACTTCCCAATACCCACAAGTTAATCACATCCTATAGTGCAATGTTTGAGGATTGGACCTAATGCATAAAAACTAGGTATGAAAAGAGTATGATCAATGTGTTACTTGCCTTGCTGACAATCCGCAAAACCTAGGGACTCGTAGTAGCACGCTTCGCACTCCGGGAATTCTATCGCCAGCTAACAATAGCATACATAAGCAATCAATCACAGATGCACGAGCAAAACTCAAAGAAGAAGAATTGACCAAAAAGTTCAACTTAAGAACTCTGGTTTGCAAAAAGAATAAAATCAAACGGAGCAACAAAACTCAAACTGCGAGAGAAACAAGATCCGTTTACTAATCTGAACTAAAGTCAAATTTTACAGTACCAAAATCTTGTTCAAGTTGGTTAAACAGAAAGCGGGTTTCGAGACAAAGATCTAGGCGCTTGAATCGCCTGATTCCGATAAACGAGCGAAAAGATAAACTAAAACAAAAATCAGATCAGAAATCGCGATCGAAAATAATCGCGAAAAACCCGAGAAAAAGAAAACTGACGAACAGGCTAACGAACGAACGTTCGTTATCTGTAACTAACAAGCGAAAACCGTTCGTTAAAATGAACGTACGGACGAACGTCTGCTAAATAAACTAAACCGAGAAAACCGGCGAACCGATCTAAAAAACGAAACTAGGGTTTTATTAAAAAAACCGACGGTTTTTACCTAAACCAAAAAAAACCGAACGGCGAGATCGGATCGGATCGGCGGCGGCTCTGGCGGCTTCCGCGGCGGGGCAGCGAGGCGGGGGCAACGCGGGGCGGCAGCACGGGGTGGCGGAGGGCGGCGCGGGGCGCCTCGGCAGCAGCGGCGAGCGGCAGCGTGCGGCGGCGGCGGCAGTAGCGGCGCAAGGCGGTGGGGCGGGCGGCTTGCGGAGGCGGCGGCTCCGGCTTGGGGATCCAGGGGGGCCTCGGGTCGGCTTTTAAAGGGGGGTGGCGGCTTGCGGGAGGGGGTAGCAGGGCGTGGCCGACTCGGCCACGGCGAGCGGCGGCGTGGCGGTCGCGGTCTCCGCGAGGGAGAGGGCGGCGCGGGGTGGCTGGGCAACTGGGCCTCGGCCCAGTTCGGTCCGGCGGGCTCTCTCCTTTTAAAAAAAACTCATTCCGCCGAAAATAAATCCTACAAAAATAAATAAAAATCTAAAAATGCCAAAACAAATTTCCGCCGTATAAATAAAATATTTAGAACAAGATGAACATTTTCTTGGCCCTAAAATGCAATTTTGAAAACATGCAATTTTTCTAATGCAAATAAAATAACAATAAAATCCGAATAAAATCAAATATTTGATTTTAATATTTTTCCTCCAATATTTCATTTATTTTGGAGAAGTCATATGATCTCCTCTCATATATTTTAATTTGAAATATTTTCGGAGAGAAAAATAATTAAAACAAATAATCCTCGTTTCAATATTTGATAAGATTCAAATATGAAAACAGTGAAATCCCCAACTCTCTCCGAGGGTTCTTGAGTTGCTTAGAATTTCGAGGATCGCGAAACGAAATGCAACAAAAATATGATATGCATGAATGATCTATGTATAACATTCCAAATTGAAAATTTGGGATGTTACAACAAGTATCCTCTCAGAAGTGTGTAGTATGACCTTCTCCTACCTTCAGAGCACCTCCATTAAAGAACAGAACTTTAGTCAGCATCAAGGCTTTCCAGAAGGTAGAGTCATACGGTTGTAGTGTGTCTTGGGACAAAGTCTCGGACTGAAGATATTTGTTACGCAATAATTAAATCCACACCCATATTCCTCCCAAGAAAGCATGTACAACCATTTACAAAAAATACATGTGTTCTTAATCTCAAGGTCTTCAATTCCTAGACCCCTTGGTCTTTCGGCCAACATAGACTATCCCACCTCGCCGGACGATATTTAGACTTACATCAGTCTGCTAAAATATATAGAGCGGTAAAAAATGTATTTTCCTCACACCTATTGGGACTTATAAAAAGATAGCATGAACATAGAAAGACTCGTGAACAAGAATTTACAAGGATCAACCGACCGCCATAAGACACCAGTTTACCTTTGCAACAACTAAGTTTCTTTTCACACTTGTCCTCAATACATGTTCACTCTTATCAGTGAGTTTTCGATGGTGTATTGATATCTCAAGATAACTAAATGGGATCTTAGCTATCTCACGAGCGAATAATTGTTTATAATGGTCTTCTTCTTATTTAGCGCATCCAAAGTAGAACAATTTCATCTTGTGAAAATTAATCTTAAGCCTAGACAATTGTTTGAAAGGACAAAGAATCAATTTCATATTAACTACCTTGTCCATTGATACGTCTCCAATGTATCTATAATTTTTTATTGTTCCATGCTATTATATTATCTATTTTGGATGTTTAATGGGCTTTAATATGCTCTTTTATATTATTTTTGGGACTAACCTATTAACCGAAGGCGCAGTGCAAATTGATGTTTTTTTGCCTATTTCAATGTTTTGCAGAGAAGGAATATCAAACGGAATCCAAACGGAACGAAACCTTCGCGAGGATCTTTCTTGGAACAAACGCAACCCAGGAGACTTGGAGTGGAAGTCAAGGAAGCAACGAGGAGGCCACGAGGCAGGAGGGCGCGCCCCCCACCCTCGTGGGCCCCTCGTAGCTCCACCGACCTACTTCTTTCGCCTATATATACTCTTATACCTTGAAAACATCCAGGGGAGCCACGAAACCACTTTTCCACCGCCGCAACCTTCTGTACTCGTGAGATCCCATCTTGGGGCCTTTTCCGGCAATCTACCGGAGGGGGGTTCGGTCACGGAGGGCTTCTACATCAACACCATAGCCTCTCCGATGATGTGTGAGTAGTTTACCACAGACCTTCGGGTCCATAGTTATTAGCTAGATGGCTTCTTCTCTCTCTTTGGTTCTCAATACAAAGTTCTCCTCGATATTCTTGGAGATCTATTCGATGTAATACTTTTTGCGGTGTCTTTGCCGAGATCTGATGAATTGTGGGTTTATGATCAAGATTATCTGTGAACAATATTTGATTCTTCTCTGAATTCTTATATGCATGATTTGATATCTTTGCAAGTCTCTTCGAATTTTCGGTTTAGTTTGGCCTACTAGATTGATCTTTCTTGCAATGGGAGAAGTGCTTAGCTTTGGGTTCAATCTTGCGGTGCTCGATCCCAGTGACAGAAAGGGAACTGACACGTATTGTATTGTTGCCATCGAGGATAAAAAGATGGGGTTTATATCATATTGCTTGAGTTTATCCCTCTACATCATGTCATCTTGCCTAATGCGTTACTCTGTTCTTATGAACTTAATACTCTAGATGCATGTTGGATAGCGGTCGATGTGTGGAGTAATAGTAGTAGATGCAGAATCGTTTCGGTCTACTTGACACGGACGTGATGCCTATGTTCATGATCATGCCTAGATAGTCTCATAACTATGCGCTTTTCTATCAATTGCTCGGCAGTAATTTGTTCACCCACCGTAATATATGCTATCTTGAGAGAAGCCACTAGTGAAACCTATGGCCCCGGGGTCTATTTTACATCATATTAGTTTATCATCAACTTGCCTATTTCTGTCGCCGTTTATTTTGCAATCTTTACTTTCCAATCTATATAACAAAAATACCAAAAATATTTATCTTATTATCTTTATCAGATCTCACTTTTGCAAGTGGCCGTGAAGGGATTGACAACCCCTTTATCGCGTTGGTTGCAAGGTTATTGATTGTTTGTGCAGGTACTAGGCGATTTGCGTGTAGTCTCCTACTGGATTGATACCTTGGTTCTCAAAAACTGAGGGAAATACTTACGCTACTTTGCTGCATCACCCTTTCCTCTTCAAGGGAAAACCAACGCATGCTCAAGAGGTAGCAAGAAGGATTTCTGGCGCCGTTGCTGGGGAGATCTACGCAAAAGTCAAGACATACCAAGTACCCATCACAAACTCTTATCCCTCGCATTACATTATTTGCCATTTGCCTCTCGTTTTCCTCTCCCCCACTTCACCCTTGCTGTTTTATTCGCCCTTTTTGGTCCGTCTCTTTTTGCTTGCTTCTTCTGTGCTTGTGTGTTGGATTTATTGTTTGTCACGATGGCTCAAGATAATACTAAATTGTGTGACTTGTCCAATACTAACAACAATGATTTTATTAGCACTTCGATTGCTCCTATTACCGATGCTGAATCTTGTGAAGTTAATGCTGCTTTGTTGAATCTTGTCATGAAAGATCAATTTTCTGGCCTTCCTAGTGAAGATGCCGCTACCCATCTAAACAACTTCGTTGATTTGTGTGATATGCAAAAGAAGAAAGATGTGGATAATGATATCGTTAAATTGAAGCCATTTCCGTTTTTGCTTAGAGATCGTTCTAAAACTTGTTCTCTTCTTTGCCTAAAAATAGTATTGATTCATGGAATAAGTGCAAAGATGCTTTTATCTCAAAGTATTTTCCTCCCGCTAAGATCATCTCTCTTAGAAACGATATTATGAATTTTAAGCAACTTGATCATGAGCATGCTGCACAAGCTTGGGAGAGGATGAAATCAATGATACGTAATTTCCCTACACATGGTTTGAATTTATGGATGATTATACAAAAAATTTATGCCGGATTGAATTTTGCTACTAGGAATCTTTTAGATTCGGCCGTGGGAGGCACTTTACGGAAATCACTTTAGGAGAAGCTACTAAACTCCTAGATAATATTATGGTTAATTATTCTCAATGGCACACCGAAAGATCCACCAGTAAAAAGGTTCATGCGATTGAAGAGATTAATTTTTTGAGTGGGAAGATGGATGAACTTATGAAATTGTTTGCTAATAAGAGTGTTTCTTCTGATCCTAATGATATGCCTTTGTCCACTTTGATTGAGAATAATAATGAATCTATGGATGTGAATTTTGTTGGTAGGAACAACTTTGGTAATAACGCGTATAGAGGAAACTTTAATTCTAGGCCATTCCCTAGTAATTCCTCTAATAATTATGGTAATTCCTACAACAACTCTTATGGAAATTTTAATAAGATTCCCTCTGATTTTGAGACTAGTGTTAAATAATTTATGAATTCGCAAAAGAATTTCAATGCTTTGCTTGAAGAAAAATTGCTAAAGATTGATGAGTTGGCTAGGAACGTGGATAGAATTTCTCTTGATGTTGATTCTTTGAAACTTAGATCTATTCCACCTAAGCATGATATCAATGAGTCTCTCAAATCTATGATAATTTCCATTGATGAGTGCAAAGAAAGAACCGCTAGGATGCGTGCTAAAAAGATTGCTTTGTAAAAGCGTGTTCTTCTAGTTTTCATGACAATAATGATGAAGATCTAAAAGTGATTGATGTGTCTCCTATTAAATCTTTGTTTTACAATATGAATCTTGATAAATATGGGACTGGAGATGAGTCAACTTTAGTTAAAAGGCGTCCCAATGATTCGGAGTTTTAGATCTTGACGCAAAAATTGGTAAAAATGGGATTGAAGAGGTCAAAACTTTAGATAGCAATGAACCCACTATTTTGGATTTCAAGGAATTTAATTATGATAATTGTTCTTTGATAGATTGTATTTCCTTGTTGCAATCCGTTTTAAATTCTCCTCATGCTTATGATCAAAATAAAGCCTTTACTAAACATATTGTTGATGCTTTAATGCAATCTTATGAAGAAAAACTTGAATTAGAAGTTTCTATCCCTAGAAAACTATATGATGAGTGGGAACCTACTATTAAAATTAAGATTAAATATCATGAATGCTACGCTTTATGTGATTTGGGTGCTAGTGTTTCCACGATTCCAAAAACTTTGTTTGATGTGTTAAGTTTCCGTGAATTTGATGATTGTTCTTTAAATTTGCATCTTGCGGATTCCACCATTAAGAAACATATGGGAAGGATTAATGATCTTCTTATTGTTGCAAATAGGAATATGTGCTCGTAGATTTCATTGTTCTTGATATAGATTGCAATCCTACATGTCCTATTATTCTTGGTAGACCTTTCCTTAGAACGATTGGTGCAATTATTGATATGAAAGAAGGAAATATTAGATTCCAATTTCCGTTAAGGAAAGGCATGGAACACTTTCCTAGGAAGAAAATTAAATTACCTTATGAATCTATTATGAGAGCCACCTATGGATTGCATACCAAAGATGAGAATACCTAGATCTATTCTTGTTTTTATGCCTAGCTAGGGGCGTTAAACGATAGCGCTTGTTGGGAGGCAACCCAATTTATTTTTATTCCTTGCTTTTTGTTCCTATTTAGTAATAAATAATTCATCTAGCCTAATTTTAGATGTGGTTTTATATTTTAATTAGTGTTTGTGCCAATTAGAACCTTTGGGAAGACTTGGGTGAAGTCTTTGCGATCTTGCTGTAAAAAACAGAAACTTTAGCGCTCATGAGATTAGCTGCCATTTTTTAGTGGAGAGTGATTTTAGGTTGATTCTTTTTGAAGATGATTAATAGATAAATTCCTAACGTCCACCAATTTATTTCAGAATTTTTGGAGTTCCATAAGTATACGTTTGATACAGATTACTACAGACTGTTCTGTTTTTGACAGATTCTGTTTTTCGTGTGTTGTTTGCTTATTTTGATGAATCTATGGCTAATTTCGGGGGGTATGAACCATAGAGAAGTTGGAATACAGTAGGTTTAACACCAATATAAATAAATAATGAGTTCATTACAGTACCTTAAAGTGGTGGTTTGTTTTCTTACACTGACGGAGCTCATGAGATTTTCTGTTTAAGTTTTGTGTTGTGAAGTTCTCAAGTTTTTGGGTAAAGATTTGATGGATTTCGGAATAAGGAGTGGCAAGAGCCTAAGCTTGGGGATGCCCAAGGCACCCCAAGGTAAAATTCAAGGACAACCAAAAGCCTAAGCTTGGGGATGCCCTGGAAGGCATCCCCTCTTTCGTCTTCGTCTATCGGTAACTTTACTTGGGGCTATATTTTTATTCACCACATGATATGTGTTTTGCTTGGAGCGTCTTGTATGATTTGAGTCTTTGATTTTTAGTTTACCACAATCATCCTTGCTTTACACACCTTTTGGAGGGACACACATGAATCGGAATTTATTAGAATACTCTATGTGCTTCACTTATATCTTTTGAGCTAGATAATTTTGCTCTAGTGCTTCACTTATACCTTTTTAGAGCACGGTGGTGGTTTTATTTTATAGAAATTATTGATCTCTCATGCTTCACTTATATTATTTTGAGAGTCTTTTAGAACAGCATGGTAATTTGCTTTGGCTATAAATTTAGTCCTAATATGATAGGCATCCAAGATGGGTATAATAAAAACTTTCATATAGAGTGCATTGAATACTATGAGAAGTTTGATACTTGATGATTGTTTTGATATATGAACATGGTAATATTAGAGTCATGATAGTTGAGTAATTGTGAATTTGAGAAATACTTGTGTTGGATTTTTCAAGTCCCGTAGCATGCACGTATGGTAACCGTTGTGTAACAAATTTGAAGCATGAGGTGTTTCTTTGATTGTCCTCCTTATGAGTGGCGGTCGGGGACAAGAGATGGTATTTTCCTACTAATCTATCCCCCTAGGAGCATGCGCATAGTGCTTGGTTTTGATGACTTGCAGATTTTTGCAATAAGTATATGAGTTCATTATGACTAATGTTGAGTCCATGGATTATACGCACTCTCACCCTTCCATCATTGCTAGCCTCTTCGGTACCGTGCATTGCCCTTTCTCATCTCGAGAGTTGGTGCAAACTTCGCCAGTGCATCCAAACCCCGTGATATGATACGCTCTATCACACATAAACCTCCTTATATCTTCCTCAAAACAGCCACCATACCTACCTATTATGGCATTTCCATAGCCATTCTGAGATATATTGCCATGCAACTTTCCACCATTCGGTTTGTTATGACATGTTTCATCATTGTCATATTGCCTTGCATGATCATGTAGTTGACATCGTATTTGTGGCAAGGCCACCATGCATAATTTTTCATACATGTCACTCTTGATTCATTGCCTATCCCGGTACACCGCCGGAGGCACTCATATAGAGTCATATTTTGTTCTAGTATCGAGTTGTAATCCTTGAGTTGTAAATAAATAGAAGTGTGATGATCATCATTAGTAGAGCATTGTGCCGTGTGAGGAAAAAAAGAGAAAGGCCAAAAAAGGCCAAATAAAAAAATGGAGAAAGGCCAAATAAAAAAAGAGAAGGCCCAAAAAATGAGAGAAAAAGAGAGAAGGGACAATGCTACTATCCTTTTTTCCACTCTTGTGCTTCAAAGTAGCACCATGATCTTCATGATAGAGAGTTTCTTATATTGTCACTTTCATATACTAGTGGGAATTTTTCATTATAGAACTTGGCTTGTATATTCCAACAATGGGCTTCCTCAAATGCCCTAGGTCTTCGTGAGCAAGCAAGTTGGATGCACACCCACTTAGTTTCTTTTGTTGAGCTTTCATACATTTATAACTCTAGTGCATCCGTTGCATGGCAATCCCTACTCCTCGCATTGACATCAATTGATGGGCGTCTCCATAGCCCGTTGATTAGCCGCGTCGATGTGAGACTTTCTCCCTTTTTGTCTTCTCCACACAACCTCCATCACCATATTCTATTCCACCCATACACTACTGGAATTAGCTTCTTTGCCGTCCGCCATGGCAGACGGCAAAGGCATAGATCCCGGACGGAAAACTTCTTTGCCGTCTGCCAGCAGACGGCAAACTGTCCGTCTGAACAGGTGCCAGCAAAGGCCTTCTTTGTCGTCCGCTTCTTAGAAACGGACGGCAAAGGATTGTGCCGTCCGCCATCTGAGGCCAGCAGACGGCAAAGACAACGGATGGCAGTGGGGTGGGGTCAGAGCTGTTAGGGGGTTAACAACGCTCTTTGTCGTCCACCAGCGGACGGCACAGAGTCAAAGCTCTTTGCCGTCCGCTGACAGACGGCAAAGAGCTCAGCTAGGCCAGGACTGGGAACCTGCCATGTGGCCAGCTATGCCGTCTGCCAGCAGACGACAAAGATTCAAAGGTCTTTGTCGTCCGCCAGTGGACGGCAAACTGACCAAAGCAGCCAGTGTTCCCAGTTTCTACAGGTAGCTGCCACGTGTCCTCTTTGCCGTCTGCTAGCAGACGACAAAGAGGCTATATATCCCCTATTTTTATTTATATCCATTTAATTTCACTGGAATTCACACACAGATATACATATTTTTTTTTTCACAGGCACAGCAGACATATGATGTATCCAACACATAGCTCCATCCATGACAACATACATACATAAGAAACACAGTTTCATCCATACATCTTACACTAATATCACAATGTTCATCCAACACATTGTTCCATGCATCCATATAACAAGTTCCACATTATTCTTCGATACAAACAAAAAGAAGAACAGGGAAACAAGCACTCCATCCATGCAAGCTTTCATATAGTGAATTAAATCTGCAAAATGGGAAACAAGAAAGTTAGAAGAAGAAGAAGAAGAAGGAGAAGGAGAAGAAGAAGAAGGAGAAGACTAGAAGAAGAAGAAGAAGAAGAAGTAGAACTTCTTCTTCTTCTTCTTCTTTTCTTCCTATTCCTTCTTTTCTTCCTCTTCCTTGATTTTCTTCATCTTCCTTGATTTTCTTCATCTTATTATGTCATTTGTGGACTAAATAGGCTAAATTGTGTCATAAATGGACTAAATAGGCTAAACAAGAAGAAAATGCCATTTTTGAGCTAACGTAGCAAATTATGCCATTTTTGACCTAACTAAGCTTATTGTGTCATTTTAGAGGACAACAAGCTAAGTATATGCCATTTATGAGGTTAGCAAGGTTATGATGCCATTTACGAATAAAAACAAGTAAGAGGAGGAGGAGGAGGAGGAGGAGGAGAAGAAGAAGAAGAAGAAGAAGAAGAAGAAGAAGGAGAAGGAGAAGAAGACTAGAAGAAGAAGAAGAAGAAGAAGAAGAAGTTGTTCTTCCTATTCCTTCTTTCCTTCCTCTTCCTTGATTTTCTTCATCTTATTATGTCATTTGTGGACTAAATAGGCTAAATTGTGTCAAAAATGGACTAAACAGGCTAAATAAGAAGAAAAATACCATCATCACGGAGGTGTAGAATGGTCGGGGCTGCGCCAGTGGCAGACGGAGGTGAAGGACCGGCCGAGGTTCCGGCATTGGCAGACGCGAAAGGATTAGTCGATGCTTGTCGGGAGCCATGCTAAACCAAAGATCATTTCCAATAATGTCTTGTTAGCATGATGCAAAATGAAATGTGAATAGTAGAAACTAAGGACCATTCAAATAAAACTCACCGTGGTTGCCGGAGCAATCTGGGGCATCGGCGGAGGGGCCTGACCGTTTTTCTCGCACATGGTCTGCACATTTGGTTCTCATGTGTCAGTCATATTAGTTAGTAATGCGAACATTACGTGCATGATTGGGCTAATATGCACGAGAAACGTACCACGATGAGCTTGTATAGGGCCCGGTTAGACGCCTCGTTCCGGTTCCTCTCCTCCTCCAACAGCTTAGCCGTCCTCTCCTCCATCTCCCTCTCCCTCTCCGCCACCTCCCTTTTTTCCTCCTCCAAAAGCGCCTGGGTCTTCAATCTCTCTTTCTCAACCAATGCCTGCAACACAGCACTCCTCGTTTGCATTGTAATCATCGACGGACGCACACACAATGTAATGGAGGAAAGGTGAGAGAGTCCGTATAACTAACCGCCATGGCGAGCTTCGCGGGCCGTGCACGAGGCATTATCTCAGGATCAGAGCTACTTAGGAGCTTCTTGATATGCAGGAGAGTCTTAGGACAACGTATTAGTCCATCACCAATGGCTTGAGAGCCATGGGACCTCCCGCCACCAGATATCATCACCATCTCTGTATCAAAAGGATCCTGGCTCGGGTTAAAGTCCTCCCCTTTCCTCACCTTCCCCTCGTCTCTGTACTTCACAAGCTTGTGGTGGGAGGAGATGTTGGTGAAGCTCTCTGGATGATCTAGGTCAGACTCCGTGAATGGCTTGGCCTTCTTGTACGGGGCCACATAGGCCATGGCATAGAGGTCGAACAGACTTGGCACATGCTTCTTGTGGTGGTGCGCCTGAGAGAGAGGAACAAAATATTAGTTAAGGGCTCAAGCTAGCATGAAGAATGATATTGCTATGTAAATAGGTCATTTTGGAGCTAAGAAAGGTTATTATGTCATTTTCGAGGAAAATAAGCTAAGTTTAGGTCATTTTCGAGGTAACCAAGATTATTATGCCATTTTTGACCAAAGTATGCTAATTATGGTCATTATTGAGCTATCCAAGGTAGTTATGCCATTTTTTAGCTAACTATAACATATTTAGGCATTCTATAGAGCCATCTAAGGTTATTATGTCATTTTAGAGCTAATTATGTCATGAATGAACTAGCTAAGATTAGTTTAGGTTGTTATTGAGCTATCGAAGGTAGTTATGCCATTTTTTAACTAACTAAAGCATATTAAGTCATTTTATAGAGCTATCTAAAGGTTATTATGTCATTTTATATTAAGTCATTTTATAGAGCCATCTAAAGGATAAATGCTACCATGAAGAATTAAATTGCATGAATCATGTAGCAAACCACATACCCAGTTATCCCCGTACTCAAACAGGTTGGAGCTCCCTTGATGGTGTGGCACACCTTCCATTTGGTCGCGCTTATCCTTGGCCTTTTGGTGTTCGACTAGCCATTGGGGAGAGCACCACGCATCCACATACACCTCCCAACAGTCCATCTTATCCACACACCATCTCGGGGGCACCTAAGTGAGTCAAGAGAAATTTCAGCGCTACGCCTACGAATCGAATCAAGAAAACTAAGTTCAAGGCCTTAAGAATAGGTAATTACCTGCATGTACTTCTCCTTACTCAGAAACTTGTCGCGACACTTCTTCTTGCCCCTCCTAATACCCTTCGAGGCGTAGTAGTCTCGAACGGCCTGCAGTACCCGAGCCTCGTGCCGTAAGTTCTGAAGTAGGCGCTTGCACTCGGTTTTGACAACCATACACGCGGCCTCCTGCTCTCCCTCTGAAACCCTGTAGAAGGTCTGTAATCAAACAAGACAACACTGATTAGTACAATCACTAGGTAGTGTTGATTTTTAATTCTGTAGAGAAGAAATTGCCCAAAACCGACGGAACACAATGTCGGCCACCTTCTCGCACAAGACACCGTCGACCCTCTCCTCCGGCGGGGCCGGGGCAACCGAGTACAGCTCCCAGGTCAGTGCTAGCTGTGCAACCTGACCCTCACCGGGCAACGTGACCCACCCAGGGAAGTGCTGCCAGCAAAGCACACCAAGGACCTGGTTGGGCCTGCGGACATCATGGGGGTGTACCCAGCCCCTACAGTATGACAAGGCCAACGCATTAGATATTAATTTGAAGGAATGAAGGCAAAAGGTTAAAAAATAGTAAATGCACTTACTTCAACCCTTTAGGCGCAATCAACCACCTCTGGTCGGGGGTCGTCGGCACGGGCGGGAGCTTTGTACAGCCACGCTTGTAGACCTTCTTGCCCTTCTCAACCAGCTCTTCGTCACTGTAGCTATCATCTGAAAAGGTGTCCTCGCTACCATCCTCCGTGGGAAGAAGACTGCGGGATCGGAGTCTTCTAGGACGAAGACCCCATGACTGGAGTCTTCTGGGACGAAGACCCCGTGACCGGAGTCTTTTGGGACGAAGACTCTGGGACCGGACTCATGTGGGGCGAAGGATCGGCGACCCGAGTCTGGTGGGGCAAAGGATCAGCGGCCGGAGGCTCATGTACCGGAGTACGAGATGAGTCCACGTCAGACAGAGCAGTCCTGTGGTCGGGTGAATCAGCTGAGGGTGGTGGCGAGGAAGGCATAGCAGCCTTCCTACCTCTCCTGCTGCCACGTCCACCTCTACCAGCCTTCTTCGTCCTCCCCCGACCTCTCCCAGCCGAAGAAGAAGCGCCCGCCACAGTTGGCTGCATACTGTCTAGCAGCGCTCTCTGGAGGGGCTGGGCTGGAATAATGGAACCACCCCTCCCAGTAGTGCTCGCAGGAGGCTCGGGGCGCTCTGGACCCTTGCCCACCATCCTGTCAACACTTGCAATGACAAAAAGTAAAGGAAATTAGTACAACATAAAAAAATTGGATACGTGACATGAACATAATAATATGTATATAATTTAAGTGTATCATCATCATGAACATAATAAAAATACACCCGATCAACACAAATATATATGATGTTTTTGTATCATCATCATGTCCGGGGTCGATCGGGGTGTCAGGGTGTCGGTGTGTCGGGGTCGGGGTCGGGGTGTGCTGTCAGGGTGTCGGGGTGTGGTGTCAGGGTGTCGGGGGTCGGGGTCGTGGTCGGGGGGTCGGTATGTCGATTGTCGGGGTCTCAGGGTGTCGGGCTCGGGGTCGGGGTCGGGGTGTCGGTGGTCAGGGTCGGGGTGTCGGTGGTCGGGGTGTCAGGTGTCGGGGTGTCGATGGTCGGGGTCGGGGTCGGGGTGTGGTGTCAGGGTGTCGGGGTATCGGGGTCGGGGTGTCAGGGTGTCGGGGTCGGGTGTGGGTCGGGGTGTGGTGTCAGGGGGTCGGGGGTCGGGGTGGGGGTGGGGTTGGGGGGGTCGGGGTGTCGGTCGTGGTGTCTTCTTCTTCTTTCTCTTTTTTTCCTTTTCTTCTTCTTCTTCTTCTTCTTCTTCTTCTCCTTCTTCTTTCTCCTCCTCCTCCTCTTCTTCTTCTTCTTCTTCTTTTTCTTTTTCTTCTTCTTCTTCTTCTCCTTTTTCCTCTTCTTAAACCTAGCAGTAACCTAAAACAAAACAGGAAAAAACTACACCTAAACCTAGCACTAACCTAATCCTAAAAACTCAAAACTACACCTAAACCTAGCACTAACCTAAACCTAAAAACTCAAAAGTACACCCAATTAAACCTAGCACTAACCTAAAACAAAACAGGAAAATAGAGAACAAAAAAACAGGAAAAAAACGGAAAAAAATTACCTCTTGCTCCGGCGAGGTCGGCCGGTGGGCGGGGCGGCGCAGGGGCCGCGGGGAGGAGGACGGCAGCGGGGCGGGGCAGGGCGGCCCGGCGCATGCCTCTCTGGCGACGGGGCGCGGCGGGGCGGTGACGGGGCCGCGGGGAGGAGGACGACAGCGGGGCAGGGCGGCGCAGGGGCCTCGGGGAGGGGTCCGGCATGGCGGGGCGGCCCGACGCAGGCCTCTCCGGTGACGGGGCGCGGCGGGGCGGTGGGGCGACACAGGGGCCGCGGGGAGGAGGACGGCAGCGGGGCCGGAGGGGGGCGGGAGGGCTGGACGGCGGCGGGGCTGGCCAGCACTGGGGGCTGGGTCTGGGGGGCGGGGCTGGCCGGCAGCAGCGACAGCGGCGATAGAGGAGAGAGGCGGGCACGCGGGAGGGAGAGAGAGAAAGAGAGAGAGGGGGGAGACGGCTCGGCCCGTTAAGTGGGCCTTCTTTGCTGTCTGACTGTTAGACGACAAAGACAGCAAAGAAGGCCCACTTAAAGCTGGCTGACGGCAAAGAAGCAGCTGACGGCAAATAGCCTTTTTGCCATCTGCACTCTCTTTGCCGTCAGCTGGCCGACAGCAAAGAGGTGGCAGATAGCAAAATTCCAGATTCCAGTAGTGATAGTGCTATGTCCATGGCTCACGCTCATGTATTGCGTGAAAGTTGAAAAAGTTTGAGAATAGTAAAGTATGAAACAATTGCTTGGCTTGTCATCGGGGTTTTGCATGATGAGAGCATTTTGTGTGACGAAAATGAAGCATAGCCAAACTATATGATTTTGTAGGGATGAGCTTTCTTTGGCCATGTTATTTTGAGAAGAAATAATTGCTTAGTTAGTATGCTTGAAGTATTATTATTTTTATGTCAATATTAAGCTTTTGTCTTGAATCTTTCAGATCTGAACATTCATGCCACAATAAAGAAAATTACATTGAAAATTATGTTAGGTAGCATTCCACATCAAAAATTCTGTTTTTATCATTTACCAACTCGAGGACGAGCAGGAATTAAGCTTGGGGATGCTTGATACGTCTCCAACGTATCTATAATTTTTTATTGTTCCATGCTATTATATTATCTGTTTTGGATGTTTAATGGGCTTTAATATGTTCTTTTATATTATTTTTGGGACTAACCTATTAACCGAAGGCCCAGTGCAAATTGCTGTTTTTTTGCCTATTTCAGTGTTTCGCAGAAAAGGAATATCAAACGGAATCCAAACGGAACGAAACCTTCGCGAGGATCTTTCTTGGAACAAACACAACCCAGGAGACTTGGAGTGGAAGTCAAGGAAGCAACAAGGCGGCCACGAGGCAGGAGGGCGCGCCTAGGGGGGTAGGCGTGCCCCCCACCCACATGGGCCCCTCGTAGCTCCACCACCTACTTCTTTCGCCTATATATACTCTTATACCCTGAAAACATCCAGGGGAGCCACAAAACCACTTTTCCACCGCCGCAACCTTCTGTACCCGTGAGATCCCATCTTGGGGCCTTTTCCGGCGATCTGCCGGAGGGGGATTCGATCACGGAGGGCTTCTACATCAACATCGTAGCCTCTCCGATGATGTGTGAGTAGTTTACCACAGACCTTCGGGTCCATAGTTATTAGCTAGATGGCTTCTTCTCTCTCTCTTTGGTTCTCAATACAAAGTTCTCCTCGATATTCTTGGAGATCTATTCGATGTAATACTTTTTGCGGTGTGTTTGCCGAGATCCGATGAATTGTGGGTTTATGATCAAGTTTATCTATGAACAATATTTGATTCTTCTCTGAATTCTTATATGCATGATTTGATATCTTTGCAAGTCTCTTCGAATTTTCAGTTTAGTTTGGCCTACTAGATTGATCTTTCTTGCAATGGGAGAAGTTCTTAGCTTTGAGTTCAATCTTGCAGTGCTCGATCCCAGTGACAGAAAGGGAACCGACACGTATTGTATTGTTGCCATCGAGGATAAAAAGATGGGGTTTATATCATATTGCTTGAGTTTATCCCTCTACATCACGTCATCTTGCCTAATGCGTTACTTTGTTCTTATGAACTTAATACTCTAGATGCATGCTGGATAGCGGTCGACGCGTGGACTAATAGTAGTAGATGCAGAATTGTTTCGGTCTACTTGACACGGACGTGATGCCTATGTTCATGATCATGCCTAGATATTCTCATAACTATGCGCTTTTCTATCAATTGCACGGCAGATAATTGTTCACCCACCATAATATATGCTATCTTGAGAGAAGTCACTAGTGAAACCTATGGCCCCTGAGTCTATTTTACATCATATTAGTTTATCATCAACTTGCCTATTTCTGTCGCCGTTTATTTTGCAATCTTTACCTTCCAATCAATATAACAATACCAAAAATATTTATCTTATTATCTTTATCAGATCTCACTTTTGCAAGTGGCCGTGAAGGGATTGACAACCCCTTTATCGCGTTGGTTGCAAGGTTCTTGATTGTTTGTGCAGGTACTAGGCGATTTGCGTGTAGTCTCCTACTGGATTGATACCTTGGTTCTCAAAAACTAAGGGAAATACTTACGCTACTTTGCTGCATCACCCTTTCCTCTTCAAGGGAAAACCAACGCATGCTCAAGAGGTAGCATCCATATCATGTTTAATGAAAATTATAGTGTCATTAGGACATGTCCAAGGCAAACCCACAAATCGCCCGCAAACGTCCGGGTCGAGCTGTCTAGGTGCACTTTGCCATCCAACGCGGTATCATCTATCCATGGACTCCCCTAGTTGTCTGAAATCCCATAAACCAGGGGGAGCTTTGCGGGTGTCCGGACCATTGCCATGTACGCATCCGACACCCTGGTCCTACCGCAAAACCCTCTCCCATGCCCGCACCCTCTCCTGCGTGAACACACCTTCGCTCTCCCCGCCGCATTCATGCCAAGACAACTTTCAAGCCAAGGAAAGATATACTTCATGAAGATCATCCTACAGGCCCCAATGAACCAGTTATTCCCGTAGAATAGCCTGATGCTGGTGCAATTAGTACCGGCTCTGAAGAACAAACTTCCTTGCCATCATAATATTACTCACAACGAAGCAGATTCTTCATCGAGCGGTTCAGACTCTTCTTCGTCTGAGTGATTCCTCCAACAAGATGACTTCATCTCCTTCTATGACTGGTTATCGCGAGCAGAATGCCTCATATGCTTCAACACATTTTTGACACTTGGTGACAAAAAGGGGGAGAAGACCGAGAGTTAATAGTTATGGGTTTTTGCATGATGATGTTTTATTCCTCGAGTATTTCCATACATTGTTCTTATCTTGGTTCTTAAACATGTTGTACTAACTCTCGCCTATGATACTCTGATGAGTTGATGTAATGGTTAATTATCCATCATGTTGCATTATTATCTATCTACCTTGCAGGTGGAATTTTATCATATATCACGCATATGAATGCATTGACTTATTCCTCGTAATTATTGATTGCAATGCATTCCATTTTCCTCTAAGATATATAAATGTCTCTCCACAAATTTATCATGACATATGCATTTATATTTCAAAGCAATTGTTTTAGTGATGCATATCTCTAGGGGAGCTTCTTTTATATTTTAGAGATTTACATTCCTCACATTATTATTGAATTATTCCTCTATGAAGCTTTAACTGGTTTTGCCAACAATTGTCAAAGCGGGGTGTTGGTGCAATCTAGTGCCCCTTGAGTTTTCTTGGAGATTGCTGGACAAAAAAATTATGGGACTAAAGCGTTTACTCGTGCACACAAAGAGTTAGTCCCCGAAGTTATTAAGAAGTTTGTTGTAAACTTCATAGAAGATTGATGGCGTTGTGGAGAAGATTGCTACATCTTCAGAGAAGATTGTTGAGCTATTGAGGAGTTAGCCATCGTGAAGATTGCATGTCAGAGACGACCCCCAAAAATTGTTGTCGGAGCAATTGGTTCAGTATGTTTTTTGAGGAACAATTGACCACAGCAAGAATATTGAAGACAGTGAGAAGACAAAGTTCTTTTTTGTAGTTTCATATCTTTCATTTCAGTAATACGGCAAACCAAACTATTAAGGGGGGGTTCATGTTAGTCAAGATTTAGGTGTTTGTTGAATCCTCAATCATTAACCTATCTCATAGTGAAGTTGGGAGAAATTTCTTCAGGCACCGCGTTTTTACTTCAAAATCATAGACGGAATTCTTCTCGACTGCAAGAGAAAATCAGGGTTGTTGACTCAACTTTATAAGTTGTTGTGTGAGTTTCAAATCCGACCGTTGGACATATGTTGGTTGACCATTGAGTGGTGCAGTTTAGTATTTGTCATTTCACAGCTCGGGATTGCTCCGGATATAAATAGCCACTCACCGAACCATCAACAATTGGCTGCTCAATTTGAATTGGCAAGAGTTTGTCTGAACAACCCCTCTGTCAAGAGATTTCACTGAGAGAAACCTCAGAGCCCATACTTAGTTAGGTGAAAGCACAAGTGCTCCCTGGGTGATTTAGGTAATTAATATCAACATATCTTTTGTTGGACTAATAGTTTTATCTAATATATTTTAGATAAGTCCAACAGTGGCATGGCAAGGACAAGAGGATGTGGAACCCCCTCAAAATGCTAAGGACAAGGATTGGCAAAAGCTCAAGACTCTTCATTTTTGTTTAAGTGATCTAAGATCACATTGAGTTCATAGGAAAGCCAATACTATTAAAAGGGGATGAGGTGTTGCTTAATGACCTTGTTGCTCAAGTGCTTAGTGATATTGCTCCAAAACCCTCAGCCACTTTCTCTATCCAAATATGTCCAAACTCTAATTTCCAACTCGGCCCCATCGATATTTTCCATCTGGAGCCACCGAGTTCATCTGGACTTAGCCACTACCAAAACCCGAACAATTCGGTCCACCGATACAAATCTCGGTCCCGCCGATACAAATCTCGGTCCCACCAAGATAGCCTTGCGAGCGTTCTATGACTTGTTGCATTCACTTCGGTCTCACCGAGATGTTGCAAACGGTCCCACCGAGTTGGCTTGACCGATTCTCTATTGCTTGTTGCTTCACTTCGGCCCACCAAGATGATGCGATCGGCACCACCGAGATGAGGTTTTCCCTAAGCCCTAGCACATCGATCCCACCGAGTTATTCCCGGCGGTCCCACCGAGATTTCTAACGTTCATATTTTTACACAGATTGGCGCCACTGAGTTTTCTGATCGGTGCCACCGAGATGGGTCAAAAGTGTGTAACTGTTGGACTTTGTGTGGAGGCTATATATACCCCTCCACCTCTTCTTCCTCATAAAGGAGAGCCATCAGAACGTGCCTACACTCATGTTCGGGAACGAAGTAATTTCAAAAAAATTCCTACGCACACGCAAGATCATGGTGATGCATAGCAACGAAACGGGAGAGTGTTGTCCACATACCCTCATAGACCGAAAGCGGAAGCGTTATGACAACGCGGTTGATGTAGTCGTACGTCTTCATGATCGACCGATCCTAGTACCGAACGTACGGCACCTCCGCGATCTGCACACGTTCAGCTCGGTAACGTCCCACGAACTCACGATCCAGTAGAGCTTCGAGGGAGAGCTTCGTCAGTACGACGGCGTGATGACGGTGATGATGAAGCTACCGGCGCAGGGCTTCGCCTAAGCACTACAATGATATGACCGAGGTGGATTATGGTGGAGGGGGGCACCGCACACGGCTAAGAGATCAATGATCAACTTGTGTGTCTATGGGGTGCCCCCCTCCCCCGTATATAAAGGAGTGGAGGAGGGGGAGGAGGACGGCCTCCTAGGCGCGCCCCAAGGGGAGTCCTACTCGCACCGGGAGTAGGATTCCCCCCTTCCCTAGTTGGATTAGGAGAGAAGGAATGGGGGGGAGGAGGAAGGAAAGGGGGGGGGCCGCCCCCTCCCAATTCGGATTGAGCTTGGGGGTGGCGCCCCCTCCTTTGCTCCCTTCTCCTCTCTCCCAATAAGGCCCAATGAGGCCCATATACCTCCTGGGGGGTTCCGGTAACCTCCCGGTGCACCGGTATATGCCCGATCTCTCCCAGAACCATTCCGATGTCTAAATATAGTCGTCCAATATATCAATCTTTATTCCTCGACCATTTCGAGACTCCTCGTCATGTCCGTGATCATATCCGGGACTCATAATACCGATCGTCACCAAACGTTAAGCGTGCGGACCCTACGGGTTCGAGAACTATGTAGACATGACCGAGACACGTCTCCAGTCAATAACCAATAGCGGAACCTGGATGCTCATATTGGCTCCTACATATTCTACGAAGATCTTTATCGGTCAAACCGCATAACAACATACGTTGTTCCCTTTGTCATCGGTATGTTACTTGCTCGAGATTCGATCGTCGGTATCTTAATACCAAGTTCAATCTCGTTACCGGCAAGTCTCTTTACTCATTCCATAATGCATCATCCCGCAACTAACTCATTAGTCACATTGCCTGCAAGGCTTATAGTGATGTGCATTACCGAGAGGGCCCAGAGATACCTCTCCGACAATCGAAGTGACAAATCCTAATCTCGATCTATGCCAACTCAACAAGTACCATCGGAGACACCTGTAGAGCACCTTTATAATCACCCAGTTACGTTGTGACGTTTGGTAGCACACAAAGTGTTCCTCCGGTATTCGGGAATTGCATAATCTCATAGTCATAGGAACATGTATAAGTCATGAAGAAAGCAATAGCAATATACTAAACGATCAAATGCTAAGCTAACAGAATGGGTCAAGTCAATCACATCATTCTCTAATGATGTGATCCCGTTAATCAAATGACAACTCATGTCAATGGCTAGGAAACTTAACCATCTTTGATTCAACGAGCTAGTCAAGTAGAGGCATACTAGTGACACTATGTTTATCTATGTATTCACACATGTACTAAGTTTCCGGTTAATACAATTCTAGCATGAATAATAAAAATTTATCATGATATAAGGAAATATAAATAACAACTTTATTATTGCCTCTAGGGCATATTTCCTTCAGTCTCCCACTTGCACTAGAGTCAATAATCTATATTACACAGTAATGATTCTAACACACATGGGGTCTTAGTGCTGATCATGTTTTGCTCGTGAGAGAGGCTTAGTCAACGGGTCTGCAACATTCTGATCCATATGTATCTTGCAAATCTCTATGTCTCCCTCCTTGACTTGATCGCGGATGGAATTGAAGCGTCTCTTGATGTGCTTGGTTCTCTTGTGAAATCTGGTTTACTTTGCCAAGGCAATTGCACTAGTATTGTCACAAAAGATTTTCATTGGACCCGATGCACTAGGTATGACACCTAGATCGGATATGAACTCCTTCATCCAGACTCCTTCATTTGCTGCTTTAGAAGCAGCTATGTCTTCCGCTTCACACGTAGATCCCGCCACGACGCTTTGCTTAGAACTGCACCAATTGACAGCTCCACCGTTCAATATAAATACGTATCCGGTTTGTGACTTAGAGTCATCCGGATCAGTGTCAAAGCTTGCATCGACATAACCATCTACGATGAGCTCTTTGTCACCTCCATAGACGAGAAACATATCCTTAGTCCTTTTCAGGTATTTCAGGATGTTCTTGACCGCTGTCCAGTGATCCACTCCTAGATTACTTTGGTACCTCCCTGCTAAACTAATAGCAAGGCACACATCAGGTCTGGTACACAGCATTGCATATATGATAGAGCCTATGGCTGAAGCATAGGGTACACCTTTCATTTTCTCTCTATCTTCTGCAGTGGTCGGGCATTGAGTCTGACTCAACTTCACACCTTGTAACACAGGCAGGAACCCTTTCTTTGCTTGATCCATTTTGAACTTCTTCAAAACTTTATCAAGGTATGTGCTTTGTGAAAGTCCAATTAAGCGTCTTGATCTATCTCTATAGATCTTGATGCCCAATATATAAGAACCTTCACCGAGGTCTTTCAATTAGAAACTCTTATTCAAGTATCCTTTTATGCTATCCAGAAATTCTATATCATTTCCAATCAATAATATGACATCCACATATAATATTAGAAATGCTACAGAGCTCCCGCTCACTTTCTTGTAAATACAGGCTTCTCCAAAAGTCTGTATAAAACCATATGCTTTGATCACACTATCAAAACGTTTATTCCAACTCCGAGATGCTTGCACCAGTCCATAAATGGACCGCTGGAGCTTGCACACTTTGTTAGCATCCTTTGGATCGATAAAACCTTCAGGTTGCATCATATACAACTCTTCTTCTAGAAATCCATTCAGGAATGCAGTATTTATATCCATCTGCCAAATTTCATAATCACAAAATGTAGCAATTGCTAACATGATTCGGACGGACTTAAGCATCGCTACGGGTGAGAAGGTCTCATCATAGTCAACTCCTTGAACTTGTCGAAAACCTTTCGCAACAAGTCGAGCTTTGTAGACAATAACATTACCATCAGCGTCAGTCTTCTTCTTGAAGATCCATTTATTCTCGATGGCTTGCCGATCATCGGGCAAGTCAACCAAAGTCCACACTTTGTTCTCATACATGGATCCCATCTCAA
The DNA here is from genome assembly GCF_018294505.1 of Triticum aestivum. Taxonomy (NCBI): domain Eukaryota; kingdom Viridiplantae; phylum Streptophyta; class Magnoliopsida; order Poales; family Poaceae; genus Triticum; species Triticum aestivum. Next base: position 351,067,738 of record NC_057802.1, on the reverse strand, counting down.
ATTTCATGGCCTCAAGCCATTTTGCGGAATCTGGGCTCATCATCATTTCCTCATAGTTCGTAGGTTCGTCATGGTCAAGTAACATGACCTCCAGAACAGGATTACCCTACCACTCTCGTGTGGATCTTACTCTGGTTGACCTACGAGGTTTGGTAGTAACTTGATCTGAAGTTACATGATCATCATCATTAGCTTCCTCACTAATTGGCGTAGGAGTCACAGGAACAGATTTCTGTGATGAACTAGTTTCCAATAAGGGAGCCGGTATAGTTACCTCATCAAGTTCTACTTTCCTCCCACTCACTTCTTTCGTGAGAAACTCCTTCTCTAGAAAGGATCCATTCTTAGCAACGAATGTCTTGCGTTCGGATTTGTGATAGAAGGTGTACCCAATAGTCTCCTTTGGGTATCCTATGAAGACACATTTCTCCGATTTGGGTTCAAGCTTATCAGGTTGAAGCTTTTTCACATAAGCATCGCAGCCCCAAACTTTAAGAAACGACAACTTTGGTTTCTTGCCAAACCATAGTTCATAAGGCGTCGTCTCAACGGATTTAGATGGTGCCCTATTTAACGCGAATGCAGCTGTCTCTAAAGCATAACCCAAAACGATAGCGGTAAATCAGTAAGAGACATCATAGATCACACCATATCTAGTAAAGTACGATTATGACATTCGGACACACCATATGCTGTGGTGTTCCGGGTGGCGTGAGTTGCGAAACTATTCCGCATTGTTTCAAATGAAGACCAAACTCGTAACTCAAATATTCTCCTCCATGATCAGATCGTAGAAACTTTATTTTCTTGTTATGATGATTTTCCACTTCACTCTGAAATTCTTTGAACTTTTCAAATGTTTCAAACTTACGCTTCATCAAGTAGATACACCCATATCTGCTCAAATCATCTGTGAAGGTGAGAAAATAACGATAACCGCCGTGAGTCTCAATATTCATTGGACCACATACATCAGTATGTATGATTTCCAACAAGTTTGTTGCTCGCTCCATTGTTCCGGAGAACGGAGTTTTAGTCATCTTGCCCATGAGGCATAGTTCGCAAGTACCAAGTGATTCATAATCAAGTGTTTCCAAAAGTCCATCAGAATGGAGTTTCTTCATGCGCTTTACACCAATATGACCCAAACGGCAGTGCCACAAATAAGTTGCACTATCATTATCAACTCTGCATCTTTTGTCTTCAATATTATGAATATGTGTATCACTACAATCGAGATTCAATAAAAATAGACCACTCTTCAAGGGTGCATGACCATAAAAGATATTAATCATATAAATAGAACAGCCATTATTCTCAGATTTAAATGAATAACCGTCTCGCATCAAACAAGATCCAGATATAATGTTCATGCTCAACGTTGGCACCAAATAACAATTATTCAGGTCTAAAACTAATCCCGAAGGTAGATGTAGAGGTAGCGTGCCGACCGCGATCACATCGACTTTGGAACCATTTCCCACGCGCATCGTCACCTCGTCCTTAGCCAATCTTCGCTTAATCCGTAGTCCCTATTTCGAGTTGCAAATATTAGCAACATAATCAGTATTAAATACCCAGGTGCTACTGCGAGCATTAGTAAGGTACACATCAATAACATGTATATCACATATACCTTTGTTCACCTTGCCATCCTTCTTATCCGCCAAATACTTGGGGCAGTTCCGCTTCCAGTGACCAGTCCCTTTGCAGTAGAAGCACTCAGTCTCAGGCTTAGGTCCAGACTTGGGCTTCTTCACTTGAGCAGCAACTTGCTTGCCGTTCTTCTTGAAGTTCCCCTTCTTCCCTTTACCCTTTTTCTTGAAACTGGTGGTCTTGTTGACCATCAACACTTGATGCTCCTTCTTGATTTCTACCTCCGCAGCCTTTAGCATTGCGAAGAGCTCGGGAATTGTCTTATCCATCCCTTGCATATTATAGTTCATCACGAAGCTCTTGTAGCTTGGTGGCAGTGATTGAAGAATTCTGGCAATGACACTATCATCGGGAAGATTAACTCCCAGTTGAATCAAGTGATTGTTATACCCAGACATTTTGAGTATATGTTCACTGACAGAACTATTCTCCTCCATCTTGCAGCTGTAGAACTTATTGGAGACTTCATATCTCTCAATCCGGGCATTTGCTTGAAATATTAACTTCAACTCCTGGAACATCTCATATGCTCCATGACGTTCAAAACATCGTTGAAGTCCCGGTTCTAAGCCGTAAAGCATGGCACACTGAACTATTGAGTAGTCATCAGCTTTGCTTTGCCAGACGTTCATAACATCAGGCGTTGCTCCTGCAACGGGTTTGGCACCTAGCGGTGCTTCTAGGACGTAATTCTTCTGTGCAGCAATGAGGATAATCCTCAAGTTACGGACCCAGTTCGTGTAGTTGCTACCATCATCTTTCAACTTAGCTTTCTCTAGGAACGCATTAAAATTCAACGGAACAACAACACGGCCATCTATCTACAACAACATAGACATGCAAAAATACTATCAGGTACTAAGTTCATGATAAATTAAAGTTCAATTAATCAAATTACTTAAGAACTCCCACTTAGATAGACATCCCTATAATCATCTAAGTGATCACGTGATCCATATTAACTAAACCATGTCCGATCATCACGTTAGATGGAGTAGTTTTCAATGGTGAACATCATTATGTTGATCATATCTACTATATGATTCACGCTTGACCTTTCGGTCTCAGTGTTCCGAGGCCATATCTGCATATGCTAGGCTCGTCAAGTTTAACCCGAGTATTCTGCGTGTACAAAACTGGCTTGCACCTGTTGTATGTCAACGTAGATCTTATCACACCCGATCATCACGTGGTGTCTCGGCACGACGAACTTTCACAACGGTGCATACTCAGGGAGAACACTTATATCTTGAAATTTAGTGAGAGATCATCTTATAATGCTACCGTCGATCTAAGCAAAATAAGATGCATAAAGGATAAACATCACATGCAATCAATATAAGTGATATGATATGGCCATCATCATCTTGTGCCTTTGATCTCCATCTCCAAAGCACCGTCATGATCACCATCGTCACCGGCGCGACACCTTGATCTCCATTGTAGCATCGTTGTCGTCTCGCCAACTATTGCTACCGCTTAGTGATAAAGTAAAGCAATTACATGGCGATTGCATTTCATACAATTAAGCGACAACCATATGGCTCCTGCCAGTTGCCGATAACTTTGTTACAAAACATGATCATCTCATACAATAAAATTTAGCATCATGTCTTGACCATATCACATCACAACATGCCCTGCAATAACAAGTTAGACGTCCTCTACTTTGTTGTTGCAAGTTTTACGTGGCTGCTACGGGCTGAGAAAGAACCGTTCTTACCTACGCATCAAAACCACAACGATATTTCGTCAAGTATGTGCTATTTTAACCTTCAACAAGGACCGGGCGTAGCCATACTCGATTCAACTAAAGTTGGAGAAACTGACAACCGCCAGCCACCTGTGTGCGAAGCACGTCGGTAGAACCAGTCTCGCGTAAGCGTACGCGTAATGTCAGTCCGGGCCGCTTCATCCAACAATACCGCCGAATCAAAGTATGACATGCTGGTAAGCAGTATGACTAGTATCGCCCACAACTCACTTGTGTTCTACTCGTGCATACAACATCTACGCATAAACCTAGCTCGGATGCCACTGTTGGGGAACGAAGTAATTTCAAAAAAAATCCTACGCACACGCAAGATCATGGTGATGCATAGCAACAAGAGGGGAGTGTTGTCCACGTACCCTCGTAGACCGAAAGCGGAAGCGTTATGACAACGCGGTTGATTTAGTCGTACGTCTTCACGATCGACCGATCCTAATACCGAACGTACGGCACCTCCACGATCTGCACACGTTCAGCTCGGTGACGTCCCACGAACTCACGATCCAGTAGAACTTCGAGGGAGAGCTACGTTAGTACGACGGCGTGATGACGGTGATGATGAAGCTACCGGCGCAGGGCTTCGCCTAAGCACTACGACGATATGACCGAGGTGGATTATGATGGAGGGGGCACCGCACACGGCTAAGAGATCAATGATCAACTTGTGTGTCTATGGGTGCCCCCTCCCCCGTATATAAAGGAGTTGAGGAGGGGGAGAAGGCCGGCCTCGTAGGCGCGCCCCATGGGGAGTCCTACTCCCACCGGGAGTAGGATCCCCCCTTCCCTAGTTGGATTAGGAGAGAAGGAAGGGGGAGGAAGGAGGAAGGAAAGGGGGGGTCGGCCCCCCTACCAATTCGGATTGGGCTCGGGGGCACCCCCTCCTTTGTTCCCTTCTCCTCTCTCCCACTAAGGCCCAATAAGGCCCATATACCTCCCGGGGGGTTCCGGTAACCTCCCGGTGCACCGGTATATGCCCGATCTCTCCCGGAACCATTCTGATGTCCAAATATAGTCGTCTAATATATCGATCTTTATGTCTCGACCATTTCTAGACTCCTCGTCATGTCCATGATCATATCCGGGACTCCGAACTACCTTCGGTACATCAAAACACATAAACTCATAATACCGATCGTCACCGAACGTTAAGCGTGCGGACCCTACGGGTTAGAGAACTATGTAGACATGACCGAGACACGTCTCCGGTCAATAACCAATAGCGGAACCTGGATGCTCATATTGGCTCCTACATATTCTACGAAGATCTTTATCGGTCAAACCGCACAACAACATACGTTGTTCCCTTTGTCATCGGTATGTTACTTGCCCGAGATTCGATCGTCGGTATCTTAATACCTAGTTGAATCTCGTTACCGGCAAGTCTCTTTACTCATTCCGTAATGCATCATCCCGCAACTAACTCATTAGTCACATTGCTTGCAAGGCTTATAGTGATGTGCATTACCGAGAGGGCCCAGAGATACCTCTCCGACAATCGAAGTGACAAATCCTAATCTCGATCTATGCCAACTCAACAAGTACCATCGGAGACACCTGTAGAGCACCTTTACAATCACCCAGTTACGTTGTGACATTTGGTAGCACACAAAGTGTTCCTCCTGTATTCGGGAGTTGCATAATCTCATAGTCATAGGAACATGTATAAGTCATGAAGAAAACAATAGCAATATACTAAACGATCAAATGATAACCTAATGGAATGGGTCAAGTCAATCACATCATTCTCTAATGATGTGATCCCGTTAATCAAATGGCAACTCATGTCAATGGCTAGGAAACTTAACCATCTTTGATTCAACGAGCTAGTCAAGTAGAGGCATACTAGTGACACTATGTTTGTCTATGTATTCACACATGTACTAAGTTTCCGTTTAATACAATTCTAGCATGAATAATAAACATTTATCATGATATAAGGAAATATAAATAACAACTGTATTATTGCCTCTAGGGCATATTTCCTTCAACTCCCACCATTCATTTTCTGAGAGAGAACCACCTACTCATGTGTTGAGATCAAGAGAATCCATTCCTACCTTTTGAATCTTGATTTCTAGCCTTCCCCAAGTTGCTTTCCACTCAAATCCTTCTTCCACCATAGCCAAATATGTGTAAGAGAGTTGAGTGTTGGGGAGACTATCATTTGAAGCACAAGAGCAAGGTGTTCATCATCAACACACCGTTTATTACCTTTTGGAGAGTGGTGCCTCCTAGATTGGTTAGGTGTCGCTTGGGAGTCTCCGACATGATGTGGAGTTGAACCAAGAAGTTTGTAAGGGCAAGGAGATCGCCTACTTCGTGAAGATCTACCCAAGTGAGGCAAGTCCTTCGTGGACGATGGCCATGGTGGGATAGACAAGGTTGCTTCTTCGTCGAACCTTCGTGAGTGGAGGCCTCCATGGACTCGCGCAACCGTTACCCTTCATGGGTTGAAGTGTCCATCAACGTGTACGTACGATAGCACCACCTAGCGGAACCACGCCAGAAATTCTCCGCGTCTTCTTTGCGTTTGCACACTCCAATCTCATCCCTTTACATTCTTGCACTTGCATGTTTTACTCTTTCTGCTGCTCATACTCTTGCAGTGCTTGTGTAAAATGTATTGTGTGCCCTTTAACATGTGCTAAACTCAACCTTAACTTGAAGAAATTTAAAACTGCCACTTTTACTTGTTAAGGGTCTAATCACCCCCTTCTAGACCCCTCTTCTCGATCCTTTCATTAGGTGATTGAGCATCACATATAACTAAGTTGAGATTGAGACAAAGCGTGTGACATATTACTCTTCTTAGCTGCACAGTCACTAGACGGTTAGTATCATTCCGAGCAACCAAGGGTAATTGTAGTTTGCCAAGGACTTTGTGTGTGAAGGTTTGGAGATTGCCTTGAAGAATTTACCGAGACTAAATCAATTGAAGTTTGACGAACTTCACATTGATAAAAATAGGACGAAGAGAGTTTTGCTCATGTGTTCAATCACAAGTCCCCTCCAACTAGACGTAACACTTTGGCATAACTGTGAACTAGTCAAACAAATTACTTGCATCATTGAGCAACATTCGTTATTTCTCTTTCTGAGTTACTTTCTGTATTTAATTCTGGTGAGTTATCCCTCATTGTGTTGTCATCTATGTTCAGACCTTCGTGACTGAAGAGCATTTACATCTGTACCGCAACCATGTTTGTGTTTGTTCATCTTGTTGTACTTTTTTGTGTGGATGAAAGGGAGTTTTATTCATCATTCAAGAGCATATTCAGTCTTACATAGATCAGGGACATCACCTGCCCCGATCCCAGCCATACAACCGTGTGACATTCAGTTCTACCAAAGTTAGCTAGATAATGACTGATGCTATTCTGCTCCCTACAAACATTAGCTAGCTTAACTACTCTCCCTTCGGACATAAGCCTCCTGATCTGATCAACCAGCATGGAGTAATGGGATTGATCTTTGTCCACTGTTGTGATCATCTTAAGAGCAACACGGCAGTCTGTCTCCACTTCAATAGGTAGTTGCGTCCACTGCAAGGCAAGGTTCATACCCTCCATGCAGGATAGAAGTTCGGCTTCTAAAGGTTTTGCACATGCCCTCAGCTCTCTGCATGATGAGAAGATGATCTTACCCAAACTGTCCCGCAGAATCATTCCGGTGCGGGCCATTCCGGTGGAGGCGCAGAATCATTCATCTTGTTGTACTTAACATAGTATGCTTGTATGTCTGAGGGTTTTACCTCTACTGCTACTTAGTTATCATTTGTTGCTTCGGTGCTGATAGATATCTTGCGGTAGTGTGATTTAGTTTTTCATCTAAGTCAATTCCTTGCTTAGTTACTTCTCTCCATAGAATTGCCTTACTCATTTTATTCTTCTATGTGTTCAGAGATTTACTATTTCCGAAGAAAATTTTAAATCTCCTATTTACCCCCCAGTCGATCATTGATCCTAAACGTCTGCTCTGGATTAGCATGAATGCGAAGGACTATTGGAGTGGTTGCTCGGAGAGGTTTTTGAGTGGGACCGCTTGTCATCCGCGTACGTGGTGGAGGTCCAGACGCCCACAAACTTTCCCAGGTTTGGTGCCGGTTTGCGAAAAATTTGAATGCGCTGACGCGTCCACAGACGTTTGCGACACCGTAATGGATGGTAAAAGAATATTTGGATGCGTTGGTTCGGACATTTGTGAGTGTTATAATGGACGGTGTTAGAGATGCCCTTAAATTGGTGGGCAACCTCGGAGAGCTCCCGCAAGTCTGACCCACTTTGGCGCTCAGGCACTCGTGATTGGAGTAATTTTCTTCTTCTTCTTCTTCTTCTTCTTCTTGTTTTTAGCAGGTTTTTTAATAAATACATGCGCGGAATTTGTTATAGATTTAAGAAACGTGTAATAGCAAGATTAAAACTGTCATACTCTAGAATATATATATACACACACACACACACATATATATGACGTGTTTTTAAAAATATTCATGAATTTTAAAAATATTTATCATATTTATAAAATATTCAAATATACAAAATTTCTATGACTTTCAGAAATGTTGAATCTAAAAGAGGTCTCAATATTAAGAACATCACATCTATAAAAATATGAAATACTAAAATTTGTTCATGAATTTCGAAAATGTCCACGAACTAAAAAGGTAAAATAAAGGAAAAAAGAAAATATTATAACAAAAACAGAGAAAAAAGGGATAAAAATAAAAAAAAAATAGATTAGAAAACCGTGAAAGTGGGTCACACTAGTCCATAGAAAACCGCTAAAACAAAGAGAAAAACCAAACAAAAAGATTTAACATGAAAGAGAACAAAATTGCTCACACTAGTTCCGCTCGTTCCAGTTGGGCAGGACCATTAGCGTGCTCGCCTATGCAATTGACCGTCAACTTGCCGCAATGAGCAACGTGTATAGAACATTTTCCCGTGGGTGCGGGTTTATGGTTGACGAGCTCTAGGCAACCAGCTTTTTTGAAAAAATAAAACAAAACCCATATATTAAAGTTTGATTTTTTTTCTAAAAAACACATGTGAAAACTTGTATATTTTCATTACAGGTATGTGAAATTTCGTTCAAAATATTGTTATTTGTAAGCCACATAGAGAAAACAAGAAACTGGCCCAACAACAAAAAATTTACCCATTTTAAAAATCATATTTGTCTTATTTTTTTGCACACCATGTGTGATTATATATTGTTATGAAATTTCATACTTGCGCAGTATACAAGTATACATGTGTATTAACAAAAGGAATTCTAAATTTTTGCAATGTATATTTTCGATTTCCACACCTCGTCCACGGGTGCAAAGAGCTTCACCTTTCGTGGGCCGCAGCATTGCCATTCATGAGCCCGGGCTGGGGTCCTTGGGGCCTGGTTAAGTCCCTCAAAGGCACTGTTCAGGAGCCAGCCCATAGTAAACCAGTTGTCACCCATCCTCCCTCGCCGCCGCCGTCGCCATTACCCAAAACAGCTCCCATGTCCACCGCGGCCGTTCCCTCCGACGAGTCCTGCCGCCCTGGCTGGGTCCTACTCCACGGCCATGCCCACATCGAAAAAATCCGCGACGAAACCACCGCGAAGTGCAGCACGAAGACCAACGAGGAGATCTTTGCTTCCTTTTCCCGCCGCCACCCGCCGCTCCCCTCCAACCTATACGTGGACTGCCCGGGACGCACCCTCCTTCATCCCCCCGGCGTCCTCTCCATGGCCGACGACCTCATCCTGTTCAACGCATGCGTTGGGTCTGATCGCCGCTACCCCCGCTTAGTCGAGCGGGACTTCTTCGTCTACCGTGCCGGCCCCAGACCGCCTTCTCTCAAGATGCTACCTCGCCCGCACACTCCGATTGCCAGTATCCACGAGGTCGTCGTCGTCGTACCACGCGGCCGCGACCACTACGCCATCGCCGCGCTTGTTCCCCACGTACACGAGAACAGCAGTTTTGTCCTCCACCAGTTCGACTCCGAAGCCGGGACCTGGATCTCCAGGGTGCTGCGCGTCGACCCGCCGCAGGAGCCTTTCCCGGAGCCAATCCCCATGGACCTCAGCCAGATATTTTACCACACGACAAACTGTGCGATCACGGTCGGAAGCGCCATCGGCTGGGTCGATCTCTGGCGTGGCATCATCCTCTGGGACATGCTGGGCAATGAGCGTACACTCACTGGCATGCCGGTTCCGCTTCCGATGAAGCAAATCAGAGCTTCTGATGCGTCAGACCGGAGATTAGGCCATGCGAGGTATACCCGTGGTATTTCCTTCATCAATGGCAGCCTCAGGTTTGTCGAGCTGCAATTTGAAGTCCTTCACCTTCATGGTTTGTATGATGAAGAAACCGGGTGGCCGATCTCCGAAACGAAAAGCTGGACGATCACCACATGGAACAATAGAGGCATGAGTGAGCTTCATAGTGATTGGGACGAGGACTGCACACTCCGAGCTTCCGAAATTGCTGTCGGCGACGACACCAAATCTGAGCTCTCACTTCTGCTGCGAGACGGCTGCGATGATCATGCGGATGCGGAGCAGCGAGGCTTGCAGAACCTTTTTGTGTCTGACCCACATTTTGGCATGAATGACAGCGATGCCGATGGTGATATTATTTACCTGACTGCCAGGGTGAAATTCTTGCACCCGAAGTCATGGATTCTCGCTATTGATATGAAGAACCACAGGGTGCAAAGTGTGGCTATGTCTGCTCCTCTACCTAAAGGATTGCCCTGTGTCGATTCAAACTATTGCACTTGCATTATCTCCAAATGTACAAATTAACACTCCAGCAGGTAATTATACTGCTCTACTCTATACCAGCACACATCTGCTTCTCTGATGCTTACATTGCTTAAGGGTGCCGATTAAGGCACTTAGTTTTGTGTGCTTCAATCTGTGCTAAGATACATGCATAATAAATTGATCACAGATGTACTACTTTCAATCAAGAGAATAAGTATATACTTCGAAGTGCATATTAATTAGTACATACCACTGTTCCTGTAACATATACTTATTATCTCCTACCGAGCTTAGATTTATGAATTACTTGAATACATTTTCGAAATATGAGTTTTTTAAAACCATGGGGACAATTGCCCCGCTCCCCCGCGACGGCGACTCCACAACCACCGCACGCCATTGCCCCCGCCGTAGATCTAGCCGCGCGCGCTCCGCGCCATGCCTCCTCGGCGGCGTGGGCTGCGCCCGGCGGCCGGAGCCACTCCCCCTCCCCCTTCCCTTTCACCCACTCGATATCCCCCGCTAGTCCACGAGCACTTCTCGGAGATGGTGAGATTGATTTCACCGGTTCCGCAGGCGGTGCTCATGGCGGTCGGAGATCGGAGGTGGGTGGAAAGGGCGACCAGGATCCGGGACACTACCTTCGTGTGGATCCAGCGGGTTCAAGAGTGGAAGGTGGCAGATCAGGCGGTGGTGGCGGCAAGAGATCCAGAGACGCGAGCTGCGGCGGTCAGGTATGCAGAGGTTTGTCGTTTGAGGGCAGAGGTAGAGCAGAGGATTTTGGCGAAGAGGATCTACGACGAAGCCTCTGTGGCGGAGAGACGAAGGATGCCTTCCTTCCCTCTCTCCCAGTCAGCCGATTTCATCCAGTGGGCGAGGACGGAGGCGAAATCCGAAGATCCCAGGAGGGCGTTGAGATGGGAGGGATTATTGGGGGTGCTGCCTACCGGTGCGCCGCTAAACACCACGTCCTGGCCATCGCCGTCCCTGCTGGATTGAGCCCAGTTGGATTTGCTACGCCCCCAGATTCCCCAGTTCCGTGCGGAGGAGGAGATGCTAAGAGGCAAGTCTCGCCGGCGCCATTGTCGTTCGGGTCTCCAGTGAGAAGAGCTGTGGGGCGGAACAGAGTCGCTGCCAGGAGGGCCCTACTGGTCAGCGAGCAGTGGTCACCGGGCCCTGTCAGTCCCGTCACCGTCGGTGTGGAGAAGGGAGTGGTTGCGCCTTTACAAAAGGCACCTCCGCGTGGAGATCTGGATCCGCATCAAGAGGGGGTGGGTCGGAGAGGGGTTAGGGTTCGTCCCACCTACAGAAACTCTAGTCGAGCCACCCTGGTGTGGATTCAGAAGAAGAAATTTGCCTCAGGAGAGTTCACTGAAGCTGATTGCCACCCGATTGGGATTTCAGACCACCTTCCTGTTCCAAAGAATTTCTCCTTCTCGCGTGACTATTGGGCAAGAAAATCGAGGAAGATCACCTTCGCATCCATTGTCAAGATGGCAGGAGGGGGGAGAGATCCTAGCTCTCGAGGGGGAAGGTACGGCTCTGGGAGGGGGCGCGTTGGTCGTCCGCCTGCTCCTACCCCGTCGGGCCAGGAAGGGGCAGTGCAGCCGCCTCCGCCCCAGGCGCCGGTACCTACTCCTCCACCCATGTCGATCTACGCCAAGCCTCCAATTTTCCCAATTGATTCGGCTCAAGCTATGATGCAGGCGGGAGGTCAGATGTTTGGGTACCCCCAGATGCAACAAATGCAGCAGATGCCACCTTGGCCGAATCAGCAGAATTTCCCTTACCAATATCTACCTCCTACTCAGGTGTTTCCACAGCCTTTTAACCCTCAGATGCAGCAAATTCAATATGGAGGGAGTGGATCTTCCACTGGGGGCAGTGTGCAGAGCAGCCAGCCAGAATCCAGTAAGAATAAGAAGAAGAAAAATCAGAAAAATAGGCAGACAACTGTGCAGACAAGTGTTTCCAGTGAAGATTCAGCTTCCTTTAACATCGATCCCAAGTATGTTGGAGCTATCTGTTATAATTGTGGGCAGCCTGGTCATTTTGTTGGTATGTGCCCCACTCCCAAAGCTTGCTTCATATGCAAGACCCCTGGCCACCACATGGACTCTTGCCCTACCTGGTACAAGCCTTATCCAGCAGCTATGTATTGGGGGAGTGCCAATAATGGTCTTGGTCTTTTCCACATAGAGACTGGTGGCAAGGAAGACAATGATTGGCTGAACTTTGGTAATGTTGGACTAGTCTTAGTTGAAAAGGGAGAGATTAATGAAGCAGAGCTGGGTGGTTGCTTTTCTGAGATGTGGAAAACCAATTGGCCCTGGCAGATCAGGAGATATGACAACAAAAAATTCATTGTCAGGTTCCCCCCAACAAAAAAATCAAAGAACTGGTGGAATACCCCTCCATCAACCTAAAGAAGGAGGGGTGACTATTTCCTTTAGTGACTGGAATGGAGAGATGCCAGCTTTTGATTATCTGTAGGAAACTTGGATTGTGATTGAAGGAATACCTCCCAAATCGATATCCTGGAATATTATTTCTCAGATATCTACTATGCTTGGTGTCCTTGTCAATGTGGACTGGCACACTATCTTCAGGAGCTTTTATGAGAAGGTGAGGATTCAGGTTGCAGTGAGAGATACTACCAAGATTCCCAGAGATAGAATGGTGGAGATCAACCATGAGCTGTATTTACTAAAATTCTCTGTGGAAACTGGTTTAGGGAGTGGTCAATCAGACATACCTCCAGGTCCTGATGATGATACTTCACAGAAAAAGCACACTGAAGAGGAGTTTGATACTAGTGAGGATGATTTGCTTGGAGAGGATATGGACACTGGCAATAGTAACCAAATTAGCAAGGATAAACTAATGTTGTTGGGCCTAGTGGGACTGCTCAAAAGTGTTCCACTCCTGCCCCTATTTCCAATGCCTCTAATATGGTCTCCTCCAGGGTACTAGGTGCCCCTATGACCAAAAGCTACCTTGAGGTGGTGAAGAAGAACCAAGTCAACTTCGGAGGCCCTCTGTTGGAGCAATTCGAAGCTGCTGCTGTAGTGACGGAAACTGTGACTCAGAAGAATTGCATCGCTCAACAGAAATGGGGGCCTGTGGTAGCCTCCAGGGTTAGTACCCGGAACAAGAAAGATAACAGACCTGTTATACAAAAAGCTCAAGAGTTGAAGCAAATCAAAAACCTGGAAAAACCTACGTTGAGAAAAGGTACTCAAAACTCTTTTGCATGTCTTGATGATACCTTTCTGATTAATACTGTAGAATGCTCAGGGATTAGCCTGGGTACCAGCAGTGAAAACATCAGAGAGAATATTGGTATTATCAAACAGGTAGAAATAGATAGACTTGCTAAGTTTAATTCTGAAAACCCTGATATATTTCTGCCTCCCAATATAGATATTACTGGTGAGGAATTTCAGAGTTCCTAAACCTGGTTCTAGGGATAATGGTGAGACAGAAGTGGGGGCACATAGTAATGGACCCTCTACTTCAGACTCCCCTGGATTGAGGTTCTAAAATCCTTCTCCTGCAAAGGGAGAAGGAGAATTAATTTTAATTATAAATGATAGGTGTTTTCTGGAATATTAGAGGGCTAAATGGCCCCAATAAGATTGACAGATTAAAAGAGCTCATTAGAGCCAACCGTCCTGATTTTATTTGTATTTCTGAGACTAAAAAAGAGGAGTTTACTATTCTTCAACTTGAAGCTTTTGATCCTAGATCCAATTTCCAATGGAAATGGCTCCCTGCTATTAATACTGCAGGAGGGATCGTGATTGGTATTAAGGTAGATATCCTTGACATTGTTCAATGGGATCTACACAAATACTGCATTTCATGTGTGCTTAGGAACAAACAAGATTGCTCTATTTGGAGAGTTATTCCTGTTTATGGTTCTGCCTATGACCAGTTTAAATTGGATTTCATTAATGAACTTCATTACATTCTGGCTGGATGGACAGGACCCACTCTAGTAGGTGGTGATTTCAATCTAATTAGAGAGGCTAGTGATAAAAACACTGGTGCTATTAATCAGCACTGGGCTGACCTCTTTAATGATTGGATTAATAAATTTGGTTTGATTGAGCTCAAATTAAATGGGAGAAAGTTCACTTGGGGTAACAACCAGGACCATCTGGTGATGGCTACTATAGACAGAGTTTTCATGTCCACTGATTGGGCCTCTGAATTCCCTGGAGTTCAACTTAGAGCCCTCCCTAGATTGGGGAGTGATCACACCCCTCTGGTTCTCAACACTTGTGCCTTCCCCATTCACAAAAGTAAACTTTTTAGATTTGAGAAATGGAGGTTGAGGGCTTTAGAGAGGTTGTTATTAAAGCCTGGACTGCCAATTGCCCCTTTACTAAGGCTATAGATATTTGGCAGTTCAAAATTAGGAATTCCAGAAAAGCCATCAAAGGGTGGATGGCCAATTATGAGGCTGAGCAAAACAGGCAGAAACAAGCTTTAGTGGCTGAATATAACTGCTTGGATATTATCTCTGAAACTAATCCCCCTTCCCCTAACACTAACAGCAGAATCAAAAAAATTGCAGGTGACTTGGAGGGAATATGGAGGAAGGAAGAAATCAAAGCCAGACAGAGATCCAGAGAGAGATATACTTGAAGGAGACCTGAATGATGGCTATTTTAAAGCTATAGCAAACCAGAAGAGAAGGAGGAAACAGATTATGGTGCTAGAAGGAGATGCAGGTAAGGTGACTGATCATAATGATATTACGAAAGTTGCTGTTGATTACTACAAAAAACTATTTGGTTTTCAAGATAAAATTAACATTAACCTTCGAGATGACTTTTGGGAAGTTGGAGAGAAAGTTACTGATGCTCATAACAACATCCTGGATGCCCCCTTCTCTGAAAAAGAGATTGAAGAGGTTGTCTTCGGCTCTTATGCAGAAGGAGCCCCTGGGCCTGATGGCTTTCCCTTTTTATTTTATCAACAATTTTGGGACCTTATAAAAGGTGATTTATTTGCTTTATTTCGTGATTGGGAGAAAGATGAGCTAGATCTATATAGGCTCAACTTCTCTTTGTTAACTCTAGTTCCCAAAGAGGCTGATGCTAGTAAGATAGATAAATTCAGACCCCTTGCCATGATTAATTGTAGCTTCAAAATCTTTGCCAAATGTGCCACTATTAAGTTTGGCCCCATTTGCAAAGATTTAATTTCCTTGAACCAGACAGCCTTCATTAAAGGCAGATATATTGCTGAGAGTATTATCACAGCTCATGAAATTATTTATTCTGTGTACTCTAGTAAACAATCTGGTTTTGTTTTTAAACTAGACTATGAGAAAGCCTATGACATGATTAACAGAGATTTCCTGATTGACATGATGCACAAGAGAGGTTAGCTCTGGGTGGATGAAGAAGGTTACTTCTTTATTACACCAAGGATCTGTTGGGGTTACTATTAACAATGCCAATAGTGATTTTTTTTATTACTGGTAAAGGAGTCAGACAAGGGGACCCTTACTCCCCTCTTCTATTTAATTTGGTAGCTGATGTTTTTACTAGAATTCTTGTTAAAGCATCTAGAAACAACATCCTGGAAGGTCTTTTCCCTAGTTCCAATCCAGCTGGTATTATTAGCATGCAATATGCTGATTACACCTTGTTATTTTTTAGTAACAACCCTGCTCATGCCAGGAACCTTAAATGGCTGATGTCCTGTTTTGAGCAAATTTCTGGGATGAGAATTAACTTTCACAAATGTGATTTGGTGCCCATTAATGTGATGAGGAAGAAGCAAAAATATTTGCTCAAATCCTTGGTTGCAAACTGGGTGATTTTCCCATTAAATATTTAGGAGCTCCTCTCCACCACAGAAAGTTGAATAAATGTGAACTTCAACCTACTGTTGATAAAATTATTAAAAAAAGGGGGCTGGGTGGAGAGGCAGATTACTGTCTTCGGGCAAGAGGCTCACATTAGTGAAAACCTGCTTGGCCACTATACCTAGTTACCTTATGGGGGTCTTTAAATTTCCTAAATGGGCCATTAAGTTGATTAATTCTCAGCTGACTCACTGTTTTTGGGATGATTATGAGGGCCATCACAAATTTCACCTTGCTGCTTGGGGGAGTGTGACCCTGGCAAAGCAGCATGGGGGGCTTGGCATTCCTAACATTGCAGATATGAACCTTTGCCTTTTAGCTTCCTGGATTAAGAGATACTTTTTAGATGAGGGCAAGATTTGGAAACAAGTCATTGATGCCAAATACAACACTCATAATCCTAACATTTTTGCTTGTTCTGCTAATGGTGCTTCCCCCTTCTGGAAAGGGATTTTGTGGGCTGCTAAAGCTGCTAACATAGGTTATTCCTGGATTATCGGGAATGGCAAGAGTGTCAGGTTTTGGGAAGACCAGTGGATTGGCCATACCACCCTGGCTACTAAATATTGGGGTTTATATAGCATTGCCAATGAACAGAATATCACTGTAAGTGATGTCTGGGACGGCACTAATCTGAAAATCTCTTTTAGGAGATGTTTTACTCGTGATATGTTAGCTGAGTGGAATGATTTATTCAGCTACATTCAAAATATTGTGCTGATAGATAAAGACGACACTGTTTGTTGGAATTATGATTCAAAGGGTGTTTACACAGTTAAATCCTTCTACAAAATCATCAATTTTAGAGGCGTTCACCCTGGGGACCTCTTTTCCATCTGGAATATCAAAGTCCCCCTGCGCAATCATATTTTTCTTTGGCTCATGTCTAAGAATAAACTCTTGACTAGGGATAACTTGCAGAAAAGACAAACGGTAGAAGATGCTACCTGTCTTTTCTGTAGTGATCCTGAAACTATTGAGCATTTGTTTTTTGGATGTGTTGTTTCGATGGAAATGTGGAGAGTGATTGGGGACATTTCTAACAACCATTCTGGGATGTCTATGACTGACATGCTCGAATGGTGGTCCTTTAACAAAAATCACCCGACAGATTGTTTACTGCATTCTGCTGCCCTATGGGTTATATGGAAATATCGTAACGACATGTGCTTCAATCATATCCCCTGGGTTGGGATGCAGGTGCTGTGGAGGAGGGTTGCTGCTACTTTGGACAGCTGGGCGGTCCGATGCTCAGGCCCTGTCAAGGAAAAAGTGCTATACTTGGTGCGGAAGCTGGAGCAATTAGCAAGATCCCCGCCCCTCCTGCTGTGGCCGGACCCTGGCTAGGTCTGCATAAGTGCTCGGAGGTGCTGCGAGGGCGCGATACCATTTGATTCCTTGCCTGCGGGCTGTAGCTCCTTCCGAGATTGTTATTCCCTTTGAGTGAGAAACTGTGGCCCTGTGGGCATGGTCTGCTCTTATTTTGCTGGGGCAGCGTGTGTGCTGTTTTTCCCCCCGCGTACCTGTATCGGATGTTGGAGCTTGTGTGGTTTCATTTGGCAATGCAAATGGAACCGGGGCGTTGAGCCCTTTTCCTCTTAAAAAATTATCTCCTACCGTTTTGTTGAAAAGAAGCATACTTCAATGTGCATAGTACTATATACACCTTTTCTTAATCTTGTAATAGTGGTATATGCTTCATGAGTACAGTAGCATCACTACAAGGTGTATGCTTCTTTTTAGAAGTATATACCAATTATTTCCATAATATATACCATTCTCTACCTTGTATATATTTTTCGTGGCTTTTTTGAAGAAAAAAAGTATAGACTACAATGTGCTTGGTAGTATAATATTGTACCACTTATTTATTAATCTTGTAATAATGCGAAAGTGTCCTTCTGCTCCCGAGCTCAAATGAGCTTGGTGAACAGTAAAATAAAAAAAATCCATTTTTTGGAGAAAAGTTCTAAATGCTTGCAAAAATTCATCATGGAATCACATTTCTGTAAAGCTTGGCAAAAAAAAGGCAAATTCGGTGCTCCAAAATGCTTTTGAAAGTAGTATTTTCAGACTATTGGGTTTTTTTGGCAAGCCTTCCAGGAATATGATTTCATGAGGAAATTTTGCAAGCACTTAAAACTTCTGTCAATGTTTCTCCAAAAAAAGTTGGATTTTTTGAAAAAATATCGATTTTACTGTTCACCCGAGCTCATTTGAGCTCGGGAGCATAAACTCTGCGTCCGTAATAGTGGCATCTTGCTTTTTTCTTCTTCATAAGAGGATTCACAAAGTGGCAAGCTTGCCTCTAAACTGGGACCCATGGTCATGCCTCTAATCTCAGCTGAAAACTGCGCAATGTGTAGCCTCTATCTTTAGTGCCAAAACTAGACAAACAACTGAATAATATATGCTACCTTTGTCAACCAATCCATCACTCCCTCCTACAATTAACTGGCTGGCAAGTGGGGACAGTGAAATATTTTATTCAGCAAGAAGCCTTGGAGGCGGGCGCTCAGCTTGGAGGCGTCTCCAGGTTTTTTTGGCTTAGAGGCAGAGGATGCAGTGTATAGAGGCAACGTTTAGAGACTTGGAGGCAGCCTTAGAGGCGGAAAATATCCACACTGTGGATGCCCTAAGAACGCAACTTTAGTCTGCATCTAGGATTTCAAGAAGGGAGAGTCATACAACTGCGGTATGACTTGGGACAAATTCTTAGGGTGAATATATTTGTTACGCAATAACTGAATCCACTCCCCGTCTTCCTCAGAAGAAAGCATGTACAACCATTTACTAAGGAAACATTTGTTCTTAATCTTAAGATCTTGAATGCTTGCACCCCCTTGATCTTTAGGCCGACATAGAATAACTCACCTCGCCAGGCGATATTCAGACTTATGTTCATCACTCTGCCATAAAATCTAGAGCTAGAGCGGTAGAAAACAAGTGGACTTCAAAAAAGATAGCATGACCATAGGAAGGCTCGTGAACAAGAATTTACTATGATCAACCGACCGTCACAAGACACCATTTTACCTTTGAAACAACTTTGTTTCTTTTCAAAGTCGTCTTCAATACAATTTCACTCTTTATTAATGAGTTCGCGATGGTGTATTGATATCCTGCAATGGTGTATTGTTCATAATGGTTTTCTTCTTTGGCGCATCAGAAGTAGAATAATCCAGTCTTGTGAAAATTAATCTTAAGCCTTGTTTGAAAATACAGTATCAAATTTCATATTAACCGCCCTGTCCATATCTCGTTTCATGAAAATGTTAGTGTGATTAGCGTAGTGTAGAATGGATGATGGGTCGCCGAAATGAATATTGGGTTATATAGTAACTCACAGTAAGATGCTTAGGACGTGAATTGCAGTGGTGGATTCGATTAGGAAGGCGCTTTCGGAAAGTATGCACCTAATAAAGAAGAAAGGCTCGAATTTCTTTCTGCAAACAGGCAAAAGCTTAATTATGTGCCACGCCACATCCATATCCATATATGCAGCTTTGCTGGAACGATTCACCCATCACTGGTGAGACTTGACAGAGCATTGAACAAGAGGCACAGGGCTGTCGGCGAAATGACGAGCCTACGACTGCGAGGTAACCGGAAGGACGCTTCTATATGTGGACCAGATGCGGTAAGTGCGGCCGCCATTGAACCGCTGGATTGGATCACGAGAAATGCCAGATTCGGATCTGGGATCCGGGGGTCCTTCTGTTTTCACTTTTTCAGTGGGGTCTGAGGAGGCAAGGCAGCAGAGCTCACACGTGCCACCGAGTCGGATGAGGGATGACACGGATCGGCGTCACGCGCGCATTCCTGCTCAGGCGCAGCACCGACGCGCCTGCCTCTGCTTGCTATTGCTAGAGCCAACCCCATGGTTGCTAAAGCATCTACAGTCGGACTTGGTAAATCTGGACTCTCAAATGCCCGTAAACATGTATGTGCATGTCTGTAAAAGTATTCGGAAGGGCCCTCATATTTTCGTCCCGGCATTCACATATTTTAAATTCGAACTCTCAAATCCATGTAAATACCTGCACATCGATTATACAAGACAATATCGCACGTAAATA
Source organism: Triticum aestivum (assembly GCF_018294505.1). NCBI lineage: Eukaryota > Viridiplantae > Streptophyta > Magnoliopsida > Poales > Poaceae > Triticum > Triticum aestivum. The sequence continues at coordinate 351,047,595 of NC_057802.1, read as the reverse complement.
GCACATGTTGGTACGAAGCATAGATAGCGTTTACATAAAGTTTATTTTAAGTGACAAACTCAAGCATTGTCTCCTTGTTGTCATTGTGAGTCTACATGTGCTCCACAAGATCATTGAGTAGTTGCGTGTGCACCCGCGAATCTTGAAGATTCTGATGCATCTGCAAAAAGTTCATCAGCTGAACCGCATCTTGATCTTCCGGGATTTCAAGTTATTCTCCAGGCGCTTCGAAATCATGGGTTTGGGCTACACTATCACCCTCATCCTCGACAATCATATTGTGTAGAATAACACAATATGTCATTAGCTGCCACAAAGTTTCTGATTCCCACATCATTGCAGCGCTCCGCACAATTCCCCAACGAGCTTGAAGCACACCAAATATCCTCTCCACATCCTTCCTAGCCGCTTTTTGCATTGTTAGTGGCTCTGTTTATTGCCACGTGGCTCGGATATGGTCTTCACAAATGCCGCCCACTGAGGTACCATCGGCAAGATAGTACCCCATGTTGTAGTATCGGCCGTTGACGGTGTAGTTGCATGGCGGTGATTCCCCATTGCAAAGTCTCCTGAACACCGGAGATCATGGAAGCACGCTGATGTTGTTGTGAGAACCGGACATTCGAAAGAAAGCATGCCAAATCCATAAGTCATGTGATGTCACCGCTTCTAGTATGATGGTGGCCTCTGTGGTGTGACCTCGATACATTCCCCGCGGACTTTTGGGGCGGTTCGTCCATTGCCAATGCATGCAATCAATTGATCCGAGCATTCCTGGAAACCCCCTTGCCTCTCCAATAGCCAACAACTTCTCTGTGTCCTGCCCATTTGGTTCTCTGAGATACTCAAGTCCAAACACCTCCACCGCGGTGCGGGCAAACTTGATAATATTCTTTAGTCACGTGCTCTCCCCCATCCTGACCATCTCACCAACGGCATCTGCAGCAGTACCAAGTGCAAGCTTCCTCAGAGCAGCCGTGCACTTATGCTTGGTCGAGAAAGAGAGTTGGCCGCAACAATCCTTGTGAGCTTGAAGTAGTCGTCATGTGCCTCCACTCCCTTCACAATGTGCAAAAACAATGGTTTCTGCATGCGAAAACGGCGACGAAACCATGGATCATTCGGGAAAGTAGGTTTGGGAACAAAGTAGTCCTTGTGCAGTAGCTTTGCCCCGGACACCCTGACCCGGTTGATCACTCTTCTCCCTTTGATTGAGCCCTTGAAGTTGAGAATATGCTTCACTTGTGGGTCCATTTCCTCTTGCATCCTCATGAGCATAATCATGTCTACTTCTTCGTCTGAATCCGACGAATCGAAGAACCCATCTTGAATAATTTGGTCAAGCTCCGTCGGTCCATACCCCTCGTCTGACGAAGCATCTGAATCCATCATTTTACATAACAACATCACAAAAAATCCGGTCAGACCATGTGTCAAACACATCAAGCGCAAAGACGGAGCCAGAGAATTGCCGGACATACCATGGTGGCGTCTGGGATGACAACGACGTCCCCCGCGGCGAGGACATGAGGACTCTTCCGGAGCTGGCAGCGGAGAGCCTGGGAACGGCTGTGGAGCGGGCGCGGCGACGAGCGCGAGACGGGCGGCGCGAAGGGGGAAGAAGAGAGGAGATAGAAAATGGATCCGGCTGGTCTTCGGGGTGGTTTTGGTGCAATTTGGGGTGGGGTCGGGCTGTCGAGTCCGACGTGGCGGGCATGCTCGGGCACACCCGGGCGCTGTTGGGAATCGTAGCATAATTTTGAAATTTTCCTACGCTCACCAAGATGCATCTATGGAGTATACTAGCAACGAGGGGAAGGGAGTGCATCTACATACCCTTGTAGATCGCGAGCGGAAGCGTTCCAATGAACGTGGATGACGGAGTCGTACTCGCCGTGATCCAAATCACCGATGACCGAGTGCCGAACGGACGACACCTCCGCGTTCAACACACGTACGGTGCAGCGACGTCTCCTCCTTCTTGATCCAGCAAGGGGGAAGGAGAGGTTGATGGAGATCCAGCAGCACGACGGCGTGGTGGTGGATGTAGCGGGTCTCGTGCAGGGCTTCGCCGAGCTTCTACGAGAGAGAGAGAGAGGTGTTGCAGGGGAGGAGGGAGGCGCCCAAGGCTGTTGTGTGCTGCCCTCCCTCCCCCCCTTTATATAGGCCCCCTGGGGGGGCACCGGCCCTGGAGATCAGATCCAAGGGGGGGGCGGCGGCCAAGTGGGGGGAAGGGGTGCCTTGCCCCCCAAGGCAAGGGGGAACTCCCCCCCTAGGGTTCCCAACCCTAGGCGCATGGGGGGAGGCCCAAGGGGGGCGCCCCAGCCCACTAGGGGCTGGTTCCCTTCCACTTTCAGCCCACGGGGCCCTCCGGGACAGGTGGCCCCACCCGGTGGACCCCCGGGACCCTTCCGGTGGTCCCGGTACAATACCGATAACCCCCGAAACTTTCCCGGTGGCCGAAACTGGACTTCCTATATATAATTCTTCACCTCCGGACCATTCCGGAACCTCTCGTGACGTCCGGGATCTCATCCGGGACTCCGAACAACTTTCGGGTTTCCGCATACATATATCTCTACAACCCTAGCGTCACCGGACCTTAAGTGTGTAGACCCTACGGGTTCGGGAGACATGCAGACATGACCGAGACGCCTCTCCGGTCAATAACCAACAGCGGGATCTGGATACCCATGTTGGCTCCCACATGTTCCACGATGATCTCATCGGATGAACCACGGTGTCGAGGATTCAATCAATCCCGTATACAATTCCCTTTGTCAATCGGTATGTTACTTGCCCGAGATTCGATCGTCGGTATCCCAATACCTTGTTCAATCTCGTTACCGGCAAGTCTCTTTACTCGTACCGCAATGCATGATCCCGTGACTAACGCCTTAGTCACATTGAGCTCATTATGATGATGCATTACCGAGTGGGCCCAGAGATACCTCTCCGTCATACGGAGTGACAAATCCCAGTCTCGATCCGTGCCAACCCAACAGACACTTTCGGAGATACCCGTAGTGCACCTTTATAGTCACCCAGTTACGTTGTGACGTTTGGCACACCCAAAGCACTCCTACGGTATCCGGGAGTTGCACGATCTCATGGTCTAAGGAAAAGATACTTGACATTGGAAAAGCTCTAGCAAACGAAACTACACGATCTTTTATGCTATGCTTAGGATTGGGTCTTGTCCATCACATCATTCTCCTAATGATGTGATCCCGTTATCAATGACATCCAATGTCCATAGTCAGGAAACCATGACTATCTGTTGATCAACGAGCTAGTCAACTAGAGGCTTACTAGGGACAGGTTGTGGTCTATGTATTCACACATGTATCACGATTTCCGGACAATACAATTATAGCATGAATAATAGACAATTACCATGAACAAAGAAATATAATAATAACCATTTATTATTGCCTCTAGGGCATATTTCCAACAGTCTCCCACTTGCACTAGAGTCAATAATCTAGTTACATTGTGATGAATCGAACACCCATTGCGTCCTGGTGTTGATCATGTTTTGCCCTAGGGAGAGGTTTAGTCAACGGATCTGCTACATTCAGGTCCGTGTGTACTTTACAAATATCTATGTCTCCATTTTGAACACTTTCACGAATGGAGTTGAAGCGACGCTTGATATGCCTGGTCTTCCTGTGAAACCTGGGCTCCTTCGCAAGGGCAATAGCTCCAGTGTTGTCACAGAAGAGAGTCATTGGGCCCGACGCATTGGGAATCACCCCTAGGTCGGTAATGAACTCCTTCATCCAGACTGCTTCCTGTGCTGCCTCTGAGGCTGCCATGTACTCCGCTTCACATGTAGATCCCGCCACGACGCTTTGCTTGCAACTGCACCAGCTTACTGCTCCTCTATTCAAAATATACACGTATCCGGTCTGTGACTTCGAGTCATCCAGATCTGTGTCGAAGCTAGCGTCGACGTAACCCTTTACGACGAGCTCTTCGTCACCTCCATAAACGAGAAACATATCCTTAGTCCTCTTCAGGTACTTCAGGATATTCTTGACCGCTGTCCAGTGTTCCTTGCCGGGATTACTTTGGTACCTTCCTACCAAACTTACGGCAAGGTTTATATCAGGTCTGGTACACAGCATGGCATACATAATAGACCCTATGGCCGAGGCATAGGGGATGACACTCATCTGTTCTATATCTTCTGCCGTGGTCGGGCATTGAGCCGTGCTCAATTGCACACCTTGCAATACAGGCAAGAACCCCTTCTTGGACTGATCCATACTGAACTTCTTCAATATCTTGTCAAGGTATGTACTCTGTGAAAGACCAATGAGGCGTCTTGATCTATCTCTATAGATCTTGATGCCTAATATATAAGCAGCTTCTCCAAGGTCCTTCATTGAAAAACACTTATTCAAATAGGCCTTTATACTTTCCAAGAATTCTATATCATTTCCCATCAATAATATGTCATCCACATATAATATGAGAAATGCTACAGAGCTCCCACTCACTTTCTTGTAAACACAGGCTTCTCCATAAGTCTGTGTAAACCCAAACGCTTTGATCATCTCATCAAAGCGAATGTTCCAACTCCGAGATGCTTGCACCAGCCCATAGATTGAGCGCTGGAGCTTGCACACTTTGTTAGCATTCTTAGGATCGACAAAACCTTCCGGCTGCATCATATACAACTCTTCCTTAAGGAAGCCATTAAGGAATGCCGTTTTGACGTCCATCTGCCATATCTCATAATCATAGTATGCGGCAATTGCTAACATGATTCGGACGGACTTCAGCTTCGCTACGGGTGAGAAAGTCTCATCGTAGTCAACCCCTTGAACTTGTCGATAACCCTTAGCGACAAGTCGAGCTTTGTAGATGGTCACATTACCATCTGCGTCCGTCTTCTTCTTAAAGATCCATTTGTTTTCTATGGCTCGCCGCTCATCGGGCAAGTCAGTCAAAGTCCATACTTTGTTTTCATACATGGATTCTATCTCGGATTTCATGGCTTCTAGCCATTTGTCGGAATCCGGGCCCGCCATCGCTTCTTCATAGTTCGAAGGTTCACCGTTGTCTAACAACATGATTTCCAGGACAGGGTTGCCGTACCACTCTGGTGCGGAACGTGTCCTTGTGGACCTACGAAGTTCAGCAACTTGATCTGAAGCTTCATGATCATCATCATTAACTTCCTCCCCAGTCGGTGTAGGCACCACAGGAACATTTTCCCGCGCTGCGCTACTTTCCGGTTCGGAAGGGGTGACTATCACCTCATCAAGTTCCACTTTCCTCCCACTCAATTCTTTCGAGAGAAACTCCTTCTCTAGAAAGGACCCGTTCTTGGCAACGAAGATCTTGCCTTCGGATCTGAGGTAGAAGGTATACCCAATAGTTTCCTTAGGGTATCCTATGAAGACGCATTTTTCCGATTTGGGTTCGAGCTTTTCAGGTTGAAGTTTCTTGACATAAGCATCGCATCCCCAAACTTTTAGAAACGACAGCTTAGGTTTCTTCCCAAACCATAATTCATACGGTGTCGTCTCAACGGATTTAGACGGTGCCCTATTTAAAGTGAATGCGGCAGTCTCTAAAGCATAACCCCAAAATGAGAGCGGTAAATCGGTAAGAGACATCATAGATCGCACCATATCCAATAGAGTGCGATTACGACGTTCGGACACACCATTTCTCTGAGGTGTTCCAGGCGGCGTGAGTTGTGAAACTATTCCACATTTCCTTAAGTGTGTACCAAATTCGTGACTTAAATATTCTCCACCACGATCTGATCGTAAGAATTTTATTTTCCTGTCACGTTGATTCTCGACTTCACTCTGAAATTCCTTGAACTTTTCAAAGGTTTCAGACTTGTGTTTCATTAGGTAGACATACCCATATCTACTTAAATCATCAGTGAGAGTGAGAACATAACGATATCCTCCGCGAGCCTCAACACTCATTGGACCACACACATCGGTATGTATGATTTCCAATAAGTTGGTTGCTCGCTCCATTGTTCCGGAGAACGGAGTCTTGGTCATCTTACCCATGAGGCATGGTTCGCACGTGTCAAATGATTCGTAATCAAGAGACTCCAAAAGTCCATCTGCATGGAGCTTCTTCATGCGCTTGACACCAATGTGACCAAGGCGGCAGTGCCACAAGTATGTGGGACTATCGTTATCAACTTTACATCTTTTGGTATTCACACTATGAACATGTGTAACATCACGTTCGAGATTCATCAAAAATAAACCATTGACCAGCGGGGCATGACCATAAAACATATCTCTCAAATAAATAGAACAACCATTATTCTCGGATTTAAATGAGTAGCCATCTCGAATTAAACGAGATCCAGATACAATGTTCATGCTCAAAGCTGGCACTAAATAACAATTATTGAGGTTTAAAACTAATCCCGTAGGGAGATGCAGAGGTAGCGTGCCGACGGCGATCACATCGACCTTGGAACCATTCCCGACGCGCATCGTCACCTCGTCCTTCGCCAGTCTCCGTTTATTCCGTAGTTCCTGTTTTGAGTTACAAATATGAGCAACCGCACCGGTATCAAATACCCAGGAGCTACTACGAGTACTGGTAAGGTACACATCAATTACTAGTATATCACATATACCTTGGGTGTTGCCGGCCTTCTTCTTGTCCGCTAAGTATTTGGGGCAGTTCCGCTTCCAGTGACCACTTCCCTTGCAATAAAAGCACTCAGTCTCGGGCTTGGGTCCATTCTTTGACTTCTTCCCGGTAACTGGCTTACCGGGCGCGGCAACTCCCTTGCCGTCCTTCTTGAAGTTCTTCTTACCCTTGCCCTTCTTGAACTTAGTGGTTTTATTCACCATCAACACTTGATGTTCTTTTCTGATCTCTACCTCAGCTGATTTCAGCATTGAATATACCTCGGGAATGGTCTTTTCCATCCCCTGCATATTGTAGTTCATCACAAAGCTCTTGTAGCTTGGTGGAAGCGACTGGAGGATTCTGTCAATGACCGCGTCATCCGGGAGATTAACTCCCAGCTGAGACAAGCGGTTGTGCAACCCAGACATTCTGAGTATGTGCTCACTAACAGAACTGTTCTCCTCCATTTTACAGCTGAAGAACTTGTCGGAGACATCATATCTCTCGACCCGGGCATGAGCTTGAAAAACCAGTTTCAGCTCCTCGAACATCTCATATGCTCCATGTTTCTCAAAACGCTTTTGGAGACCCGGTTCTAAGCTGTAAAGCATGCCGCACTGAACGAGGGAGTAATCATCAGCACGCTGCTGCCAAGCGTTCATAACGTCTTGGTTCTCAGGGATTGGTGCTTCACCTAGCGGTGCTTCTAAGACATAATCTTTCTTGGCTGCTATGAGGATGATCCTCAGGTTCCGGACCCAGTCCGTATAGTTGCTGCCATCATCTTTCAGCTTGGTTTTCTCTAGGAACGCGTTGAAATTGAGGACAACGTGGGCCATTTGATCTACAATACATAGTGTAAAGATTTAGACTAAGTTCATGATAATTAAGTTCATATAATCAAATTATTTAATGAACTCCCACTCAGATAGACATCCCTCTAGTCATCTAAGTGAAACATGATCCGAATTCGACTAGGCCGTGTCCGATCATCACGTGAGACGGACTAGTCAAGATCGGTGAACATCTCCATGTTGATCGTATCTTCTATACGACTCATGCTCGACCTTTCGGTCCTCCGTGTTCCGAGGCCATGTCTGTACATGCTAGGCTCGTCAAGTGAACCTAAGTGTATTGCGTGTGTTCCGAGGCCATGTCTGTACATGCTAGGCTCGTCAACACCCGTTGTATTCGAACGTTAGAATCTATCACACCCGATCATCACGTGGTGCTTCGAAACAACGAACCTTCGCAACGGTGCACAGTTAGGGTGAACACTTTCTTGAAATTATTATAAGGGATCATCCTACTTGCTACCGTCGTTCTAAGCAAATAAGATGCAAAAACATGATAAACATCACATGCAATCAAATAGTGACATGATATGGCCAATATCATCATGCTCCTTTGATCTCCATCTTCGGGGCACCATGATCATCTTTGTCACCGGCATGACACCATGATCTCCATCATCATGATCTCCATCATTGTGTCTTCATGAAGTCGTCACGCCAACGATTACTTCTACTTCTATGGCTAACGCGTTTAGCAATAAAGTAAAGTAATTTACATGGCGTTTATTTAATGACACGCAGGTCATACAAAATAATAAAGACAACTCCTATGGCTCCTGCCGGTTGTCATACTCATCGACATGCAAGTCGTGATTCCTATTACAAGAATATGATCAATCTCATACATCACATATATCATTCATCACATCTTCTGGCCATATCACATCACATAGCACTTGCTGCAAAAACAAGTTAGACGTCCTCTAATTGTTGTTGCAAGTTTTTACGTGGTTTGTAGGTTTCTAGCAAGAACGTTTCTTACCTACGTATGACCACAACGTGATTTGCCAATTTCTATTTACCCTTCATAAGGACCCTTTTCATCGAATCCGTTCCGACTAAAGTAGGAGAGACAGACACCCGCTAGCCACCTTATGCAACTTGTGCATGTCAGTCGGTGGAACCAGTCTCACGTAAGCGTACGTGTAAGGTCGGTCCGGGCCGCTTCATCCTACAATGCCGCCGAAACAAGAAACGACTAGTAGCGGCAAGAAGAATTGGCAAACTCAACGCCCACAACTGCTTTGTGTTCTACTCGTGCATAGTAACTACGCATAGGCCTGGCTCATGATGCCACTGTTGGGAATCGTAGCATAATTTTAAAATTTTCCTACGTTCACCAAGATGCATCTATGGAGTATACTAGCAACGAGGGGAAGGGAGTGCATCTACATACCCTTGTAGATCGCGAGCGGAAGCGTTCCAATGAACGTGGATGACGGAGTCGTACTCGCCGTGATCCAAATCACCGATGACCGAGTGCCGAACGGACGGCACCTCCGCGTTCAACACACGTACGGTGCAGCGACGTCTCCTCCTTCTTGATCCAGCAAGGGGGAAGGAGAGGTTGATGGAGATCCAGCAGCACGACGGCGTGGTGGTGGATGTAGCGGGTCTCGTGCAGGGCTTCGCCGAGCTTCTACGAGAGAGAGAGAGGTGTTGCAGGGGAGGAGGGAGGCGCCCAAGGCTGTTGTGTGCTGCCCTCCCTCCCCCCCTTTATATAGGCCCCCTGGGGGGGCGCCGGCCCTGGAGATCAGATCCAAGGGGGGGCGGCGGCCAAGTGGGGGGGAAGGGGTGCCTTGCCCCCCAAGGCAAGGGGGAACTCCCCCCCCTAGGGTTCCCAACCCTAGGCGCATGGGGGGAGGCCCAAGGGGGGCGCCCCAGCCCACTAGGGGCTGGTTCCCTTCCACTTTCAGCCCACGGGGCCCTCCGGGACAGGTGGCCCCACCCGGTGGACCCCCGGGACCCTTCCGGTGGTCCCGGTACAATACCGATAACCCCCGAAACTTTCCCGGTGGCCGAAACTGGACTTCCTATATATAATTCTTCACCTCCGGACCATTCCGGAACCTCTCGTGACGTCCGGGATCTCATCCGGGACTCCGAACAACTTTCGGGTTTCCGCATACATATATCTCTACAACCCTAGCGTCACCGGACCTTAAGTGTGTAGACCCTACGGGTTCGGGAGACATGCAGACATGACCGAGACGCCTCTCCGGTCAATAACCAACAGCGGGATCTGGATACCCATGTTGGCTCCCACATGTTCCACGATGATCTCATCGGATGAACCACGGTGTCGAGGATTCAATCAATCCCGTATACAATTCCCTTTGTCAATCGGTATGTTACTTGCCCGAGATTCGATCGTCGGTATCCCAATACCTTGTTCAATCTCGTTACCGGCAAGTCTCTTTACTCGTACCGCAATGCATGATCCCGTGACTAACGCCTTAGTCACATTGAGCTCATTATGATGATGCATTACCGAGTGGGCCCAGAGATACCTCTCCGTCATACGGAGTGACAAATCCCAGTCTCGATCCGTGCCAACCCAACAGACACTTTCGGAGATACCCGTAGTGCACCTTTATAGTCACCCAGTTACGTTGTGACGTTTGGCACACCCAAAGCACTCCTACGGTATCCGGGAGTTGCACGATCTCATGGTCTAAGGAAAAGATACTTGACATTGGAAAAGCTCTAGCAAACGAAACTACACGATCTTTTATGCTATGCTTAGGATTGGGTCTTGTCCATCACATCATTCTCCTAATGATGTGATCCCGTTATCAATGACATCCAATGTCCATAGTCAGGAAACCGTGACTATCTGTTGATCAACGAGCTAGTCAACTAGAGGCTTACTAGGGACAGGTTGTGGTCTATGTATTCACACATGTATCACGATTTCCGGACAATACAATTATAGCATGAATAATAGACAATTACCATGAACAAAGAAATATAATAATAACCATTTATTATTGCCTCTAGGGCATATTTCCAACAGGCGCCCCCTTATTCGCCCCATATTTGGGCTGGATATGGGGGTGCCGGTCGGTCCGGGAGTTTGAGGCCCGTTTAGGGAGCCCGTCTGGGTCAAAATATCATGACCGGACAGTGACCGGGCAGCCCACCCAGGCGTATGAGGCGGGTTTGAGGCGCCCGACTGTAGATGCTCTTAGGGCATCTCCAACACCGACCCGCAAACCTCCTGTATCAGTCCGGATCACTATTCGGACCGCAAAAACCATGCAACGCGGTCATGCAGCGGTCCGCGGCGTGGTTCAGACGCGTTTTCTCCCGCAAACCGAAGACAAACACGAGGAGGTTTGCGGGAGTCCGGACTACTATCATGCCCGCTTCTGACCGCCCTGGCCCACCAAAAACGTCTTCCCCTCCCACGCGCGCTTCCCGAAATCATGTCGCTTAGAGCGCGCCGCTTCACATTGAAGGCGGCTCAGGGCGGACGTGACCTCTCACTGCCTACGCCATTGAAGCGGCACGCAGGCTGAGGGCGCCGCCTGCTGCACGTCCGGCTGAACACGCATCCTTGCTGCATTCAAACGCCTCCATTAAACCCACGTGGAAGCCGAAATAACTACTCCGGCCACACGTCCGTTCACGAGCGTGTCGGCATTAAACGCAACACCAGGCAAGGTCCTCTCGTCCGCCCTCTATTTAAACGAGGCCAGATGCCGAGCAAGAATCGCACCACTCTGCCGCTCCCCATCTCCTCCTTCCACCATTTTCTCCACTCTTTCGATGGCATCTGATGAGCAGGAAGAGCAGTTCTCCGGCATAAAAGTCGGCTGGATGGCCCGCCGAGCCTGGTGGATACGAGCGAGGCAACTCGCTGCTCCATCTCCCTCGCAGATCCGATTGGTCATGAACATCGTAAGGTGCTGCTCTTCGCGAATGGACAGGGGCCCTCTGCTTCCCATCTCACCTCCCGGAACTCCGGTTGTCAACGCGCGTAGCCGCGCCAAGCAGGCAGAGAAAGAAGCTAGTTGCGCGAATGTCGACTAGGTTGCAGCCAGTACGTCGACCGCCATCATCGAGCAGAAGTAGAACACGGGAGGCCGCCGCCGCTTGGGTCCTAGAAAGGTCACCGTCGGTGACCTATCCTGTTCTTCTTTATCTCAGGCCATGCTGGGCACCCGTCTGAACTCCACGGAAGCACCCTTCTCCTTCGGCTGAAGCATCCTCTTTGCCACTATGATGAGCGGCGCAGCCGGACATAGGGAAGATACGGGGGAAGAATATGCCTCCGGGAGTCCCGACAGTCCGGTTAGCGGGCTGCCGGACATGGGAAAGACAAACGGATCAGCTTGGGTTGGCCGTGGACTAGTGTAGTGTATCCGTGTGGTGGGAGTGGAGGCCCGCGCAATCGTACATGCACATAGTTTTACATTTTTACTTGAAAATATGTCCAAAATGTAACCGTTTTCATTCGATTTGTATGAACTACGTCATGATTTGAAATCTGGGCTTGTTTGCATAAATTTCGTTCGGTTTGTTGAAGATGAATTTAAAATGCATGCGGCTACAACTGGACGGTGGTTTTCCGCATCAATGTATGCGGAGTCCACGGACGGATATCGAAGGAAATTTACATGTAGATGCCCTTAGTTTTTTCGTGCCAGATGCAGCATGTGAAGGACGCTCAGTTGCTCACACATCTTCTTGGTGCAGCCCATGTTTTCACTTCACCAGAGCCCAACAACCATGCATTGGCACTGCAAGCAGCAGCGCAACGCAAATAAGCGAACGGGGTCGTTGAAAAGCTTTGGACAGACAGTACGTGCCGTCCAGCTCGGCTTCCACCGTGCCTCCCACCGGCAGCATAACACCGTGCTCCTGCAGCTGCGACCTGAAAGAGACGGAAGACCGGTCAGAGATCCGCAGCCGACGACGCACACTGTCATGTCCTTCTTACGCTCGGCTTCCACCGTGCTTCCCACCGGCACCGGCACGCACAAGTCAAGCCACACCACCACCTGCTAGCTTCTCAACATTGCAGCAGAGCATGCTTCCTAGCCCCCCTTCCGCTGCTTAAATACTAGGCCATTGGTGAACCCTACGCCAGTCCATTCGCGCGCGTGATCCAAGAAGAACACAAGCCAACGGGCACACGCACAGATACGGCGAACGGTGAAGCCTGGCCGTGGAGGCCTTGCTAGCTTTTGCTCTCCACCTAGCTTCTTCTGCCCGCTTGGCTCTTCTCCCTGGACTGGTCAGGGGCCCGGTACGCGCGCGGCTGGATCCGAAGGATGGCGGCGGCATCAGCTCGGGAGCCGTCGAGAGCAGCTTCCCCCGTTGCTACGGCTGCCGGAGTACTCCTGGCCCTCGCCGTCCTCCTCACAGGTGAGTTCCAACTGTCTGCGTGCGCTGCCAACCCCAGTATAGTCCGAGCTCTAGAGAGCTCGTACGTACGCGTCGTCACAATGGCCGTCCATTCCCTGCTTCTGTGCTCTGTTCTTTCAATTCTATCGTCGGTCATCTTCTGTGTCGACTGCTCATATATATTTATTTTCCCTGTGCGTGCAAAGAGCATTTTACTATTTACAAGAAGAAAATAAATAAACGGGCTGTCGTTTTGCAAGTCGTTAGTACCAACTTCTGATCAGTGGTTGCATTTGCTGGAATTGCCATTGATTATCTGGTAGGTGCATCTGCTGAGATTAAGCATGTCTAGGTGTTGGTGGTTCTGGCTACTGCACAGCTGAGCCGACATGGCGCCCCTATCTTGGCGTTCCATGCCGCAAGTAATGCACTGCCCACTGCGGCGACAAAAAGTATGAACTTTAAATGATACGCTGCGAAAAATAATGATACGCTGAGATTTGTTATTCGACAAAAAACAAAACGTATCAGCTTTCACTCACTCTTCACAAGCATATAGGAATAGGAGTATGATAAGCGTTGGCATTTCCATTGTTTTCTCTCCCAATTTCGCGCATCTGACGATCTGGTCCTGAGCTGTGCTTGCTTTCTCCACAAAGTTTCTCCGCAAAGGCTGCCTTTCATCATTTCTTATTCCGCAGTCTGCAGCTAATTAAATTAAGTTTAGCATGCTCGCAACTTGGGCGATACTTGAAAGTAAAGGGTTCGCCACTTCGCCAGTAATGCACGTGGAATTTTGGAATAATTGGATTTTAGTATGGTGGTGTTACTGTGTTAGTTATTGGTAGGGTTCAGCCACGCCACTTGACCATGTGGTCCAGTGAAATCTTGCTTCCATTGGATCACGCACCCCCTCGATTTCCATCTGAATGTAACTGTATGCTTGTATTATTATATTACCTATAGATTGCTTTTCTTTTGTTCCGATCACCTTGCACTGATGGCATACGGTATGGGTTCGTGCTGGCTACACAAGCACGCTTGGTAACTGACACACTGATAAATCGCTATGTTCTTATGGCAATTATGAAAAATTATGGAGAAAATGAATCAAATGAATGGATTTCACATTCACAGCGATAGTACCGATCGCCGTGTATGTAGAAAATGACTGATGGATGACACGGAACAACGATTAATTTTGCAGAGGAGGTGATTGTGGCGGATGCCCTGTCCATCGGCGTCAACTACGGGCAGATCGCCAACAACCTCCCTGCGCCGGGACGGGTGTCGACGCTGCTCCGGTCGATCAAGATCAGCAAGGTGAAGCTCTACGACGCCGACCCGCACGTCCTGCGCGCGTTCCTCGGCACGGGCGTCGAGTTCGTGATCGGCATCGGCAACGAGCACGTCCCGGCGATGGTGAGCTCCACGGTGGCGCAGGCGTGGCTCCAGCAGCACGTGGTGCCGCACCTCCACGCCGGCGCGCGCATCACCTGCATCACCGTCGGCAACGAGGCGTTCAAGGGCAACGACACCGCCCTGCAGGCCAGCCTCCTGCCCGCCATGCACTCAGTGCACCAGGCGCTCGGGGCGCTCGGCCTGCAGGGCCGCGTGAACGTGACCACCGCGCACTCGCTGGACATCATGGGCGTCTCCTACCCGCCCTCCGCCGGCGCGTTCGCCCCGGGCGCCGTGCCGCACCTGCAGCCGTTCCTCAAGTTCCTGTCGGCGACGAGGGCCCCGTTCCTGATCAACTGCTACCCGTTCTTCGCCTACAAGGACGACCCGGCGCGCGTGCCGCTGGACTACGTGCTCTTCCAGCCCAACGCCGGCGTCACCGACCCCAACACGGGGCTCAACTACGACAACATGCTGTACGCGCAGGTGGACGCCGTCTACTCGGCGATCAAGGCGCTGGGGCACACGGACGTGGACGTCAAGGTCTCCGAGACCGGGTGGCCGTCCCGGGGCGACCCCGACGAGGTGGGCGCCACGCCGCAGCACGCCGGGACCTACATCGGGAACCTGCTGAGGAGGATAGAGATGAAGCAGGGCACGCCGCTGCGGCCGGCGGTGCCCATCGACGTCTACGTCTTCGCGCTCTTCAACGAGAACCTCAAGCCCGGCCCGGCGTCGGAGCGGAACTACGGGCTGTTCTACCCCGACGGCACGCCGGTCTACAACGTCGGCCTGCGCGGCTACCTCCCGCCCATGGCGGATTCACAAGGAGCACGGCAGGTACGGTTTCTTGATTCACTTGCTCGATCAGCACATGTTCATATGCATTTACATAGAGAGACCGTGACAAGCCAGCACTTGGGTTGTGTTTACGCAGGCGGTTCATGTGATTCTACTCATCGCCATCGCGACGGTCGCTTTTGCCTTGTCCTGACAGTATCCTGAAGGGTTATGGCGCGCTGTGATTGAACAGAGCTGAGCCAAAGTGCATCAACTCCTTGAAAGAAGACAGCATGATCATTCTCTTGGGTTATGCATAAAACTGGCCCTCTCCTCCCCGATAAAAATCCCCCTCTTTTTGTGGTGTAGAACTGATGTATTTTGGCAATGCCATTCATTGCCATCCGGATGTGCTCTGGTGGCCTTCAGAATTTGCAAGTTGCTTCTTATTCACTTTAGATTAGCTCTAACCGAAGCTTGGACGTCATTAACTCAATAAGTAGTACTACTTCTATTTTGTCCTGCCAATGGAGAAACAATAGTGCAGACATGTTTTTCTTGAAACTAAAGATTTGTCTTCTCCATTAATTAAGAAAAATGTGACAAGGTTTTAACGAAAAGGAACATCAAAACACAAGAGAGAAGTCCATAATATAATCCTGAATTCTTCAATTTCTCTAAGATTCAACCCCGACATCTAAAATCGGATAAGATTCAACTCTAAACTATCAAAACCGGCTACGACTCAACCCTTCTCTCCCGTGACCCTGGTTTTGACCCGTTGACCGTTGAGTAAGCAGCCATGTCAGCATTTTGGCAGTCCAGGCAAAAAATGAAATTCAATGCTATTCTTGATTTTGTCAGGTAAAAAATGTCTGAAAGTTTTCCATAATGATCAATATATTTTTATATTTAACAAAATGTTTTAACAAATACAAATAGTTTCATTTTTTGGACAAAATTTGACCAAAATTGTGGCTCAAAATGCAATTTCAAGGTATTTATTATTCTATACCTAATAATAAAAGGGCTATTGCTTCTGGCGATACGTCACGGAAATTGCCCCCCTAAATTGTAAGATATTACCCAACAATGCCACCTACTCCCTCCGTCCCATAATATAAGGGTGTTTGAGCGCACTAGTGATAAAAACGCTCTTATATTATGCTCTTATATTATGGGACGTAGGGAGTATAATTGATAAATAACGTTTTACACAGGGGAATCCCTTGTCTGGGCCGGCCCATGCAGTAGGGACCTCCTATACTACTACAGTCTGCGCGCTGGCAGAAGACGCAGCGTGCCCGTTTGGGCCGGCCCATGTCTGAGCGGCCTCTTTTTATTTTCTTTCTTTTTTTTGGTTTTTTCCTACTCTAAATAATTTGAGACTTCAAAAACATTCCAAAAACTGAAAGAATGATAATTTTAAAATAAAATATTTAATAAGTCATAAAATGTTTGTGGATTCATAAAATATTCACAGTTTTTAAAAAATGTTAGCTTATTCAAAAGAAACTCAAAAATTTAAAAACAAATGTTTGGAAATCAAAAAATGTGGAAGGCAGGCCTGCTCGACATCGGGTCATCCACGGCAACCTCCTGCCATCAAATGAAGATCTCGCCATTGCCACCATCATCCTCATGTTCATAAATTTTTAAAAGTTCATGTAATGAAAAAATATTAATGAAATTGAGAAAAAATTTGCCAATTCAAAAAATGTGCATGAATGAAAAAATATCCGAAAAAATAAAAAATTGTCTGTAACTTACAATTTTTTATTCATTCATAAAATGTTCGCTGATTCAAAAAATGATCATGCATTTCAAAAAATGTTCATGAATTTCAAAAATTGTTCCACCAATTTCCCAAAAAATATTCGTCGATCCTATAAATGTTTGCATGTTCAAGAAAATTGTTTCAAAAAATATTCACATTTTTATTTTTTTGCAAATAGTATAAAACGTTCATGAATTATAAAAATGTTCTTGATTTTAGAAAATGTTCATAAATTGGTAAAAGTGTTCATGAATTTGAAAAATGTTCATGAATTCTAAAAAATGTTCATTATTTCAAAAATTATTCATGATTTCATGAAATTAAGAGTGATAGTGTATCTCGGTGATGTAGCAAAATGTGATCATGGCCATTGGAGATTATGATTTTTTCCCTTGCAACGCATGGACCCTTTTGGTAGTAAAGAGTAAAATACACCGGAGGTCCTAAAAGTATTCTAAGTGTGTCAAGTAGGTCCTAAATTTTTTAAAATCGTTCATTGCGGGGTCCTATATGTGTATTTTACCCGTGACTTTTAGGACCTAATTGACACACTTGGAATACATTTAGGAGCCATGGTGAAGGACTTGCACACATTTACGATCCGCGGTGAACGATTTCAAACTTTTAGGACCTACTTGACGCACTTGAAATACTTTTTAGGACCTATAGTGTATTTTACTCTGAAAGTTTCCTAGAATGATTAGCATACTACTATTGTTTTAGAGAATTGTTTCAATTTTTTATGGTTTTTTTGGACAAAATTTGACCAAAACAAAATGTAATTCTAGGTTAATTTTGAACCTCTTGGCAAAAAATATGAAACTTTCTTAGAATGATCAGTACAATATATTTTTGTATTTTTTATAATTATCTAAAAAAGTCTGGTACTTTATTTTCTCCTCAAATTTGACAACCAATGGGGCTGAAAATGTAATTTTAGATTAATTTTAAATCTTTTTGGCAAAAAACACTAAAGTGGTTGTTAACTGGACATTTAATGGGTCAAAATCAGGCCTACTCAGCGAAAACCAGGTTCAGCGGAGAGAAGGGTTGAATCCTGGCTAGTTTGGATAGTTCATGATTGAATCTTAGACAACCCTAAGAGGAGTAATGCTAGACTCACAGAGAGAAGGATTATGGGATTCACGGACTAGCAGGAGTGGAAGAATAGGATTGTAGATGGGGAGCAAGATGCCTACCCCCCCCCCCTCGAGGGGGGGGGGGGCTGAAATTCAGGGCGGGGTTATATTTAGAGAAAAATCCGTAAAAAGCCCCGTAATAATCCGTGCATGTAGGATTATTGACCAAGAGTTCAAGATTGTAATATGGACCTCTCTCAAAAAACAAAGGAAATTGCTCTTGAAATATTTATATTACAGAAATGTTTAGCTCCGGCAATTGCCCAATGCTTAGCCTCCCTCTTAATGTTTACAACTTACACAACGAGCAAATAATACAATTAGGACACCCATGCTTCTTCAAACTATCGGTAGTGCACATCCTATCGTGAATGACTAACCATGTGAATACCTGACCTTTACGCGGGGAATTCATGGAGGTAAGCATGCCCCCCAAAAATTGAGCTTGGTATGCCAAAGTTACATAGTGTTCCCCAATTACCAAAAATTTGCAAGTTATGTTGGCCGGGGCTTCCTCATTTAGGTGGATTTGATCAAGGGGAGCACACAGCTCCACAGAAATGGGCGACGTGAGCCCAAGTTAGGCCGTTGCTCATGTGAAATGTTTTTATCCAAGCATTTTTCAACTAAGCCTTGCCTAACATGCCATTTCTTCCTAGTTGAGATCTAAAAAAGGAACATCCTTTTTTTTAACCATACAATCATGGAGATTCCCTAAAGGGGCCTTCTTAGCATAGCCTATGATGATGGTTGTTAAGGCATCCCCAATTTGAACGCCCAAACCTCCTCTATATGTTTGGATCGTACGATCCATACACTTTTAGACTTACAATGCGGACACCCATTTTGTGCTGGACCGGTTTGGACATCTAAAATCCACCTAGTCCAGCCCCAAATCGAGGGGAGCTCGGGGGGGGGGGGGGGGGGGGGGGTTAAACGTCCGCAAAGTCAGACTCCGGCATCCTGGTCCCACCCAAAAATCCACCTGGCTCAGTGCTCAGCCTACTCGCTTAGATGCCCGGCCGGCGCTGGCCGACGAGCCTACCACAGCCATTAAAGCCGCCACGCGACCCCCCCCCCCCAAACCCCCCCCCCCCCCCCCCCCCCCCCCCACCCCAACCCTAGCCTTCACCCTGTTTCTTTTCCTCATTCTTTTCGTGTTGCAGGACATCGATCATCAAAGCCCCGGTGTCGGTTAGGCCAGCCTAGGGCGGTCCCTCCAAGGCGTGTGAGGTTTCTGGTTTTCACGATACATAGTCGGCGTACCGCGCTTGAGGACAGGGACATGTTTGTACGCGAACACATCCATGCATCAGAGTTCTTCCTTCCTCCCTGCAGACCCCACAGCACCACCCTCATTTTTTATTACTCCTCCGAGCCACTCATCTTCCTAGATCTGGCGGCGACAGAACGTTTGGTTCCCGAACCAAAGATGAGGAACGAACGTTATATTAGAACCTTTTCTGTTTCTTAACAGATGATCAATTACTCTGTTGATAGTTGTTACACGTGACAAATTTTAGGTGTGGTCCTTCTATGCTATCACACCATAAACATAATCTACAAATTTTGAAGCAACTAAACCATACGTAGCTATGGAATATTGTACCACTAAAACGTTTGTACTTTTGTTTTGAACGTTTGGTGGTAGAATGGATACATTATTTTCACGTCAGAGTTTAGGTGGCCCAATCATCAAAGTTCAGGGATTAATTCAGATTTTTTAGTTAACAAAACATATTAGCCCATTATTCACCTTTTAGAGATATACAAGTATGTGAATGACAGAACGCCTACCTTTTCCTAACAGAAAAAAAACTCAACACTGCAGAATATAAAAGTGAGTGCCACATAATAAATAAACAAACGAAGTCATGTACTCCAATTAAGCTGTTTTCTTTCTAGAGCAAACAATGTACTCCCTCTGTAAACTAATATAAGAGCGTTTAGATCACTAAAGTAGTTATCTAAATGCTCTTATATTAGTTTACGGAGGGAGTACATCGGAGTCGTCAGTAGTCACCTCTTGGTAGAAACATATGTGCGTCAGCTAGTATTTGGTCTTTTAAGCAAAATTCCGATACAAACTATATTTAATTAAGCTGTTTTCTTTCTAGAGCAAACAATGTACATCGGATCTGTTTGTCCTGGATTGGGAGATATATCAACAGCCTGTAAAAACAGAAAAGGATCTGCATCAAGGGGCTTGATTTGAACACATAAAGGCGGAGATTGTTACAACCATGTACCTAGTATGTACAGGTACATGCAAATGCAAATTTTAGGAGGCCATTGAACCCTTGCTAGGAACACCATGTCGTGGCGTGATTATTAGACAAATGGCATACCTCAGGGGGCTCAAACCCTCCAGCATAATGGAAGTATGCACCAACTATCCAAGCATGGTCAGCATCACCAGTTGATGTCCAAATGGATATAGCTTTTGTCCAGAAGCAGCGATTTGAAAAGCTATATCCGGGGTTAAATCATGTTTAGAGCTAATTACAGAAACAAAAACTGATATTCGAAAAAAAATGTTCTTACAAAATGGTCATGCTAGTTCTTACCTCATGATAGCTAACCCAGATGGTTTAAGTATTCGTCTCATCTCCTTAAAAACATCCATTGGTTTTGTCAAGTAGTCTACACTAACCTAGAAGCAAAAAAAGGAAATTTAATATCATGCCGTAAATGCAACTAGAGATAGAGGCCTAGAAGTACAATTAGTAATATGTGGTATGGCCTACAAAAGATGGACCCTATTGTTCAGCAGGACTGAATTCATCATAAGAACACCATACCACGTTGGTTATAACATCAAAGGTGTTATCGTCGAAAGGAAGCTTCGGGTTCACATTGAGGTCTTGCACAACATACTCTGTCAAAACCTATTATCATCAGCAAAGATTTAGGTTTGGTGTATCAGCCGAAAAGAAATAGCAAGTGGCAAGACGTGTTAATAGTACAAAGAGCCATTTCTAGCAGAGTACATGTACAGTATCATGTTTAGAATTACTTGCCATGGCACCAATGGAGAGCCCTCAACTAGACTCAATAGTTAATGAATACTCCCTCCGTAAACTAATATAAGAACGTTTAGATCACTAGCGTTTAGATCACTAAAGTAGTGATCTAAACGTTCTTATATTAGTTTACAGAGGGAGTACATATATTCCAAAACACACATTTCACAACCGTAAACCAATGTTGTATTTGAAAGAAATGAAGTTACTATATCGTATCGAGTTACTATACTTCAGTTATAGAAAGAGACTAATTGCCATGTATTCCAAATAATGCCTATCTTAACTTTTACCTTATTACCACAAGAAAAAGGTTTCTTTTTCTGAACAGTCATTTCTTCTGTAGCAACATAGATACATATTTGAGTTCTCACAAGTCATATGACTACTATCTCACAGAACATCAGGAGAATCAGAATGTAGCATAACTCACCAACTGAGTCAACTGTTGCTCAATCCAAAATAAAATAAAAATCAAGACCATGTACTTCAATCCATAATGCTGGATTGCTAGTATAAGATTATAACTGAAAAGGAGAATAGCAGACCAAATGTACAAAATCACACTAGTCCAGTAAGGAAGCAATACCGGATTCTTTTTCAGCTCGTCTTCATTCATACCCATCCCTACGATCTTCTCTTGCTTGTACCCACCTGGATAATGGCTCACCTACATAAGGTGGAAACCAGTAAGCCACCTCACAAGACGACGTTTAGATGAACGTGGATACTTGCGAACTCCAAAATTCCTACCCAGCTACTGCACATGTCCAGGATGGCCACGCCTGGAGTGTTGCTTGGAGGAAGAACTTGGGAGTAGTATTCTGTGAGCGCTCTGATTGCTGGGTCGTCAATGTGCGTGACAAAACGGGGAGCCGAATAGAACACAGTATCTGATGACCTGCCAAGTAACAAGAACGAACCATACATCATCGGGGCATCAGGTCATACGAATAGATACAAGAATCATAAGCCACTGGCTACCCTGAATCCTGAAAATTTTGCACGCGCACTGCGTGGTGAGTGTGCTCCGAGCTACTTACTCGTCGAAGCGGCTGAAGTCATCGGGCTTGAAAGGGAACTCGTCCGGCCACTCCACATTCTTCAAAATCTGCAAAGCACGACGCACAGTCCGCACAGCTCAAAGACATGCCGGTGCCGCGCCGCGCGCACGGCGCACTAGGAGTATATGAACTCTAGGAGGAAGCAAAGAAAGTGTGGCCTGTGGCGCATACGAACCTGTTCGACCGGGGAGACCCCCTGCCTTGGCCGCGCCGCGGCCACGAACGAGCGGGATGGGGCACCACCGGAGGCCATGCGGGCGAGCTGGTCGACGAAAGCGGCGCCGAGGCCGAGGAAGACGCGCCGCGCTGCATGCGGCGGCACCGGAGGGCGGCAGGCACGTGGGACGGCGGCGGCGCGTGCGCGAAGTGTCCTAGCGCGGGACCTTCTCAGAGCGACGAGGAGGAGGTCGGGGCGTGGCGCGAGGGTGGCCATGGACGTGGAGACGGGCAGACGGCGGCCGTTAGGAGGGGGGCGCAACGCGGTGCCGCCATGTACTCTGTGTTATGCTGCTGGTGCGCCCAAGAGAGGCGTCGTGGCGCCACGCGCGTCGCAGAGACGTCTCTGCCCGTGGAATGGATTGGGGTTGGTTTGGCTCGTTCGTTGGCCGCTGTGGAGGTCCCTGTCGTGTGGGTCTCTTCTACAGTCATGAACAAGTGTAAAAGCAGGCTGTTCTGACCCGGAGTTCACAGCTCGGGCGAACAGTAAAATAAAACAGTAGTTTTTTATAATATAAAAAATCTGAATTTTTTGTGTGAGGCATTGACAAGATGTTTGTTAGAGCAACTCGGGCCGACCCGGCGCTTTTGTCCGTCTTTTGTCCGTTTGGGTCGATCGCCCGCTCGGCGTCCGCCCTATAGTTTTGCAAGCCGAATAAAAATGGGTGACGGCATTGTAGGGGGGGGGGGGGGATGTTGCGGCACTGGCAGCTCGCAAAGGCACCGAAAAAATGAGGCACCAGAAGGAGGCGGGCGAGGGTTTGCTGTTGGAATGGGAAAGGATGACCAATGTGCCACCAAATAGCGGGTCAGGGGGAGTAGGCGGGCGCGACGCGCGTTCGCCTCGTGTCCGCGCCGACGCAAATGAGGCTAAAAAATGGGCCGAGAATGGGTCAGCAGACGGACAAAAGGCGGACGCGCGTCCAATTAGGTCGGCACTTTGGGCCGACTTTTCTGTCCGTGCCGACCCAAACAAACGCGCACAGACAAAATGGGTCGGCGCGTTAGAGTTGCTCTTAGCTTGCAAAATTTCATCACCAGATGATATTCATGAAAAACATGGCAAAAAAATTGATGCTCCAAAATGTTATTTTCAAATGCATTTTCAAGCATTGATATTTTTTTTTACATTTTCCACTAATATCATTTCATGGTGAAATTTTGCCTATCAAAACATTTGTTAATGTTTCACAAAAAAAATTAATTTTTTTGATTATATTGTTCACCCGAACTGACATGAGCTCGGGATTAGAACAGCACTTTTGATTGTATATGTGTAATTTCAGCTCGACTCTCTTTCTCTCTCAAGGCGACACAACAATTATTTAGTCAGTCAGTCGCACGACTAATAGAAGGAAGGCTTCCAGCACAACACCTCTACTACATACCAGTAGCACTCCTCATGTCACGCAAGGGTGTGGAGTAAGAGGTCCGGAGTTGGACGATTCAGTTTAATACAGTATAATTCATTCATTCCGTTACACAAACATAAACACCTATATATTTTTTTTGGAAATGGCGGGATTCCTACATTCATTAAAAGAAAAGAGTTGCTCGGTTAATTAGGGAAAACCAGATTGTCCAATTAATTATAACAAAAACCGGACGAAAAACCATCTGTCAGTACTAAAACTGGCGGATCTCGGATAGGGGGCCCTGAGCTGTGGATCCCGGGTCAATGGGTAACAGGAGACGATGTTTACCCAGGTTAGGGTCCTCTCGAGGAGGTAAAACCCTACGTCCTGTTTTGATTGTATTGATGCTGATGTATCATCTACAGGCTATATCTACCTGAAGATCATACGTTGTGTTCTAACCCTAAGGTGAGTAATTGTGGTCGTGTCTCTACGGACTAAACCCCTCAGCTTATATAGGTACTGGAGTATCTAGGGTTACACATGGTCGGTTACCAACTAGGGAAACACATGCCGACAGCTAGAGCAATCCTTGGGGTACATGTCAAGTCTTCGGCAGAGTCCATCTTAGTCATGCCGGGGTTAGAGGCTTCCGGTGTCCTTCCTTATGAGATCGGTGGGCGATAAGCTCGGCCCATGGACTGTGGGCCAACTATGTTGGTACCCCTTAGTCCAGGACACCATCAGTAGCCCCTGAACTGGTCTTCGAAGCAGGAGTCCGCAATCTTCCTTGGCCCCATGTCTTCGGCTTGACAGGCAAGTTCCCCCCTCTAAGTGGCTATTATGAAAACCCGGGGTTTTTATTCAAGGCAATTACCGAGCTCCCCCTCTAATGGGATTGCCCGCCAGCCATATGTTTCAAGAGTCGTATTTCGACATCCGAAGTCTTTAGATAACTTAGCCTTGAACGCCTGCCACATAGGCGTGAATAGTGCATTGATAACCCACAAGTATAGGGGATCATTTGTAGCTTTTTTTTGATAAATAAGAGTGTCGAACCCAGCGAGGAGCTAAAGATAGAACAAATATTCCCTCAAGTTTTATCGACCACCGATACAACTCTACACACAGTTGACGTTTGCTTTACCTAAAACAAGTATGAAACTATTTTGTAGGTGCGATGCTAGAACTACTTTGCAAGAATAAAACTAGGAGTACTTTGCGAGATAATAAAAGTTAGTTGTTTAGTAAATAGCTTTTTGTCACACAAGAAGGTTGTTTGTCCCTAGGTGATCGATAACTAAACCGGTAATCATTGTTGCAATTTTATATGAGGGAGAGGCATGAGCTAACATATTTTCCGTACTTGGATCATATGCACTTATGATTGGAAATCTAGCAAGCATCCGCAACTACCAAAGATCATTAAGGTAAAACCCAACCATAGCATTAAGTATCAAGTCCTCTTTATCCCATACGCAACAACCCCCTTACTCGGGTATGTGCTTCTGTCACTCACGCCACCCACCATAAGTGAATGATGAACGTATTGCAACACCCTACAGCGGGGATCCTTCATGTTTGCGTGACATGGAGGGCACCATAGGACATCACCAAAATAAAATATACAACTCAAACCAATCACGATCATCAATCAACCCACAGGACAAAACATATCTACTCAAACATCATAGGATAACCACATATCATTGGATAATAATATATAGTGTTGAGCACCATGTTTAAGTAGAGAATTGCAGCGAGAATAGAGAGGTCACACCGCTGCATAGAGGGGGAGAAAGTTGGTGTTGACGGTAGCAAGATTGTTGATGTAGATCGCCGTCACGATTCTTGCCCCGGCGGCATTCCGGCGCCACCGAGAGAGAGGGGGAGAGAGCCCCCCTCCTTCTTCTTCCCTGGCCTCACCCTAGATGGAAGGAGGGTTTCACCTCTGGTCCATGGCTTCCATGGCGGCGGAGGGGCAGGAGCTCCTCCGAGATTGGATCTCCCTCTCTGTTCTCTTCTGTTTCACGTTCCTGTTTTCTGGCCCTTCATCGTTTCTTAAATTCCCGGAGATCCGTAACTCCGATTGCGCTGAGATTTTAACACGATTTTTTTCGGATATAATCTTCCTTGTGCCCGAAGTAGAGAAGCAACCACCTTACGAGGTGGCCACCACCCACCACCACGCGCTTGGGGACTGGGCCGTGCCCGGGTGTCTTGTGGAGGCCGTGGGCCTCCGTTTGCGTTGATTCCACCTCCCAAAAATCACATATATTCCAAAATAATTATCCGTAAATTTTTATCGCATTTGGACTTTGTTTGATATGGATATTCCGCGAAACAAAAAATATGCAACAAACAGGAACTTGCAACGGGCACTTGTCGGATTCAGGGCTCCGCACAGCCAAGAAGGTTCGAACTCTGGGGCGTGTGCGAAGATCTCAACCTCTCAAGTCTCGAGCTCGTCGCCCTATAGCCTAGCCTCGTCGGATTCGCATGAGCGGGGAAGAAGGTGAACACGGCAGTTTACCCAGGTTCGGGCCACCTTGCAGTGTAAAACCCTACTCCTGCTTTGTGGTGGATTGGCCTCATGAGGGGCTGAGGATGGACTCGTACAATGGCTTGAGCGACCTCGCGAGGGCTCGAGTGGTGTGTGTCGAATCGATCTCCCCTTCCTACGGTGGTGGCTAACCTATATTTATAGTGGCCTTGGTCCTCTTCCCTCAAAACTTAGGCGGGAAGGGATCCCACAGTGGCCAATTTGAAAGGGGACAAGAAGTACATCTAGTCATGACAAAAGGTGGTCCTCTCCTGCAAAGCTTCAGGCCATGACGCAGCGGTGGGCTCGGTGATGACATCCGTCCTACCGAGCCCGTGGTCTTGGTCTTGTAGCACCGAAATGGAAAACTTTGGGGGATTCCTTGGGAACCCACGCCTGTCCTTGCTCCCTTAGCACCAAAAGGGAAACTGCCTCATGTGCGCCTGCTGGCGCCCGCCTGGCCTTGGTCGTCATGGCTCACGTCACCGCAGTCTCGGGGGGCTGGGTACTTGCATAGAAATCTCCGCTCCTCGGGAGGCAACCTAGGGAGGCCGCTTCCTCTAGAGGTCTTGGTGTCGTCCACCTCGCGAGGCCAGGGCCCTCGTGAGGGTCTTGTCTTGGAGGTGTTGAGGAACGTAGCATCCAATTTCAAAACATTTCCTACGATCACGCAAGATCTATCTAGGAGATGCATAGCAACAAGAGGGGAGAGTGTGTCCACGTACCCTCATAGACCGAAAGCGGAAGCGTTAGATTAACGCAGTTGATGTAGTCGAACATCTTCACGATCCAACCAATCCAAGTACCGAACATACGCACCTCCGTGTTTAGCACACGTTCTGCTCGATGACGTCCCTCGAACTCTTGATCCAGTAGAGGGTCGAGGGAGAGTTCCGTCAGCACGACTGTGTGGTGATGGTGTTGGTGATGTGATCCGTGCAGGGCTCCGCCTAAGCGCTACGAAGCTATGACCGGAGGAGTAAACTGTGGAGGGGGCACCGCACACGGCTAAGAGAATTCTTGGTGTGCCTTTGGGGTGCCCCCTGCCCCCGTATATAAAGGAGGGGAGGAGGAGGCCGGCGGCCAGGAGGGGCGCGCCATGGGGGGAGTCCTACTTGGACTCCTAGTTCAAGTAGGATTCGCCCCCCCCCCCTTTTCCTTTCTCCATCGGAGGGAAAAGGAAGGAGAGGGAGAGGGAGAGGGAGAGGGAGAGGGGGGCGCCACCCCCTCCCCCTAGTCCAATTCGGACTGCCATGGGGGGGCGCGGCCACCCCTTGCGGCCCTCTTCTCTCTCCACTAAGTCCCACTAAGGCCCAATATTTCCCCCGGGGGGTTCCGGTAACCCCTGGGTATTCCGGTAAAATACCCAAATCACTCGGAACCATTCCGATGTCTGAATACAACCTTCCAATATATGAATCTTTACCTCTCGACCATTTCAAGACTCCTCTTCATGCCCGTGATCTCATCCGGCACTCCGAACATACTTCGGTCACCAAAACACACAACTCATAATACAAATCGTCATCGAACGTTAAGCGTGCGGACCCTACGGGTTCGAGAACTATGTAGACATGACCGAGACACATCTCCGGTCAATAACCAATAGCGGAACCTGGATGCTCATATTGGTTCCTACATATTCTACAAAGATCTTTATCGGTCAAACCGCATAACAACATATGCCATTCCCTTTGTCATCAGTATGTTACTTGCCCAAGATTCGATCGTCGATATCATCATACCTAGTTCAATCTCATTACCGGCAAGTCTCTTTACTCATTCCGTAATGCATCATCCCGTAACTAACTCATTAGTCACATTGCTTGCAAGGCTTATTGTGATGTGCATTACCGAGAGGGCCCAGAGATATCTCTCCGATCCACTGAGTGACAAATCCTAATCTTGATCTATGCCAACTCAACAAACACCTTCGGAGACACCTGTAGAGCATCTTTATAATCACCCAGTTACGTTGTGACGTTTGATAGCACACAAGGTGTTCCTCCGGTATTCGGTAGTTGCATAATCTCATAGTCAGAGGAATATGTATAAGTCATGAAGAAAACAATAGCAATAAAACTAAACGATCATAATGCTAAGCTAACAGATGGGTCTTGTCCATCACATCATTCTCTAATGATGTGATCCCGTACATCAAATGACAACACATGTCTATGGTCAGGAAACTTAACCATCTTTGATTAACGAGCTAGTCAAGTAGAGGCATACTAGGGACACTCTGTTTTGTCTATGTATTCGCACATGTACTAAGTTTCCGGTTAATACAATTCTAGCATGAATAATAAACATTTATCATGATATAAGGAAATATAAATAACAACTTTGTTATTGCCTCTAGGGCATATTTCCTTCAGGAGGTCTTGCCACTGGGCCGTACCGGGCTGTCGAGGGGGCCACGCCATGGGCCGCAGGCAGGCAGGTATGGGTACCCTGATTCCCAGAACATCTATAGTAGCCCCCGGGCCCAAGGCGCGCTTGGGCTGGCTTCGAGGCGAATCCAAGGGACAAGGGCGAAGCGTTGCGGGCCCCAATCGCCTGCGGGCCAGGCTTGATGCGTGGCGCTTGACTGGACGCGGACGCCTCCACTTCCCCACGTCGCCTCGGCAACTGCTCTGAGTTGACAGCAACCTGGTGCATGCAGTAGGGCCATCATCACTCAGAACATGGAGGGGCACCGGTTAGTCTTCTTCCTCCTATAAAGAGGGGGGAGGAGGGCGGAGCCCCCTAGCCCATCTTCGTCTTCTTGCTCCTCATCCCGCACTCTTGCAACAACATCCATGGCACCGATTAGGAGCTTCTCCGCCGCCGAGAAAGGGAAGGCTCTGCGGGAGGAGCCAGATCCACTCCCGCCGAAGAGGGGCGGCCGCCCTCGCTGGGCCACCGCAACGCCTACGGCTGCCCCTTCTCGACATGAGTGCGCGCCGCCGGGAGTCCAAGCCGGCCCGATCGTCCGTGCAGAGGTTCCTTCCTACGGGGGTGGTCGCGGGCACTGTGGATGAAGAGCCCGTGGAGAGAAGCAGGCGACGATCGCCTGACCATTTCACCCACGGGCCCATGCCGACGACACAGGCCGCAAGTTTGTGGTGTGGGTGACAATACCACCGCGCACCTCGACCCGACTCTCGCGTGCCTTGGCTGAGGAGCTGCCGGCGCGGGGACCTGTCGAGCTGTGGCTACAGCATGACGGCTGTTGTGGCCAAGCCTCGTAGGCGGAGGTTGAAGCCACCTTCTTCGGCGACGTCTTCATGACCCGGGGATGGGGAACGGTCGCCCACGCCTGTGGCTCGGAGGGGAGGCACGCCCTTCATTTTAGGTACGATGGGGCGTCGTTGCTCTTCTTCAAGGTCTTCGGGAAAGGCGGCGAGTGCCTGGAGTGCTGCCCTAGGGGCGGCAACAGTGGCGGTGAGGCCTCCCGTGGTGAACTTGCCCTTGGCCTTGGCACCTCCCGCAGCAGTGGCGCCTCCTCCGGGTCAAGCTCAAGCAACGACGACTACGATGAGCCACCGCGCCCGGATCTAGGAGGGGGATGGCACCGACTAGGCGTCATGATGTCGGCGCCTCCTGAGCTGTGGTCCTCGGGAGACCTTTCCTTTTGTTTTGTTTCCTGTGTAAAAATCGTAAAGGGCCCCATGAGGGTGTGTAAGAAACGTGGCGCTTGCGCCTTAATGTTAATATTTCCAGCTTATTACATATTTGCGTTTCTCTCTTGGGCACGGGCCCCCTTTTCGCTCTTCGTGGTGACTTTGTGCTCTACGCCGACATGACCCAATCCCCAGGCAAGCTTCGGTCGTCGCTGGTATGCCAGGTCGCGATGCTGTGGTCAAGGCCAGGAGGTGAGCGGCCCAGGTCCGGTAAGAGCCCCTGAGGTGTGATGCTCAGGAGGTCCTCCTTGGCATGCAAGCGGCTCCCGAAAGATTAAGAGGGGGAATTCCTTGCCTGAGCGAGGTCGCGAGAAGGCAAAGCATCAGCGGCATGGCTCATGCTGGCGCGTGTGAGATAACTTAGCTTAGCGAGCTTGTGGCCTACGGCGGTTCTCTCGTCGTGAGGGCGAGCTTCTTCAGGCTTTTGGTCTTGGGCATGCTCCCTGTACTGTAATGAACTAAGGTAAACCCCGCAAGAGGTGTGTGAGGAGACTGATGCCCATCATATTTCGAAAAAAATACCACCGGCGTTGGGGCCACATCCTTCCCCTTGTACTCCTCTGCGAGGCCAGCGACCCCCCTCTCTCCGCTCGTCATGGTGCTCTATGTTCCCAGGACCCAGCCCTCGAGTAGGGCTCAGCCGCCGCTGGT
Organism: Triticum aestivum; assembly: GCF_018294505.1. Taxonomy (NCBI): domain Eukaryota; kingdom Viridiplantae; phylum Streptophyta; class Magnoliopsida; order Poales; family Poaceae; genus Triticum; species Triticum aestivum. The sequence continues at coordinate 351,017,146 of NC_057802.1, read as the reverse complement.
ATGCCAGGTCGCGTTGCTGTTGGGGAACGTAGTAATTTCAAAAAACTTCCTATGCACACACAAGATCATGGTGATGCATAGCAACGAGAGGGGAGAGTGTTGTCCATGTACCCTCGTAGACCGAAAGCGGAAGCGTTAGCACAATGCGGTTGATGTAGTCGTATGTCTTCACGATCCGACCGATCCAAGTACCGAACGTACGACACCTCCGAGTTCAGCACACATTCAGCTCGATGACGTCCCGCGAACTCCGATCCAGCAGAGCTTCATGGAGAGTTCCGTCAGCACGACGGCGTGATGACGGTGATGATGTTGCTACCGACGCAGGGCTTCGCCTAAGCACTGCTACGATATGACCGAGGTGGAATATGATGGAGGGGGCACCGCACACGGCTAAGAGATCAATGATCAATTGTTGTGTCTAGAGGTGCCCCCCTGCCCCCGTATATAAAGGAGGGAGGGAGAGGCCGGCCAAGTGTGGGGAGTCCTACTAGGACTCCCAAGTCCTAGTAGGATTCCCCTTTCCTTTCCAGAGTAGGAGAGAAGGAAAGAGGGGGAGAGGGAGAAGGAAAAGGGGGCTGCACCCCTTGTCCAATTCGGACCAGAGGGGGGGGTGCCTCCTTCCTTTTGGCCTCTCTCCTCTATTCCCGTATGGCCCAATAAGGCCCAATACTTCTCCCGGTGAATTCCCGTAACTCCCCGGTACTCCAAAAATACCCGAATCACTCGGAACCTTTCCGATGTTCGAATATAGTCGTCCAATATATCAATCTTTACGCCTCGACCATTTCGAGACTCCTCGTCATGTCCCCGATCTCATCCGGGACTCAGAACTACCTTCGGTACATCAAATCACATAACTCATAATACAAATCGTCACAGAACTTTAAGCGTGCGGACCCTACGGGTTCGAGAACTATGTAGACATGACTGAGACACGTCTCTGGTCAATAACCAATAGCGGAACCTGGATGCTCATATTGGCTCCCACATATTCTACGAAGATCTTTATCGGTCAAACCGCATAACAACATACGTTGTTCCCTTTGTCATCGGTATGTTACTTGCCCGAGATTCGATCGTCGGTATCTCAATACCTAGTTCAATCTCGTTACTGGCAAGTCTCTTTACTCGTTCCGTAATACATCATCCTGCAACTAACTCATTAGTTACAATGCTTGCAAGGCTTATAGTGATGTGCATTACCGAGTGGGCCCAGAGATACCTCTCCGACAATCGGAGTGACAAATCCTAATCTCGAAATACGCCAACCCAACAAGTACCTTTGGAGACACCTGTAGAGCACCTTTATAATCACCCATTTACGTTGTGACGTTTGGTAGCACACAAAGTGTTCCTCCGGTAAACGGGAGTTGCATAATCTCATAGTCATAGGAACATGTATAAGTCATGAAGAAAGCAATAGCAGAATACTATACGATCAAGTGCTAAGCTAACGGAATGGGTCAAGTCAATCACATCATTCTCCTAATGATGTGATCCCGTTAATCAAATGACTACTCATGTCTATGGTTAGGAAACATAACCATATTTGATCAACGAGCTAGTCAAGTAGAGGCATACTAGTGACACTCTGTTTGTCTATGTATTCACACATGTATCATGTTTCTGGTTAATACAATTCTAGCATGAATAATAAACTTTTATCATGATATAAGGAAATATAAATAACAACTTTATTATCGCCTCTAGGGCATATTTCCTTCAGTCTCCCACTTGCACTAGAGCCAATAATCTAGTTCACATCGCCATGTGATTTAACACCAATAGTTCACATCACCATGTGATTAATATCCATAGTTCACATTGCCATGTGGCCAACACTCAAAGGGTTTACTAGAGTCAGTGATCTAGTTCACATCGCCATGTGATTAACACCCAAAGAGTACTAAGGTGTGATCATGTTCTGCTTGTGAGAGAAGTTTAGTCAACGGGTCTGCCAAATTCAGATCCGTATGTATTTTGCAAATTTCTATGTCTACAATGCTCTGCACGGAGCTACTTTAGCTAATTGCTCCCACTTTCAATATGTATCCAGATTGAGACTTAGAGTCATCTGGATCAGTGTCAAAACTTGCATCGACGTAAATCTTTATGACGAACCTTTTGTCACCTCCATAATTGAGAAACATATCCTTATTCCGCTGAGGATAATTTTGACCGCTGTCCAGTGATCTACTCCTAGATCACTATTGTACTCCCTTGCCAAAATCATTGTAGGGTATACAATCACTAGTGCAGAACCGAGCTTTAGCGCCGGTTCATAAGGGCCTTTAGTGCCGGTTCTGCAACCGGCACTAAAGAGTGGAGACTAAAGGCCCCCCCTTTACTACCGGTTCGGCATGAACCGGCGCTAAAGTGCCACCACGTGGCACGAGCCAGGCCCGGGTGCTGGTAGACCATTAGTACCGGTTGGTAGCACCAACCGGTACTAAATCTTTGGGGGGGGGTTTGGTTTCAATTTTTATTTTTCCATTAATTTTGTGTTTTCCATTTAATTCTTTTTTGTTTGCTGGTATTTTACGATACTACATATTGTACACATTATGCATATATATAAATAGATTTTCTCGTAGAAACAATCATATATATATAATCGAATGTCTCACAACCACCATTAATTATTCACACATACACATGTATATATATACAATTTCTCCTACATGTTGCATTGGTGCCTTCGGAGCATGATGACAAGTGGTTCATGGGGGCGGTAGCGGGTAATAGTATTCTCCTTTGGGATCTATGACCTGGTCGAGCAAAAATCCCGCTATTTCCTCTTGAAGTGCTCGTATGCGCTCTGTTGGTAGGAGCTGGTCCCGCACCTCTTTGAACTGTTAAGAAGGAGATCAATATGCATGTGTATTAGTTGTGTGACTAGATATCGACAATCATGTAAGATTTGTGAATAGTGTTCTGGCAAACGTACCGAGTCCTGTCTATCAGATCTGCTCCTTTCGGACGCCATCATGCGAATGTTCTCGCAAACGTAGTATGCACACACTTCAGTCCCCGGCGCCTGCTTCAGGGCCTTTACGAGAATAGAATTTAATCAGATAATAATTAATCAAGCATGTTAATTAATTAATGGTATTGAAACAAGAATTAAAGAGATGGTAGCTAGCTAGCTAGTACTACTTAATTACTTACCTTGGGTCGATACCAACATAGCTTTTGTCGCCATTTTCCTGGAGTCACCTTGATGTACTTTGCCCAAGCCCTGCCCGCCGGCAAAGAAAATTAATAAAGGGGTTATTAAAAATAGTTCATATCAGGAAATGACGAACTAAATAGGCCGAGATATAGTTAATAATGATTGAAATAACCTGTCGACTATCCCCTTCACGATGCTGTAGTCACTATCTTTTTTAAGTAGTGAGTCCAGTACTTCAACTTTTCCTTCGTCAACTTTAATGTCTAACAAGATCCAGTGGAACCTGCATGCGCATACGTTTGCATGTATAAATTAAGCGGGCATGTGCATAACACTAATCAACTATAACCCTAAACCCTATACACTTATTAACATCTAGCTAGTAAGCAAAAACAGAATTTGTAGTACAAGACAGTGTGACTCACTCGAAGTTGTAAGGAAGTAGTATATCTTCATTGCTATTGAGGCGCTTCAAGAACTCTAGCATGTTTTTCTCTACATCTTGTCTACACCATTCCAATTTCCATGTGTATTCATTAACGGTATTTGGGTCAATGAACCCAATGCCATAGCGTCCAGCTTTTTTCATTTCATACATCTTCATCCTGCATAATACCACAGAAAAGAATATATAGTGAGGATATATAATTACAGGTAATTAATGATCAATCAATGAGCACTAGAGCTAGCTTGAGACTTAAATTACAGAAAGAAATCACTTACAGACAATAGCAACTGACGATAGATTTGTCGAGTGCATCTTGATTGAATAACTGAAATAGTTCTGAATACTCAACGGATAGAGCTTTCTTATTGAAGTAATGATCTTCCTCGACTTGCACCATGAGGGACTCTCGATTGGAAATCTTGGTAATTTTCATGTACCAATCATGCAATTCATACATTCTCGTTGGGAGGTTCTTGACCTCCTCGGGCTCGACCAAAGGTTGGCCCCGGACATATTTCCGTTTTATTTCCTCCTCTCTAAGCGGAGACATGGGCTCGATATCGAGGAGTTGTCCAACAGTGATCTTGAGCATTTCAGCCTGCATTATATGCTCCTCGGTTATTACCACATCGCCCAGCTCGGGAACGTAAACGGTTTGCCCACAATAATATTGGGCGCGCGTACTCTCATGTGTTGTTGGCACAACAAGCGGGGGGATCGATTGCGCCGCCTGTTCTCCCAGCTGGGGAACGGTTTTCCCGCATTTTTTGACAGCTGCTTGTTGGCTCGAGCTCAAGCTCGCTTCTTTCTGTAGTCGTGCTCGATGTGCCTTCCTGATTTGGCGCTCATAGTCTGAGTCAACAGGCTTGGGAGCTGGTGGTCTAGCCATACGAATGAAGTGGTCAATCTTTTCCTCGGGCACTTTCTCCCTCGGCGGCGGTGCCGGTTTCGGTCCAAAATGGGCGTCCACTTCGGCCCGCACTATTGCATCGTTTTGCTCGTCGGTCATGTCGCAAGGCCTCTGAGGAAGAGGAGCGAGGCTGCTTGGACCATATTTATATCGCTTGTCTCCGCCTGTACTTCCTGTACTACCTCGACTCGTACCGCTACGCACCATAGCTGCGGCGTGTCTCTTCTGCGATTGCTTAGGCGACGGAGACGGCTGACGTGGCTTAGTTGGAGCAGGAGGAGTGGCCTGACGCTGTGCCGGACTTGAAGCAGGAGGTGTGGCCTGACACGGTGTCGGACTTGAAGCAGGAGGTGTGGCCTGACGCTGTGCCGGACTTGAAGCAGGAGGTGTGGCCTGACACGGTGTCGGACTTGAAACATGAGGAGTGGCCTGACGATGTGCCGGACTTGAAGCAGGAGTCTGCTCACGCATTCGTGGACTTCGAGGAGGAGTCGGCAGACGCGATGTCGGTGGACTTCGAAAGATGATGCAATCCTTTCTCCATAGGATGATACGATGTATGGCCTCTCCCAGTGTGTGCTCATCGTCACCTCCAGGAATGTCAAGCTGTAGCCCCGAATATGGGTCCACCACCTCATCAACCAAGACACGAGCATAGCCCGCTGGAATCGGGGCGCAATGGAAGGTTGCTTCGGGAGTAATTGTAAAAGCAACGGCGTCCACCACCTTCATGGATATGTTCTTCATTTTGAAGTGTAGCTCACAGTTAGTGTTCTCTATGATGTCATCCACAGGGTATGTATCCAGCAGTGCGTCGCCGGGGGCGGAACCAACGCTGCTTCTTGGCATGGATGGGATGGTGCTATCCAATGCTGGATGATCATCCGCTTGCTGCTGCCGCTGCTGAGACCCCCTTTCCTGGCTAAGTGAGTCGGTCTGCTGCTGCTGGAATTTGAGTGCCAAGTCCGCGTGCCTTGCTTCTAGGCCTTGAAGGCATTCCGTGTCCTACTTCCTCTGCTCCTCCTCCAGCTTCCTCTTCTTATCCTCCTCCATCTTCTTTCTTGCACGAGTCCTGTAGTCGTCGTTCCATTCCGAAAAGCCCTCATACCAGGGAATAACGCCCTTGCCTCGTGTTCTTCCCGGGTGTTCAGGATTTCCCAGGGCGCGCGTAAGCTCGTCGTTCTCTCTGTTGGGCGTGAACACCCCCTTTCGAGCATCTTCTATTGCGTCAAGTAACTTTTGTTCTGCTCCTTTTAGACTTGCCTTCTTCGAAACCAGGCCTGTCTTCGGGTCCAACGCCCCCCATGCGCATAGAACCAAGTTCTGCACCTGGGGGGCAGCTCCTAGTAACTGGAGTGACCCCTGCATCCTCCATCTCTTGCTCAGACTTATCCCACTTAGGCATTGCCACCACGTAGCCACCTGGACCCAGCCTATGGAACTGCGTCTTTTTTGCGGCATTGGCCTTGTTTTTTCTCGACCGTTCCTTAGATAATTCTGATTCCTTGAATTTCATGAAAGCGGGCCAGTGTTCTCTTTGCTTCTCCAGTGTTCCCTTGAATTCTGGAGTCTTCCTTTCTGCAGCGAGGTAGTTGGCCCATACAGTTTTCTTGTGGGTGTTGAATGCAATTGCCATCTTCTTAAGAGCAGCGTCCTTGACTTTCTGCACATCTGCATCAGTGAAATAATCTGGTAGGGTGAAATGTTCCATCAGAGATTCCCAAAGCTTTTGTTTTGCTCTGTCGTCGACCCAAGTAACATCTCGGCGTTTAGTTTTTGGCTCTTTCCATTCTTGAATGGAGATCGGGAGTTGGTCCTTCACAAGAACTCCGCACTGACGAACGAACTTGTTCGCAATGTTCTTAGGCGTGAGGGGTTCGCCACTAGCTTTGATGGAATCGATGTTGTACTTTACACCCTCCTTCAACTTTTTGCCCGGGCCGCGCTTTGGCCTGCTGTCTATAGAAGCCGATTTGCTCGATCTGGAGGGCTGAAAGAAGAAAGATCGATTCGTTAATATATCTTCAAATAAAAAAACATGTGATGATCACTAGATGCCTGCTTATATAAATATACCTCGCCGGTAGTCTTTGTTATTTCAAGATCAACATTGTATTCGTCATCATAATCATTGTCTGTGTCATCATAATCATAATCATAGTTCATGACTTCATCAGCTCGGTCGTCGAGATCGAATATCTTATCATCACCCTCCCCGGTATTGTTCAGATATTGGGAGCCGTCATTTGCTTCATTCAGATCATCTGGCCTGTTAGGGCTGCGTATGATCTCGAACAGGGCCTCTTCTCCCTCTCTGCCGATATTATCCGCCATAGCTTTTATTTAACTAATACAGAAGAAATATAAAACAATTTAGTATTCAAATTACAATGCATGGATGCAATCAATAAGGAAAAACTGAATCATATAGTACATAATATGCATCGTCTCGAATAATATATAATCTCGAATACATCTTCTCGAATAATATATAATCTCGAATACATCACTGGCTAGGTAGCTAATAAAGATCGAATACTATAGAAGAATCTAGGCCACTCGCGGTTCCTGGGGCGCGGGCGGTGGACACCCAAAGACAAGGAACCATCACAGGATCATATCTCCGGTCATCTGCCCAAAGAACCTGCCAGGTATTGGAGAACCTGACGTCCATAGCAGCCATGTAGCGATGGACGTGCTCGTCCTCCTCCCTGACATGACGACGCACCACCTCCGGCAGGGCCGGCTCCCTCTGCACCGAATGTGGCCCACGCGAACGCCACCAAAGGAGACCAGGGTCGACGACGGGACCCGAGGCCGGGTTCCTCACCAAGCGGCACGCCCCTCCAGGTAGGACCTCCCAGTGCCAGCCCGGCGGAGCCCAATCCCGGACATGGGTCAGCCGAACGTCGCCGCGAACGGGTCAACGGCGAGGATGCGGGCCGGGCATCGTCGAGAACAAATACTATATGCCCGCAAAAAGTAAGATTTTTTAAATGATTGGATTGTGATAACTAAAATTCTATATGCAAATTCTAACAATTTGACATTAATCTAATTCATCTAACTAAAACTAATTCTAAAATTCCTAACATTTCTATATATATAACTAACATTTCTAATATTTCTATAACTAAAAAACAGAAAAATTGCTAACATTTCTATAAATATTTATATAACTAAAAACAGAAAAAATTTATAACATTTCTATATAACTAACATTTTTATAACATTTCTAATATTTCTATAACTAAAAAACAGAAAAATTTCTATAACTAAAATTTATAACTAAAAAACTAATGTGTGTGTGTGTGGACATGGCGGCCGGGGCAGGAGCTCACCGGCGAGGCGCAGCGACGGGGGGCCGTGACGGGGACGGAGACGGGCGGTGACGACGGGGATGAGGACAGGGCGGCGACGACGGGGACGGGGACGGGCCGGGCGGGGACGACGGGGCGGGGCGCGGCGACGGGGACGACGGGGACGAGGACGGCCGGGGCGACGGACACCGACGGGGATGGCGACGAACGGCGACGAGGGGCGGCGGCGACAGGGCAGAGGAGAAAGAAGCAGAGGGAGAGATGAGAAACTGAATTTTTTTGAAGTGCTTTCTTATATAGAACACCCCTTTAGTACCGGTTGGAGCCACCAACCGGTACTAAAGGTCTGTTTTGGCCAGGCCAAGCGGCGGGAAGCGCACACCCTTTAGTACCGGGTGGTGGCTCCAACCGGTACTAAAGACCCCCCTTTAGTACCGGTTTGAGCCACCACCCGGTACTAAAGGGGGTGCGCTGGCGCAGGTGCGGTGCGTCATGTTTAGTCCCACCTCGCTAGACGAGGGGCGTCCGCACTGGTTTATAAGCCCCAGTGCGGTAGCTCTCTCGAGCTCCTCTCCAAAGCAGGCCTACTGGGCCTAAATGTTCTGTGCTGCCCTGTGGGCCTACTGGGCCTTTGCGGGCCTGCATCCTGGCCCAACAACAGGTTGGGTTTCTAGTCGTATGCAGGCCGATGTGGCGCAGTAGGCGGGCTTTTTTATTTTCTTATTTTTTGCTTTTATTTATTTTTGTTTTATTTTTTTGAGTTGTTTTTTGCTGTATTTAGAGTTTCTTTGTGAATATTTTTGCTTTAGGTACAAAAAATTACAAACTTTCTATTAGTGCTGGTAGTTTACAAATTTGAATAGTTTACATTTTGAATTATTTGAAATTTGTGTGAATCACTAGTTTGTGAATAACTTAACTTTGAAAATAGATTTTGCAGTGATTCTATTTTCTTATGTTTAATATTAGTGTGTTTTATCATTATATTCAATTTGGTAATGCTTAGGTTATTTAAAAATGAAATGCCTTTGTAACGGATGAGTTTTCGTCCGAAACCCTGATACTTCGAAAGAGATTGTCCATTTTGTACACGAAGTGCATCCAGTTTTTGCGGTAACCCTCTCTACTTTTTTGCACATGCTATGTGGGTGAAATTATGATACCATGCCAACTTTCAACCTTTTCTGAGTTCATTTGAAATGCTTTTCAATTTCAGGGTCATTTAGCTGAAAAAATCAGTAAATGCATGAAAGAATTTGTTTGCACATAAAATTTCTTCGCGTTTCAAATGCCAAAACACATAACTACCCTAACTATTACAGAGATTCCCTCCTGGGTGTGAAACACAGAAGAAAGTGATGATAGTGAAGCCGATCACATCCCAGATCTTTGGGTGTGAAACTTTTTCTTCGCGTGTGTCCCTTTGCGCCGTAGCCATGGAAAATCTTCATCATTTAACTGGATGCTCGGGTCAATATTCACTGTGAATGGAGCAATTTCATCAAACTTTTCATAATCTTCTGACATGTCTGTCTTGTCATCCACTCCCACGATGTTTCTCTTCCCAGAAAGAACTATGTGGCGCTTTGGCTCATCGTATGATGCATTCGCTTCCTTATCTTTTCTTTTTCTCGGCTTGGTAGACATATCCTTCACATAGAAAACCTGTGCCACATCATTAGCTAGGACGAATGGTTCGTCTGCATACGCAAGATTGTTGAGATCCACTGTTGTCATTCCATACTGCGGGTCTTCCGTTACCCCGCCTCGTGTCATATTGACCCATTTGCACCGAAACAAAGGGACCTTCAAACCACGTCCATAGTCAAGTTCCCATATCTCCTCTATGTAACCATAATATGTTTCCTTTCCCGTCTTGGTTGTTGCATCAAAGCGGACACCACTGTTTTGGTTGGTGCTCTTCTTATCTTGGGCGATCGTGTAAAATGTATTACCATTTATCTCGTACCCTTTGAAAGTCATTATATTCGAAGATGGTAACTGGGACAACGAGTACAGGTCATCTTCAATAGAGGCGTCATGCATGGTACGTGTCTGCAACCAGCCGGCGAAACTCCTGGTTTGTTCACGTGTAATCCAGTCATCAGACCGCTCCGGGTGTTTGGAGCGTAGAAAATTCTTGTGTTCGTCCATATACGGAGCCACCAAGGCGGAATTCTGTAGAACTGTGTAGTGTGCTTCAGTGAGAGAATGTCCGTCCATACATATTTTTTGATTCCCTCCTAGCGTGCCTTTTCCATCCAGTCTGCCCTTATGCCGCGATTCAGGAACACCAATCGGCTTAAGGTCAGGAATAAAGTCAATACAAAACTCAATGACCTCCTCATTTTCATGGCCCTTGGAGATGCTTCCTTCTGGCCTAGCACGGTTATGAACATATTTCTTTAAGACTCCCATGAACCTCTCAAAGGGGAACATATTGTGTAGAAATACAGGACCCAAAACGTTAATCTCTTCGCATAGGTGAACTAGGACGTGCGTCATGATGTTGAAGAAGGATGGTGGGAACACCAACTCGAAACTGACAAGACATTGCACCAAATCATTCTCTAACCTTGGTATGATTTCTGGATCGATTACCTTCTGAGAGATTGCATTGAGGAATGCACATAGCTTCACAATGGCTAATCGAACGTTATCCGGTAGAAGCCCCCTCAATGCACCGGAAGCAGTTGCGTCATAATCACGTGGCAGTCATGAGACTTTAGGTTCTGGAACTTTTTCTCTGCCATGTTTATTATTCCCTTTATATTCGACGAGAAGCCAGACGGTACCTTAATACTGAGCAGGCATTCAAAGAAGATTTCCTTCTCTTCTTTGGTAAGAGCGTAGCTGGCATGACCCTGATGTATGCCGTCTTTTCCATGCATACGTTGCTGGTCCTCCCGTGCCTCAGGTGTATCTTTTGTCTTCCCATACACGCCCAAGAAGCCAAGCAGGGTCACACAAAGATTCTTCGTCACGTGCATCACGTCGATTGCAGAGCGGACCTCTAGGTCTTTCCAATAGGGCAGGTCCCAAAATATAGATTTCTTCTTCCACATGGGTGCGCGTCCGTCAGCGTCATTCGGAACAGGTTGTCCGCCAGGACCCTTTCCAAAGACTACCTTCAAATCCTTGACCATATCATGTACATCAGCACCAGTACGGTGGCGAGGCTTCGTCCGGTGATCCGCCTCACCTTTGAAATGCTTGCCTTTCTTTCTTACGGGATGCCTGCTCGGAAGAAATCGACGATGTCCCAGGTACACATTCTTCTTACAATTGTCCAAATATATACTGTCGGTATCATCCAAACAGTGCATGCATGCGCGGTATCCCTTGTTTGTCTGTCCTGAAAGGTTACTGAGAGCAGGCCAATCATTGATGGTCACGAACAGCAAGGCCTTTAGGTCAAATTCTTCCCCCATGTGCTCATCCCACGCACGTACACCTGTTCCATTCCACAACTATAAGAGTTCTTCAACTAATGGCCTTAGGTACACATCAATGTCGTTGCCGGGTTGCTTAGGGCCTTGGATGAGCACTGGCATCATAATGAACTTCCGCTTCATGCACAACCAAGGAGGAAGGTTATACAAACATAGAGTCACAGGCCAGGTGCTATGGTTGCTGCTCTGCTCCCCAAAAGGATTAATGCCATCTGCGCTTAGACCAAACCATACGTTCCTTGCATCATCTGCAAACTCCTTCCCGTACTTTCTCTCAATTTTTCTCCACTGCGACCCGTCAGCGGGTACTCTCAACTTTCCGTCTTTCTCACGGTCTTCTCTGTGCCATCACATCGCCTTGGCATGCTCTTTGTTTTGGAACAAACGTTTCAACCGTGGTATTATAGGAGCATACCACATCACCTTGGCAGGAATCTTCTTCCTGGGGCGCTCGCCCTCGACATCACCAGTGTCATCGCGCCTGATCTTATAGCGCAATGCACTGCATACCGGGCAAGCGTTCAAATCCTCGTACTCACCGCGGTAGAGGATGCAGTCATTAGGGCATGCATGTATCTTCTGCACCTCTAACCCTAGAGGGCAGACAACCTTCTTTGCTTCGTACGTACTCTCAGGCAATTCGTTGTCCTTTGGAATCATATTCTTTATCATTACCAGAAACTTTCCAAATCCCTTGTCAGATACACCATTCTCTGCCTTCCATTGCAGCAATTCTAGTGTGGTGCCCAAATTTTTCTTGTCAGCTTCGCAATTCGGGTACAACAATTTCTTGTGATCCTCTAACATGCGCTGCAACTTCTTCTTCTCCAAATCACTTGCACAGTTTCTCTTTGCGTCGGCAATGGCCCAACCTAGATCATCAGCGGGCTCATCTGATGCCTCTTCTTCAGCTTCTTCCCGCATTGCCGGCTCAACTTCTTCCCCCATTGTTGTATCATCGTATTCAGGGAACCCATGGCCATGATAGTTGTCGTCGTCCTCTTCTTCTTCATTGTCTTCCATCATAACCCCTCTTTCTCCGTGCTTGGTCCAAACATTATAGTGGGGCATGAAACCGGACTTAAACAGGTGGACGTGAGTGGTTCTTGACGTAGAGTAATTGTGATCATTCTTACAGACTAAACATGGACAAGGCATAAACCATCCGCCCGCTTGTTTGCCTCAGTCGCAAGCAGAAAAGTTTGCATGCCATTAATGAACTCGGGAGAGCATCGGTCATCGTACATCCATTGTCGGCTTATCTTCACTACACAACACCGAAAATACCAAATTAATACAAGTTCATACATAAAGTTCATACAAGACTTAAATGCAACAAACAAATAACTCTCTAACTAAAGCATTTAAATGCAACAACAAATGCCATCAAGATCGCAACTAAGGTAACAATTGATCCAACAGCATAATGATACCAAGCCTCACTATCAATGGCATATTTTATAATCTTTCTAATCTTCAAGCGCATTTTCTCCATCTTGATCTTGTGATCATCGACGACATCGGCAACATGCAACTCCAATTCCATCTTCTCCCCCTCAATTCTTTTCAATTTTTCTTTCAAATACTCGTTTTCTCTTTCAACTAAATTTAACCTCTCGACAATAGGGTCGGTTGGAATTTCTGGTTCACAAACCTCCTAGACAAAAATATCTATGTCAACTTGATGGGCATAATTTGTCATAAACACGAAATGCAACAACTAGTTTTAAAAGAAAATATACCACATCCGAATCATAACAAGGACGAGGGCCGACGGGGACGGATATCAAAACCATGGCACTATGTATAACAAACAACATACGGGTAAGATAATTATACGAGTAACTATATATCCAAATCACACAAACATCAATTTGGTAATGTAAAACATTCATGAACAAGAGGCTCACCACAAGGTGGTGCCGGCGACGGAACGGTGCGGGCGATCGACTGTGGTTACGACGGAGATTTAGAAGGCACTAAGTAAACAACACCTACATATGCAAACTAAGTGTTATTTTTGACCTCAAATTGCATATAAATCAAATACTGGCACATATATTTCCTCCCAAATTACTAAACTCATAAATTAATCACTATACAAAGCATTGCAAGAGCTAATCTAGCAATGAGAGATGAAAGGACAAAGTTGCTTACCTTTGTGATCATTTGAATGGATGGGGGCCTTGAAATCTTGACAAATTTTGGGCAAAATGTGTGATGAGCTCGAGAGGAAGAGGGGAAGAACAGAGAGGAGAGGGGAAAGGGGAAGAACAGAGCAAGCTCGGGTGGACGAAGGGTTTATGTAGGACAACCTTTAGCACCGGTTCGTGCCACGAACCGGTACTAAAGGTGCTGGAGGGGCCCCGGACTGACAACATCCTGCCACCACTCACTTTAGTACCGGTCCGTGGCACGAACCGGTGCTAAAGGTCGGCCACGAACCGGTACTAATGAAAGCGGCCGGCTAGCCGTTGGAACCGACACTAATGCACATATTAGTGTCGGCTCAAAAGCAAACCGGCACTAATGTTCTTGACATTTGACCCTTTTTCTACTAGTGAATAGATCTGGTACACAACATGGCATACTTTATAGAACCTATGGCTGAGGCATAGGGAATGACTTTCATTCTCTTTCTATCTTCTTCCATGGTCGGGCTTTGAGTCTTACTCAATTTCACACCTTGTAACACAGGCAAGAACTTTTTCTTTGACTGTTCCATTTTGAACCACTTCAAAATCTTGTCAAAGTATGTACTCATTGAAAAAACTTATCAAGCATCTTGATCTATCTCTATAGATCTTGATGCTCAATATGTAAGCAGCTTCACCGAGGTCTTTCTTTGAAAAACTCCTTTCAAATACTCCTTTATGCTTTCCAGAAAATTCTACATTATTTCCGATCAACAATATGTCATTCACATATACTTATCAGAAATGTTGTAGTGCTCCCACTCACTTTCTTGTAAATACAGGCTTCACCGCAAGTCTGTATAAAACTATATGCTTTGATCAACTCATCAAAGCGTATATTCCAACTCCGAGATGCTTGCACCAGTCCATAGATGGATCCCTGGAGCTTGCATATTTTGTTAGCATTTTTAGGATTAACAAAACCTTCTGGTTGCATCAGATACAACTCTTCTTTAATAAATCCATTAAGGAATGTAGTTTTGACATCCATTTGCCAGATTTCATAAAATGTGGCAATTTTGCTAACATGATTCGGACAGACTTAAGCTTCGCTACGAGTGAGAAAGTCTCATTGTAGTCAACACCTTGAACTTTGTGAAAAACCTTTTTTCGACAAGTCTAGCTTTGTAGATAGTAACACTACTATCAGCGTCCGTCTTCCTCTTGAAGATCCATTTATTTTCTATGGCTTGCCAATCATCGGGCAAGTCAACCAAAGTCCACACGTTGTTCTTATACATGGATCCCATCTCAGATTTCATGGCCTCAAGCCATTTTGCAGAATCTGGGCTCATCATCGCTTCCTCATAGTTCGTAGGTTCGTCATGTCAAGTAACATGACCTCCAGAACAGGATACCGTACCACTCTGGTGCGGATCTTATTCTGGTTGACCTACGAGGTTCGGTAGTAACTTGATCTGAAGTTACATGATCATCATCATTAGCTTCCTCACTAATTGGTGTAGGAGTCACAGGAACAGATTTCTGTGATGAACTACTTTCCAATAAGGGAGCATGTACAGTTACCTCATCAAGTTCTACTTTCCTCCTACTCACTTCTTTCAAGAGAAACTCCTTCTCTAGAGAGGATCCATTCTCAGCAACGAATATCTTGCCTTCGGATCTGTGATAGAAGGTGTACCCAACATTTTCTTTTGGGTATCCTATGAAGACGCACTTGTCCGATTTGGGTTTGAGCTTATCAGGTTGAAACTTTTTCACATAAGCATTGCAACCTCAAACTTTAAGAAACGACAGCTTAGGTTTCTTGGCAAACCATAGTTCATACGGTGTCGTCTCAACGGATTTATATGGTGCCCTATTTAACGTGAATGTAGCTGTGTCTAATGCATAACCCCAAAAAGATAGTGGTAGATCGGTAAGAGACATCATAGATCACACCATATCTAATAAAGTACGGTTACGACGTTCGGACACACCATTACATTGTGGTGTTTCAGGTGGCGTGAGTAGTGAAACTATTTCACATTGTTTTAATTGAAGACCAAACTCATAACTCAAATATTCGTCTCTGCGATCAGATCGTAGAAACTTTATTTTCTTGTTACGATGATTTTCCACTTCACTCTGAAATTCTTTGAACTTTTCAAACGTTTCACACTTGTGTTTCATCAAATAAATATACCCATATCTGCTCAAATCATCTGTGAAGGTTAGAAAATAACGATACTTGCCGCGAGCCTTAATATTTATCGGACCACATACATCAGTATGTATGATTTCCAACAAATCTGTTGCTCGCTCCATTGTTCCGGAGAACGGAGTCTTAGTCATCTTGCCCATGAGGCATGGTTCGCAAGCATCAAGTGATTCATAATCAAGTGATTCCAAAATTCCACCAGCATGGAGTTTCTTCATGCGCTTTACACCAATATGACCTTAAACGGCAGTGCCACAAATAAGGTGCACTATCATTATTAACTTTTCATCTTTTGGTTTCAATATTATGAATATGTGTATCACTACGATCGAGATCCAATAAACCATTTTCGTTGGTGTGTATGACCATAGAAGGTTTTATTCATGTAAACAGAACAACAATTGTTCTCTAACTTAAATGAATAACTGTATTGCAATAAACATGATCAAATCATATTCATGCTCAACACAAACACCAAATAACACTTATTTCAACACTAATCCCGAAAGTATAGGGAGTGTGCGATGATGATCATATCAATCTTGGAACCACTTCCAACACACATCGTCACTTCACCCTTAACTAGTTTCTGTTCATTCTGCAACTCCCGTTTCGAGTTACTAATCTTAGCAACTAAACCAGTATCAAATGCCGAGGGGTTGCTATAAACACTAGTAAAGTACACATCAATAACATGTATATCCAATATACCTTTGTTCACTTTGCCATCCTTCTTATCCACCAAGTATCTAGGGGCAGTTCCACTTCCAGTGACTAGTCCCTTTGCAGTAGTAGCACTTAGTCCCAGGCTTAGGTCCAGACTTGGGCTTCTTCACTTGAGCAGCAACTTGATTGCCGTTCTTCTTGAAGTTCCCCTTCTTCCTTTTGCCCTTTTCTTGAAACTAGTGGTCTTGTCAACCATCAACACTTGATGCTTTTCTTGATTTCTACCTTCGTCGACTTCAGCATCACGAAGAGCTTGGGAATCGTTTCCGTTATCCCTTGCATATTATAGTTCATCACGAAGTTCAAGTAACTTGGTGATAGTGACTAGAGAACTCTGTCAATCACTATCTTATCTGGAAGATTAACTCCCACTTGATTCAAGTGATTGTAGTACTCAGACATTCTGAGCACATGCTCACTAGCTGAGCTATTCTCCTCCATCTTGTAGGCAAAGTACTTGTCAAAGGTCTCATACCTTTCGACACGGGCATGAGTATGAAATACCAATTTCAACTCTTGGAACATCTTATATGCTCTGTGGCGTTCAAAACATTTTTGAAGTCCCGGTTCTAAGCCATAAAGCATGGTGCACTAAACTATCAAGTAGTCATCATACCGAGCTTTTGTCAAAACGTTCATAACGTCTGCATCTGCTCCTGCAATAGGCCTGTCACCTAGCGGTGCATCAAGGACATAATTCTTCTGTGCAGCAATGAGGATAATCCTCAGATCACGGATCCAATCCGCATCATTGCTACTAACATCTTTCAACTTAGTTTTCTCTCGGAACATATCAAAAATAAAACAAGGGGGCTAAACGCAAGCTATTGATCTACAACATAGATATGCAAATACTATCAGGACTAAGTTCATGATAAATTAAAGTTCAATTAATCATATTACTTAAGAACTCCCACATAGATAGACATCTCTCTAATCATCTAAGTGATCACGTGATCCAAATCAACTAAACCATGTCCGATCATCACGTGAGATGGAGTAGTTTTCAATGGTGAACATCACTATGTTGATCATATCTACTCTATGATTCACGCTCGACCTTTCGGTCTCAGTGTTCCGAGGCCATATCTGCATATGCTAGGCTCGTCCAGTTTAACCTGAGTATTCCGCGTGTGCAAAACTGTCTTGCACCCATTGTATTTGAACGTAGAGCCTATCACACCCGATCATCACGTGGTGTCTCAGCACGAAGAACTTTCGCAACGGTGCATACTCAGGGAGAACACTTATACCTTGAAATTTAGTGAGAGATCATCTTATAATGCTACCGTCGTTCTAAGCAAAATAAGATGCATAAAAGATAAACATCACATGCAATCAATATAAGTGATATGATATGGCCATCATCATCTTGTGCTTGTGATCTCCATCTCCGAAGCACCGTCATGATCACCATCGTCACTGGTGCGACACCTTGATCTCCATCGTAGCATCGTTGTCGTCTCGTTAACTTATGCTTCTACGACTATCACTACCGCTTAGTGATGAAGTAAAGCAATTACAGGGCGATTGCATTGCATACAATAAAGCGACAACCATATGGCTCCCGCCAGTTGCCGATAACTCGGTTACAAAACATGATCATCTCATACAATAAAATATAGCATCATGTCTTGACCATATCACATCACAACATGCCCTGCAAAAACAAGTTAGACATCCTCTACTTTGTTGTTGCAAGTTTTACGTGGCTGCTACGGGCTGAGCAAGAACCGTTCTTACCTACGCATCAAAACCACAACGATAGTTCGTCAAGTTAGTGCTGTTTTAACCTTCTCAAGGACCGGGCGTAGCCACACTCGGTTCAACTAAAGTTGGAGAAACTGACACCCGCCAGCCACCTATGTGCAAAGCACGTCGGTAGAACCAGTCTCGCGTAAGCGTACGCGTAATGTCGGTCCGGGCCGCTTCATCCAACAATACCGCCGAACCAAAGTATGACATGCTGGTAAGCAGTATGACTTGTATCGCCCATAACTCACTTGTGTTCTACTCGTGCATATAACATCTACGCATAAAACCTGGCTCGGATGCCACTGTTGGGGAACGTAGTAATTTCAAAAAAATCCTACGCACACACAGGATCATGGTGATGCATAGCAATGAGAGGGGAGAGTGTTGTCCACGTACCCTCGTAGACCGAAAGCGGAAGCGTTAGCACAACGCGGTTGATGTAGTCGTATGTCTTCACGATCCGACCGATCCAAGTACCGAATGTACGGCACCTCTGAGTTCAGCACACGTTCATCTCAATGACGTCCCGTGAACTCCGATCCAGCAGAGCTTCACGGGAGAGTTCCATGAGCATGACGGCGTGATGACGGTGATGATGTTGCTACCGACGCAGGGCTTCGCCTAAGCACAACTACGATATGACCGAGGTGGAATATGATGGAGGGGGCACCGCACACGGTGCCGCCCTGCCCCCGTATATAAAGGAGGGAGGGAGAGGCCGGCCCTAGAGGGGGCGCGCCAAATGTGGGGAGTCCTATTAAGACTCCCAAGTCCTAGTAGGATTCCCCTTTCCTTTCCGGAGTAGGAGAGAAGGAAAGAGGGGGAGAGGGAGAAGGAAAAGGGGCTGCACCCCTTGTCCAATTCGGACCAGAGGGGGGCGCGCGCCTCCTTCCTTTTGGCCTCTCTCCTCTATTCCCGTATGGCCCAATAAGGCCCAATACTTCTCCCGGTGAATTCCCGTAACTCCCCGGTACTCCAAAAATACCCGAATCACTCCGAACATTTCCGATGTCCGAATATAGTCGTCCAATATATCGATCTTTACGTCTCGACCATTTCGAGACTCCTCGTCATGTCCCCGATCTCATCCGGGATCCGAACTACCTTCGGTACATCAAATCACATAACTCATAATACAAATCGTCACAGAACTTTAAGCGTGCGGACCCTACGGGTTCGAGAACTATGTAGACATGACCGAGACACGTCTCTGGTCAATAACCAATAGCGGAACCTGGATGCTCATATTGGCTCCCACATATTCTACGTAGATCTTTATCGGTCAAACCGCATAACAACATACGTTGTTCCCATTGTCATCGGTATGTTACTTGCCCGAGATTCGATCGTCAGTATCTCAATACCTAGTTCAATCTCGTTACCGGCAAGTCTCTTTACTTGTTCCGTAATATATCATCCCGCAACTAACTCATTAGTTACAATGCTTGCAAGGCTTATAGTGATGTGCATTACCGAGTGGGCCCAGAGATACCTCTCCGACAATCGGAGTGACAAATCCTAATCTCGAAATACGCCAACCCAACAAGTACCTTTGGAGACACCTGTAGAGCACCTTTATAATCACCCATTTACGTTGTGACATTTGGTAGCACACAAAGTGTTCCTCCGGTAAACGGGAGTTGCATAATCTAATAGTCATAGGAACATGTATAAGTCATGAAGGAAGCAATAGCAGAATACTATACGATCAAGTGCTAAGCTAACGGAATGGGTCAAGTCAATCACATCATTCTCCTAATTATGTGATCCCGTTAATCAAATGACAACTCATGTCTATGGTTAGGAAACATAACCATCTTTGATCAACGAGCTAGTCAAGTAGAGGCATACTAGTGACACTGTTTGTCTATGTATTCACACATGTATCATGTTTCCGGTTAATACAATTCTAGCATGAATAATAAACTTCTATCATGATATAAGGAAATATAAATAACAACTTTATTATTGCCTCTAGGGCATATTTCCTTCAGGTGCCGTGGTCAAGGCCAGGTGGTGAGGGCTCGAGAGCCAGTAGAAGCCCCTGAGGCGCGATGCTCAAGGGCCCCGCTTTTTACGTGGAAGCGATTTGTGCGAGAGAGAAGTGGCTCGCCCCACAGGGGTGCTTAGGAGAGGCTATACCCAGCAGCACGTGGTGTATGAAGCGACTTCACTTGGCCTTTTGCGAGCTAGAACGCCGCGGCGTGTCCTTCTGGCGCGGTGAGGTGTTGGCAAGGCCGCTCGAGGTCCTGTCTCTGGAGGTCCCTGCATATTAGTTGGTTGCGAAATACAAGGGGGGCGGCCATGTTTGCTGATCTGCCCATAACCGTTCCGTGAGAAGACGAAGGCACTAAGGACTTGGTGAGGTGACGTGCACGAGGCCGGCCCGTGAGACAGAGCTTAGTCTCTTAGATTTATCGGCGCTGCAGGGACAGACCCGAGAACAGACACCATGCTAGTAGCCCCCTCTCGTGGGACGTTCAAGGGGAGGGGAGCAATGCGCGGAGCCCGCAGAAGCAACTCTGGAGGCAATAAATGATCATGCACGAGGTTAACAGCCACAGCGGCTTACGAAAGCATAACCGGTCCAAATTACATGAATCGAAACAGTGCAACTGCGGGGGCGGACCCTGACGGCCTGAGGATAATGCAACCCGGGGGCGCCCTCAACTGAGCAAACCAAAAAGTGACCTGGCGCCTGTGTAACACCCTGGATTTTGCCCTTTTCTTTTTCTGATGATTTTCTTGGATTTCTTGATTCGATTTGCTTTTTTGTGGCTATGTGGTTCTGAAACATGGGAAGATCATGTCTTCCTAGGTTTTATAGTGGCATGTCATCCTCATCATGATCCCAAGATCATGTCATTTTCATCCTTGACCTAATCCAATATTCTTTTTCTAGGGAATATTCCTTTTCTGTTAAGAGAAAAACCCTTTTAAACCCTAGGTTGTGAAGCAACCTATCTTTCTGTCACTCCCAAAATTCCCAAATAATTCTCATAAATTGTTTGGGTCATATCTTTCTCAAATATGTCAAAATCCTTCTTTGGCATCATCAAAGATAATTCACAAATATTTCTTTTTCTGATTCTGCCCTAAGTGGCTTTTTGAGAAGGAAGTGTCATTTATCTTTGCTTGATTGACCCCAAACTTTTTGGACATATTTTCCTGTCCATATAATTGCCCCATGCCAAAATTCAACTCAATTTGCCTAGTAAATATTCCTGAGCAATTTTTCAAAGTTCCTGTCTGAGGGAAGTCTGTGTGAAGGAAGTACAAGCTAGGCATATCCAAATGATTTGAAATTTTGCAAGGTCCATCATTTGATCAAATCATCACTCTCCACCAAATTTGAGCTCATATAACTCATCTATGTGAGCCCAGCTCCAAATCTTGGTTTCTGGTCAGATTTTCAGTTTATGAAGCAACCATATTTTATATTGCTTCATTTAAGGTGAAATTTTACCAGGACATTTTCCTATCCATATCAACTCTCTCCACCAACTTTTGGCTCATTTCATCAATCCATTTGCCCTGTGTAATTTTTCGAAGTTTCTGTCCAGAGAGATGCTATATGAAGCAAGTGCTAGTTTGGCTAATCCAAAGGGCATGAGCATCTTCATTTCTTCAAATCATTAGGCCATGTCCATTTTCAGCTCATTTCATGCACCTATGTGAGTGCACCTTCATGATCTTGATTCTGGACCAGATTATGTAGTTGTTAAGCAACCATGTTAAATCTTGGTCCAAATCCCTCCAAACTTCACAAGATCATAGTCCTTCCTACTCTAAACCTCTCAGACATCAATTTTGTTCCATAGCTTTTGTTTGTTGATCATTGTATTGCAGCTAAGTTTGCAACAACAAACTTCAGAGGATCATTACCACCTAACCATAGTGCCCCTGGTCGATTCATCACCTCATTTGTAACCCAGCTTGGAGGGACTACACGTGTGACATGGTCGGCCCGGCCAGAACGCGCCGCTTGCACCAGTGCACGCGGTGATCACACTTGCGTCATGCTAATTGCGAGCTCTGGCTCGTTCCGGCCGCTGTGCTCATCCGCTCCCTCGTCGTCTCGACGTCCAACCTTGTCTAGGAGCTCCCACGTGATCGACTTCATCGTCCCGTGCCCGGGACCCCTCCTGTTTCGTCGCTGTTCGGCCGGAAACGCCATGATCGTGCCGCGTTCAGCCCATGTCCTCCATTCGAGAACTGCTCGACTCGCCCGTGATGCTCTAGAGGCTTCCTCGCGCCTATTTAAGCTGCCCCGAGGTCCTCCGCACCTCACCACCTCCTCCCTCACCTCATTTGCTCATGGGAGTGACCATATCTCGTCGGAGTTCGCCGTTCATACTCGGTGGTCGCTGGAGTCCGAGCCATCCCGGCCACCCCGAGCCTCCTCCACTGCCTCCTCCTCACCACTGCGAGCCGCCCCACCCCTCTCCCCTCGCCGGAGCGCCCCGCAGCGCCGAGCACCACCACCGCCCCCACCTCTTTGTACCCCTCCTGGCGCCGCGCCTCGCCGCTGTTCCAGGCCTCCCTGGCGCCATCCGACCCCCTGAACGGAGGCGGCATGGCCCCACTGTCCCGCCTGTGCCCTCCCCGTGGCCGGAGCCGTCTGGCCCCCTCACCGTGCCCCTCCTCTGCTCCATGTTATGTTCCGCTCGGGGAAGAACAGGAGCGAGGGGAGGAGGTAGACGACGAGCGCCCTGTTCCCCTCCCCCTGCCGCGTGGGCCCCCTATGTAAGCCTCTCCACCCCGGGCCGAGGTATTTAAGTGGAAACGTATTTCTTGGAAATACGCTTTCCAAGCCAGAAAGCGTCTTTTTTTTCTACTACAGCTCAAAATATGCTTTTCATTGCAGGAAGCGTATTCCACCCGAAGGCGCTTTCAGTTTTTCCTCACAGGGACTTGTTTGTAGTAGTTTTATTACAGATTAGTCCCTGTTCTTCCACCTCTCCTATCTCCGCGACCGTAACTCTGATTGAGGTGAAACCAACGCTCACTTCTTCGTCTCGTCGAGATCTTTCTGTTGGTAACATTTTCACTAGGTGGTCCCATAGTGAAAATGACAATTTTGCCCTTGCCCTTATCAGCCCCCTTCGAGAGAGAAGAACGTCCGGCAAATCGTTCTGTGGCTTCACCACACTTCTTCCCGGAGTCTCCGTCACCCCCAGGCAAGCTACAACAGCCACTTGCATGATAGCCATGCAGTAGCCATGGTTTCTACTTGAATATTTAATAAAAGTTTGCCCATTATCTGCTTGCTTGTTTGCTACTACTGTTGCTGTTTCGGTTATGCTCGTGGATTCATGTTCATCTTCATGCTATGTTCCGATGCGTCTTGTTATCTTGTACTACTTGCTAGTATCATGTTCACATGTTATGCTTGGTAGTAGTAGTACATGCTGGTAGCAGTGGTGTTCATCATGATGCATGCTTGTCGTGTGTTATCAAGTACCGTTGTGATGCATGTTCCTTTGCTTCTAGTTGGTGATATGCTTACTTGGCAGTGTTCTTGCTATGTTCTTGCGTGGTATTCATTTATGATGCTAGTGGTCATGCTATGCTCATGTGTAGTGTTATGCTCATCAGTATGCCATGCTAATTTGGATATATGCTTCATTGTTGTTATGCTCGTTGATTATGTTGCACCTCCATGCTTATGTTGATATCATGCTCATGCATTATAGTTGCATAATATTTTATGGGACATTTACATCTATGCCCTTAACTCGAACCCACTACTCAGTTTTGCCCCTAATTTTTAGGTAGGCTCAGTTTTGCCCCTTCGCCGTTAGTTTCATTTATAGAAATGACCTTCCGTGCCGTTACCGTCTGGTCAAAGGGCTTTGACCGTCCTGAAAAAATAGCAAAAAAATCAAACAAAATTGAAACTTTGTGGGATCGAAGATACTCATGTCTGCAAGGTGTGTACAAATTTTCATGCCGTTCGGACACCCTGGGAGCTCGTGGCAAAGGAAAAATATAATTTTTGTACGTATGTGAACAGTAAATTCAAAAATAGAGATAAAATCAAAAAAATATGAAATTTTGTGGGACTGAAGATACTCAGGTGCGCAAGATGTATGCACATTTTTGTTGTGTTTGGAGATCGTAGGAGCTCATGGAAAAAAACAAAATTTAGCTCAAATTTTTTTGAAAAAATGCACTATTTTGTTTTTTTTTTCTCTAAAGCGCCTCGTACGTCATTTGATGACCAAAACTTGCAAGCACCTTGTGCACTCAAGCCTCTTTGAAGCCAAAAAAATTCAACTTTTTTTGATTATTTTTTTGCTATTTTTTCGAATTTACTGTTCATTGGCATAGATTATTTTTGTTTTCCTTTGCCACGAGCTCCCGGAGTGTCCAACCAACACAAAAAATTGCAGGCGCCTTGCGGACATGACTATCTTCGATCCCACAATTTTTTTGATTTTTTTGCTATTTTTTCTGGATGGTCAAAATCCTTTGACCGGACGGTAACAACGCAAAAGGGCATTTCTATAAGTGACACTAACGGCGGAGGGGCAAAACTGAGCATACCTGAAAATTAGGGGCAAAACTGAGTAGTGGGTTCGAGTTAGGGGCATAATTGGAATTGGCCCTTTTATTATGGCTCAGCTAATTGCATTCAAGTTTAATCGAATAATGATGAACTTGAACAACTGTTGGCTGAGTCATGGTGCCACCAAATCGAGCTAAAAGTGCAACCACATTTGCCTTTTATGGGAAGGTCCTAACTGGGTCTATTGTCATGCCTCTCGCCGGTGCCTCCAACAAGGAAAGGTTATGGGCGCGCGCTACCTTGATCAGGTAGGCGGACATAAACCTTGTGTGCCCGTGGTTGTTTTAAGGTACCTTGTCCCCGTTTGGGACCGTTTTGTTTTGCCACGATGGTGGCTGGCCACGTAGGTGGCGGATGTCACGAGTTGACATCGGGGCCACCCATGCACTACAAAAAAAATACACTTCCGTGATGATACGTGTTTGTCACAGTAGGTCGCATTTTTTTGTCATGCATGTACCTCCATGACAAATTTATGACAGAATCAAGATAGTCATACCTGTGCTGTCGTAGAAGTGTTCCATGACATTACCAAAATTATCATCACGGAAGTGTCCACTTCCATGACGATAAATCGCGCGTCACAGAAGTGCTTTCGTCAAGGGTGACTGACACGCGGCATCCACCGTAACGGAACGCCGTTAAGCTATCGGGTCGGGTTTCCGATAACCCGTTAACAGCCCCGACCAATGGGGATTTTCCACGTGTAAAATCATCATTGGCTGGAGGAAACACGTGTCGGTCATCGTTGGGACAGATGTCATCCACTCATTGGACAGAAGGCGCCTATATATGATACGTCGACACGTGGCACGGCCCAACAGAGGCCCATTCCTGTGAAAAGGCCGGCCCATTTGACTTGGTCAAAAGGTGGCAGGCCGGCCCATGGAAAGCCTGTTAACGGCCTGTTCGCATATAGCCCATTTACAGCCCGCTAACGCAAGGCCCGTTACGCCCTATCCGAATTAGGCCCAGTAGCGTCATCTGGTCCATCCAATATGATTCCAGCCCGTTTTCACTTCTGGCCCATGTATGGCCCATGACGTCTTTCGGCCCATATGAGGCCCTATGTAACTCTTGGCCTATTAACGGCCCGTGGTGAAACTGGCCCGTAATGAACAGTGTATCACTTTACACCCATTAACGGCCCGTGCTGAAACTGGCCCGTAATGAACAGTGTATCACTTTATACCCATTAAAGGCCTGTTATTCCGTTGGGCCGTTTCCAGCCCATGTTATCTTTCGGCCTTCTCAGAGCCCATTTATTCTTGGGCTCATTTCCAGCATTCGTTTACTTACGGCCCGTTACTGTCATTTTCTGCTTGTGGGCCAAATTCAGCCCGTGGTTACAGTCGGCCCGTTTGTGGTCCGTTAATACGTTGCGCCGTTTTCATAGCGTCATCAAATACGGCCTATTAACGATGGCCCGTTATGG
Source organism: Triticum aestivum (assembly GCF_018294505.1). Lineage (NCBI taxonomy): Eukaryota > Viridiplantae > Streptophyta > Magnoliopsida > Poales > Poaceae > Triticum > Triticum aestivum. The sequence continues at coordinate 350,990,998 of NC_057802.1, read as the reverse complement.
TCGGCCCATGAACGGACGATTCCAACTCTAGCCCGTTTACGGCCATAATGTGGTCTGTTTGGCCCATGTTTGGCCAATCGATCATACGGCCCGTATAAGGCCCATTGATGATACGACCCGCAGAAGGCCCATTGTTTCTACGGCTCGTAGAAGGCCCATTGTTTCTACGGCCCATAGAAGGCCCACTATTTCTACGGCCAGTAGAAGGCCCAGTGTCACTACAGTAAATATTAGCCCATGGTTATTGTGGCCTAGTTTTAAAAGATAGGTTATTGCAGCCACTAGCTAACCGCTGAAAAAGAACTGCAATTACTACAAGCAAACAAATAAACAAGACAACAAGGAAATAAATAAGCAAGCAACTAACGCTAGGCTATCACGGCTATTACACATAGTACATCCACTGGGCATCAAAGTTCGCCACCAGTGCAAATATAGGGAACAAAGCAGCATATCATATACAATGGTTGTCAAAGTTGGCGACCAGCGCAAATAAACGCCGCAGCAAAACAAATCCAGAACTGAAACCACTTCAGAAGATCTCAAGAAACAATATCCTGGGTACCCATAACGCTGGCAAGATGCTTAGCAAGCTTATTAACTTTCTCTTGTTTGGCGCTTAAATCCTCCAGCGCTTGCTGTTGCACCAGAAAATATGCATCTGAATTCTGCAGGGACTTCCTCAGTCCTTCAGCTTCCTGTCGCAGCACATCTGATCGATGTCTTTCAACTTGAAGTTGAGACTCAAGAAGATGAACTGATTCAGGCAGCGAGTTCGAAGAGCTTGTGCCAGCAGTAGTGGCCAGTAACTCGAATACTACATCAAGACAGGACTTCTGGGTTCCCTCACTATCGTCAAGATAGTTTTTATCAGCTTTCTTGGAGACCAACAGGGATGTCTCACTATCTTGAACCTTATCTGCATTACTTCCTTTACCATTGGATAATGCGGTACTGTTCTCCAATATTTTGTCCGCATTCTAAAAGAGAAACAAGCAGACACATCACATGTTTACCATGTTGTATATGAAACTCATTTTGGTAAATGAGTTCAGTAGTAAAGTGGATAGGATAACAACATGAAACAAACATATATCTATGTACCATGGTCACTTTATGGTCTATATCATTCTAGTTTTTGTTGCCAAATCAAGATAGAGACACAGTTCAAATAATATTTGTTCAAGACAAAGCAGAATAGACAGAATATAAGTGTGGGTAACTATAGAGCAATAACAACACTTGTAATGTGCATGACATGAGAACATAACTGTTTATTCAATTGAAACTGAAATCAACATAGAGCAGGTTACAACAGCAAACCAGTTAAAGAAACAGGTTTAAAACATACCTGTTGCGCCATTGGAGTTTCAATTCCATCCTTCAAATTTGAAAATAGTTGGTATGAGTAAATACAGTAATGCAAGAGCAAAGGAGTATGAACCATAGCTACAGTACCTGACTTGAGAACAAATCTTCTTCTCCTTTAAGCGTTGAGTTGGGATTCGGAGTGGTGGTCCTCGTGCTTTGGGCACTGCAGTTCCCTTACTAATTGCTCGTGTTTGGGTGCTCTGTGGTGGAGACGGTGTTGTGTCAACTGGAACTGGGTTACTATCTGCCGGGGTTGGGGTTAGAAGGGGTGTAGCTGGTTCTCTGTCCAACTGGGTAGGGGTACAATCTTCGAGAGTCTGGGTTATGTGTGGTGGATCTGGTCCTTGGGCAAGTACAACCGTGGTTCTATCTGCATCAACTGGTAGCACTATCTTTTCTGAAGACCGTGTTGTTACTCCCTTAGATACTGCCATCACGCTCTCCAATTCAAATGGCTGATAAACAAGAAAAGTAATTGAAAGTATAGACATTGTATGATAGACAGGTGCAATGGATAGTGGGGAATAAAAGAGGGCATGAAATAATTCATATTTATGTTGTCTAACCAAACAGGATAGCATGACACAATTTCACATATATGATGGCTAACTAAACAGGATAGCATGACACAATTTCACATTATGATGGCTAACTAAAAAAGATGGAAAGACATAGTTCAAAATATGAGACTATGTAAACAGGATGACATGACATAACTATATAATGTGTTTATTAAATAGGTTGGCATGCCATAATTCACATACATTCACGGATAGAATGCCATAATTCAAAATATGATGACTGTAAACACTAAACAGGATGAGATGATATAACTATATGATGTCTTTATTAAATGGGTTGCCATGCCATAATTCAGATAGATGATGTGTATGTACTATGTAAACATGATGGCATGATATAATTCAAATATATGATTTATATAGTAAGCAAGTAAGCAGATGGCAATCCATATATGATGTAAAAACTAAGCAATGCAAGACAACATGCATGACATGGGTAATATAACCCTGCCAAGTTTGAGCATAGACCTCAGGGGGGAAATAGGACTGGTCATCAGTCTCTGAATCCTCCTCTGAGGAGCTCTCTGTAACCAGCAAGATGTCTGCTTCAGCAGGTAGCATTGTCTGCTCTGAATACCTTGTTTTCACTCCAGATACTTCCATCACCGCTTCAAATGGCTGATGCACAGGAAGAGTAGTTGAATATACAAACGTTGTCGACAAATGGAACACGTAATACAAAAAATGATAGCATGATATAATTCACATACATGATGATTGGCTAAACAGCATGGCATTGCATAATTCACATATATAATGCCTTTGCAACAAGATAGCATTGTATAATTCACATATATAATGTCTTGCAACAAGATGGCAATGCATAATTCACATATATGGTAATTAGACACTGAACAGGTGGCATTCACACAAAGCATGTCTAAACTAATCAAATGACATAGCAATGCGAGACACCATACGCACGATATGAGCAACATAACCCTGCCAAGTTAGAGCATACACCTCGGGGGGGGGGGAATAGGACTGGTCATCTGTCTCTGAATCCTCCTCTGAGGAGCTATCCGTAACCAGCGAGATATGCGCTTCGTCAGATAGCATAGTCTGCTCTGAAGACCTTGTTTTCACTCCAGAATTTGCCATCACCGTGTCAAATGGCTGATGCACACGAAGAGCAGTTGAATGTACTAACATTGTTGACAAATGTAATATGTAACGAAAAAAAGGATGGCCTGATATAATTTACATATAAGATGACTGGCTAAGCAGGATGGCATTGCAAAATTCACATATACGATGCCTGGCTAAACAAGATGGCGTTGCATAATTCACATAAACGATGAATAAACTAAACAGATGGCATTCGCACAAAGGATGTCTAAACTAAGCAGATGACATATTTGATATATAAAGTAAGCAATGCAAGACACCATATGCATGATATAACCAACATCAGCATGCCAAGTTAGAGCGAAGACCTCAGGGGGTAAATATGAGTTGTCTTCTCCTTCTGAATCCCCCTCAGAACAGATATCTTCCTCTTGATTACAATCTGAAATGCGTGGAGGGGGGCTGCCTTTGCGCCTACCATGGAGCGACGTCTGCATGAAATTTTATTGCAACGCAAGGCTCGTCTCTTTTGCTCTACATGTTCAGTTCCATTGTTTACAATAACTGTCATGCATAGGAATAAAACATAGTGAGATTATGTAAGGAGTCCATGCAGAAATCCAGAGTGATGGTAGCAACCTGTGGATAGGGCCAAAACCAATAATAGCAGGCAGATAATGGCTTCAGTTAAAAAATACAGATAATGGCTTATTTACTGTTTGTTTCCCACCCAACATGAAACTCATAGTAGACACCGGAGATTAACCAGATAGTAGATAGATACTATTGATAGCGGCCCCGATATGTACCCCACAACCATTTAAAAACTCAAGTTTGACCATTAGTTTGGAGCTGACTCAGAGTCTAATCAGTGAACAGGACGATAAAGTAGCATGTAATATTAAGCGATGCATAACGTAAGCAGACACGAAAGAGTGCGACCTCTCTTGTGGACCCGTGTAGTCCTCGAGGTCATCTGCTCGGTTGATGATGGTAATGTAGTTTTCATGGCTGCCAGCGGCGGGGAAGAAGATCTGAGGCGGCGAAAGACAGTCTCGAGGCCGGATCCCTGCTGTGCTGGACCCTTCTGTCGTTGGAGCAGCTGAGCTGGGCTGGACGACGATGCAGCAGGAGTGGGACAAACCACGCAAGGTTTTCTTTGACAACTATCTGTAAGAGAAGTAATTCTGTAAGGGCTCGTTTGAATTGGAGGATTCCAACAATGCAGGGATAGGAAATAGATAGGAATAGGATAGGAATGCACGTGCAAAACAGAGAATTTAAAAACACAGGATTTCTGCCAATCTGGGTGTTTGATTCACAACAATTGGAAGATCACAGGATGCAAAGAAGCATGGTGAGATTAAGTCAAACCACAAGAAAATGTACGGTTATAATGCTATTATGCTACTATCTCTTAGTGTTGTGCTTCATGAATAGGAATTTGAAAAGGAGGGCAAGTAAAAATTAAAATTCCTGCGTTTTTTCTTTCAAGGAGACACTAAAGGAACAAATTCGTGTGCTCAGTGGACAATATATATAACATGTAGAGTAAAAAGAGATGCAAAAAATGTACAACCTCTTTGGCGAAGCCATGTCGATCTCAGCGTGATTGGGTTGGCCGGTGAGGATGCTCCGGCTGAGTTTGCTGTCGGAGGAGGGGAAGAAGATCTTAGGCGTCTGGAGATGGAGCCCGAGGTACTGCTCCGCTGTGATGGAGGGTTTCGTCGTTGGAGCAGCTCCGGTGAGCTGTACGACGCCGAGGCTGAAGCAGGACAAGAGAGACAATGAACAATGTTAACCTGAGTGGAATTCTAATAGCATCTCCAATACATGACGTAAAATACATAACCAGAAAGTGCTAGATGTAAAATACATCAGCCGCTCATCTCTGAACTTAACTGTCGAAACTAAACTTAACTAAACTGAACTTAACTGTCGAAACTGAATTTTGCTGTCGAAACTGAACGCACTAGCAAGGTGAGGCTACACATCGGTCGACTGACTTTTTCATCTCTGGTCAGTCGATTTTGTAGCCGTTGGATACGAAATCAAGGGCCTGCGGTTCATCTTCAACCTCCACCCCCCTGAGCCGCCAGCCACCACCGGCCAAACAGCAGACCCCCGCCGCCCGCGGTCGGCGGTGCGCCGCCCCGCCCGCCCCGAAAACACTCCCCACCGCCCCGCCGACGCCCCGCCACCGCCGGCGACCACCGCCCCATCCTGAACCCTAAGATAGATAGTGGGGTACCTCTCCGCCGAGCCCCCTTCCCCGCTGCGGCTGGTTCTTCCTTCACCCCGGCGAGCCCCCCACCCCCTGAAAATCGACTGACCAAAAGTCGATTCAGTCGACTGAAGTGTAGCTAAATCGGAGCAGCATCGCAAGCAAGAGCAAGAGCGAGAGCAGCAGCGCGAGCAAGAGCAATAGCAAGAGCAGACCAGGCAGGGGACCGAGAGCAAGAGCAGAGCAGCAGCGCGAGCGAGAGCTAAAGCAGCAGTAACTCCTACTGATGTGGACGTCGCCGCCGAGGGAGCGACGCCGTGGAGGAAGTGGCCGGCGACGCCGCCGTGGATGGAGCCGCGCCGTGTCGGCTCGGGACCGAGCGCCGGCAGCACCGTGAGATCGAATCAAGAAGAAAATGCGGCGATTAGTGTACACCTCTTTGGTGGCGCCGATTAGGCCGTAGCTTCATCCGAGGAAACGGTGATAATGATGCTCTTCCGGTGGTGCAAGTGAAGACGGCGGTGTGGGAATGGAGGTGGCGCGAAAGACGAGGGGAACGTCGGGGCAGCTCCTTGGAGGTGGAGGACGGGGTGGCTGAACCGGCGGGACGATGAGATCGACGACGGATCCTCATCCGGTACGGTGGATGAGGGACGTCGAGGTGTTGCTGTGGACGACGTTGTCGGGGAAGAGGCTCCGGCTGGGTGGCGGACGGAGCAGGGTGTGGGGTTTCGTCCCGGGTTTTCGTGGCCTCGGTGTACGAATGGGTGGGCGGATGGGATGGCAGTGGGGAACCATGGCTTAGAGATGCGCTTGTCCGAAATGTGGGGTAAGTTACGAAAGTACCCCCACCGATTTGAGGCGGTTCTTTTGGTTCAGGGGTACCACGGGAATTTCGCGTGTCGGGATTTCACAGGAGGTGGGAGTTTTCGTGCGCGTTGTAATTTCGGAATAGCAAGGCACGGTTTGAGATGGAGGGAGTTGTCGGAGCACAACAAGACAAAGATATATCTTAAATATTTCGGGCTAACAAGGCGCGGGTTGAAATTTCCGGACAAGCCTAACGTGTACAGTACCAAATCAATGCGCACTACAAATGTCATTCAAAACTTTGAATTCATGTTATGTTCAATTAAAATATTTCGCTACGTGTATAATGCATGCAACCTACTTCTCAAATGAACGTTTTAGTGCATTCCAAACGTATATACTACCGCTTCAATATGAACTAAATTTGAATTCGTTTCTCTATTTGAATAAGATCTACAGTAATGATTGTTGTGAAGTCAAAGCATTTGAATTCGTTTCTCTGTTTTAATAAGATCTACAATCATCATTATTGTCAAGTTAAACCATCGTTTGTGTATCATCTTCACAGCACACCACATGATTAGTCTCGAGTTACATATGAACTATGTGTACTATATGAACTCGAACTAGATTTTTTGAATCCACTTTATTTTGATATCAAATCACATTACATTTCTAGCTCTAGCTAGATCTTCATAATCTAAACCATGTCTCATATGTATAATGTGTTTATCACATTATGTATGGTGCCCCGCCCCCTACGCAAACACCACACATTACCACAAATTCAAATAAAATGTGAGAATGTTCGATATATAGTATTGTTTAGATTGTTCGATATTTAGTTGTAAGCTGCAAACGCCACACATTATCACAAATTCAAATAAAATGTGAGATTGTTTGATGTATAGTATGGTTTAGATTGTTCGGCATTTAGCTGTGAGTTGCAAACGCCATGCATTATCACATTATGGTATAACATGTGCACAACACGTGTATCACCGCTATATTCATGCATGCAATGTTTAAAACACTATGATCTCCTATTGAAATATGAATCCGCTTTCATATCAAATTATGATCTTTGTTAGTCTCTTACACCCACACAATCCTCTAACCTTTGTAGCTACCACTAACTTTATCTCGTGCATGCACACGCCCTCCTCCTCCCTCGCCATTCTATCCACCGGGCACATTCATTTTTTTTTCTTTAGGTTGTTCTCCCAGAGTCTCCACAACTCCTTCCCGACACACACCGATCGATAAACCTCTCCAGCGATGCCTGCCTACAACATACACACACACCTTCAATCTCCTCCTTTATGTGTCCTTGCCTCGTGTCTCTCATACGGCCAGACACACGTGTAAACACTCGCCCCTCTTTTCATCGATCTCACAACCGCACACTCCTCCCCCTATCTAGCTAGTAGTTGGGCCTCTCGCACCACCTCCTAGCTCCATTCTCTCTGTCTATCCGTCTCTCTGGGCCTTATTTGCATCTAACAAATGGACGTACACCGACCGATCTCTCGCTATACATATAGCTATCTAGGTCCTTATAACTCATTTTTACCCACACGTCAATCGATCTACCTCATTAGTTGTGTCTCTCCCTTCCTCCGACAAACAACAACTGATCTACTGATCTAGTTAGGTTTGCTTACCAAACACATGGTTCCCCTTCATCATCCATGGATGCGCCCCGACAGATCTATCACGCACAGGCACACACAGAAACACATCCCCACTCTTATTGATAACATTGCAGTTCCACCCTCAGTTTGTCTAGTAGGCCTCTCCCACCATCTTCGAGAAGCAACTCCATCACCCATCCAGCACTCTACCCCTCTCACTCCCTCCCCTCCCACTCTCTCTCCCCTCTCTCTCTGTGTCCCATCATATTTCTCGTCCTTCAGTTATGTATGGATGTCGACCGATCTCCCTCAAGACATAGCTGGGTCTCTCCTTCTCAACACATATACGAGTCGTTCTACCTCTATAGTTAGGCATCTGCCTACCCCTCCCCCACCCCCTCCCCCCCACACACCAATACATCAAGCGCTCTAGTCATGTCTCCCTGCCACACACAAACATGACATGTGCCCTCTAACGTTCCGGTAGGCCAGTCGCCCTATATCTTTGACTTGCACACACACACAATTTCGATGGCTCTCTTCATCGATCTCGCACCCACCCACTTGATCCTCTCTTCGACTCTATCGATAGCTATGACCCCTCCCTCTCTTCTCGTGGATTGCCCGACCCTCTATGTATGATATGGATAGGCCTCCATTTCACACACATTGCATGCAAAATTTGTTTGAGATGTCATCGACACATATTCCCACAAATAATTCACGAAATCAACCCCCACCCACCCCCACCCAAAACAAAAAACATTCACGATCACGGTTTGTATCTCTCTCACACACCCACGTAGGTGGGGGACGTGCACGAAGAGAAGAGGTGCATGCACGGCGCACGTACTCCCGTCTCTTTCCCAACCACACCCGCGCAGGTACATGGTGGAGCTCATTTCTGTACGAAAAAGGCAGCCCACGTGGTAATTTGGCACGTGTACTGGTTGTCCACTTGGTGGAGGGAGGATCGTCTACCACGGGTGAACAAACAAATTGCGACTTGACGTGTTATGTTAAAAAAAGAGGCAAACCATGTGGGGCCTACCTTAGAGGCAAGGCTCTATACACTGGAGTACTTTTGATGTGTCCCGTCAACTCGCAGAACGAGGAGAAGCTTGCTTAGTACACCGTCTCCCCCACCCACGGGCGTGGTGGCTCGTAGGATGAGGTGAAGCTTGCTCCGCCTTACGCCCGCTCCCTCGCTCATGCGCGCGGTGGCTCGCAGGACGAGGAGAAAAATTTACTACTCCCTCCGTTTACTCCTCGTCCCTACTACCTTGGTTATAGAGATTATATCATATTGTTTGGAATATATATATGTCCTTTAGTAGATTTCAATATGAACTACTAGTACATACTCCAAACACTGATGTATATAGACGTATTTTAGAGTGTAGATTCACTCATTTTGCTCCGTATGTAGCACTCCCCCTCGCCCCTCGACCCTCGCCCATGTGGTGGACGTGCAGCAATTCATTCGGTCTCATATAGCCAGAACGATATATACTGCACTACCATTATTGCTCGACTTCCCGAAAAGGCGAAGAGACAATCGCAAGGTTAATATTTTGGAGATGCCAAGCGCAAGGTTATAGGAGAACGAGTAGTAGGTGCCGCGTCATTTATAAATAATTTTTTTTCTTCAGCAGCACGTACGCAATATGATAGGTTCATATGGAGAGAAAAGGAAACCGCTCCACTATATACATAGTCAGGACGGGCCAGCCTACACGGTTGCTTGCTGGGGTTGCTCTCTTCACACTCTCTCGCCCAAAATGACTGTGGCCACATCTCTAACATCCCGGCGGATCACGTCCGCTTGGGGAAGGGGTGGATGCTTAGTGTAGATGCGGTGGTCATCACCGACGGCGAAAACCCACTGTCGGCACGTCCCGATCAGGGGTCCCCGCCGTTCTCTCTCACAAAGCTGGTGAGGTTGCCTTCATCCCTTGCTCACTGCCACGACGTGGGCAGTTGCCGTCTCCCGCCGCCCTCCTCAAGGTTGAGCTACGTCCCTCAGGTACAACTCCCTTTACAGCCGGCTTGCACCACTGCTCCAGCTGCCCACATCACTCCCTGTGGATATTTCTCTACTTCTTTGCCCCGCACATACCTCTACTGGCTTCTACGTACTGTATTTGTGATGAGTTTATGTCTCATCAACTAGTCCCAGTAATTTTATTCTAATCACGCTTCTTCAATTTCTTTACCACAGGGATGCTCATCTCGATTTTGATGAAACTGCACAAAATGATCCGATGGTCAAAAGGTTGCAAACTTCATTTATTAGGAAGCTCGAACGTTGCCAGCAAATTGAAGCCTGGTCAGGGTTCACGGTTCAAGGGCTAGGGACTGCATGGATCATTTTTTTCTTTAGCCGCCTCTGTTCCAAAATAAGTGTCAACTTTAGTAGTAGTACAACTTTGTACTAAAGTTTGCACAAAGTTGAGACACTTATTTTGGAACGGAGGGAGTACATATTTGCTATGATCTGTCAATCATTGAGATGCAATAGCATGCATGTTAGTCTCCTTTGTATTTGATGAAATGTTGCAACGGGCAACCTTGGACGCAAGATACATGTAACAGAAGCTGGAAGCTTCATAGCATTGTACAAATTTATCTCGCTGATAAATTACAGTACGTACTATACTAGTACTTCCTCCGTTCCTAAATATAAGTCTTTGTAGAGATTTCACCATGAACCACATGCAGATGTATATAGATGCAGTTTAAGTGTAGATTCATTCATTTTGTTCCGTATGTAGTGGAATCTCTACAAAGACTTATCTACTAGTAATAGCTAGCCCCCACTACTAGGAATTCTCTATCCTCTCCTTGAGCCACATCATCAAAATTGATGTAGCCGTTAGATGAAGTAAATCAGTCCATAATAGCCGTCTGATCTAGACGTTGAGAGGCTCCGCACTAAGCCACATGCAAGCATGCAGAAATACCGTGGCACATGCATGTGAGTGGGTTTTAAATCACATCAACATGTCTGCATGCAAGCATGCACCGGCAGCATGCATGTAAGTGAGCTTTTAAGTCCCATTAACATGTCAAAAAGAAAAATATAATCCCATTATGCAGTAGGAGTTGGCTGATGTTTTATCCTTACGTGGGATGATCTAAATGATGATGGGAGTTTATTTAGTTTGGCTACCACATTTGTCATGCAGTTATAGAGTTTTTTTAGTTCTATGAAATCGATAATTTTGCGCAGAGAGATATACCGCTGTTCCGCGGCAACGCGCGGGGACTCATCTAGTAATATTTAGGAACGGAGGGAGTACTATGTAAAGAGTTAGGTGTCGCATGGTGATAGTGTGAGGCGGGCCATGTAATCACTGAGCCTGTGTGTTTTCACTGCTCTTGCACGCCTCCGCTGTAAGAATGGAGAAAATTGTAATCTAGTAGTAGTACCTCCTTTCGCCGAAAGCGTGGGACATCCAGCAGTCCTACCACCTCAGTAATAAAGACCAATGAGCCGTCAAATCACATAGACCCAGCAGTAAGTTGGACGGACGAAGCAACCATCACTCTTGCGCCAGTGAGAGGTCGCGTCCGCTCTGCCCGGGCATGAATGCGGCACCGATTCTTTGGAGCGGCGCTGACCGTTTCAGGCGGGAAGCGCGCGCGGGCGATGGAGGGGCTTTGGGTGGGCCAGGCTGGTCAGGAGCGGGCGTGGCAGCTGTCCACATGTCCCTACCGGACACGCCCGGAAACGATAGGATGCACCGACTCTCGCGGCTAATATCGGAGTACTACACTACACAACATCTCTCTGTAGGAGTAGGTCGATCTGTCGCTCTCTCTAACACACACATGCTGTTAAACACACACACACATACACACACGCACACGCACGCACCTTGGTCCCGTTGCACCTTCTAACGTGACTTATTACACCTAGACGGAGGGAGTAGTAAGTATACGAGATACGGTGGCACACTGACTTAAGTCGAATACAAGTGCCCAAAATTTGTGTGCATGTTATAATAAGGATTCACTTAAAATAGCACGTGAGCGAACAGAGGGATCAATTGGACAGTGTTCCCGAGCAGTAGCGAGATGTGTGAGGTAAGATACACCGCTGGAGCTTTTAATTTTTCTTATTAATTTGTTTGTTTCACCCTCTGACTGGTGGGACCCAACGTACTACGTGGAGAGAGGTAAGGTGACTAAGGCTGCATTATTTCTGTACCACTGTGGATAGTCTTACCACCAAAGCCACATGTCACGATTATGATTGAAATCCCAATGACTCCCACACACAAAAAAACACGGCATGCTTGTCACACGAATGCAGGAATGTATAAAAGGTTATTTCCCTCTCGTTGAACATAACGGGAGGGTTGTGTAGCTGGTTAGCCTGTTCGCTCATCAAACTTGAGGTCTCGGGTGGATTCTTTGACTGGTCAAAATGTTTTCTAGGGTTTGCACGCTTCACACACTCTCTCCAGTATATATATACACGCTGGAGCCTCAACGCTTGTAGTTGCTCTCTTCACACTCTCTCGCCCTCTCCCGCTGGAGCCTCAGCGTTTGTAGTTGCTCTCTTCACACTCTCTCGCCCTCTCCAGATCTAAACAAGACTTCGTTGGCCTCTCTCCCCTCACTGCTGCTCAAAGAGCCGGCAGGATCCGTCCGCCGGGAAGGGAAGGAGGCTTAACGCTGTAGCCGTCGGCGAGGGACTACCGGCGCAGCTGTTCACTTTCCACCCAGCGGCGGTGCGGGAGGGCCTCCGACCCCTTCTTCTTCGCTGCCGTCCCGTCGCCCACCGAACCACGCCCCAAGAACCTTAAGGTATAATTTACTTACTCCACATGCATTGCTCTAGCTGCATGTATACCATGAATCTAGGACGTGGTTCAAAGAGGAAAGGAGTGGGGGAAAGTAGTGGGAAAAGTTGTATATAGCATGAATCTAGGACGTGGTTCAAAGAGGAAATGAAGGGGGAAAGTTGTATAGCATGAATCTAGGACGTGGTTCAAAGAGGAAAGGAATGGGGGAAAGTAGTGGGGAAAGTTGTATCGCATAAATCTAGGACGTGGTTCAAAGAGGAAAGGAAGGGGCGAAAGTACTAGTTCAAAAAGGAAAGGAAGGGACAAGGCTGTAGAGTTTGAGCAGGACTAGATTTGCTGCGCTCACATAGGGAAAGGTGTCTAAAGATAACAAAACTGGGACCAACACAAATATGCTCCTTGGTTGTTTGTTCTTTGTTGCAACAGACTGTGCATGACCACAGTACATCGGTAGATGCACATGGTGCTGGTGCGTCCACTGTCCCGTGCAACTCATTAGCTGTTGTTAATCTAAGGCCCTGTTTGGTTAAAAACTCCCTAGTCCCTACCTGCTTGGTTCCAGGACTAAACATGGACTAGAGGTTATTAAATGACATGCTAAAAGACCATGTTACCCCTAGTAATGAACTAATAGAGACAAGGTGCGATGCGTGGCAGGGGCAACTGTTGGAAAAAGTCCCAAAAAGACTCCCCGGGGTCTTCTTTCTTTAGTCCCAAATGCCCACTTTTAGTCCCTAAAAGTCCCTCCTGTTTGGTTTAGATGGGACTGACACGGAGTTTTTTTAGTCCCTACACCAAAATGTCCCTGTAAACAAACACCCTCTAATAATGCCGCTGGAAAATTGATGCAATGCCACAGTTAAAAGCAAATTACATGTTTAACGAATTTTATTGTTAATATAATCTCTATGTTAATATTAATCAATGCCACCGTTTGAGAAATGCTACTGTCTTGCTTTCTTTCCCATTTAGATAAGGTAGATGCTTCTTTTTGTTGGCTTCTGTGTCATCCACCGTTATTGACCACTAATTGTTTCCTTTGCACCTCTGTGTAAACAGGGTTATCTACTTCACCTCGTCGCCATTGTGACCTTTTGTTGCACTGCACAAAACACTTTTGTTTTAAGAGTGTTTTGTGCAGTTCAACCAAAATGTCACACCGACAACGTTGCTTGATTGCTTGATCTTAGTGGAACTGCACAAGAGGAGATCTTACTTCCTATCCGTTAAGGCAAATTTGGTTCAGATCTTCTTCTTGTGAGTTGTTTGAATTCCGCATCATGAGAGGTCAGTACTAGCCTTCTTTCACATGATTCTGCAGTGTGCTTTCATATGTTGTGCTACTTGTATGATAATGTTGCTTGATTTTAGTGAATTGCAGAAATGGAGACAAGACTTCCAATTTGTATGTGCACCGTAATATCCCAATGAGGTAAGATAAGGATATTTCACAACTGCTGGCCTGTATTTTGCCACTTTCATCCGAAAATTAAGTTTAGTACTATACTTGTGCTCCCTAATTGACATGCCAAATCTTACATTGAAGGCGAAGCTTGTCTGTTATTGAACCAAGTGATGAAGGGGAAGAACAAGCGGAAGAAAAACAAAAATCAACTCCCGGTGCTGTAATGAAGCACTGGAACTGTGATGACACAAGTAATGATATAGTTTTGCATCTTAATTTATTGCTATGGCTGGAATGAGTAATTGTTTTGCCACTGATTTGATGCCACTCTTAATGTAATATGTAATTATCTCTACTTGTGCAAACAGGGATCTTCTTTGAAGATACCATATATTTTAGTGGAACTGCACAAGAAGATGTTGGAAACATTAAACTAATCAAGGAGTATATAATAAGCATGGCCACCACCGTAGATAGCAACAGATGGTTCCGGAGAAGTGCTTCATCTATATGCTCTACACAATAAGCCTCCTGACAAAGGTTGGTACTCGCCCACTGATTTCATCGATATGATTGAGCTTTGTCATCTCTATTGGTGTTGTGCTACTGTTTAGATACTGTCATGAAAAAGTGGTATTGTCCTTGAGAAGTGCTTCATCTGTGCTGTTTTAAATATTTCCTTTCCTTTTTTTCGAGCAAACAGGGATGCTAGCATTTAGTAGTCCTCTTGTCTTTGCACAACAGGATCATCTTCCTCTGAAGAAGAATATGGAGTACGTGAAGTGACTAGTTCCGATTATGCCAGGATGAAGAAGCCCTGTCTATCTTCTCATCAGAAGGAGCAGTTGAAGGATGGTTACATTACTCCCCACAAGACCAAACTAACTTCAGCTCAGAAGGACCGACAAATCTCAATTTTTTGCTGTGATGCGCGAGTACAATGTTGTTCTAGGATTCTTTCTGGTGAGTTCCATTTTTCTAAAAGTGTGCTCTACATGGACCATGTATGTGCCTGTTGAAATTGTCAATTCATAGTACAGTTTGCTTTATACTAATCACTTTTTTGTATTTGTGCAAACAGGGGTGCTCAGCTTGATTTCAATGGGAACTGCACAAAATGTTCATGAATACATCAAATCATTCATTTCCACCACAAGAAAGGAGGTGCCGATAAGTTCAAGGCGTTGCAACATATGAGGGCGAAATCATACAAGCTACGCGCGAATTTGGTTGATTTTGGTGGAACTGCACAAAAAGAACAGCTAGTTTATTTAGCACGAGGTGCCATGTCAATGTCTGAAATGATGGCAAACCCTGCCCATTCCACAATCGTAGGCATTTGATATTTTGGAATGGGACAACCTTGTCAAATTTTGCTCATTGATTTTAGCAAGACATGCGTTTGATATTTTCGAACGGGACGCCCTTTGCTGTCAGCAGCGTCGATCAATTTTTTCTTTATTCTTTAGTTGTGAAGTAAATATTGCCTCTAACATGTGAGTCGCTGAGATGCATAATCATCGATTGTTTTGAATGTTCTCTATGAATTGCCAGGCCTGTGTGTTTGATTGCAATGTACAGAAACGCTAAAAAGCTGCTCAAACTCTTTGTACTCCTTCTGTTCCTTTTTACTTTGCACATGGTGAAAGTACATACTTTTTTGTATAAAATTGGTCAAAGTAGAGATACTTTGACTGCAGACAAAACTTGTATGCAGACTAGAAAGGACCGGAGGGAGTACATGTGAAACTGCTGCAAACGAGGTGATCACCCTGGGAATAATGCTAGTACGTATTGTTTTGCATGTTCATCCAATGCCAGTGATACAGGAATTCGAACTAATCGAAATAAATTCATTCATACACGGTCGGATTTCATATAAACATGCCGGATTTCATTACATTTCATACATTCTTCAACTAAAAAGGGGTGCGCTGGAGGTATAATTAATTAACCGAAGCTACCCACCTGTGTCCCGCTGAGCCAAACAGAAGCTTCAGTGACTTAACTGCAGGTGCAGTTGCATAACTGACATGTGGCCTGTTGGGCCCATGTGTCAGTTAGCCAACTGCACCAGCAGTTAAGTAGAAGCAGCGTTCTTCTCCAGCGCAGCTCTCCGACTCCACGTCGCCGCCAAGAAGCTAACCGGCCGTCAATGGTCAACCCGCCTAGCTTGGCTTCAACCGGAGGGTAGCAGCGGTGGCCTTACTTGGACCCGAGCGGCGGCGACCTACCGTGTTCTACTCTTCCTCGTTTTCTGTGCGGCGCGGCCTCGTTGGCAGCGGGGCGGGGCCTCAGCGGAGCCGACGATGTCCTGTGTCTCGTTGCCGGCGGGCGGCGCCTCAGCGGAGCGGTGGAAATCCTCCCCCACGTTGCCGGCAGGCTGGGGCCTTGGCTGAGCCGGCGATGTCCTCTGCCTCATTGTTGGCGGGGCGGGGCCTCGGCGGAGCCGGCAGTGTCCTCTGCCTCGTTGTTGGCACCGCGGGGCCTCGGCGGAGCAGGGCCTCGTCGACGCCAGCGGAGCGGGGACTCGTCGGAGCCGGCATTGTCCTCTGCCTCGTCCTCGGTCTCGCCAAACAGCACCTCGCCCACTTCATCGCCCTCTTTGCTAGCCTCTTTGTAGGCGGCCGCAGCCTCCGTCACCCGCATGCGGTACCGCCAGCACTCGAGGCGGCCCTTGCGGGCGGAGCGGTACAAGTCGAGCAGCGCCTCCTGCTCCGCCCGCTCCGCGGCGATCTGCTCCTCCGCCTGCAGGTGATCCTGGAGGAGATGGTGGTTGTAGGCGGCGTCGGCCTGCGCCTCCCGGAACTGCTCCTCACGCATCTGCCTCACCCTGTCCATATATTGGGCACGGGACTCGCCGATGGTCATGGTGCAATGCACCGGCGAGGATGGCACGGAGGAGGGGGTTGGCGCCGGATCGTCGACTACCACGTTCTCCATTGGGACGTCGTCGTCCTCCGGCTGCCTGCCGGCCAGCCGGTCGGCAGCAATGGCTGCCATCTCCTTGTGGTCCGTCGTCCGCCCGTCCCGAAGAGCGTTGGAACGCGAGGAAGCCATGGTGGGCAGTAGTGGAGTGGACAGGAGAAAGGGAATGGATGCGGATGACTGCGGCTATGGCCGGCGCAGCAGTTTATATAGCAATGGTGGGCGGGCGGAGGGACGGACGTGTGGCGCCGGAGTAGCCGCCTCGGCAACCGCGTATCATTAATGTGGGTGGCAGATGGACGGACGGACGGCACTTGTGTCGTTTGAAGGCGGAGCAATCGCCTGCACCGGGAAGCGGGGCGGGCGGCGCTGACTGTTTCGCGCGGAAAGCACGCGCGGGCGAGGAGATGACTTTACTTGGAGAGGATGACAATGGGGACCCACCAGGTCCATAGCCTCATGTACGCAAGTGCCTCCTTATATATATATATCTATAATTTATTTTGCTTCCTCCTGGTTTCGTGACATCACGGTCCCACACCATTGTCAACCTATGTAGTAGTCAATAAACGAGAGAATTGCACAAGAAGCGGCCGACAGCTGGGATGTCGGGTGGTAGGTGCGACATATGCCAACGGGTGGCTTATCATTGTGGGAGCCAGTAAGACGTCGCCGGTGCCTGGAAACGGGATGAGGCGAAGACATGCACGCCGGCGAATCTTACCCTGGTTCGGGGCTCTCCGTGGAGATAACACCCCTAGTCCTGCTCCGCGGGGTCTCCGCATGATCACTAGATCAATAAAAGTAGCTATAAGTGCTCCTTGAGCGGTCTGGCTAGAGGAAGAAGAAGGGCAAGGCTAGCTCTCCTTTTCTCTCTATGTGGTGTGTGAAACTCTATGAGATCCACCCTTTGCATGGGTGTCCCGGGGGGTTTATATAGGCCTACCCCCCAGGGGTACAATGGTAATCCGGCTGGGCGCAGGTCCCAGCCGTCAGCGTCTATGCACGCCGGCTTCTCCGCCGGTCATTGGGGCCCGCCGACAGGTGGGTCCCACCGGCTGCCGGCTTCTTGGCCGACAGGCCGGCCCCACCGCTTGGGGGCTTTGTCGGCGGCTGGTTACTGTTGCCTCGCCTCTGATGACGAGAGCTTTGTTGAGGTAAGCGTGGCTACATTGTCGTCGCCTTGTGGGCTCTCACTGTAGCCTTACCTCGTCTTGTCTCCTTAATGAGGCGCATGTTTCGAGGGTGGGAGGTAGCCGGCTATTGGGAGCCGGCCACACCCCTGGACAACTATAGGAGGACATACCGCCTTCGGGTGTCTCTCTGGCAAGAGGGGCCCGCCGCCTACGGGCCGTACTGGCGCCTGTCGTGGGTGACATCGAGGCCAGCACGGCTACAGTGCCGCGCTGGATGGGGGATGGCCGGCCCGTACGGCGCCCTGTGGCCATGCCTGTTCCGGGATTCGGGGGTAGTGGGCTGTACTGCGGCCACACCCCATCCTATCGCCGTTATGTGGGTACAGTCTTAGTGGGCGCAGTCTTGGCCGGCTTCTGGGAGCTGAATTTCTTCATGGCCGGCTTCCGGGAGTCGGCTTTCTTCATGGCCGGCTTCTTGGAGTCGGTCCTCTTGGGGCCGGCTCCCTGGAGTCGGCCATCTCGTATCTTTCTTGGAGGAGGTTTCTGGGGCCGGGTCGCCTTCTAGGAGTCGGCCCTGGGGATAGCCGGCCGGGGGAAGGCGGCCCTATGCTTTGTATGCTTGAAGGCTTGAATGGCCTGGTAATTTTTCGAAGAGCCGGGGGGAGTCGGTTAGGCTACCCGTGGCCATTTACTCTGACAGTAGTCCCCGAAGCTGGTTGGGCTTTGAGGCTGAGTGGAGGTCGAGAAGCTCGGTCAGCTTCTTATCTTGATGAGCCGCTAGCTGGGAGCCGGCTTCTGTTGGGCGCGCCGTCTTGGCGAAAATTTTAAAGTCGGAAGGCGGGAGTCTGTTGGCGCGTGCGCCGGGCTGTGGGCCGGCCGCTCGCCGCCTGCGAACCACGTGGCGTCCCCTGGCTGAAGAGAGCCTGCCAACCCACACGCGCGACAAGACGTCGCCGCAGGCCAAGGGCCCACCACTCCTACGCCTAGGCCCAGGTGCGGATTCTTTGCGGCCCAAAGCCGTCCGCATGTCTTCCGGCGACGGTTTCCGCACGCCGTTAGGGCGCAATAATCGCGGGACATGGGGGAGTGGGCGCAGTTAATCCCACGTTCCTCCCCATGCCTCGCCTCCTCGGCTTCGCCGCACGAGGCTATAAGTAGGGGGGGAGGGGAAGCGGCAGACGCTCACACGCTCCTCTCCTCTCTGCCATCTTCTTCCTCCTGCTTTCCCTCACAGCAGCGCCTCGCTGCCGCGCCGTCCCACCATTCTTCACTCCGCCCCGCAGCTCTGCCACCGCAGGGCCATGCTTTCTCCGCCGCCGCACTCTTCCTCGCTAGCTTCTCGCCACCATGCAGTACGGCGGGGACTGGGACGTCTCCAACGTCCACATGGACCACATCGAGTTCCTCTGCAAGACGCGGCGGTTGCCCAGTGCGGACCAGGTGCGGGTCCGTCTCGCACCTGCGAGGGAGATCATGCCGGAGCCGGAGGAAGGCGAGCAGGTAGTCTTCCGCTCGCATTTCCTGCGCGGTATCGGCTTGCCGGCGAGCTCTTTCTTCCGCTCCTTCCTCGACTTCTATCAACTCCAGCCGCACCACCTCACTCCAAACACGGTGGTGCTGCTGTCCGCCTTCGTCACCTTGTGCGAAGGCTTCCTTGGCGTTCTCCCCACCCTCGAGCTCTGGGGGGAGTTCTTCCAATCTAAGCTGGGCACGCGCATGCAGGGCGTGCCGGCCCAGAGCGACGGCCGACAACACCTTCCCCATAATCACGTTAATCCAGTCGGTGAAGCGCTGGCAGAAATCCTATTTCTACATGAAGAACGTTGCCCCGCAAGGCGACTACGTCAACTTGCCGGCTTACGTAGCCGGCCCGCCGGCTGGGAGGCAGCCCCATTGGTCCTATCGGGCCGCGTCGCTGACGCCGGCTGGAGCCGCGGCCGTCGCTCGACTGCGGGTGATGATCCAGTCGGAGGGCCTGACTGGGTCCGACTTGCTGGCCGCCTTCATCGTGCGCCGGGTGCTTCCGCTTCAGAGCCGCCCTCACCTGATCTGTCAGATGAGCGGCCAGCTCGATCCGAGCCGGATGTGCACCAAGGACATGCCGCATGACGAGGTGGCCCACATGGTGAATTACCTTGCGAACTGCAAGCTCTCCGCAGAGTGGCGGTTTGGCAAGGAGCCATATTCCCGTGCGCATCCTCCGCCCACGGTATGTTTTCTTTTTTCCTTTTCTTTTCTTAGTTTTGTTGCCGAATTCCTTCTGGCCGTCTCTGACCAGTCGGCACGCCTTGGCAGAGCTCTCTCCTTCGACCTGCTGCCGGGTCGGAGACGGAGCGCCGATTCCTCCCCGACCGGGCGGAGCATGACCTGGAGGACCACGACTTGGGGGCGGCCGCCATCGAGGACAACACCGAGGCGGGTGGCGGCGAAGCCGGCGGCGAGGCAGGCAGCTCTGGGCTTGGAGCCAGCTTCGACGACTGGCCGGACGATGACGAGGCGGAAATCGTCCCACGCCGCCAGCCGGCATCCGGCCATGGCGCGGGTTCCTCCGCCGCGCCGCCTGCTCAGGGCGGCGGGCAGAAGCGTCGTGCCGCGTCGGGCTTGTTCGGCAGCCGGCAGAAGAAGCCCAATGGCGGGGCGGCGGCGACCAAGCGAGATGAGGCGGCCGCAAAGGCGGCCCGCTTCCGCAAGGTGGTGAAGCAGCCGCAGACGGTGTCGGCGTAAGCGTATACTCCTTTTTACATTCTTTCTTATTTTCTTTGGTTGTTTCTGAATCCTTGTCCTTCCTCAAAAAATCAGGGCTCCGCTGTCGCTCGAGCGGGTTGCTGCCGCCTCCGTCGTTGGATCGCCGGGAGGATCCGGGAGCACTCGTCGCGTGGACCCCCACGCCGAGCTTCAGGCGGCGATGGAGCGAAACGCGCGGGAGGAGCGGGAGGCAGAGGAGTTGAGGGCGGCTGCCGCCAAGGCGGCACAAGAGGAGGAGGCGGCGAAGGCGCACGCCGATGCAGCGGCCAAGGCCCAAGCGGAGGCTGCGGCCGCGGCGATGGCGGAGGGGGCCTTGCTTGTCACACCTCTGCGCGTCGCGGCGCCTGAGGCCCCAGAGCCCCCGCCAGGGGAAGCCGGCGGCGACCAGCCGGGATTGGAGAGGGAGGACAACGTCGTCGTCCCGGAGAGGGAGGCGGCACCGGCCCCGCCGACTGGGGCGACCCAAGGCGGCCGGCCTAACTTGCCGCCTGCACAATCGGCCGGGGGCGAGCCGGCTGCGAAGACGGATCTGGTGGTCCAGTCGCCCTCGCGCCAGCGCACGGGGAAGGCCGCATTGGAGCCGCAGAAGGCCGCGGGCTCCAGCTCGTCGGCCCGGGACATGGAGGCGGCCAGCGCCAGCTCGGGGTGGACGTCGGGTGGAGGGACGGCTGTGGTGAATGTGGCAGCGCAGGACGTCCGGAACCGACTTCAGTCCCAGGCTGCGGCGCTGAGGAAATATAATGACGAGTTCCTTGTGACGCGGGCGGCCATTCGGGTTAGTCTTCTTATTTTTGCTTTTTTGATCTTGGTTTCTTCTGTGGGGGCGCGTCAGCGCACCCACTGGGTGTAGTCCCCGAGTTCCGAGTCGGCTGCAGAGCAGGCGGCTTGGAACTTCTTAGCGGGCCTTGTTTTGCTATTCTTGTTCTCATTCGCTCCTCTGACTGACTTGCAGGACTACCACAACCTTCGCGCGGCTGCCTTCAACTCCCAGGCTCGGGAGCTGACCCAGAAGACTGCTGACCTATCTGAGAGCCGGGGTAAGTGCTTCGTCTTTTATCTCACGTGGGGGCGCGTCAGCGCACCCACTGGGTGTAGTCCCCGAGATTCGGGCTGACTGCTGAGCAGTCGGGTCGGATCTTCCTTGACGACTTCTTCCTTATGGCTTCTTTCTTTTCTGCCATCCCTGCAGCGGCCAACGCCAGTCTGAGGGAACAGCTGGGCGGGGCTCAGGCCGCCCTCCGCGCTAAGGAGGCCGAGTTTGCCGCCTTGGCACAGGAGCGTGACCGCCTGGCCAAGAGATTGGCCGACCAGGAGAAGAGCCACAAGGCGGCCCTGAAGGCGGTGCAGGACAGCGAAGTCGCCCTCCAAGCCGAGTATGAGACAGAGGCGGCCAGCTGGGCTGAAGCGAAGCAGACGCTGATCAATGGCTATGGCCAGATCGAAGGCTTGGTTGACGATAGGCCGCCTTCCTCTTCGTCCTTGCTTGCCGCTTGCCGTTTAGCTCACTTTCCGACTTGGTGTTTTTCTCTTCTTTCTCTTTCTTCCTTGCGCAGAGTACTTCCCTGGCTACTCTACCGCCGCCAACCAGGTCGTCGAGGCCCACCACGAGACACGAAGGCAGGCTGGCGCCGAGATCGCGCCAAACGCTCGCCGGTCGCTGGAGGAGCAGCTCTTGGCGATTCAGGCCCGCCTCCAGCCGGCTCATCGCATGCTCCGCTGGCTTCAGCGCGTTGGGGCGCAGGTGTTGGCCGCTCTCTGGCCTGGTGAGGTGATTCCCCGCACCCCCAGTCGGACTGCCGACTGGCTGGAGGTGGCGGTCGGCCGCTTCGAGGCCTGGAAGGCGTCGGCGGTTCGGTCCGGCGCCAGGCGGGCGCTGGAGTTCGCCAAGGCCTGGTATCCCGAGCTGAGTCTGGACCAGCTGGCCACCTGGCGGCAGGAGGCCGACACAGAGCTGGAGCCGGCGCCGCCGGCTATCATCCAGTGGGCTTCGGCGATTGCCGACTACACCGACACCAGCGCCTTCGCTCCTGAGGTGGACGACAACGGCGTTGCCCAGCCAGAGGAGTGGTTCGGGCTGAACCCGGCAGACGGCGAGGACTCGGCGGAGGAGATCGACTCCAGCGACGAGGGCGAGGAGGAGGAGGAGGAGGAGGGTGAAGACACCGTGCCAGATGGTGGAGCGGCCGGTCAGCCTCAGCTTGACTGTGCCTCCAGCAACAAGGCATGCGTGGGTGCGCCGCCTGCAGCCGGCGATGATCAAGCCGAGACCCGCCAGCCGGCCACTCCTCCAGCCGGTGGCGCCGTCTCCCTCGACCAGCCCGGCTCCCCTGTTGCGCCCTTAGTCTAGTCTGCTGCCTCTATTTTCCTGTTTCACCATCTTGGAACAGTGTTTTGTTAAGTTTGCACAATTCCACCCACTGGGGTGTATTCGAACTATATTGTCTGCTGGCCTGTTTGGGGCCTTATGTGTAAATATAATTATGCATGCGTTTGGCTTTCCCTTGTTCTTTGCTTTTCATCCTTCTGCTGTTTCCTTTGTCGCCCTCCCTTGGTTGCCGCCTTCCCAGCTGGACAGCTGCTCTGCAATCTGTGGCTGGGGAAGTGCTTGGGAGGGCAAGTACTCTAGCTTTGTTGGATTATAGCGAAGTGATTGGGAGGCCGGCCAGCCGGCTATTTTGACAGCCGGCAGGCGTGGTTGGAGGCCGTCTTTGTGTTATATAAGTTCGTTAGTCCTTAGCCGTTTTTCGTGTGGGCATCCTTTCTGCCTTTGGCTCTTGCCAGTCGGACAGTCGGTTCTTCGAGCTGCGACTTTCAACAAGAGAGGGCTCGGGTGCCGGCACACTACTTGTCTGACTTCAGGTAGAACTTTTTAATATAACTGAAGGCGGCCAGTCCCCGGGCCGACTAGTCGAACCCAGTGCCAGACAGAAAATCAAATGTAATAATACATTTATGAGTATGACACTCGTCATTCATAGATAAAGAAGGGCAGTCCCCGAGTACTCCTCGGGGGGGGGGCCCGTTTGTCTGATATTTAATAAAAATGGTAGCATGGTACATACTGCTTTCAACTGTAAAATCTTCCCAGGAGGTTCGCGTTCCATGGTCGCTCCGACTCCTTGCCGGAATCATCCCTCTTGCATGCTCTTGGTTTTTGTGCGTCGATCAGGTAGTAGGAGTCGTTGCCTAGTGCCTTGCTGATGACGAAAGGGCCTTCCCAGGGGGCCGAGAGCTTGTGCTGGCCGGCTGTTCGCTGGATCAGCCTGTAACGCCCATGATGCGGCTATATCTCCCATGTGTCGAGGCACGACTTAGAGGCATAACCGCATTGTGGTTTTGTCGCAATAAGGGTCATCTTCACACAATCCCATGTAATTAACAAGAATGGGATAAAGAGTTGGCTTTCAATCGCCACCTCACACAATACATAATAAATTCATACATCATTCAAGATACACACATAGGTCCGACTACGGAACCAAAAGAAAAGAAGACAACCCAACTGCTAGATCCCCGATCGTCCCAACTGGGCACCACTACTGATCAATATGAAAAGAAACAACACAACAAACAAGATCTTCATCGAGCTCCCACTTGAGCTCAGTTGCGTCTCCTGCATTGGTCTCATCGGCACCTGCAACTATTTGGAAGTATCTGTGAGTCACGAGGACTCAGCAATCTCACACCCGCGAGATCAAGACTATTTAAGCTTATAGGAAAAGATGGTGTAGTGAGGTGGAGCTGCAGCAAGCACTAAGCATATATGGTGGCTAACATACGCAAATAAGAGCGAGAAGAGAAGCAACGGAACGGTCGTGAAGCTAGCAATGATCAAGAAGTGATCCTGAAATCCTACTTACGTCCAACATAACCCAGAAACCGTGTTCACTTCCCGGACTCCGCCGAGAAGAGACCATCACGGCTACACACGCGGTTGATGCGTTATAATTAAGGTCAAGTGTCAAGTTCTCTACAACCGGATATTAACAAATTCCCATCTGCCACATAACCGCGGGCACGGCTTCCGAAAGATAATACCCTGCAGGGGTGTCCCAACTTAGCCCATCATAAGCTCTCACGGTCAACGAAGGATAAACCTTCTCCCAGGAAGACCCGATCAGTCTCGGAATCCCGGTTTACAAGACATTTCGACAATGGTAAAACAAGGCCAGCAAAGCCGCCTGGATGTGCCGACAAATCCCGATAGGAGCTGCACATATCTCGTTCTCAGGGCACACCGGATGAGCAAGACGTCGGGTTGGCATAGACCCTGGTTGCCCAGGGGGCGCCGGACATCGCTCGGTTTGGACCAGCACTCAAAGGAGAACTGGCCCGGGGGTTTAAAATAAAGATGACCCTTGAGTCTGCAGAACCCAAGGGAAAAAGGCTTAGGTAGGCAAATGGTAAAACCAAGGTTGGGCCTTGTTGGAGGAGTTTTATTCAAAGCGAACTGTCAAGGGGGTCCCATAAATCACCCAACCGCGTAAGGAACGCAAAATCAAGGAACATAACATCGGTATGACGGAGACTAGGGCGGCAAGAGTGGAACAAAACACCAGGCATAAGGCCGAGCCTTCCACCCTTTACCAAGTATATAGATGCATTAATTAAATAAGAGATATTGTGATATCCCAACATAAACATAATCCAACATGGAGCAATCTTCATCTTCACCTGCTACTAGCAACGCTATAAGAGGGGCTGAGCAAAAGCGGGAACATAGCCAAACAATGGTTTGCTAGGAAGGGTGACAAAGGTTAGAGGTTCATGGCAATTTGGGAGGCTTGAAAAGCAAGTGGTAGGTAGCGCGGCATAGCAATAGAGCGAACAACTAGCAAGCAAAGATAGAAGTGATTTCGAGGGTATGGTCATCTTGCCTGAGATCCCGCAAGGAAGAAGAACGAGTCCATGAAGAAGACAAGCGGACGTAGTCGAACGAATCCTCACAACTCCGGAACGAAACCGAAGCTAACGGGAGAAGCAAACCGGAAAGAAACAAACAACATAGTAAACAACCACCACATAAACATGGCATGATGCACAATCAAGTATGATGCATGTCCGGTTTAATGAGGCATGGCATGGCAAAGTGCAACAAACAACACTACAAATTAAGTGGAGCTCAATATGCAACGAGTTGCATATTGACGAAACACCACATCAATTGTTTAGTTCTCTCCCATTTATGTACCCAACAATATTAAATGTTGTTAACCATGGCAAGAGGTGAAGCATAAGGAAACTACCTATTATAGGCAATTTAAATGAGGCCGGAACAACAAACAATAATTCCGGAAAATCCTCATGTCAATTAGCAAATTTAATGCAAACATCAATTGTAAACATTTTAAATGTTGTTATCATGATGCGGATGACAATGCAAGTTTTAATCAATTTTATAAAACGTGGACAAGAGCATGTTATGAAGCATTTGTTACCGTGGTGGAACGAAAAAGGGTGCCACGGCAACGATAACGAAAATGATGCCACGGCAACATATCGGTTCTGATAGCTCACGGAGATACCGGTGCAACAGAAGTGGGCGTGAGCGTGTCATGCAAGGATGGTGGGGTGCTCCCGGATTCCGGGTTCCCACGGAGCGGTGGCATGGCGAACGAGGAACGTGCAAAGTCCTCTCTCGAAAACGGTGCACACACGCGCAACTCATACAACACAATCATACGTTCACGGGCGTCGTCTCGGCGGTTATACCTTCGAAACATGCATTTTCGGAGCGGTTCAAAATCGTCGAGGGAAGTAGTGGTTCACAAGCCGTAGTGGAAGTAGCGGTACACGCGGAGGTAGTCGAACTTGACGGTTCCGTTACACGGGTCTTGGCGGGTCATCGTGTAGCCGTACATGTTCGTCGTGGTACACGGTTCGAAGTCATACATATCCCGTAGATGTTCAGGGTCGCCGTGAGGAACTTGTCGAAACCAGGGTCTCGGTCGTCGGTAGAGGTACTTGGTGAAATCCACGGGTGTCAGTAGTTGTACATGGCGAATCCACGCTCGATGACTGTTGGACTTGGCGTCAACAGCAACAGGGGCGCGAAGCAGGGACTTGGCGGCAGCGGCGGGAACATGGCACGACGGTCTCGCGCGGAACTCTAGGAGGCAGCAAGGCACGGGGACGGCAGGGGCGAGGGAGCACGGGAACCTGCCAGAACCGAGGCTAGGGCGGCGGCTTGAGGAGGCGGACGAGCTCCAGGACGGGCGCGGCTGGAGGTTGCCGCAGGTCTCCGGCGACGGGCGGCGCGACAGAGAGGCTACGCGGGGGAGGCCTGGATCTGGCGGCAAGCTCCTGGGACGGCGCCAGATCAGAAGAAGAGGAGGGGCTCGGCGTGGTCTCTCCGACAAAGCGGCGGCGCGGGGAAGATCCCGACGACGAAGAGGAGGCGGCAGCAGAGGACGCTTGAGGCAGGGCCGGAACCTGCCAGCGTCGACGCGGACGAGCGCAAGTCAGAGGAGGCGGGGATGGCGCTGTGTCTCTCCGACGAAGCGGCGGCGCGACCATGGCTGAGGGAGCAGAGGAGGGGGCGAAGCAGAGGAGGAGGCTTGGGCGCTGGAGGGAGCAGCAAGGCAGTGCCATGGAGGGTGCGAGCAGAAAGGAGCTCCTCTCCCTGGCTCGATGCGTGCGTGTGTGTGAGTGACAGCGCAGGGAGGGACGAGAGGGAGAGATGGGGATCGGGAGAGAGCGTGGTGAGGGGCTAGGGTTAGGTGGGGCGCCGACTGGGCCTAGGCCTGGGTGGTGGGCTGCGGGAGGCCGCGGTGGCCTGGGCCGACTGCTGTGAGAAGGCCGTGCTACGGCTGCTCTCCTTCTTCTTCTTTTTCCAAAAAACAAAAAAATGTCAAAGAAGAAAAAGAAGAAGAACGGAAGGTAGAGATAGGATTTGGGCAGGCAGATAATTTTCCCGGACATCACAAAAATATGTTCGTTCCAAGAAAAACGGAGTGGGTAAGATTGCACGGTTTAAAATCAAATGCATTTGAATTTAATTCAAATGGTTTGAACAAGGAGTAGGATTACAAAGTGTCCAAAATGTTGAACATTTAGGAAGGGCCTCGATAAGAGGGAAAAGAATTGTTGGCAAAACTTGGGGGAGAAACTTGAAGTGGAAATAGGCATGGAAATTATTTTCCAAGTGTGTTCCGGTTGATTCCAAACTAATGGAATATTTATAATAGCTCCATAAATATTAGGAGGATATGTTATAAAGAGAAATCACCATGTGAATTCCCTCGATTTAAATGGATCGAAGATCCATGCAATTTATTTTAGTTGAGTTTTATGCAAAGATTAATGACATGATGGCATGATGACATGATGCAATGCAAAAATAAAAGAGCAAGCACAAAAGAAACACACGGCGATGACGAAAACAAGGAAGTCTTCTGAAGCGTCGCTCTCGGGGCGTTACAACACTCCACCACTACAAGAGGATCTCGGCCCAAGATCTAGGATGACACCGGAAAGAAACGGAAGGGGAAGAGGTAAAACAAATTGCTTCTTTGACAAACGAGTGAAACCATTGAGAGGTCGCAAAGCTTGAGGAAATTAGACAACGGAGATGAACAAAATTTAAAACACTCCGTTCAGCAAGAGGAACAATGAACATTGCGAGAACCTTTGTAGGCTGAAGAATATGAAACGAGAGCTTAACGGATCAAAAGGAATATGAACGCACACCGGTAGAAAAGAGAGACAAGGAACACCATGTGAACCTTGAGGTTAATTGACACAATAGATATTTAAACCACTCCGGTTAAAACAAGATAGAGAAGGAATAAGAATGATATAATTTTGGGCAGCACTCCGACTATAAATGGAAGGAATTGAACATGATCTTGACAAGATGAGAGGATACTTAATGAAATCAACAGCACACTGCCTCCGGAACAATGCATGATAGTTAGATAGTCGGAGTGAATAGAACGAAGAATGAAACCAACATCTCCTACCATAAATGGATTTTTAAAGAGCATCCTTACGAATTAGGATTGAACAGAGTTGTTGGAAAACCAGGAATGAAAAGAACAAGCTTGTAGTGGGCTTATGGAAACACTTTCTCAAAATTATGAGGTGAGCTTCTGCCACCAACGGAAACAAATGATTAGATCGATATCAACAAGGAGACGAGAAACTTATTTCACCGGGAGGACAAATGAAGAACTTGGGTCATTTATAAGCACCATAATAGCAACATTCCTTAGGGAAGGCTTTAGGTGAAACATGACACAAGATAAATCCAACGAAGAGATTGGTGGATTTAAAATATCTCATTCTTGCCAACATGTGAATCATGAAACGCGAACTCAAATTGTCAAGAACGACATAACACCACCTCAAAAGATATTGTAGAAAGAATTGCACTTCGGAATGAAGAAGAAGAATGCTTGAACTCCTCAAGACAAACATGTGTCAAACACCATGTTTATGTTAGAGTAAAGCTTAGCGGATCTTAACTTCGAGAAAATCTTGAAGAACAATTGAGGAATGAAAAGAATCCTTGATGAACCACCATGTGGAGCCTCCATGAAGAACTCCGGTAATAAAAGGATGATAAAAAGAAAGAGAAGTTGACAACACAAGGTGAAGACTTGCAATGATGTGGGTGGAGCTTTGAAATGCTATAACCGAGAAAAACTTGGAACTCCGGAAAGAGAGATGGACAATGAAATCAAGAATTTTGATGAACCTCCGGAATAAGGAATTGAATTTACTCGATGAAACAAGAATAAGAATTACATTATGCTCATCCTCCACCAATTAATTGATGACAAGCAATGGATTTGTCATACTACTTATTCTCATAGAAAGGATTAATAGAGATAAAACACAAACTTGTGAAGGTCTTCATCGAACCACCGGTAGGATTGAAACAACGAATAAATTGATATGTGACGAAGGAAGAGAAATCTTGAACGAACCACCGCGAGAATTGAAAAGAACGAAGTAAAGGGGTGAGTCACCGGTAAGAATTTGAGAATGAATGAAGACACTTGATGGAATTTGATACATGAGAACGAAGAGATCACGAGCTGATTAGAGAATACATGAACGACGCACCGGAAGAATATGGAGATGAACGAAGAGACATCAATTTAGACTAATTGGAGAACGAGGCTGAAAACTTAGAACGAAGAAATCTTCTGAAATGATGGCCTTTGGATGATCAAGAAATGAAAACAACTCTGAAATGCTCCGGATGGTTTTGAAAAGAATTGCGCGAATGGAAACAATTTGAGAGGATGGCAACAAGTTAGAACCATGAATCTTTGGAAGAGCGGGTAAGGATTTAAGAGGAACTCTTCTTCGGTCTTCAAATGTTGAGAATGATGATGATAAGCACCACCATGAATTATTGAGGCACTCCGGAACCATGAAGAATAGAAAGGTTGAATCAACAATGAAAAGAATTTGAAAGATCTTGGAGAAAGACATATGACTGATGATAATTCATTCTTACGTCAAACTTCGACAAGAATTTGAGAATAACTCCGGAAAAATTAGATGAGTCAGGTAAGATCCTGGAAAAAAACCTGTGGGTTAGGGCCCACTCAAAAGAAACACCGTTGAAATGATTACTTGAAAAGGAGATAGCATCGGTTGAACTAAATGGCTTGAATAAGGTAAGACCTCGAAATAGCTTGAAAGGATTTCGAATAGAAACTTGAATCTTCTGGGATAACTTCAGCACTCCGGAACAATTGAATAGCAGGCGGGGAATGATTAAGAGATGCACCGACATACGAAAACACTTGAAACGAGGAAGGGAATATGATCAACACCGAAAGCTTGAATTTAGTCCACTGGAGAAGAAAGAGAACGAATAATGATAAACTTGAAGAACATCTTCATGAGAACCATCGGGTAAGAACATTGAAAGAAAAGAATGAATACTTGATTAAGAAATCTGAGTCCTTGAAGAAAAAGGGTGGGAGGGTGGGAAAACAAAGGCAACTTGGGTCGGATGAAGCGAACACCGTTGAGAAAAAGCTTAGAATTGATCTTGCGAATGTTGGAATGACTGGATGCACTTGGAGAGAAACACGCCGGTTGGAAGGAATTAACATGACGACCTCGATGATCAAGAAGGATTATCATCCACATAGAAATATGAGAACACCGTTTAGGAAAGGTATGGATTCAACATTTGACTTCGAAGCAACTCGAATACCACAAATAAAACAAAACAAAGGATTTGGCTTGCAGAATAAGCCGGAACAAACATATGATAGAGATTTCGTCCGAAGTTTTTGTGGTGGGGACCACACGGGCTCGATCGTACAACACCATCATGTACAAGGCTGTGCACATGACATACGAACGTCCCTGAGTCGGCATAGCCAAGGACTCTTTAAGACACTACGAGACCACTGTAAAACCAACCGTGGAAAGGCGGGCCACTAGACGTCGAACCCCAATCTCATATCATGCATCTGTCGGAAAGATATCCTAAGAGCTACTTGAATTCCCACTTATAAACTCCCGAAACTTTCTGGTTATGCAATCTGGTGTTGGGGATACAGGGGACACAAAATATATCACCCAAACTAACAATACCTAGATCCAGCTGTATCCATCCGTCAACACATAACCAAGAAAACTCCGGAAATCGTTTACCTCAACCTTTGAAAAGCATCCGTTATACGAGTTATGGCAATACTCCCGAACTCCCGCCCAGTACTGGGTGGCGTCGAGGTGATCTCACCAACAACTGCATAAAAGAGATTTCGATGTCGGCGAAACTCAGGTATTCCAGAACTGCAATGATAAAATTGTGACGACAACACCTCGGAGCTCAACTCCCCGGGACACTGCCACAACCCCTAAATGTCAGGAGGCACCAAGAACAATGTTCTCTTCACAAAACCATCGGAACGATTCCAAGATACCCGCGTGATCCTAAATTTTTTTTAGTGAAATTTGTGGAGAGAAGAGTCAAAACTTCTACGTCAGGAGACCTCACCAGAGCGACGAAGGCCCTGAGGAGTAAACAGAATCCTACTCTCCGATATATATAATCCTAAGACTCAAAACATTTTTGTTCTAGACTCAACAATGTCAGCGATTCGATCAAGCAGGGGGGCTCCTAAGTCGGGGATGGCTCTGATTACCAACTTGTAACGCCCACGATGCGGCTATATCTCCCACGTGTCGAGGCACGACTTAGAGGCATAACCGCATTGTGGTTTTGTCGCAAGAAGGGTCATCTTCACACAATCCCATGTAATGAACAAGAATGGGATAAAGAGTTGGCTTACAATCGCCACTTCACACAATACATAATAAATTCATACATCATTCAAGATACACACATAGGTCCGACTACGGAACCAAAAGAAGAGAAGACAACCCAACTGCTAGATCCCCGATCGTCCCAACTGGGCACCACTACTGATCAATATGAAAAGAAACAACACAACGAACAAGATCTTCATCGAGCTCCCACTTGAGCTCAGTTGCGTCACCTGCACTGGTCTCATCAGCACCTGCAACTGTTTGGAAGTATCTCTGTGTCACGAGGACTCAGCAATCTCACACCCGCGAGATCAAGACTATTTAAGCTTATAGGAAAAGATGGTGTAGTGAGGTGGAGCTGCAGCAAGCACTAAGCATATATGGTGGCTAACATACGCAAATAAGAGCGAGAAGAGAAGCAACGGAACGGTCGTGAAGCTAGCAATGATCAAGAAGTGATCCTGAACTCCTACTTACGTCAAACATAACCCAGAAACCGTGTTCACTTCCCAGACTCCGCCGAGAAGAGACCATCACGGCTACACACGCGGTTGATGCGTTATAATTAAGGTCAAGTGTCAAGTTCTCTACAACCGGATATTAACAAATTCCCATCTGCCACATAACCGCGGGCACGGCTTCCGAAAGATAATACCCTGCAGGGGTGTCCCAACTTAGCCCATCATAAGCTCTCATGGTCAACGAAGGATAAACCTTCTCCCAGGAAGACCCGATCAGTCTCGGAATCCCGGTTTACAAGACATTTCGACAATGGTAAAACAAGACCAGGAAAGCCGCCTGGATGTGCCGACAAATCCCGATAGGAGCTGCACATATCTCGTTCTCAGGGCACACCGGATGAGCAAGACGTCGGGTTGGCATAGACCCTGGTTGCCCAGGGGGCGCCGGACATCGCTCGGTTTGGACCAGCACTCGAAGGAGAACTGGCCCGAGGGTTTAAAATAAAGATGACCCTTGAGTCTGCAGAACCCAAGGGAAAAAGGCTTAGGTAGGCAAATGGTAAAACCAAGGTTGGGCCTTGTTGGAGGAGTTTTATTCAAAGCGAACTGTCAAGGGGGTCCCATAAATCACCCAACCGCGTAAGGAA
The DNA here is from genome assembly GCF_018294505.1 of Triticum aestivum. Classification (NCBI taxonomy): domain Eukaryota; kingdom Viridiplantae; phylum Streptophyta; class Magnoliopsida; order Poales; family Poaceae; genus Triticum; species Triticum aestivum. The sequence continues at coordinate 350,957,930 of NC_057802.1, read as the reverse complement.
CGCAAAATCAAGGAACATAACATCGGTATGACGGAGACTAGGGCGGCAAGAGTGGAACAAAACACCAGGCATAAGGCCGAGCCTTCCACCCTTTACCAAGTATATAGATGCATTAATTAAATAAGAGATATTGTGATATCCCAACATAAACATAATCCAACATGGAGCAATCTTCATCTTCACCTGCTACTAGCAACGCTATAAGAGGGGCTGAGCAAAAGCGGGAACATAGCCAAACAATGGTTTGCTAGGAAGGGTGACAAAGGTTAGAGGTTCATGGCAATTTGGGAGGCTTGAAAAGCAAGTGGTAGGTAGCGCGGCATAGCAATAGAGCGAACAACTAGCAAGCAAAGATAGAAGTGATTTCGAGGGTATGGTCATCTTGCCTGAGATCCCGCAAGGAAGAAGAACGAGTCCATGAAGAAGACAAGCGGACGTAGTCGAACGAATCCTCACAACTCCGGAACGAAACCGAAGCTAACGGGAGAAGCAAACCGGAAAGAAACAAACAACATAGTAAACAACCACCACATAAACATGGCATAATGCACAATCAAGTATGATGCATGTCCGGTTTAATGAGGCATGGCATGGCAAAGTGCAACAAACAACACTACAAATTAAGTGGAGCTCAATATGCAACGAGTTGCATATTGACGAAACACCACATCAATTATTTAGTTCTCTCCCATTTATGTACCCAACAATATTAAATGTTGTTAACCATGGCAAGAGGTGAAGCATAAGGAAACTACCTATTATAGGCAATTTAAATGAGGCCGGAACAACAAACAATAATTCCGGAAAATCCACATGTCAATTAGCAATTTTAATGCAAACATCAATTGTAAACATTTTAAATGTTGTTATCATGATGCGGATGACAATGCAAGTTTTAATCTATTTTATAAAATGTGGACAAGAGCATGTTATGAAGCATTTGTTACCGTGGTGGAACGAAAAAGGGTGCCACGGCAACGATGACGAAAATGATGCCACGGCAACATATCGGTTCTGATAGCTCACGGAGATACCGGTGCAACAGAAGTGGGCATGAGCGTGTCATGCAAGGATGGTGGGGTGCTCCCGGATTCCGGGTTCCCACGGAGCGGCAGCATGGCGAACGAGGAACATGCAAAGTCCTCTCTCGGAAACGGCGCACACACGCGCAACTCATACAACACAATCATACGTTCACGGGCGTAGTCTCGGCGGTTATACCTTTGAAACGTGCATTTTCGGAGCGGTTCACAATCGTCGAGGGAAGTAGTGGTTCACGAGCCGTAGTGGAAGTAGCGGTACACGCAGAGGTAGTCGAACTTGACGGTTCCGTTACACGGGTCTTGGCGGGTCGTCGTGTAGCCGTACATGTTCGTCGTGGTACACGGTTCGAAGTCGTACATATCCCGTAGATGTTCAGGGTCGCCGTGAGGAACTTGTCGAAACCAGGGTCTCGGTCGTCGGTAGAGGTACTTGGTGAAATCCACGGTGTCAGTAGTTGTACATGGCGAATCCACGCTCGATGACTGTTGGACTTGGCGTCAACAGCAACAGGGGCGCGAAGCAGGGACTTGGCGGCAGCGGCGGGAACTTGGCACGGCGGTCTCGCGCGGAACTCTAGGAGGCAGCAAGGTGCGGGGACGGCAGGGGCGAGGGAGCACGGGAACCTGCCAGAACCGAGGCTAGGGCGGCGGCTTGAGGAGGCGGACGAGCTCCAGGACGGGCACGGCTGGAGGTTGCCGCAGGTCTCCGGCGACGGGCGGCGCGACGGAGAGGCTACGCGGGGGAGGCCTGGATCTGGCGGCAAGCTCCTGGGACGGCGCCAGATTAGAAGAAGAGGAGGGGCTCGGCGTGGTCTCTCCGACGAAGCGGCGGCGCGGGGAAGATCCCGACGACGAAGAGGAGGCGGCAGCAGAGGACGCTCGAGGCAGGGCCGGATTCTGCCGGCGTCGACGCGGACAAGTGCAAGTCAGAGGAGGCGGGGATGGCGCTGCGTCTCTCCGACGAAGCGGCGGCGCGACCATGGCTGAGGGAGTAGAGGAGGGGGCGAAGCAGAGGAGGAGGCTTGGGCGCTGGAGGGAGCAGCAAGGCAGCGCCATGGAGGGTGCGAGCAGAAAGGAGCTCCTCTCCCTGGCTCGATGCGTGCGTGTGTGTGAGTGACGACGCAGGGAGGGACGAGAGGGAGAGATGGGGATCGGGAGAGAGCGTGGTGAGGGGCTAGGGTTAGGTGGGGCGCCGACTGGGCCTAGGCCTGGGTGGTGGGCTGCGGGAGGCCGCGGTGGCCTGGGCCGACTGCTGTGAGAAGGCCGTGCTGCGGCTGCTCTCCTCCTTCTTCTTTTTCCAAAAAACAGAAAAATGTCAAAGAAGAAAAAGAAGAAGAACGGAAGGTAGAGATAGGATTTGGGCAGGCAGATAATTTTCCCGGACATCACAAAAATATGTTCGTTCCAAGAAAAACGGAGTGGGTAAGATTGCACGGTTTAAAATCAAATGCATATGAATTTAATTCAAATGGTTTGAACAAGGAGTAGGATTACAAAGTGTCCAAAATGTTGAACATTTAGGAAGGGCCTCGATAAGAGGGAAAAGAATTGTTGGCAAAACATGGGGGTGAAACTTGAAGTGGAAATAGGCATGGAAATTATTTTGCAAGTGTGTTCCGGTTGATTCCAAACTAATGGAATATTTATAATAGCTCCATAAATATTAGGAGGATATGTTATAAAGAGAAATCACCATGTGAATTCCCTCGATTTAAATGGATCGAAGATCCTTGCAATTTATTTTAGTTGAGTTTTATGCAAAGATTAATGACATGATGGCATGATGACATGATGCAATGCAAAAATAAAAGAGCAAGCACAAAAGAAACACACGACGATGACGAAAATAAGGAAGTCTTCTAAAGCGTCGGTCTCGGGGCGTTACACAGCCGAAGCACAAGGTCGCCCTCTTGGAAAGATCTTGGCTTGACCTTTCGGTTGTGGTAATGGCGCAAACCCTGCTGGTAGATGGCGGACCGGCTGAGAGCTAACAGCCGGCCTTCTTCCAGCAGGTCGACGCCGTCTTCTCGCACTTCCTTGGCCTCTGCCTCCGTGTACATGGTGACCCGAGGCGAGTCGAACTCGATGTCAGTTGGGATGACAGCCTCGGCACCATATACAAGGAATAACGGAGTGAAGCCGGTTGACTTGTTTGGGGTAGTACGCAGACTCCAGAGGACAGCTGGCAGCTCATCGAGCCAGCAGCCGGCCGATCGCTCCAGTGGTACGACCAGTCGGGCCTTCATGCCGGAGAGGATGAGTCCGTTTGCTCGCTCGACCTGGCCGTTTGACTGCGGGTGGGCAACGGACGCTAAGTCCAGTTGGATGCCCTGTGTCGCGCAGAAACGTGCCAGTGCTCCTTTGGCAAAGTTTGTGCCGTTGTCAGTGATGAAGCTGTGCGGCATGCCATACCGAGTAGTGATGTCGGCAATGAATGTCACGGCAGTCGGCCCGTTCAGCTTCTTGATCGGCTTTTCTTCGATCTACTTGGTAAATTTGTCCACGGCAACTAGCAGATGTGTCAAGCTGCCGCGGGCTGTCTTGAATGGGCCCACCATGTCCAGCCCCCAGACGGCAAAGGGCCAGGAGAGGGGGATGGTCTTGAGTGCAGAAGCCGGCAGGTGTTGCTTGGAACTGAAGACTTGGCATCCTTTGCAGTTTTTGACTATCTCTTTGGCATCTTCCAAAGCAGTCGGCCAAAAGAAACCATGGCGGAAGGCTTTGGCCACAAGTGATCTTGAGGCTGCGTGGTGGCCGCATTCGCCTTGGTGGATATCCTTGAGGATTGCCACACCTTTCTATGGCTCGACGCAGCGCTGGAAGACTCCAGTGATGCTGCGCTTGACAAGTTCTTTGTTTATTATTGCATATGCTCCGGCTCGGTGTTGCACTAGTCTTGCCGAGATCTCATCAGTCGGCAGCTCTCTGTTGACTAGGAAGTTGAGGATGGGCTGGGCCCATGATGGAGCGGTGACTTCTTCTACTGTTAGTACGGCCACTGTGACTCGGGTGGGTGGGTTGGGTGGTGGGGAGCTGGAGTCGGCCACCGCTTCTTGTGTCGCTGCAGTCCCCGGGCCGGGTTCTGAAGTCCTCGAGCCGCGTGCTGGGTTCCTCCAGTCGGATCCGGCTGCATCAGGGGCGGGCAGTACAAAGATAGAGTCCGACTCTGGAGACGGCTTGATAGATGGTTTGAGGAGGCGCTGGAGAGAGACACCGGTTGGTATAGCCTGTCGGGTGGAGCCGATCCGTGCCAGGGCGTCTGCTTGGTCGTTGTCGGCCCGTGGTACATGAAGGAATTCGCACCCTTCGAAGTACCCACTGATTTGCTGGACGAGGAATCGATAGCTCGCCATGTTTGCATCCCTGGTGTCCCAGTCGCCAGATGACTGCTGGACCACCAAGTCCGAGTCGCCATAACACAAGATCCGGCGTATGCCGAGCTCTTTGGCTAGCCGGAGCCCGTGTATGAGCGCCTCGTACTCGGCCACGTTGTTGGAGGCGGCGAAGTGGATTTGCAGCGTGTATCTGAGCTTGTCACCTTTGGGAGAGGTGAGGACGATGCCGGCTCCCAAGCCGGTGCGCATCTTGGACCCGTCGAAGTGCATCCGCCAATGAGTAGAGTCGGGAGCCGGCGGTAGGTATTGGGTCTCGGCCCAGTCGACGAGGAAGTCGGCCAACGCTTGGGACTTGATAGCGGTGTGGGGCTGATCGAAGATTGTGTAAGGTGCAAGCGCAATGGCCCATTTAGCCACCCGGCCGGATGCATCCCGACTGCCTATGATCTCGGCAAGCGGGGCGGTGCACACGACCGTGATGGGATGCTCTTGAAAATAGGGCTTCAGTTTCTTGGCGGCGAAGTATACTCCATAGCACATCTTCTGGTAGTGTGGGTAGTTTTGCTTTGAGCTGGATAGTACTTCGCTTAGATAATATACCGGCCTCTGGACTAGCTGGGCTCGGCCTTCTTCTGGGCGCTGAACCACGATGACTGTACTGACCACTCGGCTAGTTGCGGCAATGTAGAGGAGCATGGCCTCCTTCTCAGTCGGCGCCGCCAGGACAGGTGGAGTGGTCAGCATCTTCTTCAACTCATGGAAGGCTTGGTCTGCTTGGTCATTCCACTCGAAATGAGTGGATTTCTTCATGAGTCGGTACAGGGGGGAGCCTTCTCTCCTAGCCGGCTGATAAAGCGGTTTAGGGAGGACAGGCACCCAGTGAACTTCTGAACATCTCGCAACTTGGTGGGAATCTCCATTCTCTCAATGGCCTTGATCTTCACAGGGTTGCACTCAATGCCGCGTTCAGAGACCAGAAAGCCTAGAAGCTGGCCGGCTGGTACTCCGAACACGCATTTCTCGGGGTTGAGCTTGATCTGGAATCGGCGCAAGTTGGCAAATGTTTCTTTGAGGTCCTCCAGCAGGGTGCCGCGCTTCTCTGTCTTCACCACAATATCGTCTACGTAGACGTGGGTATTTCTGCCGAGTTGCTTGAGGAGGCATTTCTGCATGCAACGCTGAAAAGTGGCACCAGCATTCCTCAAGCCGAATGTCATAGTCAGGTAACAGAAAGCTCCGAATGGTGTGATGAAGGCGGTCTTCAGGCGGTCTGCTGGGTCCGACTTAATCTGGTGGTATCCTGAGTAGGCATCCAAGAAACTCAACAGCTCGCATTCGGCTGTGGAGTCTATCACTTGATCAATCCGTGGCAAAGCAAACGGATCTTTGGGGCAGGCCTTGTTGAGGCTAGTGTAGTCTATACACATACGCCATTTGTTGTTCTTCTTCAACACCAAGACTGGGTTGGCAAGCCACTCTGGGAAAAACACTTCCATAATAAAGCCGGCGGCAAGGAGCCGGGCTATCTCTTCTCCTATGATTCTTCTCTTCTGACAGTCTGCGGAGGGGTTGCTTGACCGGCTTCGCGTCCGCTCGGACGTGTAATTTGTGCTCGGCGAAATCCTTCGGAACACCCGGCATGTCCTTTGGGGACCATGCAAAGATGTCTCGATTCTCACGGAGGAAGTCGACGAGCTCGCCTTCCTATTTACTGTCCAGGTTTGCACCAATGACTGCAAACCTCTCCGGGTTCTCCGGGTCTAGAGGTATCTTCTTCGTCTCCTTGGCCGGCTAGAAGGAGCCCTGTGCATCATAATCCTTGGGGTTGGGGGACAAGGCCGGCTGCTTGCCGGCCATGGCCACAACTCGCTCCAGCATCTTCTTCTCTTCTGCCACTATGAGGGACTCGGCCAGCCAGCTGCTGGCTGCAGCGCACTCGATGGACTTCTTGTAGTCGCCGGCTACAGTGATGATCCCCTTCGAGCTCGGCATCTTCATCTTCAGGTAGGCGTAGTGGGTCACAGTCATGAACTTGGCCAAGCAAGGCGTGGTAAGGGCTTTCCAGATCCACTACCTCGAACCAGATTGCTTCTCGGCGAAAGTGATCCTTGTCTCCGAAGAGAACATCCATCTTGACCTTGCCGATCGGGGAACAGGACAGGCCGGGTACGATGCCATGGAACACGGTCCGACTTGGCATGAGCTGCTTCGCCTTGAGGTTCAACTTCTCCATGGTATCGCGGTACAGTATGTTGATACCGCTTCCGCCATCAATTAGAACGCGGGAGAATCGGGCAGCTCGCCTCTCCGTTGCGAGGGTGACATCCAACACCAATGCGTAGGAGCCAGGGGACGGCATCACCTCTGGGTGATCGGCCCGGCTCCAGTTGATAGGCCTTCCGGACCAATGCATGAACTCGGGGTTGCTGGAGGCGACTGCGTTGACCTCTTGGTGCTGTCGGCGCCGGCTGCGCTTGTCTTCAACCTGGCTCGTGAAGACGACGTAGGCGGCGTGCTCATCAGGGAACTCATCTTGAATGGCTCCGACTGCTGGTCGAGCAGCCGGCTGCTGGGGGGCTGGAGGCAGCGGGCCGGGAGGCGGAGGCGGCACCAGCCCCTCGCCCTTGGAGATCCGTGTGAGCCGGTGGCACTTTCGATTCGTATGGTTGGACGGCTTCGCGCCGCTGTGGAACTTGCAGGGGGCATCGAGAGTCTGCTCGTAGGAGAAGGCCGGCTGCCAAGCCGGCCTGCCGCCCTTCTTCTTGGGAGAGGGCCGTTCTTCGGGCTGCTCATCTTCGACTGTGGCCACCTGCCGATTGGTGGAAGGCGGCATAGGGGCCTTGCGCTTGTGGTTGTTCTGGTAGGGGCGCCGATTGGAGTCCCCAGCCGGCGTCTTGGGAGCCAGAGCGAGCATCTTCCCAGAGGCGTTCACTCGGAGCTCGGTCTTCATCGAGGAGTCAGCCGTGGCATACTTGTCCGCAATGATCAGCAGCTCGTCGAGGGTAGCCGGCTTATCGCAGAGGAGTCGGTGCTTGAGGAGGGTGCCCTCTCGGCACCCGGCGGTGAAGTATTCGATGGCTTGAACCTCGTGCACCCCCTCGCAGGAGTTGCGGAGCTCGGCCCACCGCGTGAGGTAGTCGTGGGTCGACTCGTTGGGCCCTTGGACGCATAGGGAGTGCTGGCGGGGCTTGGGAGGCCGCTTGTACGTGCTGGTGAAGTTGCGGACGAAGACTTCTGTGAAGTCCAGCCAGCTGTTGACGCTGTAGGGCTTGAGGCTGTTGAGCCAGGTGCGTGTCGTGCCTTGCATCATGAGAGGGACGTACTTCACGGCTACGCGCCTGTTGCTGTTCGCTATGCTGACAGCGGTGGAGTAGTCGATGAGCCAATCTTCCGGCTTCACAGAGCCGTTGTACTTGGGCGTGTCTCTGGGGAGCGAAAACCCTTTGGCGAAGGGCTCGTCGTGGATGCGGGGGCCAAAGCATGGCGGGCTGACATCGTCTTCTACTTCTAGCGCCAGGGACCGAGCTAGGCGGTCGATCCGGTGGCGGGCGTCGTTCTCACCGACTCCTTCACGGTGGCCTAGTCGGCCATCGAGAGTCGGATGTGTGACAGGTGGCGGGGTGGGATATCTCTCCCCCCGAGGCGGGGGTGGAGGCGGATTGCCTTGGCGCTCCATTGCTCAAGGGCGGCCTTCCGCGTCGCGCTCGATGGTAATCCGAGTCCGGCTGCGGCTAGCAGCCGGCTCCTTGTCTTTCCTTGCGCGGGCGCCGCTCACCATCGGCGACCGGGATGTCGCGGCGTGCTCTCGGCGTGGGGGAGGACTCTCAGCGCGGGCGCCGGCTTCATGCCATTCTGCGGCCGCGTCGATCAGCTGCTGGATGCGCCTTGTCATGTAGGGGAGCTCATCAGCCCCCAGCCCATTTAGCTCTTCAGTGGCCGCCTGAGCGGCTCGTAGATTCTCGAGTGGTGTGGCGTAGACGGGGCGGTCTGCCCCCAGCATGCTGGCGATGGCCGCGCCGCGCTTCTTGACGAGGCCGGCTCAGCTCGGCCCGCCATGAGGCGGCATACCGAAGGCGGCGCGGTCGACTTCGCACTGGTGAGCCTCGGTGAGGCGTCTCATGGAGACTATCTTCTGACCCTCCGTGATGAGGGCAAGGCGGCGTGCCTCCAGGGTCTCGGCGTCGGCCGGGATGGGGACGGACAAGTCATGCATCGCCGCTTGTAGGGCGTCATGGGCGTTCTCGCCCGAGTCGGCGACGTGGCTGATGACCAGCACCTCAGTGACAGCGCTGCTGCCGCTGTCAGCTCGAGGGAGAGGGTCATTGAAGACTACCACGTCGGAGGGGTAGGCGTCGAGCGATGCCGTGTCGGAGTCGACAAGCATCGGGTCGGTGGAGCCGACCGACTCCAAGTCTACAGCAAGCTCGCTGGAGACGTGAAGTTGGTCGAGGAGGCTGACGAGGCGACTCTCGGGGTAGTCCGTGCCCGCGTCGGACGCGGGCTCGTCGGAGATGCGAGTCTCGCCAAGAAGATCGGCGAGGCAGCTCGCTGCGCAGGCGTCGTCAACGCCTTGCAGCGCATCGGGGCAAGCGCCATCGGGTGCAGCAGGTTGGCTGCGCTCGCTGGGGAGGAAAAGGGTTCCCGTCCAGAACAGGTCTCCGGACGACGGTGCACCTGGCCCACGGTGGGCGCCAAATGTCGGGTAGTAGGTGCGACATATGCCAATGGATGGCTTATCATTGTGGGAGCCAGTAAGACGTCGCCGGTGCCTGGAAACGGGATGAGGCGAAGACATGCACGCCGGCGGATCTTACCCAGGTTCGGGGCTCTCCGTGGAGATAACACCCCTAGTCCTGCTCTGCGGGGTCTCCGCATGATCACTAGAGCAATACAAGTAGCTACAAGTGCTCCTTGAGCGGTCTGGCTAGAGGAAGAAGAAGGGCAAGGCTAGCTCTCCTTTTCTCTCTATGTGGTGTGTGAAACTCTATGAGATCCACCCTTTGCATGGGTGTCCCGGGGGGTTTATATAGGCCTACCCCCAGGGGTACAATGGTAATCTGGCTGGGCGCAGGTCCCAGCCGTCAGCGTCTATGCACGCCGGCTTCTCCGCCGGTCATTGGGGCCCGCCGACTGGTGGGTCCCGCCGGCTGCCGGCTTCTTGGCCGACAGGCCGGCCCCACCGCTTGGGGGCTTTGTCAGCGGCTGGTTACTGTGGTCTCGCCTCTGATGACGAGAGCTTTGTTGAGGTAAGCGTGGCTACAGTGTCGCCGCCTTGCGGGCTCTCACTGTAGCCTTACCCCGTCTTGTCTCCTTAATGAGGCGCATGTTTCGAGGGTGGGAGGTAGCCGGCTATTGGGAGCCGGCCACACCCCTGGCCGACTATAGGAGGCCATACCGCCTTCGGGTGTCTCTCTGGTAGGAGGGGCCCGCCGCCTACGGGCCGTACTGGCACCTGTCGTGGGTGACATCGAGGCCAGCACGGCTACAGTGCCGCGTCGGATGGGGGATGGCCGGCCCGTACGGCGCCCTGTGGCCATGCCTGTTCCGGGATTTGGGGGTAGTGGGCTGTACTGCGGCCACGCCCCATCCTATCGCCGTTATGTGGGTACAGTCTTAGTGGGCGCAGTCTTGGCCGGCTTCTGGGAGCTGAATTTCTTCATGGCCGGCTTCCGGGAGTCGACTTTCTTCATGGTCGGCTTCTGGGAGTCGGTCCTCTTGGGGCCGGCTCCCTGGAGTCGGCCATCTCGTATCTTTCTTGGAGGAGGTTTCTGGGGCTGGGTCGCCTTCTGGGAGTCAGCCCTGGGGATAGCCGGCCGGGGGAAGGCGGCCCTATGCTTTGTATGCTTGAAGGCTTGAATGGCCTGGTAATTTTTCGAAGAGCCCGGGGGGGAGTCGGTTAGGCTACCCGTGGCCATTTACTCTGACATGGGACCAAGAAGCTCGAGCAGTATTTGTGTTTTTGAGGTGTGAGCACTGAAGAGTTTTTCGATGTTTAGCCCAGATATTAATTTTTCTCCTCTGAACAACAACGAAAACATCGCTGCAGGTATTAACTGGGCGGGTTGTGGCCCGTCTAGCCTAGGCCAGATATCCAGCCCAGATATTAATTTTTTTTGAAGCTGAAAATGGCTAGCCCAGCTATACTTTTTTTAGGAATACCCAGGCAAGGTCAAGTTGTTATTCTCCGCCCCGCTGGGCTGCAAATCTTTCCTAGGAGGGATGCATTAGGCTTAACAATAAAATGGGCTTTAAGAAATAATAAATGGGATGTAATTATAAAAACTGGGCAGTAACTATAAAAAATGCACCAAACACATGATTACTTTATAACATATTATTTTTGAATATTTAAAATTTTAATTTCATTAATTGTTGCGAGCGCAATGTTTCGTTGGATTTTTACGTAATATAAATTTATATTGAAATTGTATTTAATCTGACTAGAAATTTCGGGATAAAAATATTTTGGGTCCCATCAAAATGTGGGAAATTTTATTGAATTCTGTTTTGAACGGTTGGTTGAAATGGGCTGTACTTTTAACAAACTGTAAATGGGCTGTAGTAAATTCCATTAGAATTCAAAAATGGGCTACACATTCTTACATATCTCAAATGGGCTATAAGTTCTCTGCCACACACTTCTGGCCTTACTAAGTTGACGCGTCCCGTAAAAAAATAGAGTTGACGCGTATGCAAGGCTTTGTCAACTTCTAGTCAACACACGGTTCTAGCAGCAGTGGCCGTTGGATGTCCATCCAACGGATGCCGTGCTTCTTCTTCAATCTCAGATATTCTAGCTTCACCCGCCCAAAAAATGATTCCTCCCCCTGACATCTAGGGCACACCGTTTCGGAAGCTGACCTGTGGGCCTACTAAGTTGACGTACCAAGGGCTTTGTCAACTTAGTCAATATAAACGATTCTAGATGAAGTGACCGTACGATGTCCATCCAACGGCCGTCGTGCTTCTTCAACCTCTGGTCTTCTTGCTCCAGTCGCCCAAAGCAGCACCAGTTGTGCCGCCTGCTCCTGCCTCTCGTGGCCGGCTGTGCTGCCGCGGAGGCCTCACCGCCCCCTAGTACTCCCACCGCTGGCCAGGCCATCCATCCACTCACCCACACCCCCTGTTATTCTGCGGCGACGGCAGCGCAGCCGAACCAGTGAACCCTCATACTCCTCTCCGCGTGTGCATCCACTGCCGCGTCTTCCCCGGCTCCGCGTTGTCCCCTTCCTAGGCCTCGCCGTCGTCCATCGCCCTGGTGCTCTCGGCGCGGCGTTGTCAACGTGGTCAAGGAACGACTTCCATCGGACGTGGACTGTACGTGGAGAGGCTGACAGCTGGGTCCACGGCAGCCGCTAGGAAGTGCCTCCTTATTACGCGGAAAATAATTATTCCTCCACCTGACAGCGGGGACCCACCGGACGGGCCACCAGTATTTTGCGAAAAAATCGTTTCCCCCTGACTGCTGGGACCCATCGGACGGGCCACCGTATTTCGTGAAAAAACGTTCCCCCCGCTGTCAGCTTGGACCCACCAGAAGTGCCTCCTTATTACGCACAAAAAAATGAATACTGCCCCGGTTAGCTGGGACCCACCTTGGTGGGAGGCTGACTTGTGGGCCTACTAAGTTGACGGGACGAAGGGCTTTGTCAACTTAGTCAATATGAACGATTCTAGCTCCAGTGACCGTACGATGTCCATCCCACGGCCGTAGTGCTTCTTCAACCTCTTGTCTTCTTGCTCCAGCCGCCCAAAGCAGCGCCGGTCGTGCCGCATGCTCCTGCCTCCCATGGCCGGCTGTGCTGCCGCAGAGGCCTCACCGCCCCCTACTATTCCCACCGCTGGCCAGGCCCTACAGCGACGGTAGCCTCACACCGCAGCCGAACCAGTGAACCCTCGTACTCCTCTCCGCGCGGGCTTCCACTGCCGCGTCTTCCCCGGCTCCGCGTCGTCCCCTTTCTAGGCCTCGCCGTCGTCCACCGCCGTGGTGCTCTCCGTGCGGCGTGGTCAACATGGTCAAGGAACGACTTCCATCGGAAGAGTACTGTACGTGGAGAGGCTGACAGCTGGGTCCACGGCCACATCCCAGTTTTTTTGTGATTTGCCAAGTAAGTCGCTTTGTCAGGCCTGTTGGTCTGCAAATCTTTCAAGACGAGGAGAACTTTCATTCGGCTGGCCGAGAAAATGGCCCATCAGTAATGAGAAATGGGCTGTACATTTTTAAAACACATCAAACTGGCAATTAGTTTCAAATATTTTTTTTTTTCATTTCAAGATTTTAAATTACATTAATTTTTATGCGTGGAGAATTTGTTGGATTTTATATTGATATACATTTATTTTTAAAATCAGTTTGAATGTGAGTCGAAAATTTCGGGATTAAAAACAGTTCGGACCGCACCGAAATATGCAAAATTTCGTATAATTTTTTAACCGTGGCCACAATATGGGCTGTAATGCTAACAAAAAGAATATGGGCTCCAAAAAAACCTTAAGAATTAGCAAATGGGCTGTAAATTATTAGAAATAATGGCAGATGGGCTGTATGCTGTTTTCCACAGATTTGAGGCTTTCCTAAAAAAAGGTTGACGCACAAGCACTGTCTGTTGGATGTCCATCCAACGGCCGTCGTGCTTCTTCAATCTCTGCTCTTCCTGCTCCAGCCGCTCAAACAAGCGCCGGCGGGACTGCCTGCTCCCGCCTCCCCGCGGCCGGCTGTGCTGCCGCGCAGGCCTCACCGCCCCACCGTAGTCCCATTGCTGGCCTAGCCATCCCTCTACTCACCCACACCTGCTGTTATTCTCCGGCGACGGTAGACGAACCAGTAAACCCTCGTACAGTCGTACTCCCCTCCGCGTGGGAAACAACTGCCGAGTCTTCCCTGCCTCCGTGTCGTTCCCTTCCTAGGCCTCACCGTCATCCACCGCCCTGGTGCTCTCAGCGCGGCCTGGTCAATGTGGTCAACGACCGACATGCCTCTAAAGTGGACTGTACATGGAGAGGCCGACAGCTGGGTCCACAGCCGCACGCAAGGAAATGCCTCCTTATTACGCGCAAAATAATGATTCCTCCACCTGACATCAGGGACCCATCGAAAGGGCCACTGTATTTCGCAAAAAAACGTTACCGCCGCTGACAGCTCGGACCCACCAGCTATATCTTCGCACGCAAGGAAGTGCCTCCTTATTACGCACAAAAAATGAATACTCCCCCTGCTAGCTGGGACCCACCATGGTGGGAGGCTGACTTGTGGGCCTACTAAGTTGACTGGGACGGGGGCCTTTGTCAACTTTAGTCAATATGAACGATTCTAGCTCCAGTGACCGTACGATGTCCATCCAACGGCCGTAGTGCTTCTTCAACCTCTGGTCTTCTTGCTCCAGCCGCCCAAAGCAGCGCCGGTCGTGCCGCATGCTCCTGCCTCCCGTGGCCGGCTGTGCTGCCGCGGAGGCCTCACCGCACCCTACTATTCCCACCGCTGGCCAGGCCCTGCGGCGACGGCAGCCTCACACTGCAGCCGAACCTGTGAACCCTCGTACTCCTCTCCGCGCGGGCTTCCACTGCCGCGTCTTCCCCGGCTCCCCGTCGTCCCCTTCCTAGGCGTCGCCGTCGTCCCCCGCCCTGGTGCTCTCGGCGTGGCGTGGTCAACGTGGTCAAGGAACTACTTCCATCGGACGTGGACTGTACGTGGAGAGGCTGACAGCTGGGTCCACGGCCGCAACAAGGAAGTGCCTCCTTTTTATGCGGAAAATAATGATTCCTCCACCTGACAGCTGGGACCCACCGGACGGGCCACTGTATTTCATGAAAAAAAGTTTCCCCCTGACTGCTGGGACCCACTAGCTACATCTTCGCATGCAAGGAAGTGCTTCCGGGCAAAAAAAACCGATTCGCCCCCTGACTGCTGGGACCCACCAGCTACATCTTCGCAGGCAAGGAAGTGCCTGACAGTCGGGACCCACCTGGTCGAAGCGTACATAGCATTGTCATTCTGGTCGCGAACGTGTACGTACATACTGGTCGATGTAGAGGCGCGCACGTGTCGTAGTAGAGGCGCGCACGTAGCATGTACACGTACGTACAGCGGCCAGTGTGCAAGAAAGAAAATACGGCCACATACGTACATATGGGCAGGGTCTCGAACGCCTACTCGCGCATAAGTACGGCCAGGGCTCGTGTACATGGCTGGGTCGGAACGGAGAAGCAGCGTCGTCGTCGTGTTCATGGGGAGCCAACCGGCTGGGTCGGAACGGAATGCGTCGTCGTGTTCATCGGGAGGGCTTGGACAGACAGCCGATGGAAATGAGGCCTGGCATACCGCAGAATAGAGGAAATGGCCTTGTGTTCGACTGGCCACGTTGGAAACGGGATCCTGTTCATCGGGAGGGGTCTGGCGTACCACAAAACGGAGGAAACGGACCTCCTACAGTCGAAACGGGGGTCTTGTTGATCAGGAGGGGTGTGGCATACCGCAAAACGGAGGAAACGGACTTGTGTTGGAGCGCTACGGTCGAAACGGGGGTCCTATTCATCGGGAGGGGTGTGGCGTACCGCAAAACGGGACTCCACGGGACATTGTTCATCTCCACCATCGACCCCCTCCCACCTCCACGGGCTACTGTTCATCCACCGTCGACCTCCTCCAGCCTCCACCTGCGACTTTTCATCCACGGGCTCATGTTCATCCAGCCTCCACCACGCGCTACTCCACCGGCTACTGTTCAACCAGCCCTCTCCACGGGCTCCTGTTCAACCACCCCTCCACGGGCTACTGTTCATCCAGCCCTCCACGGGGTGGTCCTGTTCATCCTGCCCTCCACGGGGTGGTCCTGTTCATCCTGCCCTCCACGGGGTCCTGTTCATCCAGACCCAACCGGCTCAATCGATCGGGGTCCTGTTCATCCAGAGGCAACACCACGGGGTCCTGTTCATCCACCCCCACCGGGAACTGTTCATCCAAACCCCCCAGCCACGCTCACTATTCATCCAGAGGCAGGATCGATCGGCTTCAGTTAGCAGCAGTAGCGAAGGAATCGCTCGATCGGGTTCAGTTAACAGCCATCGATCGATCGCTCGGGTTCAGTAACGCGTAGCCTGCAGTGCAATCGCTCGGGTTCAGTTAGAGCCAACGCCTCGCACACACACGCGTACGTGTACGAGAGAAACGCGCATCGCTTGGCCCCCGACCTCCCACCGTAACCGGGAACTCCCCGAAATTTTCCTCGCCCTCGCTTCTACCACGGTTTTTTCCGTCATGGACGGCCCAAAGAATGTCATGCAGCTGCGTCTCCGGCCCGCCCAGGACGAAAAGCCCATTTTCTGTCATGATTTTTTGTCATAGAAGTAGGAGCCCACCACATCTATGATGATACCGGGTTTTGTCACAATTATCGTCATAGAAGTGTCATATGTATGACAGAAAAAAAATTCGTTCGGCCCAAAATTCGTTTAGCCCAAAAGGGAGTTTGTCGGAGTGGCCGGGAGAGTGTCATGGCAATAGATCGGTTTTGTCAGAACACTGTTGGTCCACCCGAATGGGAGTGCGAGGCCATGGATTCTGTGGTGTGGGTAGAGTGTACTAACCTCTGCAGAGTGTGTGTTTAAATCTATCGATAGCCGCGCCCATGGATATGGGCCCAGTTCATAGTCGGTCACACTATGAGCCAACTATAATAATAACTTGGTTAATAATAACCCGAGTTCGATGATGAGAAAGAGATTGGTTGTGATCGAGAGAGGATCACGGAGGTGTTGTGGATACCGAAGTTGGTTGATCTTTATGTGATCGCGAGATGATCACAGAGGTATCATGCGTACCGAGGTTGGTAAGTGTATGAGATGGTTACGAGGTAACCGCCGAACAAGAGTAAGTTGGTGCATGATAATGTTAACCTGTTGCATGTAGTATCATCATGTTCATATGCTCATGCCATGCTAATGTATTCTAGCCGTATCATGTTCAGTTTGTCTATGCCATGTATCATGTTCATGATTGCTTTAACCTGCCAATGCCATGCTGTTGTTTGTCTTGACTGCTTTTGGTTAATTGTGAGCTTGCAAGTACATTCAATGTACTGACCTGGCATGTCATGCCAGTTTGCAGGTCGTGCCTGGTTTGCTTGCTTGTTTGGTGTGGTTCCCGTGTTCGCGAGATAGGGTAAACGTTCAAGCCAGAGTCCCTACATATTGGAGTCCATCATCGTCGTTCGTTGTTCCGCTGCTAGTAGAGGTTCCGCTGCCTCGAGTTGTTATGCTACTTGCATAGAGCAACTATGGTTGGCGTAGCGTCGCCGTGCCGGTGTTATTCATTGTAATATCAGAGACCTTGTATTTGTATTCGTGTTGTAATAGAGAGCTGGTTTGTTCTATGCTAAGTAGTGACGTATTCCAGAAGACTTCACCTCGATCTCTGGGCTAGAATACGGGGCGTTCTGGTTTCTTTGAGCCGGGGTGCCACAGGGCTTGGTATCAGAGCAGGTCTGGTTGTAGAGCATCCTAGTCCGCTGGAACATTAGAAAACGGTAGTATAGGGTCTGCTTGTTGCCCTTGCTTGCTACATTTGGTTGCTGCATATAGTCTTATTTCGGTTACCCCTAACCCCTGTTTCGTGCGTAGATGGCGGTTAGCTTCCATGAGTTCAGTGCCCTCCCAGAGCTCCCGGTGCTGTTCCTATTGCATTCAATCCCACTCCTGCACCTCTCAGCTTTACTGCCCTCCTTGGCGATATGTGGCGTAGCATTTATCCCCGTGGAGATCCACCTCATTATCAAGTATTCCAGTTTTCTGCCGGAGGAAGAATTCTGGAATATGTTGCTCATGTCCATCTGTCAGCCTTGATTCCTGTTGGTAAGCGCACCTACAGTTTCCACGGTGGTCACGGCGTTACTCCTGAGCGTGCCATCGAGCTTGCCGCAATGGTAGAAATCACCGGTCTTCGTCATCAAGAGAGCATGGTGCAAGAGAACCGTGCCTATCAGTACTATCCCACCATCGTCGAGAATCCTAAGCGAATCAAGTTCCCGTCTGTCAACCCTCAAGATGACCCAGCTATCCTTGCCATGTCCCATTACATGACGACCGAGTGTCTTCTTATCTTCGAATTAGTCCGAGATGCCATTCGAGCCAGGAGATTGCTTGGTGCTTCCCTACCTCAATCTCCGCCAGCTTCTCCAACCCCTCCGCCTCGTCCATCCGGTGTTTCGGAGTCAACAGTTCCACTCGCTACTCCCTTAGCTTCTTCGTCAGTTCCCGAGCGTTTTCTCAAGCATAGGGTGTAGTCCTTCGTCCAGTGCATGTGCTTCTGTTGTAGTATCATGCTTGTGTGTGCCTGTGTGGAGTAGTTTTGTAGCTTGTTTGATGTGTGCTTTGTTGCAATAAATCGTTTTCTCGTGCTTCTTTGAATCTTCGGTGTTACCCCCTTATGGAAAATTGCTCATCAACCGCCATCGACCAGAAAAAGCCATGAGAAGTAAAGATATACTCCAAGGAACTCAGTTAAAAGCAATGAGATTTTCAGCTGACAGCATTGTATTGCAGACCGGTATGGATACAAATTATATTCTACTCAGACTTTCAGTAACAAGTACCCGTCAGAGATACATCTTTATTGCAGCAATGATTAACCTAGCAAGAGAACAAAATTGGATCCAAGTCCAACCGTGCATTTCAAGTCAAATCAAGAAGGATGGTCAGACAATTCTTGTCATACAAGTACTCAGCAGCCGAAATGTCAAGAATATGTGTATATATGTCATCCCGTTCGCGAAGAAAAGCAACACCGTATTTCTCAGTGAAGCGTACAAGGCAAGATTCCTCAATCTTCTTCAGTAAGATACTGCACAAGCTTCTGGCATAAGGTATCGAGTTTTCCCTAGCAAGTCTTTAAGGGGGGAGCTTATGAGGTACGACACCCAGTCTTCCTCAGCAAGATATCCGCCGAAAGCTTCGAGCACAAGCCATCCAATCTTCCTCATCATGATATCCCGGTGGCTTCCAACGGAAGTTGCCCAATCTTCTTCAGTACGACACTGGTACGAGATATTAAACAATGAATTGTCAGCATATGACAATGTTCCTCAAGAGTCAGATCTGCAATAGTTGGGACAAAAACAAGAATCAGTCTGAACAAAGGTATGCCTCGAGAATCAGATATTTCTACCTACGGTGAGTATACTGTCAAGTTCATGCAAGTCCCTCGCACAAGGAAGAATTCACGGTACGCATCCAACAACATCACCGGTTATTCAAGAGACAGAAAACCAGTGGGTGATGCAAGAATCGACAAGTCTTGAAGAAAGGCAACATTGAGACACCATCTTGGCAGTAAATATCAAGATCAGCCCCGCACACCCGACAAGGTGATGTTATTAATTCTGTCACTGTGAGGCATAGTCGACAATAGTAATGAGATCCGTACAATCACACGTGAACCGGATAAATATCCCGAGACTCGAGACCAAAGTATGAATTGCAAGATATTGCACATGTCAGCACTCAGGGTCACAAAAATAATCAAGGGTATATGTGGCCAAGTTCTGTTGGCAAAAAGATCCAGACAAAGCAAATAATAATGAAGGAGCAAGACCAACGATACAAGACCTCATAGCAAGGCAACTAGCTCAGTCCACAGTATGCTCAGAACTGTCAACATTGAATACCCGAGTCTGTCAGGTCTGACCCAAGGAAAACTCAATATATTAACCTTAGTAACCGTGCTCAAGTATCGCACAACCTACTATCCACATGAGAATACCGGCAAAATGAAGAATCAAAGTATCGAGACACAAAGCATGTGCTCTCACATATGGGAATAGATTAAAGAATAGCCTGTCGTAAGCGGGATTCTTTGCCAAGATCACCGCCAGTCAAGTCTGCAAATGTTATCACCAGGAGGTGGTGCACTTTCCTATCAGTCACGTCAAGCGACAGCCAAACTTTTGGTACAGATTGGATACTCAAGACTGTGAAGCCAGTCAAAATAAGTCAGAAACTCCTGCAAGATGTCAGAATCCATGAGAAAACATGTATGATTCGCATCACTGTTTTGAACCCATAAGGCATGCATATATATTCGAGCAGCACGATGCCTGGATAGAAGAGATTCTTTGTTCCACAGGAAGATGTGTTCCCCAATCCGTGGAATATTCTTGGTACTCGATACAAGAATAACATCTCTAGCAAGGATCAATATCGAGAAGGACACATATGTCAGTAATGATAATCTTTCGGACCTCAGCTAAGCCATCAGATATGAAAGAAAAATTTGAGTCCGCGTGAACAGGAACATATGAGGTAAGTCCCGTCAGTATGTAAGATACGGTGAAACAAACCACCCCAGATCAAGGCAGTCAGTCAGATCAATTCAGTGGGAGCATAATATAAGAGTAAATAAGAGAAACCCGAGTTGGAAACAGTTTCTTCATGTCGGAATATTTGCTTGTTCCCTAAGCAACCAAATCTCGAGGACGAGATTTCTTTAAGGGGGGAAGGTTTGTAACACCCTGGATTTTGCCCTTTTCTTTTTCTGATGATTTTCTTGGATTTCTTGATTTGATTTGCTTTTCTGTGGCTATGTGGTTCTGAAACTTGGGAACATCATGTCTTCCTAGGTTTTGTAGTGGCTTGTCATCCTCATCATCATCCCAAGATCATGTCATTTTCATCCTTGACCTAATCCAATATTCTTTTTCTAGGGAATATTCCTTTTCTGTTAACAGAATAACCTTTTTAAACCCTAGGTTGTGAAGCAACCTATATTTCTGTCACTCCCAAAATTCCCAAATAATTCTCATAAATTTTTTGGGTCATATCTTTCTCAAATATGTCAAAATCCTTCCTTGGCATCATCAAAGATAATTCACAAATATTCCTTTTCTGATTCTGCCCTAAGTGGCTTTTTGAGAAGGAAGTGTCATTTATCTTTGCTTGATTGACCCCAAACTTTTTGGACATCTTTTCCTGTCCATATAATTGCCCCATGCCAAAAATCAACTCAATTTGCCTAGTAAATTGTCAGCGTTCTGGGAACGGGGGTGTCGGTGTCAAAACCGGCGGATCTCGGGTAGAGGGTCCCGAACTGTGCGTCTCAGGCTAATGGTAACAGGAGGCGGGGGACACAATGTTTACCCAGGTTCGGCCCCTCTCGATGGAGGTAATACCCTACTTCCTGCTTGATTGATCTTGATGATATGAGTAGTACAAGAGTTGATCTACCACGAGATCGTAGAGGCTAAACCCTAGAAGCTATCCTATGATTATGATTGTTGTTGTCCTACGGACTAAACCCTCCAGTTTATATAGACACCGGAGGGGCTAGGGTTACACAGAGTCGGTTACAGAGAAGGAGATCTACATATCCAAATCGGCAAGCTTGCTTTCCACGCAAAGGAGAGTCCCACCCAGACACGGGACGAAGTCTTCAATCTTGTATCTTCATAGTCCAATAGTCCGGCAAAAGTATATAGTCCGGTTGTCCAAGGACCCCCTAATCCAGGACTCTCTCAGTAGCCCCTGAACCAAGCTTCAATGACGATGAGTCCGGCGCGCAGACTGTCTTCGGCATTGCAAGGCGGGTTCCTTCTCCGAATACTCCATAAAAGATTTTGAACACAAGGATCGTGTCTGGCTCTGCAAAACAAATTCCACATACCACCGTAGAGTGTGCAATATTCCACAAATCCAATCTGCTGACAACTTTTCATAACGTGACATCACGCCACGACTCGGTCTTTATTTGAACCGTTTTCCTCAACCAGCTGCTGCACATGTTGCGAGGCGGTTTCCTTGGCATGGCTTGTCGAAGCAGAGATCGTGTCCCCTTATCACGGGATTCTCATCAATACGGGTATGGGTAAACCAACCGTGCCATCAATCGCGGCGCTTGGGAAATAAGCGATTTTACGGGGCAAGTGGGGAGGTGCACAGTTTCTACCGCCTTTATAAAGGGACAAGGATTCCTCTTTTTCACCCACGCCTTCTTCTTCCCCTGCCCATCCATTCTCGCGCACTCGAGCTCCAGCGCCCAAGTTCTCATCTTCTCCGCAAAGCCATTCCAAACATGTCCGGAGCGGGAGGCAACTGGATGGTCTCCTCCATTACGGAGGAGGACATTACGAAGCTCCGGGAAGCCGGGTACCTTACCGCAGACATCGCGCACCAGCTCCCAGACGCGGGGTAGATCGTCTCTACTCCAGAACCCCATGAGAGGGTTGTATTCCTCACCCACTTCGTCCGCGGACTGGGATTTCCCCTCCACCCATTTGTCCGTGGGCTCATGTTCTACTACGGGCTGGACTTCCATGATCTGGCCCCCAATTTCATCCTCAACATCGGCGTTTATCGTCGTGTGCGAGGCCTTCCTCCGCATCAAGCCCCACTTCGGTCTATGGCTGAAAACCTTCAACGTGAAACCGAAGGTGGTGGCCGGCCAGCAAGCGGAGTGCGGAAGCGCTATGGTGGGCAAAATGCCCAACGTCACCTGGCTCAAAGGCTCCTATGTGGAGACTGTGAAGGGGTGGCAATCGGGGTGGTTCTACATCACCGAGCCGCGCGACACCAACTGGGTGGCGGCCCCCGAATTTCGATCCGGCATCCCCATGCGGCTCTCCTCCTGAAAAGAGAAGGGCCTATCCTGGCGTTCATCGGTGGATCTGACCGGACTCCAGAGCTGTGTCAAAAATATGATAAGCAAGAAAATCAAGCTTGTCAACGTGGTCCAGGTCATGCTCTTCCGCCGGATCCTTCCGTGTCAAAGACGGGCATTCAATATGTGGGAGTTCGACCTGGCCAAGCACCAGACGCTGCGAGAGCTTTTTGACACGACGCACAAAGACGTCTGGAAGGTGTTGTTCAAAGCCGCCGAGGTACCTCCTCCCCTTACTGAGGATCGCGGACTCAGCGCAAAGCGCCCTGCCAATCCGGTAAGCTCTTTATATCTCACAAGATGTTCCTTTCCCCAGTATAATCATGTGAGGGATCTGAGCCTCCACGCCATTTTAACATGACTGGGTAGCGACAGCGGAGCGGATCGATTGTCCGGCCCCACTGCCCGAAGATCCAGCAAAGGCTCTCTTAACGGAGATGCTGGTTCCGGCGCCCTATGAGGCGCCAGAGAAGAATGCCAAGAAGAAGGTCGCGGGGACCAGGAAAGGTCTCCGGCGCAAGGTTGTATCGAACTCATCGTCCGAAAACACCGAGGCGCACTCCTCCCACGAAAACGAGGAGGGGGAAGAGGAAAGTTCTCCCCCTCCCCAACCCCGGGGGGGGGGGACAAGAAAAGGAAGGCCGCCCCCTCTGGGGAGGCCGAAGGGTCTAAGAAGGGAAGGACCCTCCTTCCGGACCACTCCACAACAGCCGCTTACAGCGACGAGGAGTGGTTGCCCAGGGACAAGCCCCTGGCGAAGTCGTAAGTATCCGGATACTATAGTAGTTCTGGTATGTTTTGTTTTATTGCTTCTTATCATGTCAAACATGATCGTGCAGTCCATCCAAATCCCACATCGACGTATCCTCTTCGGATGGGTCTTTGGGCCAGTCGGCGATGAACAGTGATTCACTCCCGACAGCCACCTCCCTCCGGCCCACGGACGACATCGAGGTGTTGTATTAGAGGATACTGGACCAAGGGGAGATAATTCTGCAGGCGCCCCAAGGCGACATCCCAGACGCCGGGCGCATGGGGGGTAAGACTCCCATGGGTTCTGATGATGGGGGCCGCAGCAAGTTTGGCCCCCAGCCGGATACTGCGCCGGAACCTCCAGTGGTTCCGGATTCTGACAGGCGACCCCTCGCTAAGGGGGACGAGCCGTCTGTGCCGATGGCCTTTGTCCATCCAGAGGCATCGAATAACTTGCTGGAAGCGCTTCGCGGCGCTTCCATTGACGAAGAGCACCGCACCATCACGAGTGCGGTGGTCGAGAAGGTTCGGTCCGCCAAAAGCGGATTGACCGAAGCCTGTGCCAGCCTCCTAACAGGCTTTGAGGTAAGTAATCAAATTATGAGAAAATATCATAGCATAGACAGTAGCCCCTGATGCTCTGTTTGGTGTTCAAAAAGAAAGGCCGAACAGAGGATCAAATAACAATCACAGGAGTCTAATCAGAATATGTCTATGTGAATAAGCAGGCTTCGCCGCTGGCCGCTGGTACTGCGGAGGTCTCTGGACTGAAGCGGGACCTTGAGCGGTCCGAGGAAGAGCTCGGCCTTACCAAGAGGCAGCTCAAAGAGAACAAAGGTAAGTGATACCTCGTCTGTATATTGATAAAGAAAAAGTGGTTTTTAGATCATAGGATCATCATGAATTTTTCTAGGGGCCACGACCGAAGTGGCGGCCCTGAAGAAGGCGCTGTCCGAGGCCGAAGACAGAGCGGCCAAGGAGCGCATCGAGCGCGAGAAGCAAGAGGCCCGAGTCGGCGAGGTTCAGCAAGGCTCCAGGGTTTCGTCAAGAAATACGCGTCCTTGGAGCGTGACTCTAAGACGCAGGGGTCCGAGCTTGCGAAGGCCCTCGAGACCGCACAAAATGCCAAGGCCGAAGCCCAAAAGGCCCTCCAGGAGATTCAGGCGGTCAAGAAGATAGCGGCGGGTAAGGCATTCATTATGCAAAGCAAGCATGTGAAGGAGACTTTCCTTTTACTTACCCGAATTCGGAGCTCTCCAGGAGCGTTCGCAGATCTACCGCGCAGCGTATCGGATGCCGCGGAGTTCTACCGGGCCGAGGAAGGGAGCTCGATGGAAAGTTGTTCTGGTCTCAATATGCTGGGACCGAACATCCGATGCCCTTGAGCGACCAGCTGAAGCAACTGGTCGAGCTTCACAAGGCGGCCGAACTGGCCATGAATGGTCTCATAGTCCGGATGAGACCTGGCGAGCACCTGCCCGACAGCTACTTCGGCCTGGTAAAGCAGCTTGTGAATGCCTGCCCACGGCTTGAAGTCATAAAGCGTCCCGTCTGCATTGAAGGTGCGCGCAGGGCCTTTGCCTGTGCGAAAGTGCACTGGGCGAAGATGGATGCCGAAAAGCTGGTGAACGAGGGGCCACCGGAGGGCAAGGAGCATCGCCACCCCGAAAAGTATTATGACACTGTCCTGAAGGGTGCCAGCCTTGTGTCGGAGGAATGTGCTAAGGATGTAATATTTGAATGAATGTACTCATGTGATCCTGTAATATGAAAACGAGTTCATGTGCACTATATAACGCTTGTCGATTTAAAATATTACCTTCTGTGCGGCCGTTTATAAAATCTGAGAGTTGGCCAGTCATCGGCTTCTGCCCCCATGTAACTAGTACTCAGGTGTTCGGGATAAATCTTAAACACTCTTTATCCAAAAAATTGGTCCTTTAAGGAGGTGTTTAGCGCAGCGAATAAGGCAATCGGACTATACAACTTTATCACTCTCACTTAGCCATAGAAGTCTACAATTTTAAAATTTTGGCGAAGCCCCTAGTATTTGGAAGACCGAACTTGGGGCGCTATATACGCCTAAATCGAACAAGGCCGATTCCTCGCCCGAAGCGGAAAAAATCTTTAAGGATTTGAGACCTCTTGAACAGCGACCAGCTCTCGCCGCATCATGACAGTCAGTTTTCGGCTTTCTCTACTAAGGTGCTCGTCCAGAAGAACCGGGACACAATCGCAGTAGTTCTCCCAGTGCTACCTTAGCCGATATAGCGGAACGTAAGGTACCAAAACATGGGAGCCGGGCAAACCCAACTATTGACCCAAGACATGATTCGGAGCTGATGCGTATAATGCTATAAGTTCGGGGTGCCGCACCGTCGAAAGTGTTCAGACTTTTCTTGCCATGTTATGGGGTACACTGAAGCACCTGGCGCACTGGACGTACCAGAATGTACAGGTGCAATTTGTCGTAAATAAGCAGACAGGGAAAAAAGATGAAGAAATGCAATAATAAGCTAACGTTGTACATTGTTATTTAAATGATACGTCAAAGTGTATGTATACAAGTAGTGCAATAAGCAAAAATAGGACTATTTGACATGTCCTATCCAAGGGCAAGCTGTGTGTGGGTATGTAAAACAGGTATAGCAATCGTTATCAGAGACCACCTGGGGATTCCCTTGTACGTCAAAGCTTCTTGCTTCCTTGGTGTTTCCTTCCCGTGATGGGTCCGATAATCAGGCTATCGGAAAGGGCTTCTAGAGAATAGGGTCCTGAAAGGAAGAAAATGGTAAAGATATACGGGTCCTGAGGCGGTTGAGCCGCATTGTGGGCCGTGCCATAGCCGTGCCTCCGCCTATGCCCATGGTATCTTGAGTGCGTAATTATGTACGCGCGGCACAAATTTCACCGCTTGACTGGGACTAGGACGGAGGCCGAATTGCTAGGCGAGCTCTGGACGTGTCGGGCGATCCTGTTGCAGGGTACTCCGGACTCTCTTGAAGGTGTCCGGGGGATTTATCGCCGAATTCGTGGTTTGCCTCAGAAGGCTGCTTTGTACTTCTGCTGCGAGCGCTCTGTGTATGGAGCGAGCGCTCTGTGTTTCCATTAACTGTTATAACCCCGTGAGGTCCTGGCATTTTGAGCTTGAGGTATGCATAATGCGGTACCGCATTGAATCTGGCGAATGCGGTTCGTCTGAGCAGTGCGTGATAGCCACTGCGGATGGGGACGATATTGAAGATTAACTCCTCGCTTTGGAAGTTGTCCGGAGATCCGAAGACCACTTCCAGTGTGATTGAGCCCGTGCAACAGGCCTCTACACCTGGTATGACACCTTTAAAGGTGGTTTTTGTGGGTTTGATCCTCGAGGGGTCGATACCCATTTTGCGCACTGTATCCTGATAGAGCAGGTTCAGGCTGCTGCCACCATCCATAAGGACTCGAGTGAGGTGAAATCCGTCAATGATGGGGTCAAGGACCAATGCGGCAGAACCACCATGACGGATACTGGTAGGGTGGTCCCTGCGATCGAAAGTGATCGGACAAGAAGACCATGGGTTGAACTTTGGGGCGACTGGCTCCATCGCGTAGACGTCCCTTAGTGCACGCTTCCGTTCCCGCTTGGGAATATGGGTTGCGTATATCATGTTCACCGTTTTCACTTGGGGAGGAAATTTCTTCTGTCCTCCTGTGTTCGGCGGCCGGGGCTCCTCCTCGTCGCCGCTATGCAGCCCCTTTTCCTTGTTTTCGGCAGTCAACTTGCCAGCCTGTTTGAACACCCAGCATTCTCTGTTGGTGTGGTTGGCTGGTTTATTGGGGGTGTCGTGAATTTGACACGAGCGATCGAGTATGCGGTCCAAACAGGACGGGCCCGGATTGCTTCTTTTGAACGGCTTTTTCCGCTGACCGGACTTAGAGCCACTGAATCTGGCATTGACTGCCGTGTCTTCGGCGTTGTCGCCATTGTTGCGACGCTTGTGTCTGTTGCGACGTGGCTTGCCGTTGCTATCTCTGGCATCTGAATTGCCAGGATTTCTTGATGTGTTGTTGCTGCGAGCCAGCCAACTGTCCTCGCCCGCACAAAAGTGGGTCATGAGTGTCGTGAGGGCTGCCATGGACTTCAGCTTCTCTTGGCCGAGGTGTCAGGCGAGCCACTCGTCGCGAATGTTATGCTAAATGCCGCTAAGGCCTCGGCATCCGGACAGTCGATAATTTGGTTCTTTTTAGTTAGGAACCGAGTCCAGAATTTCCTGGCTGACTCCTCGGGCTGTTGGGTTATGTGACTCAAGTCATCAGCAGCCGTTGGTCGCACATAAGTGCCCTGGAAGTTGTCAAGGAATGCGTCTTCCAAGTTCTCCCAACTGCCAATGGAGTTTGCCGGTAGGCTATTCAGCCAATGCCGAGCCGGCCCTTTGAGTTTTAGTGGGAGGTACTTGATGGCATGTAGATCGTCACCGCGGGCCATGTGGATGTGGAGGAGGAAATCTTCAATCCATACCGCGGGGTCTGTTGTACCATCATATGATTCAATGTTCACGGGTTTAAACCCTTCTGGGAATTCGTGATCCATTACTTCGTCGGTGAAGCATAGGGGTGTGCGGCGCCTCTGTGCCGGGCTATATCACGACGCAGTTCATACGAGTCTTGTCTGTTGTATTCGGCCAGGTCGGATTTTCTTTTAGTATATCCGGCGTGACGGTCATCGTCACGCGTTGGGGCGCGCCCCCGGGATCCGTAGATCGATCTTGTATGTCCTGCTTTGTTTTCCAATACGTCTCGCAGGTCCTGCGTGTAGCCCCGGCCCTTGGTGTTTTTGTTTGATTAGCGACGGGGTGCGTGCTGGACTTTGGGCTGATACGCCGCTTTGTCTCGGCCACGAGGTGGCCGGTCAGCCGCATCGTATGCTGGTAGTGTAGGCTTTAATGCTTCCTCCTTGAGTTGGGTTAGCAACCTGCGCTTTGGGTAACTTTTGGTTGGGCGCTCGAGTTCGTATTCCTCGGCTGCCAGGACCTCGATCCATCTATCCGCTAGCAGATCTTGATCAGCTTGAAGCTGCTGCTGCTTTTTCTTCAGGCTTTTTGCTGTGGCTATAAGCCGGCGCTTGAAGCGCTCCTACTCGACGGGATCCTCAAGCACGATGAATTCTTCGTCGCCGAGGCTCACCTCGTCTTCGGAGAGGGGCATGTAATTGTCATCCTCTGATTCTCCGTCTGTCGCCTATTCTTTAGGGCTAGCTTGCCCATCCTCCCGCTCGAAGCCTGGCTGGGGGGATTGTCTTTGTCTTCAGCACTATCCGTTGCGTTATTGTCTCTTGTGCTGGTATCGCTGCTTTTGCTATGGCGGGGCTTAGAGCGGCGCCGATGACGCCGGTGCTTAGATTGCTTCTCGAGGGGATTATCCTCCGTTGCCTTATTGCCATTGCTTTCTTTGGGGGTGTCCACCATATATATAACATATGATGAGGTGGCTGTCTAGCGCCCTGTGGGCAGTGGTTCCTGTTCTTCTCCTGCATCGTCGTCCATACCGTCGATGTCTTTGGAGCCGAAATCAAGCATGTCGGTTAAGTCGTCGACAGTGGCTATTAATTGGGTGGTGGGTGGGGAACGAATTTCTTCGTCGTCCGCTTCCCACTCAAGCCGGACATAGTTCGGCCAAGGGTCTCCTAACAAGGAGAGAGATCTCAATGAATTTAGCACATCGCCCTAAAAGATATCCGCGGAGGTGAACTCCATGATCGGTGCCCAATCAGATTCGATAGGCACGGACGCAAGAGGTTCGGAGCCTGTGGCCGGGGACGAATCCAAGGGTCCGATGACACAGGTCTCATAGGAGGTGAAGTCAGTATTCGGCTCTATCACCGCTGAGTGTGCAGCCTCCGTGGCGGGGTCCATCCTCCCGTCCTCGGATGGCACGATCTGCTCCGGATTGAGGGCCGGAGTAGCCGCAGGTGTGATCTCCCGAACATAGTCCGACGGCAGAGTTAAGTCATGCTCGTTGTGACTGTATGGCGCACCTGAGATGGGCTCGAATCCATCGAAGATCAAGTCTCCGCGGATGTCGGCAGTATAGTTCAAGCTTCCAAACCTGACCTGATGGCCAGGGGCGTAGCTATCGATCTGCTCCAGATGGCCAAGCGAGTTGGCCCATAGTACGAAGCCGCCGAATATGAAGATCCATCCAGGGAGAAAAATCTCACCCTGGATCGCCTTGTTGCCGATGATCGAAGGAGCCATCAAGCCTTTATCGTGACGGCATAGTGGAACTCTCAATGAAAGCACCAATGTCGGTGTCAAAACCGGCGGATCTCGGGTAGGGGGTCCCGAACTGTGCGTCTCAGGCTAATGGTAACAGGAGGCGGGGGACACAATGTTTACCCAGGTTCGGGCCCTCTCGATGGATGCAATACCCTACTTCCTGCTTGATTGATCTTGATGATATGAGTATTACAAGAGTTGATCTACCACGAGATCGTAGAGGCTAAACCCTAGAAGCTAGCCTATGATTATGATTGTTGTTGTCCTACGGACTAAACCCTTTGGTTTATATAGACACCGGAGGGGGCTAGGGTTACACAGAGTCGGTTACAGAGAAGGAGATCTACATATCCGGATCGCCAAGCTTGCCTTCCACGCAATGGAGAGTCCCACCCGGACACGGGACGATGTCTTCAATCTTGTATCTTCTTAGTCCAACAGTCCGGCCAAAGTATATAGTCCGGCTGTCCGAGGACCCCCTAATATAGGACTCCCTCAGGGGGTACCTAGACTTGCCTGCTTGCGGCCCGCAACGTGGCTTCATCGACGGCCCGGTGCGGCCCAGCTTCAGCATCAACAACTGAAGACCCTCGCGAGGGGCCAAGCCTCGCGAGGCGGACGACACCAAGACCTCTACGAGGAGCAGCCTCCTTAGGCTGGCTCCTGAGGAGCGGAGATCTCTATGCAAGCCTCACCTCGTGAGGTTCGGATGACGTGAGCCGTGACGACCAAGGCCAGGCGGGCGCCAGCGGGCGCAGTGTACCAGTTTCCTCTCCGGTGCTGAAGAGGCAAGCGTAGGCGCGGAGTCCTGAGGAATCAGCCAAAGGTTTCCATTCTGGTGCAACAAGACCAAGACCACAAGGACGGCAGGACGGAGGTCACCATCGAGCCCACCGCGGCATCACAACCAGAGGCTTTTGCAGGCAGAGACTACTTTTGTCAGGATAGCATGTACTAGTTGTCTCCCTTCGAATTTGGCCGTTGTGGGATCCCTTCCCGCCTTTCATTTGGGAAGAGGACCAAGGCCACTATAAATAGGACTTAGCCACCACCATGGGAGGGGGATCAATTCCATCCTCACAGGCACCAGGTCACTCGAGCCTGAGAACATGCCTCCTCCTGAGGTTGTTCTACCACTATACCAGTTCATCCTCAGCCCCACGAGGCCAATCCACCACAAAGAAGGAGTAGGGTTTTACACCGCAAGGTGGCCCGAACCTGGGTAAATTGCCGTGTCTTGTTTCCTTCCTGTTCATTGAGCTAGGCCACGAGATTGGCGAGTAGGCAGACTGGGGAGGTCGAGTTCTTCGGACGGACCCCATAGTTCGAACCTCTCAAGGGTCTGCGGAACCCGAAATCTGACATTTGGCGCGCCAGGTAGGGTTGCGTCGGAGCCTCTCGTCTTCCAGTCGATTTGCCACCGTTTCACCGTCTCCATGGCTGATGCTCGTCGAGTTCGTGCTAAGCGCCGGGCCGCCCTCGCCGCCCGCGTCGCTCAGACCGCACCCGCCGGCGATGGTGCTCCACGTCGTTCCCTGTCGCCCGCGGCCAACACTGCCACCGGCCCCGCGGGCCATGAACAGCAGGCTTCATCGATGGAGCCCTCTATGCGGCGAGATGGACGCACCGCCACTCCATGGCTGACCCCGGCGGCCGCTTCAACGTCTCACGCTCGTCGCGGGCCTGCGAACACGCATACTGCATTGCTCATGGCGCGTGAGCTCCTGCGCTACCACCCCATCGACGACCTTTACGAGGACTGGCTGGACCGCATCGCCGAGCTCATTAGCGCCGCCGGAGATTCTCCTGCACCATCTCGCTCACTGCTTCACCCGCTGCCTACTACGGGAGACGTGGCCCACTGAGCACCTCCTCCACCTCCCAGGCAGGACGCCATCATCGAGCCAAGGTGCGACCCACCGCGCAAGGAGCCAGCGCGCGATGAAGAAAGCTGCCAGGTCGTGCAGCGGCTGCGAGGAGAGGTGTGTGCGCTCCCAGCACCGCCACGTCAAGACCGCGCGCCGGCTGTCGTGGTGGCGCGCGAGCGCAAAGATCAGGCTCCACCTCCATGACGTGCCCCCGTGACCACGGCTTGATGCCGCGTGTTCACTCCGGAGCTGCGCAGCGTCGTCTGGCCAGGGAAGTTCAAGCCCGACCTGCCTCCACGCTACAACGGCACCCCCGACCCTACTGAGTTCCTGCACCTCTATGAGCTGAGCATCAAGGCGGCCAACGGCGATGAAAAGGTTATGGCGGACTGGTTTCCCATGGCGCTCAAAGACAGCACGCACTCGTGGCTCCTGAACCTC
The DNA here is from genome assembly GCF_018294505.1 of Triticum aestivum. NCBI lineage: Eukaryota > Viridiplantae > Streptophyta > Magnoliopsida > Poales > Poaceae > Triticum > Triticum aestivum. The sequence goes on along the minus strand of NC_057802.1, from coordinate 350,926,592 downwards.
CCCGCTGGATCGATCTCCTCCTGGGATGAGATGTGAGAGCGTTTCGTCGCCAACTTCCAGGGCACTCGCGACCGCCCGCCGGCTACGGGTGACCTGCGGTGCATCAAACAGCAGCCAGAAGAAACCTTGCAGAAGTATATCCAGCGCTTCAATAGTGTTTGCCTCAAGATCCCCAAGGTATCGGACGAGGCCATCATCTCGGCGTTCACTGACGGCGTCCACGACGTCAAGATGAAGGAGGAGCTCGCCATACATGAGGACTTGTGCATGGCTCTGGAGATGTTCAACATGGCAACCAAGTGTGCGAGAGCTGAGGAGGGAAGCCTCTCCCTCCTCGAGCTCCCTGAAGCTGATCCAGAAGACAAGAAAACCAAGGCCAAGGACGTGAAGCGCAAGGGAGCGGTTGTGCTCGCGGCTGAACCAGAGATGAAGCACGGCTGTGACCACCCGGAGTCATCCAAGGGCAGCCGCCCGTTATGCGTCTTCCACAACGTGCACAACCACAACACGAACGATTGCCAGGACCTCACGGCCATTCGCGACGGCACCTCGGTCATCGCCCCGAGCGCAACGATTGAGGCTACAGCCGCGGAGGAGGCCGAAGTGGAGGATGCTGGAACGGCCGCGACCCTCGTCAGGAGTGGCGCGACCAACCTCGCGAGGACCATTGGCAAGCCCAGCCTTGTGAGGGCGCCTGGAGGGACCAGCCTCGCGAGGACCGCCCTCAGGGCAACGCTGGCCTTCTCCCACTGCCGCCACCACCAAGAAGGAATGATGACCACCACTAGGACGAGGGGCTGGGGGCTTCCAGGAGCCTCGTGCCATCGCTTGCATCCTGGGCGGTGCTCAGGCCCCATCCTCCCATCGCATCTTCAAGCAATTCATGCGCGACATGAACGCAGCCCTCCCCAAGCTCGAGGCAACAGGACCACTCAGGTGGTCCAAGTACACCATCAGCTTCTGCTCTTCCGACCAGCTCAAGTGTGCGGCAACTGCCGGTGCCCTTCCGATGCTCTGTTCGCCTACCATCAGCAATGTGCTCGTCACCAAGACACACATCGATGGCGGTGCAGGGCTCAGTGTCCTCTCTATCGAGACGTTCGACTGACTCCAGGTGCCCTATGACCAGCTGCAGCCTACCAAGCCCTTCTCATGAGTGACCGACAACTCCACCACCTCTATAGGGCAGATCCGCCTCCCTGTCAGCTTCGGCACCCTTGACAACTACCGCACTGAGCTCATCGACTTCGACGTCGCCCACATTCACCTCCCGTACAACGCCATCCTCGGCTTCCCGGCCCTGGCCAAGTTCATGGCTATGACCCACCATGGCTACAACGTCCTCAAGATGCCAGGAAGCTGCGGCATCATCACGGTCGCCTGCGAGGAGAAGGATGCGGTGTGCTCTCTCGAGCACGCCTACCAGGCTACAGCGGTCGAGGACCGAGACAAGGAGGGTGCTGTTTACCCTCCTGAGGTTGTCCCCAAGAAAAAGAAGCAGCTGCTCCACCAAGGACCTCAGGAGGGCGGAGCGTCCGGCGGTGCCACCTCAAGCCCTGCGCCCACTGACGGGGCGCCCCCCTCCCTCGCATAGGAAGGCGCGCCCGGTGCCCCACTCAGGCTGGGCTAGGGGGCTCTCCTTTGGAGGGCCTCAGACCTGGCCAATGTCACGTGGGAGGCGCTCGGGCGCCACCTGGAGGCGTGTGCTACCTCTTGAGCACTGCGTTGGTTTTCCCTTGAAGAGGAAAGGGTGATGCAGCAAAGTAGCGTAAGTATTTCCCTCAGTTTTTGAGATCCAAGGTATCAATCCAGTAGGAGGCTACGCGCGAGTCCCTCGCACCTACACAAAACAAATAAATCCTCGCAACCAACGCGATAAGGGGTTGTCAATCCCTTCACGGTCACTTACGAGAGTGAGATCTGATAGATATGATAGGATAATATTTTTGGTATTTTTATGATAAGATGCAAAGTAAAATAAAAGCAAAGTAAAAGGCAAAGGAAATAACTAAGTGTTGGAAGATTAATATGATGAAGATAGACCCGGGGGCCATAGGTTTCACTAGTGGCTTCTCTCGAGAGCATAAGTATTTTACGGTGGGTGAACAAATTACTGTTGAGCAATTGACAGAATTGAGCATAGTTATGAGAATATCTAGGTATGATCATGTATATAGGCATCACGTCCAAGACAAGTAGACCGACTCCTGCCTGCATCTACTACTATTACTCCACTCATCGACCGCTATCCAGCATGCATCTAGAGTATTAAGTTCATAAAAACAGAGTAACGCCTTAAGCAAGATGACATGATGTAGAGGGATAAATTCATGCAATATGATAAAAAAACCCATCTTGTTATCCTCGATGGCAAAAATACAATACGTGCCTTGCTTCCCCTACTGTCACTGGGAAAGGACACACAAGATTGAACCCAAAGCTAAGCACTTATCCCATTGCAAGAAAGATCAATCTAGTAGGCCAAACCAAACTGATAATTCGAAGAGACTTGCAAAGATAACCAATCATACATAAAAGAATTCAGAGAAGATTCAAATATTGTTCATAGATAATCTTGATCATAAACCCACAATTCATCGGTCTCAACAAACACACCGCAAAAAGAAGATTACATCGAATAGATCTCCACGAGAGAGGGGGAGAACATTGTATTGAGATCCAAAAAGAGAGAAGAAGCCATCTAGCTACTAACTATGCACCCGAAGCTCTGAGGTAAACTACTCACACTTCATAGGAGGGGCTATGGTGTTCATGTAGAAGCCCTCCGTGATTGATGCCCCCTCCGGCGGAGCTCCGGAACAGGCCCCAAGATGGGATCTCGTGGGTACAGAAGGTTGCGGCGGTGGAATTAGTTATTTGGCTCCGTATCTGATCGTTTGCGGGTACGTAGGTATATATAGGAGGAAGGAGTACGTCGGTGGAGCAACAAGGGCCCACGAGGGTGGAGGGCGCGCCCTGGGGGTAGGCGTGCCCCCTACCTCGTGGCCTCCTCCTTTGTTTCTTGACGTAGGGTCCAAGTCTCCCGGATCATATTCTTCCTAAAAATCACGTTCCCAGGTTTCATTCCGTTTGGACTCCGTTTGATATTCCTTTTATGCAAAACTCTGAAATAGGCAAAAAACAGCAATTCTGGGCTGGGCCTCCGGTTAATAGATTAGTTCCAAAAATAATATAAAAGTGAATAATAAAGCCCAATAATGTCCAAAACAGTAGATAATATAGCATGGAGCAATCAAAAATTATAGATACGTTGGAGACGTATCAAGCATCCCCAAGCTTAATTCCTGCTCGTCCTCGAGTAGGTAAATGATAAAAACAGAATTTTTGATGCGGAGTGCTACTTGGCATAATTTCAATGTAATTCTTCCTAATTGTGGTATGAATATTCAGATCCGAAAGATTCAAGACAAAAGTTTAATATTGACATAAAAATGATAATACTTCAAGCATACTAACAAAGCGATTATGTCTTCTCAAAATAACATGGCCAAAGAAAGTTATCACTACAAAATCATATAGTCTGGCTATGCTCTATCTTCACCACACAAAGTATTTAAATCATGCACAACCCCGATGACAAGCCAAGCAATTGTTTCATACTTTTGACATTCTCAAACTTTTTCAATCTTCACGCAATACATGAGCGTGAGCCATGGACATAGCACTATATGTAGAATAGAATGGTGGTTGTGGAGAAGACAAAAAGGGAGAAGATAGTCTCACATCAACTAGGCGTATCAACGGGCTATGGAGATGCCCATCAACAGATATCAATGTGGGTGAGTAGGGATTGCCATGCAACGGATGCACTAGAGCTATAAGTATATGAAAGCTCAACAAAAGAAACTAAGTGGGTGTGCATCCAACTCGCTTGCTCACGAAGACCTAGGGCATTTTGAGGAAGCCCATCATTGGAATATACAAGCCAAGTTCTATAATGAAAAATTCCCACTAGTCTATGAAAGTGACAAAATGAGAGACTCTCTATCATGAAGATCATGGTGCTACTTTGAAGCACAAGTGTGGTAAAAGGATAGTAACATTGTCCCTTCTCTCTTTTTCTCTCATTTTTTTATTTGGGCCTTTTTTATGGCCTCTTTTTTTATTTTTATTTTTTATTTTTCGTCCGGAGTCTCATCCCGACTTGTGGGGGAATCATAGTCTCCATCATCCTTTTCCTCACTTGGGACAATGCTCTAAAAATGAAGATCATCACACTTTTATTTTCTTACAACTCAACAATTACAACTCGATACTTAGAACAAAATATGACTCTATATGAATGCCTCCGGCGGTGTACCGGGATATGCAATGAATCAATAGTGACATGTATGAAAGAATTATGAACGGTGGCTTTGCCACAAATGCGATGTCAACCACATGATCATGCAAAGCAATATGACAATGATGGAGCGTGTCATAATAAACGGAACGGTGGAAAGTTGCATGGCAATATATATCGGAATGGCTATGGAAATGCCATGATAGGTAGGTATGGTGGCTGTTTTGAGGAAGGTTTATGGTGGGTGTATGATACCGGCGAAAAGTGTGCGGTATTAGAGAGGCTAGCAATGGTGGAAAGAAGAAGGGTGCGTATAATCCATGGACTCAACATTAGTCATAAAGAACTCATATACTTATTGCAAAAATCTACAAGTTATCAGAGCAAAGTATTATGCGCATGCTCCTAGGGGGATAGATTGGTAGGAAAAGACCATCGCTCGTCCCCGACCACCACTCATAAGGAAGACAATCAATGAATAAATCATGCTCCGACTTCATCACATAATGGTTCACCATACGTGCATGCTACGGGAATCACAAACTTTAACACAAGTATCTCTCAAATTCACAACTACTCAACTAGCATGACTCTAATATCACCATCTTTATATCTCAAAACAATTATCAAGCATCAAACTTTTCTTAGTATTCAACACACTCATAAGAATTCTTACAAATCTTGTATGCTTAGCGTATTAGGATTATTTAAGCAAATTACCATGCTATTTAAGACTCTCAAAATAATCTAAGTGAATCATGAGAGATCAATAGTTTCTATAAAACAAATCCACCACCGTGCTCTAAAAGATATAAGTGAAGTACTAGAGCAAAACTATATAACTCAAAAGATATAAGTGAAGCACATAGAGTATTCTAACAAATTCCAAATCATGTATGGCTCTCTCAAAAGGTGTGTACAGCAAGGATGATTGTGGTAAACTAAAAAGCAAAGACTCAAATCATACAAGACGCTCCAAGCAAAACACATATCATGTGGTGAATAAAAATATAGCTCCAAGTAAAGTTACCGATGGAAGTAGACGAAAGAGGGGATACCTTCCGGGGCATCCCCAAGCTTTGGCTTTTTAGTGTCCTTATATTATCTTGGGGGTGCCATGGGCATCCCCAAGCTTAGGCTCTTGCCACTCCTTGTTCCATAATCCATCTAATCTTTCACCCAAAACTTGAAAACTTCACAACACAAAACTTAACAGAAAATCTCGTGAGCTCTGTTAGCGAAAGAAAACAAAAGACCACTCCAAGGTACTGTAATGAACTCATTCTTTATTTATATTGGTGTTAAACATACTTTATTCCAACTTCTCTATGGTTTATAAACTATTTTACTAGCCATAGATTCATCAAAATAAGCAAACAACACACGAAAAACAGAATCTGTCAAAAACAGAACAGTCTGTAGTAATCTGTAACTAACGCAAACTTCTGGAACTCCAAAAAATCAGAAAAAATAGGAAGACCTAGACAATTGTTTTATTGATCATCAGCAATTGGAATCAGTATTTTATCACGTTCTGGTGATTTTTAACAATTGTTTTCGTGAACAGGAAGTTTCTGGAAATTTCTGCAAGATCAAATAACTATCATCCAAGAAGATCCTATAGGTTTAACTTGGCACAAACACTAATTAAAACATAAAAACACATCTAACCAGAGGCTAGAACAAATATTTATTCCTCAACAGAAGCAAAATCAAAAAAACTAAAAATAAAATTAGGTTGCCTCCCAACAAGCGCTATCGTTTAACGCCCCTAGCTAGGCATAAAAGCAAGGATAGATCTAGGTATTGCCATCTTTAGTAGGCAATCCATAAGTGGCTCTCATGATAGATTCATATGGTAATTTTATTTTCTTACTAGGGAAGTGTTCCATGCCTTTCTTTAATGGAAATTGAAATCTAATATTCCCTTCCTTCATATCAATGATTGCACCAATCGTTCTAAGGAAAGGTCTACCAAGAATAATAGGACATGAAGGATTGCAATCTATATCAAGAACGATAAAATCTACGGGCACATAATTCCTATTTGCAACAATAATAACATCATTAATTCTTCCCATAGGTTTCTTAGTAGTGGAATCCGCAAGGTGCAAGTTTAGAGAGCAATCATCAAAATCACGAAAATCTAGCAAATCACACAAAGTTTTGGGAATAGTGGAAACACTAGCACCCAAATCACATAAAGCATAGAACTCATGATCCTTAATCTTAATTTTAATAGTTGGTTCCCACTCATCATAAAGTTTTCTAGGGATAGAAACTTCCAACTCAAGTTTTTCTTCATAAGATTGCATCAAGGCATCAACGATATGTTTGGTAAAAGCTTTATTTTGACTATAAGCATGAGGAGAATTTAGCACGGATTGCAACAAGGAAATACAATCTATCAAAGAGCTATTATCATAATTAAATTCCTTGAAATCCAAAATAGTGGGTTTATTAATATCTAATGTTTTGATCTCTTCAATCCCACTTTTATCAATTTTAGCATCAAGATCTAAAAACTCCGAATTTTTGGAACGCCTTCTAGGTAAAGGTGGATCATATTCAGTCCCATCATTATCAAGATTCATATTGCAAAACAAATATTTAATAGGGGACACATCAATAACTTTTAGATCTTCATCTTTATTTTCATAGAAATTTGAAGAACACGCTTTTATAAAGCAATCTTTCTTAGCACACATTCTAGCGGTTCTTTCTTTGCACTCATCAATGGAAATTCTCATGGCTTTGAGAGACTCATTGATATCATGCTTAGGTGGAATAGATCTAAGTTTCAAAGAATCAACATCAAGAGAAATTCTATCAACGTTCCTAGCCAATTCATCAAGTTTAAGCAATTTTTCTTCAAGCAAAGCATTGAAATTCTTTTGCGAATTCATAAATTCCTTAACACTAGTTTCAAATTCAGAGGGCATCTTATTAAAATTTCCATAAGAGTTATTGTAGGAATTACCATAATTATTAGAGGAATTACTAGGATAAGGCCTTAGATTAAAGTTTCCTCTATACGCGTTGTTACCAAAATTATTCCTACCAACAAAATTAACATCCATAGATTCATTATTATTCTCAATCAAAGTAGACAAATGCATATCATTAGGATCAGAAGAAACACCCTTAGTAGCAAATAATTTCATAAGTTCATCCATCTTTCCACTCAAAACATTAATTTCTTCTATTGCATGCACCTTTTTATTAGTAGATCTTTCAGTGTGCCATTGAGAATAATTAACCATAATATTATCTAGGAGTTTAGTAGCTTCGCCTAAAGTGATTTCCATAAAGGTGCCTCCCGCGGCCGAATCTAAAAGATTTCTAGAAGCAAAATTCAATCCGGCATAAATTTTTTGTATAATCATCCATAAATTCAAACCATGAGTAGGGCAATTACGTATCATTAATTTCATCCTCTCCCAAGCTTGTGCAACATGTTCATGGTCAAGTTGCTTAAAATTCATAATATCATTTCTAAGAGAGATGATCTTAGCGGGAGGAAAATACTTAGAGATAAAAGCATCTTTGCACTTGTTCCAAGAATCAATACTATTTTTAGGCAAAGACGAAAACCAAGCTTTAGCACGATCTCTAAGCGAAAAAGGAAATAGCTTCAATTTAACAATAACATTGTCAACATCTTTCTTCTTTTGCATATCACACAAATCAACGAAGCTATTTAGATGAGTAGCAGCACCTTCAGTAGGAAGGCTGGCGAATTGATCTTTCATGACAAGATTCAACAATGCAGCATTGATTTCACAAGATTCAGTATCGGTAAGAGGAGCAATCAGAGTGCTAAGGAAATCATTATTGTTGGTATTGGTAAAGTCACATAATTTGGTATTATCTTGAGCCATCGTGACAAGCAAGCAATCCAACACACGAGCAAACATGAGACAGGCAAAAAGAGGCAAACGAAAAAAGAGAGGGCAAATAAAACGGCAAGGGTGAAGTGGGGGAGAGGAAACGAGAGGCAAATGGCAAATAATGTAATGCGGGAGATAAGGGATTGTGATGGGTACTTGGTATGTTGACTTTTGCGTAGACCTCCCCGGCAACGGCGCCAGAAATCCTTCTTGCTACCTCTTGAGCACTGCGTTGGTTTCCCCTGGAAGAGGAAAGGGTGATGCAGCAAAGTAGTGTAAGTATTTCCCTCAGTTTTTGAGAACCAAGGTATCAATCCAGTAGGAGGCTACGCGCGAGTCCCTCGCACCTACACAAAACAAATAAATCCTCGCAACCAACGCGATAAGGGGTTGTCAATCCCTTCACGGTCACTTACGAGAGTGAGAACTGATAGATATGATAGGATAATATTTTTGGTATTTTTATGATAAGATGCAAAGTAAAATAAAAGCAAAGTAAAAGGCAAAGGAAATAACTAAGTGTTGGAAGATTAATATGATGAAGATAGACCCGGGGGCCATAGGTTTCACTAGTGGCTTCTCTCGAGAGCATAAGTATTCTACGGTGGGTGAACAAATTACTGTTGAGCAATTGACAGAATTGAGCATAGTTATGAGAATATCTAGGTATGATCATGTATATAGGCATCACGTCCGAGACAAGTAGACCGACTCCTGCCTGCATCTACTACTATTACTCCACTCATCGACCGCTATCCAGCATGCATCTAGAGTATTAAGTTCATAAAAATAGAGTAACGCCTTAAGCAAGATGACATGATGTAGAGGGATAAATTCATGCAATATGATAAAAACCCATCTTGTTATCCTCGATGGCAACAATACAATACGTGCCTTGCTTCCCCTACTGTCACTGGGAAAGGACACCGCAAGATTGAACCCAAAGCTAAGCACTTATCCCATAGCAAGAAAGATCAATCTAGTAGGCCAAACAAAACTGATAATTCGAAGAGACTTGCAAAGATAACCAATCATACATAAGAGAATTCAGAGAAGATTCAAATATTGTTCATAGATAATCTTGATCATAAACCCACAATTCATCGGTCTCAACAAACACACCGCAAAAAGAAGATTACATCGAATAGATCTCCACGAGAGAGGGGGAGAACATTGTATTGAGATACAAAAAGAGAGAAGAAGCCATCTAGCTACTAACTATGGACCCGAAGGTCTGAGGTAAACTACTCACACTTCATCGGAGGGGCTATGGTGTTCATGTAGAAGCCCTCCGTGATCGATGCCCCCTCCGGCGGAGCTCTGGAACAGGCCCCAAGATGGGATCTCGTGGGTACAAAAGGTTGCGGCGGTGGAATTAGGTTTTTGGCTCCGTATCTGATCGTTTGGGGGTACGTAGGTATATATAGGAGGAAGGAGTACGTCGGTGGAGCAACAGGGGGCCCACGAGGGTGGAGGGCGCGCCCTGGGGGGTAGGCGCACCCCCTACCTCGTGGCCTCCTCCTTTGTTTCTTGACGTAGGGTCCAAGTCTCCCGGATCATATTCTTCCTAAAAATCACGTTCCCGAAGGTTTCATTACATTTGGACTCCGTTTGATATTCCTTTTCTGCGAAACTCTGAAATAGGCAAAAAAACAAAAAATTTGGGCTGGGCCTCTGGTTAATAGGTTAGTCCCAAAAATAATATAAAAGTGAATAATAAAGCCCAATAATGTCCAAAACAGTAGATAATATAGCATGGAGCAATCAAAAATTATAGATACGTTGGAGACGTATCAGCGTGCTTCCACGAGGAAAGCGCAGGGCTCGAGGCGCCAGGCGCTCAGGAGTTCATCACCAAGGCAACCAAGGAGCTTCAGGACGCAAGAGCTATGCGAGGCAACAGTCGCCCACCACCCAGCGTGGCTCTCTGCCCCATCAAGGACATTGAGCTGCGCGCCTGCGTCAACATCCCTGGGCTCAATAGGGCCGCATCTCCGGAGCTCTTCTGGTCGTCCCGTGTTGGCTGGTGCGAGGGCCCACCGCACAGCTATGTTCACATGCCCTTCGGCTTGCTGAACAGGGCTGTCGTGCTTCAGCGCCACATGCGGGGCGTCCCGGCGGCTCAGGAGGCCAGGCACTTGGCAATCCTGTCGGAGATGGCAATGGATCCTCGCGAGCCCCCCGGACCTCCAAAGCCTCCCGAGGTTCAGGACATGGGTGGCTCATGAGGAGCGACTTCTGCAGCACGCGTCTTTGACTACTCCAACATCTCTTCAGCAATGGTTCCTGGTGACATATTTTGGTTTGCTCAAGTTGGGGGCGCCCCTCGGGCTGCATTATCCCCAGGCCACGTGGGTCTGTCACTGTGGCATGTATCCTTCTTGCATCTATCAGAACTGGATTTACCTTCTTCCGTGAGTTTCTTGATGATTATCACCTATCTGTCCGGTGCTTCGTCGCCATGAACGTCGTACGCCCTTGCAAGCCCACCCACGATAGCCTCATGATTAAGGACTGGCACGGCGTCTCTGCTCGGGTTCGTCCCTGCAGCATCGCTAAACCCAAGAGGTTGTGCTCTATCTCGCGGGCCAGCTCCTGTGCACGTCACCTCCCATGGTCCTTGGTGCCTTGTTCTCGCATGAGCTAATCACGGGCGGATGAGTGAGGGGGCGCAACCCTGTGCCTCGTCACCACGGGAGCCGCGCGCCGGTTGTCTTTCTTCAGGACCTTCGCATGAGAAGACTAGGCACGTCGTCTATGCTCGGGTCCGTCCCTGCAGTGTCGATAAACCCAATGGCTGAACTTTGTCTGGCGGGCCGGTCTCGTTCACGTCACCTCCTGGGGTCATTGGTGTTTGGCCTTCTCATGCAATAACCTCAGGAGATTCACTCGGTGCAGGTTGTCTGACGATCTTGCAGGGTTGACACAAGTATTACATGCCAAATTCAGGCGCAACCCGCCTTGAGGTAGAGCCTCACGAGTCCCGCGTTGGCTCACGAGTGCCCATACACACCTCCTCTAGCACTGCCGTGCAAGCCACGTGTCAGGGCGGGGCTGTACACACCCCGGAGTCTCCCCTCAGAGGGAGCTCCCACCCACGTACCAGTGGAAGCACCATGCTCCGCACTGGCAGTCGACACGGTCGAGGAGCGGCTATGCCCATGCAAGAGCGGAAGCGCCATGCTCCGCGCTGGTGATAAACAATTGAGGGTGGCCTCACCATTGCATTAACCTCAGGGAACCACCAGGCTCGGTGCTCAGCCTCACCACACTGCTTTCCCCTCGGGAGAGTTGCACGAGGGGGCTGGGCACGGGGGCTACGCTCAGGTCACGCATGGCGTACGCCAGCTCACCAGGTCCCTCGGACCTGGCCTTCACACACCCTCCTGAGTGAAAGCCCGGCGAGGAAAGGTATGGAGGTTCGTTCGTACATCAAGGGGGACTCCTGAGCATCGCGACTCAGGAGGCTAACTGGTCACGTAACCCCTCACCCCTTGGTCACATCCTGGTGATCCGGACGACCCAATGGCGGCTGAGGTATGCGCGGAGCCGGGCCCTGCCAACGCAGAACGCTAAGGCCTACTCTCGCATCTCCTTCCCGAAGGCTGTTTGTACGTCAAGGGGGACTCCTGAGCATCGCGACTCAGGGGCCTAACTGGTCACATAGCCCCTCACCCCTTAGTCTCGTCCTGGCGATCCGGACGACCCAACGGCGGCTGAGGTATGCGCGGGGCCGGGCCTTGCTGATGCAGAACACTAAAGCAAACGGAAAGGAAATCGCAGAACCCTAGCAAATTATTACAAAGCATACTGTCTCTTAAGGGTACCAAGCATAGTTCTGACGCCTCCACGAGGCACGATACATGTTGCAGGACTTGAACAGGGGGAGCGCCACCATCGAGCCTCTTCTTCAGCCTCGGATGCCGCCATCGCCCGTGCGGGGAGTTCCGTCGTCACCGTCACCCTTGCCGTCAGCCGTGGTCGCGGAGTCGACGGCGAGGAACTTCTGCGGCCGGGCCTCCGCCCGGTCCTTCAGGGCTTCGGCAGCAGCGGTGTAGCGCTCCGGGTCCGCGGGCTCAAGCAAGGCACCGAGGTCGAAGCCGGGGTCCCGAAGACAGAGGTGGCTGAAGACGCGCGTCACAGCCGAGGTGGAGAGCGCGCGAGCTTCTCCTTCCACCATGGGGCTTACTTCGACGACAATGCCCTCGAGCGCCGTGACGAGTGCTACCTCTTGAGCACTGCGTTGGTTTTCCCTTTGAAGAGGAAAGGGTGATGCAGGAAGGTAGCATAAGTATTTCCCTCAGTTTTTGAGAACCAAGGTATCAATCCAGTAGGAGATCACGCACGAGTCCCTCGCACCTACACAAACAAATAAGAACCTCGCAACCAACGCGATAAAGGGGTTGTCAATCCCTCAATGGTCACTTACGAGAGTGAGATCTGATAGATATGATATATAATATTTTTGGTCTTTTTATGATAAAGAGAAATAAAGATGCAAAGTAAAATAAAAGGCAAAAGCAATAACTAAGTGTTGGAAGATTAGTATGATGGAAAATAGACCCGGGGGCCATAGGTTTCACTAGTGGCTTCTCTCGAGAGCATAAGTATTACGGTGGGTGAACAAATTACTGTTGAGCAATTGATAGAATTGAGCATAGTTATGAGAATATCTAGATATGATCATGTATATAGGCATCACGTCCGTGACAAGTAGACCGACTCCTACCTGCATCTACTACTATTACTCCACACATCGACCGCTATCCAGCATGCATCTAGAGTATTAAGTTCATAAGAACAGTGTAACGCTTTAAGCAAGATGACATGATGTAGAGGGATAAACTCATGCAATATGATATAAACCCCATCTTGTTATCCTCGATGGCAACAATACAATACGTGCCTTGCTGCCCCTGCTGTCACTAGGAAAGGACACTGCAAGATCGAACCCAAAGCTAAGCACTTCTCCCATTACTAGAAAGATCAATCTAGTAGGCCAAACCAAACTGATAATTCGAAGAGACTTGCAAAGATAACCAATCATACATAAAGGAATTCATAGGAGATTCAAATATTGTTCATAGATAAACTTGATCATAAACCCACAATTCATCGGTCTCAACAAACACACCGCAAAAGAAGATTACAACAAATAGATCTCAACAAGAATCATGGAGAACTTTGTATTGAGATCCAAAGAGAGAGAAGAAGCCATCTAGATAATAACTATGGACCCGAAGGTCTGAGGTAAACTACTCACACATCATCGAAGAGGCTATGGTGTTGATGTAGAAGCCCTCCGTGATCAATGCCCCCTCCGGCGGAGCGCCGGAAAAGGCCCCAAGATGGGATCTCACGGGTACAGAAGGTTGCGGTGGTGGAATTAGGTTTTTGGCTCCGTATCTGGTAGTTTGGGGGTACGTATGTATATATAGGAGGAAGAAGTACGTCAGTGGAGCAACATGGGCCCCACGAGGGTGGAGGGCGCGCCCAGGGAGGGTAGGCGCGCCCCCTACCTCGTGCCCTCCTGGTTGCCTTCTTGACGTAGGGTCCAAGTCCTCTGGATCTCGTTTGTTCCAAAAATCACGTTCCCGAAGGTTTCATTCCGTTTGGACTCCGTTAGATATTCTTTTTCTGCGAAACACTGAAATAGGCAAAAAACAGCAATTCTGGGCTGGGCCTCCGGTTAATAGGTTAGTCCCAAGAATAATATAAAAGTGTAAAATAAAGCGCATTAACATCCAAAACAGAATATAATATAGCATGGAACAATAAAAAATTATAGATACGTTGGAGACGTATCAACGAGCTTGAGGAGCAAGTCGGCGGGGCCTTCCTCCGGAGTCACCAACGGTTCCTTGTACCTGCTCCCGTAGAGATCCTGCAGTGCCTTGTGGGACCTTTGCTCGAGGGAGTTGAAGGCGGCACGCCCCGCGGTGGCCGCCTCCTCAGCCTTGGTGAGGAGTTTTTCCCTGGCCTCCAGTCGAGCCTCCTCGTCAGAGACAAGCTTGGTGTGGGACGCCTGGGCCGCCTCCACCTCCTCCTTCGGCTTGTTCAGGCGACCGCGTTCAGTGGCCTGTTCCCGGGCTACCTTCTCCATCTCGGCGTCACGGTTAGCAACCGCAGCTTCCCGGGCCTTCAGCTCCTCCACCTACACCTCGAGTTGGCGAGCCTGGGCGGCCTGCTTGTCGCGGAGGGTCTGCAGCTCGGCCTCCGCCACACGGCAGCGCTCCCCGGCGGCCTTGGCGTCCTTCAACGCCACGTCGCGGGCGGCCGTGGCTAGGCCGGCTACCTGCTGGCCCTCCTCTGAGATCAGCTCTAGGCGCCCTGACGGACGCGTCGGCCCGGAGCCACCCTGAGATCAGCTCTAGGCGCCCCGACGCCCTGCGTCAGTCGGGGCCCTGAAGATCATCCTGAAGCTGGTCCAGCGCGGGGAAGGCCTCCTCCAGAGCACCGAGCGCGGCAGAAGAATCATGGCCCGGCGGCGTGATGGACGGGGGAGGAGACGGCGCCGGTGTCAAGACTGGCGAAGCAGTAGCAACAAAGAAGGTCGGGGGCTCCGGAGCCCTCGAGACCTCAGTAGGCGAGCTGAGGGCGGGCGCCTCATGAGCCGGCTTGGCCGCAGGGACTTCCCTCTCCTTGGGCTGGGCCTCCTAGCCTTGGGAGGACAACCCTGCCGTGGGAGCACGCGAGCCGACCTCGTCCTTCTGCGCCGGAGGCGGCGCAGCCGCGGCAGGCTACTTGGCCTTGGTGGTTCTGGCCACCTCCTTCCTTTTCGCTGTCGGTGTTGGCCTGGTTGCAGAGAGGATAATGTCAGAACACTACGTCAAGGGCAGGAAGCGAAGACAAGACGGCACACTTACTGGTCTGTGGCAACGTACTCCCTTGTCCTCTTCAGGAGCGCGAAGCCCGCAGGCTTCCTGGGCAGGGGTGCCATCGTGTTCTTAGGGGCGGGCGAGCCTATGGCCGGCTCTATGATGGTGGCGTCCGGTGACAAGACGGAGGCACCGCCCCGGGGAAGCAGCACCGACATGTCCCTCTTCGGGGTCCCTTGCCTCAGCTGTTGGGGAACGTAGTAATAATTCAAAAAAATTCCTACATGTCACCAAGATAAATCTAGGAGATGCTAGCAACAAGAGAGAGGGAGTGCAGCCTCATACCCTTGAAGATCGCTAAGTGGAAGCGTTACAAGAACGCGGTTGATGGAATCGTACTCGCGGCGATTCAAATCGCGGAAGATCCGATCCAAGCGGCAAACAGACGGCGCCTCCGTGTTCAACACACGTACAGCCCGGGCACGTCTCCTCCTTCTTGATCCAGCAAGGGGAGAGGAGAAGTTGAGGGAGAACTCTAGCAGCACGACAGTGTGGTGGTGGTAGAGCTCGTGGTTCTCCGGCAGGGTTTCGCCAAGCTCAACGGAGGAGGAGGAGGTGTAGGAGGAGGGAGGGTTGCGCCAGGGGAAGGGTGCAGCTGCCCTCCCACCCCTCACTATATATAGGGGGAAGGGGAGAGGGGGGAGGCGCCCTAGGGTTTCCCCTAGGGGGCTGCGGCTAAGGCAGATTGGATCTCCCTAGGGAAACCCTAGGGAGACTTGCCCCCCAAGCCAAGCAGGTGGAGGCTTGCCTCCCAAGCCAGGTGGAGGCGCCCCACCTCCCCAAGCAACATGGGAAAGGGTGTGGGGGCGCACAGCCCCTTAGTGGGCTGGTTTGCCCCCTCCCCTTGGCCCATGAGGCCCCCAACACTTGTCGGGGCCTCCGAAACCCCTTTCGGACACGCTGGTCATCACACGGTACCCCCGGAACAATTCCGGACTCCAATACCCTTCGTCCAGTATATCGATCTTCACCTCCGGACCATTCCGGAGTTCCTCGTCACGTCTAGGATCTCATCCGCGACTCCGAACAACCTTCGGTAACCACATACTATTCCCATTACAACTCTAGCATCACCGAACCTTAAGTGTGTAGACCCTACGGGTTCAGGAACAATGCAGACATGACCGAGACATCTCTCCGGCCAATAACCAATAGCCGGATCTGGATACCCATGTTGGCTCTGACATGTTCCACGATGATCTCATCGGATGAACCACGATGTCGGGGATTCAATCAATCCCGTATAGAATTCCCTTTGTCCATCGGTATGTTACTTGCCCGAGATTCGATCGTCGGTATCCCCATACCTCGTTCAATCTCGTTACCGGCAAGTCTCTTTACTCGTTCCGCAAAGCATGATACCGTGGCTAACTCATTAGTCACATTGAGGTCATTATGATGATGCATTGCCGAGTGGGCCCAGAGATACCTCTCCATCATACTGAGTGAAAAATCCCAGTCTCGATTCGTGCCAACCCAACAGACACTTTTGGAGATACCTATAGTGCACCTTTATAGTCACCCAGTTACGTTGTGACGTTTGATGCACCCAAAGCACTCCTACAGTATCCGGGAGTTGCACAATCTCATGGTCTAAGGAAACGATACTTAACATTAGAAAAGCTCTAGCAAAACGAACTACACGATCTTGTGCTATGCTTAGGATTGGGTCTTGTCCATCACATCATTCTCCTAATGATGTGATCCCGTTATCAACTACATCCAATGTCCATGGTCAGGAAACCACAACCATCTATTGATCAACGAGCTAGTCAACTAGAGGCTTACTAGGGACATATTACGGTCTATGTATTCACACATGTATTACGGTTTCCAGTTAATACAATTATAGCATGAACAACAGACAATTAACATGAACAAGGAAATATAATAATAACCATTTTATTATTGCCTCTAGGGCATATTTCCAACAGTCTCCCACTTGCACTAGAGTCAATAATCTATTTACATTGTGATGAATCGAACACCCATAGAGTTCTGGTGTTGATCATGTTTTGCTCGTGGAAGAGGTTTAGTCAACGGATCTGCGACATTCAGATCTGTATGCACTTTACAAATATCTATGTCTCCATCTTGAATATATTCATGAATGGAGTTGAAGCGACGTTTGATATGCCTGGTCTTCTTGAGAAACCTGGGTTCCTTGGCAAGGGCAATAGCTCCAATGTTGTCACATAAGAGAGTCATCGGGCCCGACGCATTGGGAATAACTCCTAGGTCGGTGATGAAGTCCTTCATCCAGACTGCTTCCTGTGCTGCCTCTGAGGCTGCTATGTACTCCGCTTCACATGTAGATCCCGCCACGACGCTTTGCTTGCAACTGCACCAGCTGACTGCCCCACCATTCAAAATGCACACGTATCCGGTTTGTGACTTGGAGTCATCCAGATCTGTGTCGAAGCTAGCATCGACGTAACCCTACCAAACTTACGGCAAGGTTCACATCAAGTCTGGTACACAGCATGGCATACATAATAGACCCTATGGCTGAGGCATAGGGGATGACACTCATCTTTTCTCTATCTTCTGCCGAGGTCGGGCATTGAGCCGTGCTCAATCTCACACCTTGCAATACAGGCAAGAACTCCTTCTTGGACCGATCCATATTGAACTTATTCAATATCTTGTCAAGGTATGTACTTTGTGAAAGACCAATGAGGCGTCTCCATCTATCTCTATAGATCTTGATGCCTAATATGTAAGCAGCTTCTCCAAGGTCCTTCATTGAAAAACACTTATTCAAGTAGGCCTTTATGCTTTCCGAGAGTTCTATATCATTTCCCATCAACAGTATGTCATCCACATATAATATGAGAAATGCTACAGAGCTCCCGCTCACTTTCTTGTAAACACAGGCTTCTCCATAAGTTTGCATAAACCCAAACGCTTTGATCATTTCATTAAAGCGAATGTTCCAACTCCGAGATGCTTGCACCAGCCCATAGATGGAGCGCTGGAGCTTGCATACCTTGTCAGCATTCTTAGGATTGACAAAACCTTCCGGTTGCATCATATACAATTCTTCCTTAAGGAACCGTTAAGGAATGTTGTTTTGATGTCCATTTGCCATATCTCATAATCATAGAATGCGGCAATTGCTAACATGATTCGGACAGACTTCAGCTTCGCTACGGGTGAGAAGGTCTCATCGTAGTCAACCCCTTGAACTTGTCAATAACCCTTAGCAACAAGCCGAGCCTTATAGATGGTTACATTACCATCCGCGTCAGTCTTCTTCTTAAAGATCCATTTATTCTCTATGGCTTGCCGATCATCGGGCAAGTCTGTCAAAGTCCATACTTTGTTTTCATACATGGATCCTATCTCGGATTTCATGGCCTCAAGCCATTTGTTGGAATCCGGGACCGCCAGCGCTTCTTCATAGTTCGAAGGTTCTCCGTTGTCTAACAACATGATTTCCAGGACAGGGTTGCCGTACCACTCTGGTGCAGAACGTGTCCTCGTGGACCTACGAAGTTCAGTAGTAACTTGATCCGAAGTTTCAAGATCATCATCAACAACTTCCTCTCTAGTCGGTGCAGGCACCACAGAAACATCTTCCTGAGCTGCGCTACTCTTCGGTTCAAGAGGCAGTATCTCATCAAGTTCTACTTTCCTCCCACTTACTTCTTTTGAGAGAAACTCTTTCTGCAGAAAGGATCCATTCTTGGCAACAAAGATCTTGCCTTCGGATCTGAGGTAGAAGGTATACCCAATAGTTTCCTTAGGGTATCCTATGAAGACGCAGTTTTTCCGACTTGGGTTCGAGCTTTTCAGGTTGAAGTTTCTTGACATAAGCATCGCATCCCCAAACTTTCAGAAATGACAGCTTAGGTTTCTTCCCAAACCATAATTCATACGGTGTCGTCTCAACAGATTTCGACGAAGCCCTATTTAAAGTGAATGCGGCAGTCTCTAAAGCATAACCCCAAAATGATAGCAGTAGATCAGTAAGAGACATCATAGATTGCACCATATCCAATAGAGTGCGATTACGACGTTCAGACACACCATTACGCTGAGGTGTTCCAGGCAGCGTGAGTTGTGAAACAATTCCACATTTCTTCAGGTGCGTGGCAAACTCGTGACTCAAATATTCTCCTCCACGATCTGATCATAGGAACTTTATTTTCCTGTCACGTTGATTCTCTACCTCACTTTGAAATTCCTTGAACTTTTCAAAGGTCTCAGACTTGTGTTTCATTAAGTAGACATACCCATATCTACTTAAGTCATCATTGAGGGTGAGAACATAACGATAGCCACCACAAGCCTCAATGCTCATTGGACCGCACACATCAGTATGTATGATTTCCAATAAGTTGGTTGCTCGCTCCATTGTTCCGGAGAACGGAGTCTTGGTCATTTTGCCCATGAGGCATGGTTCGCACATGTCAAATGATTCATAATCAAGAGACTCCAAAAGTCCATCTGCATGGAGTTTCTTCATGCGTTTGACACCAATGTGACCAAGGCGGTAGTGCCACAAGTATGTGGGACTATCATTATCAACCTTACATCTTTTGGCATTCACTCTATGAATATGTGTAACATCATGTTCGAGATTCAATAAAAATAAACCATTGACCTGCGGGGCATGACCAAAAAACATATCTCTCATATAAATAGAACAACCATTATTCTCAGATTAAATGAGCAGCCATCTCGCATTAAACAAGATCCAGATACAATGTTCATGCTCAAAGCTGGCACTAAATAACAATTATTGAGGTTTAAAACTAATCCCGTGGGTAAATGTAGAGGTACCGTGCCGACGGCGATCACATCGACCTTGGAACCATTCCCGACACGCATCGTCACCTCATCCTTCGCTAGTCTCCGCTTATTCCGCAGCTCCTGTTTTGAGTTACAAATATGAGCAACCGCACCGGTATCAAATACCCATGGGCTACTATGAGCTCTGGTAAGGTACACATCAATAACATGTATATCACATATACCTTTGGCATTGCCGGCCTTCTTATCCGCTAAGTACTTGGGGTAGTTCCGCTTCCAGTGACCATTTCCCTTGCAATAAAAGCACTAAGTCTCGGGCTTGGGTCCATTCTTTGGTTTCTTCTCGGCAACTGATTTACCGGGCGCGGCAACTCCCTTGCCGTCATTCTTGAAGTTCTTTTTACCCTTTCGTTTCTTGAAACTAGTGGTCTTATTCACCATCAACACTTGATGTTCCTTTTTGATTTCCACCTCCGCTGATTTCAACATTGAATATAACTCAGGAATGGACTTCTCCATCCCTTGCATATTGTAGGTCATCACAAAGCTCTTGTAGCTAGGTGGAAGCGACTGGAGGATCCTGTCAATGATCGAGTCATCTGGAAGATTAACTCCCAGCTGAGACAAGCGGTTGTGCAACCCAGACATTTTGAGTATATGCTCGCTGACAGAATTGTTTTCCTCCATCTTACAACTGTAGAACTTGTCGGAGACTTCATATCTCTCAACCCGGGCATGAGCCTGGAAAACCATTTTCAGCTCTTGGAACATCTCATATGCTCTGTGCTGCTCAAAATGCTTTTGGAGCCCCAGTTCTAAACTGTAAAGCATGCCGCACTGAACCAGGGAGTAATCATCACTACGCGACTGCCAGGCGTTCATAACGTCTTGAGTTGCTGGGAAAATGGGTGCGTCACCTAGCGGTGCTTCACGGACATATGCTTTATTGGCAGCTATGAGGATGGCCCTCAAGTTTCGGACCCAGTCCGTATAGTTGCTACCATCGTCTTTCAGCTTGGTTTTCTCTAGGAATGCGTTGAAGTTGAGGGCAACATTAGCGTGGGCCATTTGATCTACAAGACATATTGTAAAGATATTTTAGACTAAGTTCATGATAATTAAGTTCATCTAATCAAATTATTTAATGAACTCCCACTCAGACAGACATCCCTCTAGTCATCTAAGTGATACATGATCCAAATCGACTAGGTCGTGTCCGATCATCACGTGAGACTGACTAGTCATCAACGGTGAACATCTCCATGTTGATCGTATCTACTATACGACTCATGTTCGACCTTTCGGTCTCTCGTGTTCTGAGGCCATGTCTGTACATGCTAGGCTCGTCAAGTCAACCTAAGTGTTTTGCATGTGTAAATCTGGCTTACACCCATTGTATGCGAACGTTAGAATCTATCACACCCGATCATCACGTGGTGCATCAAAACAACGAACCTTTGCAACGGTGCACAGTTAGGGGGGACACTTTTCCTGAAATTTTAGTGAGGGATCATCTTATTTATGCTACCGTCGTTCTAAGCAAATAAGATGTAAACATGACAAACAACACATGCAAATCATAAAGTGGCATGATATGGCCAATATCATCTTGCGCCTTTGATCTCCATCTCCGAGGCGCGGCATGATCACCTTCATCACCGGCATGACACCATGATCTCCATCATCGTGTCTTCATGAAGTTGTCTCACCAACTATTACTTCTACTACTATGGCTAACGGTTAGCAATAAATTAAAGTAATTACATGGCGTTTTCAATGACACACGGGTCATACAATAAATTAAGACAACTCCTATGGCTCCTGCCGGTTGTCATACTCATCGACATGCAAGTCGTGATTCCTATTACAAGAACATGATCAATCTCATACATCACATATATCATTCATCACATCCTTTTGGCCATATCACATCACATAGCATACCCTGCAAAAACAAGTTAGACGTCATCTAATTGCTGTTGCATGTTTTACGTGGCTGCTATGGGTTTCTAGCAAGAACGTTTCTTACCTACGCAAAAGCCACAATGGTTATATGCCAATTGCTATTTACCCTTCATAAGGACCCTCCTCATCGAATCCGATCCGACTAAAGTGGGAGAGACAGACGCCTGCTAGCCACCTTATGCATCAAGTGCATGTCAGTCGGTGGAACCAGTCTCACGTAAGCGTACGTGTAAGGTTGGTCTGGGCCGCTTCATCCCACAATGCCTCCGAATCAAGATAAGACTAGTAACGGTAAGCAAATTGAACAAATCATCGCCCACAACTACTTTGTGTTCTACTCGTGCATAGAATCTATGCATAGATCTAGCTCATGATACCACTGTTGGGAACGTAGTAATAATTCAAAAAAATTCCTACGTGTCACCAAGATCAATCTAGGAGATGCTAGCAACAAGAGAGAGGGAGTGCATCTTCATACCCTTGAAGATCACTAAGCGGAAGCGTTACAAGAATGCAGTTGATGGAGTCGTACTCACGGCGATTCAAGTCGCGGAAGATCTGATCCAAGCGCCGAATGGACGACGCCTCCGCGTTCAACACACGTACAGCCGGGGGACATCTCCTCCTTCTTGATCCAGCAAGAGGAGAGGAGAAGTTGAGGGAGAACTCCGGCATCACGACGGCATGGTGGTGGTGGAGCTCGTGGTTCTCCGGCAGGGCTTCGCCAAGCTCAACGGAGGAGGAGGAGGAGGTATAGGAGGAGGGAGGGCTGCACCAGGGGAAGGGTGCAGCTGCCCTCCCACCCCCTCACTATATATAGGGGGAAGGGGAGAGGGGGGAGGCGCCCTAGGGTTTCCCCTAGGGAGGCGGGAGCTAAGGCAGATTGGATCTCCCTAGGGAAACCCTAGGGAGACTTGCCCCCCAAGCCAAGCAGGTGGAGGCTTGCCAGGTGGAGGCGCCCCACCTCCCCAAGCAACGTGGGAAAGTGTGTGGGGGCGCACAACCCCTTAGTGGGCTGGTTTGCCCCCTCCTCTCGGCCCATGAGGCCCCCAACGCTTGACGGGGCCTCCGAAACCCCTTTCGGACACGCTGGTCGTCACACGGTACCCCCGGAACAATTCCGGACTCCGATACCCTTCGTCCAATATATCGATCTTCACCTCTGGACCATTCCGGAGTTCCTCGTCACGTCCGGGATCTCATCCGGGACTCCGAACAACCTTCAGTAACCACATACTATTCCCATTACAACTGTAGCGTCACCGAACCTTAAGTGTGTAGACCCTATGGGTTCGGGAACAATGCATACATGACCGAGACATCTCTCCGGCCAATAACTAACAGCGGGATCTGGATACCCATGTTGGCTCCCACATGTTCCACGATGATATCATCGGATGAACCACGATGTCGGGGATTCAATCAATCCCATATACAATTCCGTTTGTCCATCGGTATGTTACTTGCCCGAGATTTGATCGTTGGTATCCCCATACCTCGTTCAATCTCGTTACCGGCAAGTCTCTATACTCATTCCGCAACGCATGATCCTGTGGCTAACTCATTAGTCACATTGAGCTCATTATGATGATGCATTGCCGAGTGGGCCGAGAGATACCTCTCCATCATACGGAGTGAAAAATCCCAGTCTCAATTCGTGCCAACCCAACAGACACTTTCGGAGATACCTGTAGTGCACCTTTATAGTCACCCAGTTACGTTGTGACATTTGATGCACCCAAAGCACTCGTACGGTATCCGGGAGTTGCACAATATCATGGTCTAAGGAAACGATACTTGACATTAGAAAAGCTCTAGCAAAACGAACTACACGATCTTGTGCTATGCTAGGATTGGGTCTTGTCCATCACATCATTCTCCTTTTGATGTGATCCCATTATCAACGACATCCAATGTCCATGGTCAGGAAACCACAACCATCTATTGATCAACGAGCTAGTCAACTAGAGGCTTACTAGGGAGATATTATGGTCTATGTATTCACACATTTATTACGGTTTCCGGTTAATACAATTATAGCATGAACAACAGACAATTATCATGAACACAGAAATATAATAATAACCATTTTATTATTGCCTCTAGGGCATATTTCCAACATCAGCCTCTTCGGGGGAGTGCCCCCGGACCTCGTGGTGACCCTGGTGGAGCGCTCCCTGACTGGGTGCTCGTCGTCGTTGTCGTCATCGGGAAGGCCGCGGAGGAGATCGGTCTTTCGTGGGGGAGAAGTCTCTCCTACCCCTTCCCAGGTCGCCTCCGAGTCCGCCTTCTCCTCCTCACCGGACTCGCCGGAGGACACCGTCACCGGGGAGCCCGGGGGCTGGGAAGGCTCCAGCAGCACGAGCCCCCGCTCGTTGAAGGTGGGCATGGGAGCAGCCACCTTCTCTCCATCGGTGCGGTGGTACAGTGGAAGATGGGTGTCCGGGGGGCAACCCTGGTCCTTCCCGAGCAAGGTGCGCACGACCTTGCTCCGCTCCTCGTCGGACAAGTTGTCCGGGCGTAGCCGGAGGTCATCTTCTGTGCCCTTGAACCTCCACAGGGGGCGCGAGTGCGCCTGGAGCGGAGCCAGGCGCTGCGTCAGGAACTCCTTGACAATCATGGCCCCTGTCAGCTTCTTCGCCTTCGGGTCCTCCGCCTTCAGGTCGGCCGTCATCCTCTCCAGCGGCAGCTCCGCCCGAGGGTCCGTGAGCTTCTCGTGACCCCATCCCTCCAGGGGCGTTGGCGGCGCAGTCGACAGCTCCAGCCGAGCGTGGGAGCGCTTGGCGTCCATGAAGATCCACTTGTTCCGGAAGTTCTCCACCTTCTTCCCGGTCCTTGAGATCGCGTTGCTGCCGTTGGCCGTGATGAAGCTGGCGCACCCCGAGCACTAGCTGCCGCTTATCCGAAGGTAGAAGAAGTGGCAGAACAGCACAACGGAGGGCATCACCCCCACGAACGCCTCACAGTAGAAGGCGAAGATCAATAGGAGAAGGATGGAGTTTGGGTGAAGATGGAGGGCGTGGAGCCCGTAATGGCGAAGGATGGCGTAGAAGAAACTGGAGAAAGGGGGAACCAGCCTGGCAAAGACGCTATGTGTAGCGACCAGACCTCAAACAGTCTAATATCCGTGCTTCAGTGTCATCCCTGGATCGGTAATGCTGACACGCACAGTATTTGAGGATTTATAACAGAGTAGCAATCACACACTTATTACATCAAATGTCTCAAAAGAGAACTTATTACAATAAATATGGCTTAAGGCCATCTAAAACGATAACAGCGGAAGGCTTGGAAGATAAAGCGAGTCCATCAACTCCAACGGCATCACTGAGTGAAAGACCACGACCTAAGGCACCTTACTCATCGTCTGAAAAGTCTGCAACATGATACATTGCAGCCCGAAACGGGTCAGCATATGGAATATGCTGGCAATGTAACACAAGAGAGTAATGAAACAGATAATGCTATCACTACATGCATATATGGCTGGTGGAGGCTGTATGGTTAATATGTTTTGCGAAAAGCCATTTCTTTTCTACAACAAAGGAATAAATTTTATTTAACTATCATGGTAGTTGTTAAACATTGAGAAGGTTCCTCCGACTCAATCCCAATTAAAAATCATCATTAAACCCAATCAAAATTTATATTAAGAGTGATGAGATCCACACGATAATCCGAGATCTAGATACTCAAGATGTCCATAACTGGGGACACGGCTAATCGTGATTAGTTTGTACACTCTGCAGAGGTTTGCGCACTTTTCCCCAAAAGACTCGAATACATCCATGGTCGGAGATTCGAGACACAGTCTTTCTGAAACTTAACTCTCTACTCTGGGTAGACAGTACCACCTACAACCCACTACATCTGCTAGTCTACCTCTTCAAGAGCTTCACGCAACTTACTCAACTATGCCAGAGCCCATAATAGCTTGTGGCTGCACATGGAAGTTTCTAGCATGAATAATCTTATGATCCCTTTGAGCCTAGGTGGCAAGCCGTAGGATGATCACACGGGTCCTCCGGGATATCCTAGGACAACACTGGATTCTCCAGGTGCCCGCAACCAATCCACCCAGATGTGCATTTAAGTTGCCACCTTAAGTTGAACCATTAATTAACTCACTCACATCTGTCATGAATACACTCAAACCCAATCCACGTCTACGAGCATAGCATAGCAGTATAAGCAACGTAGAAGTAACTCCCAAAGGTTTGATAATAAACAGGTGAATAGGTACTACCTCATCTACTTCCCAAACCCACAATTTAATCAGATCCTAACCATGCAATTGTTTGAGGATTGATCTAATGCAATAAAATTGGGTAGTAAAGAGGTATGATCAAAGTGTTACTTGCCTTGCTAATGATCCGCGAAACCTAGAGACTCGTAGTAACACGCTTCGCACTCCGGGTACTCTATCGCAAACAAACAAACAAACAAACATTAAGCAATCAAGCAAGCTGCACGGGTAAAACTCAAAAAAGAAATCTAACCAGAAAGTTCAACTTAAGAACTCCGGTTTGCAAAAAGAATCAAATCAAACGAAGCAAAGAAACTCAAACTACGAAAGAAACAAGATACGATTACTAATCTGGACTAAAGTCAAATTTTACAGTAGCAAAATCTTGTTTAAGTTGGTTAAACAGAAAGAGGTCTTCGAGACGAAAATCTAGGCGCTTGAATTGCCTGATTCCGATAAACGAGCGAAAAGTTATACTAGAACGAAAATCGGATCAGAAATCGCGATCGAAAATAATCGCGAAAAACCCGAGAGAAAGAAAAACTGACGAACAGGCTAACGAACGAACGTTCGTTATCTGCGGCTAACGGGCGAAAACCGTTTGTACGGATGAACGTCCGCTAAATAACTAAACCGAAAAAAACCAAACCAGATCTGGAAAAAAACAGATCTAGGGTTTCGAAAAAAACCGATCGGTTTTCTCGCAAAAACCGAGGGCGGCGGCGGCTACCTCCGGCGCGTCGGGCAAGACGACGGCGGCAGCGGTTGGCGGCGGGTGGCGGCTCCCGTGGCGGGGCGATGCGGCACCGGCGGCAGCGGGCGGCGTCGGCGGCGGCGGGGCTGCGCGGCGGCTAGGGTTTGGCGGCGGGGCGCGGGCTGATGGGCTTCAGGGCTCGGCCGGCGCGGCTTATAAAGCCCCCCCCCCCCCGGCGGAGTCCCGCTCGGGTACGGCCCGAAGTTGGTTTCCTCTTGTATATATATATAAATTATTCCGCACAGAAAAACAAAGATAAGAAATACTAAACGGGCTCCAAAAATCCTGAAATAAATTTTCCCTGTCCTCTAAAAATCTACCGGACAAGGTGAACATTTATTTGGGACTCTAATGCAATTTTGAAAAACGCATATTTTTCTTAATTCAAATAAAATAGCGATAAAACTCCGAATAAAAATTCTTATTTGATTTTAATTTTAAATCTCCAATATTTCTTTATTTTGAGGAAGTCATTTTACCTGGTCTCTTTTATTTTCACAAAGGAAATATTCGAAGAGAAAATAATTAAAATCAAACGATCCTCTTTTCAAAATTTAAGAAAACTCAAATATGAAAATAACGAAATCCCCAACTCTCTCCGTGGGTCCTTGAGTTGCGTAGGATTTCTAGGATCAAGCCAAAATGCAACAAAAATATGATATGCAATGATGATCTAATGTATAACATTCCAAATTGAAAATTTGGGATGTTACAAACCTACCCCTCTTAAGATGAATCTCGCCCTCGAGATTCGGGTTGGCTAGAAAATAGGTGAGGGTGATCCTTCCGTAGGTCTTCCTCTCGTTCCCAGGTGGCTTCATCCTCGGTATGGTGGCTCCACTGAACTTTGCAGAACTTGATAACCTTGTTGCGTTTAACTCGGCTGGCAAACTTGAGAATCTTGACTGGTTTCTCCTCGTATGTCAAATCGCTATCCAACTGTATCGCTTCCAGTGGCACTGTATCTCTCAGAGGGATATTAGCCATCTCTACGTGGCACTTCTTCAACTGAGAAACATAGAACACATCGTGAACTCCTGACAATCCTTCGGGCAATTCCAACTTGTAGGCAACTTCTCCCATTCGTTCCAAAACACGGTAAGGTCCTACAAATCTCGGGGCTAACTTTCCCTTAACTCCAAAACGCTTCACTCCTCGAAGTGGTGATACACGAAGATACACTCTGTCTCGAACTTCGTAAACATTCTCCTTGCGTTTAGAATCCGCATAGCTCTTCTGCCTGGACTGCGCTACCTTGAGTCTATCGCGAATCAGCTTAACCTTCTCTTCAGATTCTTTAATCAAATCGGGTCCAAACAACTGGCGATCTCCAACTTCATCCCACAACAACGGTGTCCTGCACCTCCTTCCGTACAATGCTTCGAAATGGGCCATCTTCAAACTGGCTTGATAGCTGTTGTTGTAAGAGAACTCTGCATACGGCAAATTATCGTCCCAACTAGATCCATAGTCTAGCGCACAAGCTCTCAACATGTCCTCCAGAATCTGATTGACTCTCTCAGTCTGTCCATCTGTCTGCGGGTGAAAAGCTGTACTGAACTCTAGCCTGGTTCCCAAAGTCTCATGCAACTGATTCCAAAACTTGGAGGTAAACTGGGTTCCTCTGTCTGATACAATGGTCCTCGGAACTCCATGCAGACACACGATCCTGGTCATGTATATCTTTGCCAACTTAGCACTGCTGTAAGTGGTCTTCACTGGGATGAAATGAGCTACCTTCGTCAAACGATCGACTACAACCCATATTGAGTCATAGCCTGAACGAGTCCTGGGTAATCCCGTGATAAAATCCATGCCTAGCTTGTCCCACTTCCATTCGGGTACCGGTAGTGGTTGTAGTAATCCTGTTGGCTTCTGATGTTCTGCCTTCACTCTCTGACATACATCCTTTCCTCACTTGGGACAATCCTCTAAAAATGATGATCATCAAACTTTTATTTTCTTACAACTCAACAATTACAACTCAATACTTAGAACAAAATATGACTCTATGTGAATGCCTCCGGCGGTGTACCGGGATATGCAATGAATCAAGAGTGACATGTATGAAAGAATTATGAACGGTGGCTTTGCCACAAATACAATGTCAACTACATGATCATGCGAAGCAATATGACAATGATGGAGCGTGTCATAGTAAACGGAACGGTGGTAAGTTGCATGGCAATATATCTCGGAATGGCTATGGAAATGCCATCATAGGTAGGTATGGTGGCTGTTTTGAGGAAGGTATATGGTGGGTGTATGATACCGGCGAAAAGTGCGCGGTATTAGAGAGGCTAGCAACGGTGGAAGGAGGAAAAGTGTGTATAATCCATGGACTCAACATTAGTCATAAAGAACTCATATACTTATTCCAAAAATCTGCAAGTTATCAAAGCAAAGTATTACGCGCATGCTCCTAGGGGGATAGATTGGTAGGAAAAGACCATCGCTCGTCCCCGACCGCCACTCATAAGGAAGACAATCAATAAATAAATCATGCTCTGACTTCATCACATAACGGTTCACCATACGTGCATGCTACGGGAATCACAAACTTTAACACAAGTATTTCTCAAATTCACAACTACTCAACTAGCATGACTCTAATATCATCATCTCCATATCTCAAAACAATTATCAAGCATCTAACTTCTCATAGTATTCAACACACTCATAAGAATTTTTTTCGTAATCTTGAATGCCTATCATAATTAAAGCAAATTACCATGCTGTTTTGTAGGACTCTCAAAATAATATAAGTGAAGCATGAGAGAACAATAGTTTCTATAAAACAAAATCACCACCGTGCTCTAAAAGATATAAGTGAAGCACTAGAGCAAAAACTATATAACTCAAAAGATATAAGTGAAGCACATAGAGTATTCTAATAAATTCTGAATCATGTGTGTCTCTCTCAAAAGGTGTGTACAGCAAAGGTGTGGTAAACTAACAAATAAAGACTCAAATAATACAAGACACTCCAAGCAAAACACATATCATGTGGTGAATAAAAATATAGCTCCAAGTACCGATGGAAGTAGACGAAAGAGGGGATGCCTTCCGGGGCATCCCCAAGCTTTGGCTTTTAGGTGTCCTTAGATTACCTTGGGGTGCCATGGGAATCCCCAAGCTTAGGATCTTGCCACTCCTTGTTCCATAATCCATCAAATCTTTTACCCAAAACTTGAAAACTTCATAACACAAAACTTAACAGAAAATCTCGTAAGCTCCGTAGCGAAAGAAAACAAAAGACCACTTCAAGGTACTACAATGAACCCATTCTTTATTTATATTGGTGTTAAACCTACTGTATTCCAACTAATCTATGGTTTATAAAATATTTTACTAGCCATAGATTCATCAAAATAAGCAAACAACACACGAAAAACAGAATCTGTCAAAAACAGAACAGTCTGTCGTAATCTGTAACTAACGCAAACTTCTGGAACCCCAAAAATTCAACCAAAATAGGACGACCTAGAAAATTTGTTTATTGATGATCAGCAATTGGAATCAATATTTTATCACGTTCTGGTGATTTTTAACAATTATTTTCATGAACAGAAAGTTTCTGGAATTTACAGCAAGATCAAATAACTATCATCCAAGAAGATCCTATAGGTCAAACTTGGCACAAACACTAATTAAAACATAAAAACACATCTAACCAGAGGCTAGATCAAATATTTATTCCTAAACAGAAGCAAAAAGCAAAAAAAAACTAAAAATAAAATTGGGTTGCCTCCCAACAAGCGCTATCGTTTAACGCCCCTAGCTAGGCATAAAAGCAAGGATAGATCTAGGTGTTGCCATCTTTGGTAGGCAACTCTTTAATAAGACATCTATCATCCTTAGGAGTTTCTTTCTTTTTATTAATTATCAAACTCCTAGGCACAAAATCGAAAAATTCATTTGTAGCAAATGATTCCTTAATGATAGCAAAAAGACTGGGATGAATACTTATAGATCTGAGATCCGCGGTTTCCTTACTAGAGGATTCACCCTTGTTTTTAGGAACATACATAAGCTTGGCAATTTTAGTTGGAAGTCTTGGAGTATTCTTTACGGAAGAAAAAGCGGTTCCCAAGTTGGTAATGATACCCTCAAGTTTATCGATTCTAGTGGAATCTTGATTTATTCTTTCATCAACTATGGGTTCCTTCTCCTTAATATTTTTCAAAGTGACTCCTACTTTAGATCCATATTGGGTAATATGGTTGTGGATCTTTTTATCCAGATTCTCAATTAACTCTACGGTAGCAACTTTATTTTCAATAATTTCAAGTCTTTGCATTACATGCTCCAAAGTTAACATAGTTCCATTAACCAAAAGAGCTGGTGAGCCAAACAAATCTATCATAGCATTATAAGAATCAAAAGTATGGCTACCCAAGAAATTCCCTCCGGTAATGGTATCAAGGATATATCTGTACCAAGAAGTAGCGCCTACATAAAAATTGGGGAG
Source organism: Triticum aestivum (assembly GCF_018294505.1). Classification (NCBI taxonomy): domain Eukaryota; kingdom Viridiplantae; phylum Streptophyta; class Magnoliopsida; order Poales; family Poaceae; genus Triticum; species Triticum aestivum. Next base: position 350,895,327 of record NC_057802.1, on the reverse strand, counting down.
AAGAACGGAAGTAGATTGCTTCCTGGTAGATCTATTTTGAGCATTGCAAATTCTATACCAAGCGTCTTTTAGATTTTCTCCCTCCCTTTGCTTAAAATTTAGAACTTCATTCTCGAGAGACAACGGAGAAGATAGGGGACTAGACATAATGACAAAGCAAGCGAAAAAGAAGCGAACGAAAAAGAGAGGGCGAATAAAACGGCAAGGGTGAAGTGGGGGAGAGGAAAACGGGAGGCAAATGGCAAATAATGTAATGCGGGAGATAAGGGTTTGTGATGGGTACTTGGTATGTTGACTTTTGTGTAGACTCCCCGGCAACGGCGCCAGAAATGGCTCGTTGTCGGGAGTGCAAATCTTGACTTGACCTTGCGTAAGCCTCCCTGGCAACGGCGCCAGAAATCCTTCTTGCTACCTCTTGAGCACTGCGTTGGTTTTCCCTTGAAGAGGAAAGGGTGATGCAGCAAAGTAGCGTAAGTATTTCCCTCAGTTTTTGAGAACCAAGGTATCAATCCAGTAGGAGGCCACGCACGAGTCCCTTGCACCTACACAAACAAATAAATCCTCGCAACCAACGCGATAAGGGGTTGTCAATCCCTACACGGTCACTTACGAGAGTGAGATCTGATAGATATGATAAGATAATATTTTTGGTATTTTTATGATAAAGATGCAAAGTAAAATAGAAGCAAAATAAAAGGCAACGGAAATAACTTGTTGATGGGAGATTAATATGATGGAAAATGAAAGAAGTATACATACCCCCCTGAACTTTCAGATTTGGGTTACATCACCCCCTCAACTCAAAAACCAATTACTTAATCCCCTAAACTTTGCAATACCAGATAAAACACCCCCCGGGAGACTTTCAAGCTAGTTTTGCGGATGGTTTTGCTGACCAGATAAGATGACCTAGTTTCGTTGGTTGACTTATATACTGCCACCTCGTCCAGTAACCCACATGTCAGTGTAAGCAAACTATTTCTTCTCAGGACCATCTTCCACGCCAAGCATGCGTATGGGAGCCCCTGCTCCAGAGTGCGTCGAACACCGAGTGCTGGTGCGGAGCCCTAGTCGTCGCCGCCTGGCGCACTGGAGGCTACCACATGCCTCACCCTCGCCGCGCACACGGGAGGCCACCATGAACCTTACCCTCGCCGTCGTCGCTTGGCGCACAGGAGGCCGCCATGAGCATCGCCCTCACCGCTGCCACTCGGCACACTAGAGGCTGCCACGAGCTTTGGCGTCGCTGCTGTCTGCCCGTCCATCAGCGCACGAGTGGCCGGCACTAGCCTAGCCCTCGCCACCATCGTTTGGTGCACCGGAGGCCGCCACAATCCTCGCCATTGCCATCGTCGCTCGACGCGGGTGGCCGCCACGAGCACGCCCTTGAGGCCATCGCTCGGCGCATGGGAGACCTCCACGAGCACGCCCTTGAAGCTGTCGCTCGGTGCACGAGAGACCGCGATGAGCATGCCCTTGCCGCCGCACTTGTTGCACGGGAGATTGCCATGCCCGCATGTGTGGACTTCCTGGTGTTCGACGTGTGGAGGTCGGACACATCGAAGGTGCTGGCGGTAGCCTGGCGTAGAGCGAGAGGGCTGGTAGTGGTGCGCCACGGCGACGAGAAGTGACATGCCGCAAGGGTGGCATGGTCTGTACACTAGCAGGTCCACAAAGGCACCAGTTTCTCTCATGTCAGGGTAGGCAAGGTGCCCGCCACGGTCCTTCACCACCAACCCGCCATGGTTAGTTTGGAGATGAAGTCACCTCGCGCATAAGCAGCTAGCTGGCCGAGCGTGTAAGCAGTTAGCTACTAGTACATAGATTTGTTGATTGCACTAAGCAGCTAGCTAGCAAGAGCCGAGGGCACCGATCAAAATTTTTACGCGGACGCTTGCGAGAAGTGTTCAATGAACTGCCAACGCAGTGACGCTTTTCCTCTTTGCCTCGTTCCTGCATCAGCAAAACCACCATCTAAAACCACTAATCGGAGTGCTAGGGGGTGTTTGGTCCGATATTGCAAAGTTTGGGGGATTAAGTAACTGGTTTTTGAGTTGAGGGGGTGATGTAGCCCAAACGTGAAAGTTAAGGGGGGTAAATACACTTCTTTCGATGGAAAATAGACCCGAGGGCCATAGGTTTCACTAGTGGCTTCTCTCAAGAGCATAAGTATTACGGTGGGTGAACAAATTACTGTTGAGCAATTGACAGAATTGAGCATAGTTATGAGAATATCTAGGTATGATCATGTATATAGGCATAACGTCCGAGACAAGTAGACCGACTCCTGCCTGCATCTACTACTATTACTCCACACATTGACCGCTATCCAGCATGCATCTAGAGTATTAAGTTCATAAGAACAGAGTAACACTTTAAGCAAGATGACATGATGTAGAGGGATAAACTCATGCAATATGATATAAACCCCATCTTGTTATCCTCGATGGCAACAATACAATACTTGCCTTGCTGCCCCTACTGTCATTGGGAAAGGACACGCAAGATTGAACCCAAAGCTAAGCACTTCTCCCATTGCAAGAAAGATCAATCTAGTAGGCCAAACCAAACTGATAATTCGAAGAGACTTGCAAAGATAACCAATCATACATAAAAGAATTCAGAGAAGATTCAAATATTGTTCATAGATAAACTTGATCATAAACCCACAATTCATCAGTCTCAACAAACACACCGCAAAAGAAGATTACATCGAATAGATCTCCATGAGAGAGGGGGAGAACATTGTATTGAGATCCAAAAAGAGAGAAGAAGCCATCTAGCTAATAACTATGGACCCGAAGGTCTGAGGTAAACTACTCACACATCATCGGAGAGGCTATGGTGTTGATGTAGAAGCCCTCCATGATCGACGCCCCTTCCAGCGGAGCTCCGGAACAGGCCCCAAGATGGGATCTCACGGGTACAGAAGGTTGCGGCGGTGGAATTAGGTTTTTGGCTCTGTATCTGGTAGTTTGGGGGTACGTAGGTATATATAGGAGGACGGAGTACGTCGGTGGAGCAACAGGGGGCCCACGAGGGTGGAGGGCGCGCCCAGGGGGGTAGGCGCGCCCCCTACCTCGTGCCCTCCTGGTTGATGTCTTGATGTAGGGTCCAAGTCCTCTGGATCACGTTCGTTCCGAAAATCACGTTCCCGAAGGTTTCATTCCATTTGGACTCTGTTTGATATTCTTTTTCTGCGAAACTCTGAAATAGGCAAAAAACAACAATTCTGGGCTGGGCCTCCAGTTAATAGGTTAGTCCCAAAAATAATATAAAAGTGTATAATAAAGCCCAGTAGTGTCCAAAACAGAATATAATATAGCATGGAATAATCAAAAATTATAGATACGTTGGAGACGTATCAGTGTACACCTCACAATGGTTTCTGATGAGAAAGTGTCTCCACGTTTTCAACGCATGCACTACGGCTGCTAACCCCAAATCATGTGTAGCATAATTCAACTCATGGGGTTTAAGTTGTCGGGAGGCATATAAAACAACTCTTCCCTCCTGCATAAGCACTGCTCCAAGTCCTCGACGAGAAGCATCGCAATATACCTGGTAATCCTTGCGTTGATCTGGAAGAATCAACACTGGAGCTGTAACCAAGCGTTTCTTCAACTCCTGAAAACTGGCCTCACATTCCTCAGTCCATTTGAACTTGGTGTCCTTCTTCAACAACTCCGTCATGGGTTTTGCAATCTTCGAGAAATTCTCAATGAACCTCCAGTAGTATCCTGCGAGTCCAAGAAAACTCCGGATCTCTCCAACTGACATGGGTTCTTCCCAATTTGTCACAGTGACAACTTTGGTGGGGTCTACCGCTATTCCTTCTCCAGATATAACATGTCCAAGAAATCCAACTTCCTTCAACCAAAACTCACACTTGCTGAACTTGGCGTATAGCTGATGTTCTCTGAGCTTCCCAAGTACCAAACGCAAATGCTCCTTATGTTCCTCTTCATTCTTTGAGTAGACCAGAATATCATCAATGAATACCACGACGAACTTATCCAAAAACTCCATAAACACTTTGTTCATCATGTTCATAAAATAGGTAGGTGCGTTAGTCAGACCAAATGACATAACGGTATACTCATATAGCCCGTACCTTGTGGTAAAGGCTGTCTTAGGTATATCCTGCTCTCGAATCTTCAGTTGGTGGTACACTGATCGCAGATCGATCTTGGAAAACACCTTAGCTCCTTGCAGCTGGTCAAACAAGTCATTTATCATCGGCAGTGGGTACTTGTTTTTTGATCGTCACCTCATTCAATCCTCGATAATCAACAACCATCCTCAATGATCCATCCTTCTTCTCCACTAGAAGTACTAGTGATCCCCAAGGTGACGAACTTGGGCGAATATAGCCTTTATCCAGTAACTCCTTAATCTGCTTCTTAATTTCCTCCAAATCCTTTGCGGGCATTCTGTACGATCTCTTAGATATTGGTCCCGTGCCTGGCAAAAGCTCGATCAAAAACTCAATGTCTCTATCCGGTGGCATGCCTGGCAACTCTTCTGGAAATACATCCGGAAAATCCTTCACCACTGGTACTTCCTCCTGTACAACTCCTGATAAGGAATTCACTTGAGTCCCACTCGGCACATGCCGGGATACATACTTGATCCTTCTTCCTTCTGGGGTGGTAAGCAAAATCGACTTACTGGCGCAGTCAATGTTCCCTACATACTTCGATAACCAATCCATGCCTAATATCACATCCAGTCCTTGTGACTCCAATACTATTAGGTCCGAGGGAAACAGGTAGTTACCAATCCTTAATGGTAGCCGATCACACCATAGGCTAGCCATATACTCTGCTCCTGGCGAGGTTACTAACATGGGTGACCTAAGGGCTTGGGTTGGCAGTTTAAACTTATCCACAAATCCCCTTGATATGTATGAATGCGATGCACCAGTATCAAAAAGAACGATTGCAGTAAATGACTTAACCATAAACTTACCTATTACTACATCGGGTTGCGCTTCAACCTCCTCCACATTAACGTGGTTCACTTGTCCCCTGTTGAAAGGGTTGGGCTTCTTCCCAAAGCTTCCATTGCCATTTCCATTCTTTGCTCTGAACACTCCGTGGCATAATGTCCATTCTTCCCGCACTTGAAACAAGTAATGTGACTTAGATCCTTCTTGGCGGGCGTTGCTGGGTTGGAGCGGTTCTGTCCGTTGCTTCCTCCATTACCATTCCCGTTCTTGGAGCTACTATGGTTGTGCGACATCCCTCCATTGTGATTGTGACCTCCATGGTTATGTTGAAGGGGTACTCCCGAGTTCGGGGTAAAACGGGGTCTCTGCTGAGCTCCAGAATTGTACTTCCCTTGTCCATCCTTCCTCTTGCGGTTGTCAATCTGATGCTGCTTCCCTTCAATCATGAGAGCTCTATCTACCAACTCCTGGTAGTTATTAAAATTTGCCACCATCAACTGCATGCTCAGCTCATCATTCAGTCCTTCCCGAAACTTCTCCTGTTTAGCTGCATCCCTAGCAACGTCATCTGGGGCATAATGTGCTAGCTTACTAAAGTCATCCACATACTGGCCAACGGTGCGTCCTCCTTGGCGTAAGTTGCGAAACTCGCACTTCTTCATGGCCATAGCTCCTGCTGATACATGGGCAGTGCGAAAAGCTTGCTGAAACTGGTCCCATGTAACAATGTCAATGGGGTAAGTGGCTGTGAAATTCTCCCACCACGATGTTGCGGGTCCATCAAGCTGATGTGCGGCGAAACACACTCTCTCCGCATCTGTGCATCCTGCAGTGGACAGCTCCCTTCCAATCTTGTGGAGCCAATCATCTGCAACTATCGGCTCGGTGCTACTGGAGAACACCGGCGGATTCAGCCTTAGAAAACGGGCTAAGTGATCAACGGGTGGTGGTGGTGGTGGGTTGTTGTTGTTGTTCCCCTGATTCTGATTCTGGACTAGTATATGCATCAATGCATTCTGCTACTGGATCAACTGAGTGAGCTCCGGTGGGAAGGCAAATCCATTGTCACATCTCGGAGGCATCTGCTGGGTTTAGAAAAGATGAGAAAACAGAATAGAATGAGGTCTAGGGGGAAAACACTACCCATATGCACATGAGACAAACACAAACATATCACTCAATCAAGCAAGCAAGGGCATACAATCGGTCTAACTATGGTTACAAAGTGCTCGGACTATACTATATACAGGGGGAATACTACTACTGTTATGGTGGTCGACTAGAAAAATTGCTCGGTGGAAGACTCCATAATATCTGCTCCAGCTTCATCAACAAAACCATCATCGCTATCGTCAGGGTCCGAGTTGGTGTCGTCGATGATGATGTAGTTTTCCGGGCAAGTGGATTCGTCATCTTCACCTCCTGGCGCGGGATCTCCCATGAATACTCCCAGCTTCCTTGTCAGGTCGTCATTCTTCTCCACTAGTACGACGATTTCCTCCTCATAATCTTCGCGAGTAGCCTTGAGTTCTTCCTCCAGCTCTGTGATCCTGGTCATTGCCTTCTTCAGATCCATCATGCCTGCGCACATCTGGTTCTCTTGGCGACGGATGTGTTGGTTTAACTCCTGGATGAAAGCTATAATAGATCTATCCTTCCTGGTGCTGATCATCTCCCATTGCTCATCTCGGCACCCACAAATCTGGTAGATAGTATCCTTGAGATCCTTGTGGTAGACTTCTCCAATGCGTCCCATGGTGATGTGGGCTGCCATGCTTTTGCCTAGACTCCAGGTGGGTGTGTTAAAGGAAAACTCTATGGGCTCAGTGACTGGCGTAAATGTCCTTCCTGGAACTTGAACTTGAATCATCCAGCGCTCCTCTTCTGGTAAAGTGGCGTTATAAGTCCCGGTGAAGCTTGGTATTCCGATGTTCAGGTACCTAGTGACTTCCGTCAAATGTCGTCCAAAAGGTGTGTCTTCATCCGGTTGTGCAAGCTTGTTCCTTGCATCCGCCATCCTAAAGAGTAGAAAATGGAGAGGAGTCAAAAATGAGAAGAGAGAAGTGATCTAGGGTTTTAGCTTAGTGGTCGTGTCCTACAGTCAGCATGTGCTCTGATACCATCTTGTAGCGACCAGACCTCAAACAGTCTGATCTCTGTGCTTCAATGGCATCCCTGGATCGGTAATGCTGACACGCACAGTACTTGAGGATTTATAACAGAGTAGCAATCACACACTTATTACATCGAATGTCTCAAAAGAGAACTTATTACAATAAATATGGCTTAAGGCCATCTAAAACAATAACAGCGGAAGGCTTGGAAGATAAAACGAGTCCATCAACTCCAACGGCATCACTGAGTGAAAGACCACGACCTACGGCACCTTACTCGTCGTCTGAAAAGTCTGCAACATGATACATTGCAGCCTGAGACGGGTCAGCACATGGAATATGCTGGCAATGTAACACAAGAGAGTAATGAAACAGATAATGCTATCACTACATGCATATATGGCTGGTGGAGGCTGTATGGTTAATATGTTTTGCGAAAAGCCAATTTTTTCCTACAACAAAGGAATAAATTCTAATTAACTATCATGGTAGTTGTTAAACATTGAGAAGGTTCCTCTGACTCAATCCCAATTAAAAATCATCATTAAACCCAATCAAAATTTATATTAAGAGTGATGAGATCCACATGATAATCCAAGATCTAGATACTCAAGATGTCCATAACCGGGGACACGGCTAATCATGATTAGTTTGTACACTCTGCAGAGGTTTGCGCACTTTTCCCCACAAGACTCGAATACATCCATGGTCGGAGATTCGAGACACAGTCTTTCTAAAACATTAACTCTCTACTCTGGGTAGACAGTACCACCTACAACCCACTACATATGCTTGTCTACCTCTTCAAGAGCTTCACGCAACTTAGTCAACTATGCTAGAGCCCATAATGGCTTGTGGCTGCACACGGAAGTTTCTAGCATGAATAATCTTATGATCCCTTTGAGCCTGGGTGGTGAGCCGTAGGATGATCACACGGGTCCTCCGAGATATCCTAGGACAACACTGGATTCTCCAGGTGCCCGCAACCAATCCACCCAGATGTGCATTTAAGTTGCCACCTTAAGTTGAACCATTAATTAACAAACTCACATCTGTCATGAATACACTCAAACCCAATCCATGTCTACGAGCATAGCATAGCAGTATAAGCAACGTAGAAGTAACTCCCAAAGGTTTGATAATAAACAGGTGAATAGGTACTACCTCATCTACTTCCCAAACCCACAATTTAATCAGATCCTAACCATGCAATTGTTCGAGGATTGATCTAATGCAATAAAACTGGGTAGTAAAGAGGTATAATCAAAGTGTTACTTGCCTTGCCGATGATCCGTGAAACCTAGAGACTCGTAGTAACACGCTTCGCACTCCGGGTACTCTATCACAAACAAACAAACAAACATTAAGAAATCAAGCAAGTTGCACGGGTAAAACTCAAATAAGAAATCTAACCAGAAAGTTCAACTTAAGAACTCCGGTTTGCAAAAAGAATCAAATCAAACGAAGCAAGGAAACTCAAACTGCGAAAGAAACAAGATCAGATAACTAATCTGGACTAAAGTCAAATTTTACTGTAGCAAAACCTTGTTTAAGTTGGTTCAACAGAAAGAGGGCTTCGAGACGAAAATCTAGGCGCTTGAATCGCCTGATTCCGATAAACGAGGGAAAAGTTATACTACAACGAAAATCGGATCAGAAATCGCGATCGAAAATAATCGCGAAAAATCCGAGAAAAAGAAAAACTGACGAACAGGCTAACGAACGAACGTTCGTTATCTGCGGCTAACGTGCGAAAACCGTTCGTTAAAAAGAACGTACGGACGAATGTCCGCTAAATAACTAACCCAATAAAAAACCGTACCAGATCTGAAAAAAAAACAGATCTAGGGTTTCGAAAAAAACGATCGGTTTCTCGCGAAAACCGAGGGCGGCGGCGGCTACCTCCGGCGGGTCGGGCGAGACGGCGGCGGCGGCGGTGCGGCTCTGGTGCGGCGGCGGTTGGCGGCGGGTGGCGGCGCGGGGCGGCGGGTGGCGGCTCCGGCGGCGCGGGCGGCGGGGCGGTGCGGCAGCGGCGGCAGCGGGCGACGTCGGCGGCGGCGGCGCTGCGTAGGTGGCGGCGGCGGCGGGGCTGTGCGGCGGCTAGGGTTTGGCGGCGGGGCACGGGCTGATTGGCTTCGGGACTCTGCCGGCGCGGCTTATAAAGCCCCCCCCCCCCCCGGGGCAGAGTCCCGCTCGGGTACGACCCGAAGTCGGTTTCCTCTTTTTATTTTATAAATTATTCTGTGCAAAAAAACAAAGAAAGGAAATACTAAAAAGACTCCAAAAATCCTGAAATGAATTTTCCCCGTCCTCTAAAAATCTACCGGACAAGGTGAACATTTATTTGGGACTCTATTGCAATTTTGAAAAACGCATATTTTTCCTAATTCGAATAAAATAGCGATAAAACTCCGAATAAAAATTCTTATTTGATTTTAATTTTAAATCTCCAATATTTCTTTATTTTGAGGAAGTAATTTTATCTCCTCTCTTTTATTTTCATAAAGGAAATATTCGAAGAGAAAATAATTAAAATCAAACGATCCTCTTTTCAAAATTTGGGAAAACTCAAATATGAAAATAACGAAATCCCCAACTCTCTCCGTGGGTCCTTGAGTTGCGTAGGATTTCTAGGATCAAGCCAAAATGCAATAAAAATATGATATGCAATGATGATCTAATGTATAACATTCCAAATTGAAAATTTGGGATGTTACACTATGCAGGAAGAAGGGGTAAAAGGTGCCGCCCAAAGCTTTCGGCTTGGCAGAGCCGACCCAAAGCACCGTCTCTCCCCCCTCGTTGCTGTTGCTTGCCGTCAGCTAGAGCACGGCGGCGAGGTGCTTCTCCTCGGCGATGGTGGACGTGCTCAGGGCTGGCTCGAACCAAGAAGCTGGGCGCAGTCGGAGCCGAAGGCTTCGCCTTATCGGAGGCCATTGGTGGTGAGCTCAGGGAAGATCGGCAGATGTGGAGGTTTTCTGAGCAAAGGGAGAAGGGAATCTAGAGCAAGACGAAAGAAAGGCAATGAAGGCTCAGCGGCAGGCGCCCGCTTTTTTGTCAGTCGGGAGCGGTTGCCGAGGCCGCGTGGGGAAGCGGAGACACCCACGTCCCATCAAACGCCACGCGTCGACCAAGGGCGCAGGCGGTTGGGGCCCGCGGAGCTCCGCACTTGCCCTTTGGCTTTGCCTCGAAGCCATGTTCGAGCGCGCCTTGGGCCCACGGCTACTGTCTGTGTTCTGGGAACGGGGGTACCCAGACTTGCCTGCCTGTGGCCCGCGGCATGGCTTCATCTACAGCCCAGTGCGGCCCAACTTCAGCATCAACAACTCAAGACCCTCGCGAGGGGCCAAGCATTGCGAGGCGGACGACTCCAAGATGTCTATGAGGAGCGGCCTCCTCAGGCTGGCTCCTGAGGAGCGGAGATCTGTATGCAAGCCTCACCTCGCGAGGTTCGGATGAAGTGAGCCGCGACGACCAAGGCCAGGCGGGCGCAGTGTACCAGTTTCCGCTTCGATGCTAAAGAGGCAAGCACAGGCACGGAGTCCCGAGGAATCAGCCAAAGGTTTCCATTCCGGTGCAACAAGACCAAGACCGCGAGGACGGTAGGACGCAGGTCACCACCGAGCCCACCACGGCGTCACGACCAGAGGCTTTTTGTAACATCCCAAATTTCTCATTCGGAATTTTTTACAATTATTAGTTAAGCATCTATGCATTTTGTTTGACTTGTGTGGCATTTGGAAATTTTCAGAGGCATTTGAGTTTTATTTGAATTTGAATTCAACTTGGCATTCGATTTTTTTTTAAAATATCCCTGACAAATACTTGTTTAAAAGTATGAGAGGAGCTAACATGACACTCCAAAAATGTCAGAAGAAAATATTGCCAAAAGGTTTGAATTCAAAATTTGAATTTTATTTTGAATTTGTAGAAAATGTTTTTTTTCTGTTTTGCCTCTGGAAAAATGTTCACGTTGTAGGATTTATTTTTCTGATTTTATTGATATATATGTCCTATGTAAAAATATTATAGGTTTATCTATAATTAGTTTTCTCTCTCTGTGGTAATTCAAAAAAAAGGAAAAACCCCGCGCGCCAGGCGCCAGGCCAGCAGGCCCAGTCGCCGAGGCCGCAGCCCACCAGCGCCGAGGCCGCAGCCCCGCGCCAAGGCCTCCAGCCCAGCGCGCCACACGCGACGACCCCGTTCCGCTTCGGTCGCCCGTTCGCTCCCCTCTCTCTCTCCCTCACTGACCCGCGGGGCCCGCCCTCTTTCTTTCCCCTCCTCCACGCCTTGCCAAGCCAGAGCACAACCGGAGCACGCCCGTCGCCGCGATCTTCCCGGGATCACGCTCCGAAGCCTTCCCCTCGCGCAAGCTTATGTCCTATAAATACCTACGCCCTTCCTCTTCCGAACCCCCTAAAACCCTAGCCCAAAACCCACCGCAGCTCGCGCCCTCGCCGATCGCATCTCGCTACTGCCGCCGCAGTTCGCCGCCCGTTCTGACTCGGGTAAGCACTCCCTCGACTCCAATTTCCACCCACGTACTTCCGTCGCCGTTTCCCACCTTTTTGACATGGCCTGCCGCCCTCTTACCCGTAGCAGCGACGACCCCGAGCTCGTCCGCCACCCGCCGGAGCTGCAGAGCACCGGGCTCTGCTTCGCCTCGCCCTCGACGTCCGCGCCGTCCCCGAGCTCAAACAACTCCACCACCACCTCCGCCTCGCTCCGCGCATCGCCCCGACGTCACCGCCGTCACCCCGGACCACCGGAACCCCTCCGCCACCGACGCCCGAGTCGCCGCCGTCGTCTCCGTCCGTCGCCGCCGTCCACTGTAAGCTCGAGCTCCCCTCCACCGTTAGATCTCGCATGTACGCCGTAGATTAGATCGTAGCAAAGGGTTAGGTTTATTTTTAGTAGTTCGGTTTTTCTTTGGTTTAGTTTACGGTTTATTTGATTAGATCGAATCGGTCGGTTTAGTTATTAGCCACGCAGGTTTTTGTTAATTTCTGCCCGAGCGCTGTTTAGTTTCAGATCGCACACCCCATCAACCCAGTAGCGCCCGTTAGTTTTATTTTAGTTTTTATTTTCGTTTATGTTTTTAACAGAATAGTTCCAACTTGAAAAATCTATATCTTTTAGGTTATTTATTATTTTTAGTTGATTCTTTTTTTGTTAGTTTACAAATTTACTATAGATTCTGTAGATAATAGATTCGGCCATGTTTTAGTTTTTTAAAAATTGTTTATATTAGTTTTAGTCAGAATAGTATTTCTGCTATAAATTGAGCTAGGATTATTTTTTTAGTGATTCTTTTTGCTACTGCTTTGTTTTGACCTTGCCTAGCAGTAGGAACTTGTTTGGTTATTTTAGATTAAATAAAAAAATAGTTTTAGTCAAAATCAAGTTTTTCTTGTTTATTTAGCTAGCTATTGTTTTCCTACTGTTCTAGTTAGTAAATTATTTTATTTTTATTATGTTATAGTTTATTTTAGATTAATTTCTGTAGATACAGAGGATGAACTTTATTTACCATAGAATAATTTTTTTATTTTATTTTCTTTGCTAGAATTGTTTTAGTCATAATAGGAGTTCTATAATAGCTTTTAATATAATTCTTTTTGCCTCTAGTTTGTATGCTGTTTTCCTTTCTGTTAGTTAGCAAAACCCGTGTTTAGGTTCTGTTAAGAAAAAATTTAGTAGTATAAGACTATTCCTTAGTTGATGCTTGATGTGGTGAAGACCTTGATTTGCTTTCTCCGAGTTTTTCTTTGGTTTTGGTTTGAGTGCTTGGGTGTTTTACTTCAACATTTGTTATGTTATATTGTGCTATACTTATTTGTGCTATTGTTTGACTCGGTAGAATTTTCAGAGTGCGAAGCCTGCTATTACGAGTCGCTAGCTTTCGAAGACCGTCAGCCAGGCAAGTCATTTGATCATGTTTTTACAATACCTATGATTTTATTGCATTAGAGTTATACCTCCCCACCATGCATGCAGTAGGAAAATTTTGTTAAGTTATGTTCTTGAGTAGTATCATGAGGTAGGATGAACCCTTCTCCCTTGTTACCGATGCCCGGGACGATGTAGATTATTTTGCTATGCTCGTAGACGGGGTTGGTTGAGTGATTCATAAGGGAGATGCGAGAGTCAAGATGATGAAAACCCCATGACATCAAGCTCAAGATGGACTTCAAAATTCACTACTGGGTGGAGGACGGTTGACGGGCACCCTGGAGAAACCAGCGGATGGCCAGGATGCATGGAGAAGCACCATGACATCTTGCGGAAAGCTTCACCTAGCCACGAAGAGACGGATGGATACCCCATTGAACGGAAGCTTACCTGTGCAGCCGCAAGCCATTATGGGCTCTGGCTTGGTCGACCCTAGGCGTGACTCTGGCTGGACGGTGCTACGAGATGTAGAAGAACGATAGGATTGGATGGGCACCGGCAGTGGCCCAGAGGAACTCTTCGGAAGACCCTGTTTCGTTCGTCCCGTCTTCAAACACCAGGCAGTGCGAAGACTTAAAGGAGGGAACCATTCTTGCAGGTAAAGTGCACAAACCTCTGTAGAGTAACAACCTAATCGATTAGCCGTGTCCCCGGTTATGGACAAATGAGCCTCTGGAATTGGAGTATTTCGGATATCTCAACACTGAACTTAATAAATTAATTGAGGGGGTTATTTAATAATTGGGAATGAGACATTGGTTGGCGGAACCATCTCAATAACTACCAACATTTTGTAGTAATTACAAACAAGTCCTTGTTGTAGGGAAAAACCGGCTTTTTCGCAAAACAATGAAACTTAGAGCCCCACAGCCAAATTGCATATAGTATTAGTAATTTTATTGTTGTTCTCTCTTCATGACTTGCCGGCATATTCAAAATGCTGACCTACACGGCTGCAACGTCTTATGTTGCAGAGGAGTTTTCCGATCAGGAGTGAGGCTACGATCCACGCTTGGCGATTGCCCTATGGAGTCGGATGGACTCGCTATTCGTCTACGCTTCCGCAGCTTTATTTAGTTTATTTCTCATGAGTTGGCCTTCGGCTGAATTTATTATGATTAATAAAGACTCGATATGAGAATCGTGTAATAAATTCAGGTGTGATTGAACTTTGAATCTTTGCATCAATGTACTGTGTGTGCCAGCATGATCTTGGGATGGTACAGCTACACAGAGGCTTGACCGATTTCGGGTCGGGTCGCTACAGAGATGGTATCAGAGCACACGCTGATCGTAGGACGTAACCCCTAGGATCGGAAAGCCATAGGAACAGACTATTTTATTTTATGTCCTTATCATTCCATAATTGTCCCCTGTTCATTTCTGACTTCTCTCCGATTTTCAACATTCTAGATGGCCGCCGAGTTCACCCCAGTTCTGCTACCGGAGTTTTGCCAGCCAGATGAGACGATGCTCATTTTCAGCTCATTTCTTCAATTCATTGGGCCATGCCCATTTTCAGCTCATTTCATGCATCTATGTAGTGCACCTTCATGATCTTGATTCCCGACCAGATTATGTAGTTGTTAAGCAACCATGTTAAATCTTGGTCCAAATCCCTCCAAACTTCACAAGATCATAGTCCCTCCTACTCTAAACCTCCCAGACATCAATTTTGTTCCGTAGCTTTTCTTTGTTGATCACTATATTGCAGCTAAGTTTGCAACAGCAAACTTCACAGGATCATTACCACCTAACCACAGTGCCCGTGATCGATTCATCACCTCATTTGTAACCCAGCTTGGAGGGACTACACGTGTGGCATGGTCGGCCCGGCCAGAACGCGCTGATTGCACCAGTGCACGCGGTGATCACGCTTGCGTCATGCTAATTGCGAGCTCTGGCTTGTTCCGGCCGCTGTGCTCGTCCGCTCCCTCGTCGTCTCGACGTCCAACCTTGTCCAGGAGCTCCTCCGTGATCGACTTCATCGTCCCGTGCCCGGGCCCCCTCCTGTTTCGTCGCTGTTCCGCCGCAAACGCCATGCCCGTGCCGCCTCCAGCCCCTGTCCTCCATTAGAGCACCGCTCGAGCTCGCCCGTGATGCTCTAGAGAATTCCTCCGCGCCTATTTAAGCTGCCCCGAGGTCCTCCTCACCTCACCACCTCCTCCCTCGCCTCATTTTCTCACCGGAGCGACCATATCTCGCCGGAGTTCGCCGTTCGTCCTCGGTGGTCGCCAGAGTCCGAGCCATCCCGGCCACCCCGAGCCTCCTCTCCTCCTCTAGCCTCCTCCACTGCCTCCTCCTCACCTCTGCGAGCCGCCCCACCCTCTCTCCCCTCGCCGGAGCGCCCCGCAGCACCGAGCACCACCTGTTGGAATATTAGGCAAGTTCATGATTAATTCCAGTAAATAATTCATGACTAGAAGAGATACTAGCATGCAATAATCTAGCAAACTAGAAGAACAGCAAGACATGCATAACAGCAGCAAACACGTAACAATCACTACTAGGAAAAGGCCTACTAATGGCGCACCTAATTTGGCCATTAATGGCGCATTAGTGGTGCGCCATTAGTGCTACACCATTAGTATATTTTACTAATGGCGCACCACTGGTGCGCCATACTAATGGCGCACCCCAGATGCGCCATTAGTATATACAACAGTGCGCCATTAGTATGCCTCCCAGGGGGCCATGTATACCCAGGTGCTTTGGCATACTAATGGCGCACAACAACAGGATGCGCCATTAGTAATTTCGGCATACTAATGGCGCACTGTTAGTGATGCGCCATTAGTATCCTTTGGCATACTAATGGCGCACTATGATGTGATGCGCCATTAGTATGAATATTAGGTTTTTTTTATTTTTTTATTTTCTGTTTTTTGCACAGGTTACAAAATGTATAATTGGACAAAATATAGACAGCACACATCAACAACAGATTCATCGAATACAATAGAAGATTAGTCTCTGAATACAATTCATCATTTTAGTCTCCGAATACAATTCATCATATTAGTCTCCGAATTGAAAAGACCGAACAAAGATAGAACATTATATTACAAGTCTCGAGACCGCGAGTTTGTCTTCACATTACAAGTCGATATCGATCATCTAAACTACCATCACATAGAAGAGAGCTGCGGTCATCACGATGAGCATCATCACGATGAAACTCGTCTTCATCCGGTTCCTCCAACGCTCCCTCCCCTCTCCCGCTAGATAGCGGGCGTATCTAGATTCGGCCTCGGCCCTAGTGGCGTACCCTTTGTAACTGTTACCGCTGAATCGGTGAACCTGTCTCCGACACTCCTCCCAGTCGTCGTAGACTCCGGGAACCTTACCCTTGTACACGACATACCACGGCATCGCTATGCAGTAGCCAAACGAAACGTTAGTACCAATTCACAGACAATACATAAGCAATATATAAGTATGCAACAGAACGATCGGAAGAGAAAAGCAAGACATTAATAGCATCGATTACATCTAAGTTGAACGACTCTCGAAACCAAAGAGACATACTACAAGTTCATTAAAGTTTAATTACAACATGAGCCAATCGATGTTTCAGAACTAGACACAGCATCACTGCTTTCGACTCGACTCAAGGGACCGGAGCGTGGATGAAGCCGCCGTCTATCGTGGGAGTCATGAAACAACGGGCGTTGTCAGCCTGCATTTGTAGGATTGTGTCGATGTCACTGTTGGACGGTTGATTTCTGAGGTAGAACTGCCCCGAGGTACGAAGGACATCTTGATGGATGATTTCCGCAAACTCCGACTGGATGCGAAAGAATTCTTGTCTGATGTCCGCGTCCTGGATTGCCGACACGCTCGCGGCCCAATCTTTGAGTCTACTCGGTAGCAGAAGTTGATGATGGTCCCGTACGATCGCCCGCATGTGATGGATGGCGTAGTAGGCACCCTTCTGACCGCCAGGCGGCTGCTTGACGCAGCAGAACGTCGTATTGTGGGAGAACACGTGCTTGCCGTACTTACGAATAGGCCTGGTGAAGGTGCCTCCAGATTTGACGTAGCCGGGGAGAACATCATCAAGAACCTTCTTGACATTTGTGTAGTCTACGTTCGACTGACGGTCCGGGTCGAAATACGTGGCCATGGAATATTTGGGGCTTAGGAGGATGAGCGTGCAATGTGTGTCACTGCAGAAAACACGGAATGTTAAAAGAAAAACGATCGAAATCTAAGAATTCATATGTTACGGGGCGGTTGAGGGGAGGACTTACTCGGGAAAGTAAGGCACGAGGAAGTTATCCTTATCTTGGTTTGCCAGAATGACGCCTTCGAGGTAAGAACTCGCGACTTGCCGGTCCCCAGCGCTGCCCAAGATCTTGGCACGCATGTAGAAGGGGTCGACTATCACGATGTCCGGGGTCTTGTCGCGAATGATCCGCATCTCCATACTCAGCGAAAATAGCCGAACGAAGGTGTAGTGCAGCGGATGAAGGTTCAACATAGCGTGGATGTCATCAAACCGCAGGACGATCGTACCCCCGATGGAGTTATCCACAAAGCCCTTGCCCTCTGGCACCTTGGCCGCGAAAACCGGGTATGCCACATCCTTCTCTCCGAGACGCCGCTTCTCCAAAGAAAGAACACTGTCATGCAGACTCCGCATAGCACCGGTTGCAGCATCGAGCATATTTCTCGGTAGCATCGGCCTACCCGCCACATGCACCCTCCTCGAGATATCCTCAGTTGAAGGTGGCCCGTCCTGAGCACGGATCGTACTCGGTGCCGGCTGGCCCGCACCCTTGTTAGTCTTTCTTTTGCGTGCCTTCTTCTTCTCCTGTAATGGGACCGAGTTCTGCTCACAGACCGCCTTCTTGAGTGTGTTGGGGCTGATCATATTTCGCACCTCGCCTATCTGAGGCTCGGTGAAGTCGGCAGCTGGAGGCGTCTCCTGAGAGCTGAACTGCAGACGACGCCTGTTGCAACTTGGCTTCTCCGCGGTACCAGCTAGATCGCACACGTCTTTTGTTGGGTTGGGTTCTTGAGAAGGAGGCCCCATGAAGTCGCCACCGTACCCATGATCGGCAAAGTACTGATCGACGTTGGCAAATGTATCGTCGTCGTCGTCGTTCTGATCCTGTGCCATATGCATGTTTGGATCCAGTGGCATAGGGATGTCCGGCACCGTTGCGGCGGTCTTGCCATGGGGCCGACTTGGCGCCGGCACGACTGGCGGTGTTGTCTTTGGGGTGGTGTCCCCCGCCCCCAAACGAATCTGGCTCTTCGGCCAAAGCAGGGGCCAGCTCAGGCAGGCGCTGAGGGTCATCACGTCATCATCGTCGGCCCCGATGGGTCGAATCGGAGGTAACAACTCGTCGCAGCCTGGCAGCACCCGAACCAGTTGAACCCTAAACAAGTTGGGTGGCATCTGGGTACCGTGGAACAAGGGGTTGCCCGGTTGAACGATTTTGCCCTTGGCGACATCGACCAACTCGTTGTTCACGAAGTGCAGGAGAGTGCACGGAACGTCGGCGGCGCCCTGCGAAAACATGTAGGGCGTTAGGGATGCCCAGTCAAAGGCAAGGAGATGAAGTCCTCGGCCGAGAGAGGCTTAATTAGTTACCGTGATGATGGCGTCGAGCTCGGCTAATGTCGAGGCACCGCCAACGGCGGGCGTGCAGTTGACGGAGGGGCCGCTTGCTGCAGAGGTGCCGGCCGGCGTACACCCGGGTGCATTAAGCTCCCGTGCCGGCGTCGGAGACACCAATGCCGCCTCCGCCGGAGACACCAATGGCCCCGCCATCGCGTTCTGCGAGTTGCTGGCCGTGAAGCTAGGAATCGGGGGCGGCCCCTGTTGGCCGCCCGCAATCCACGCACTAATCCCCTGGATCAAGGTAGGCACAATGGCGGTGATCGTCGCTCCGAGTTGTTGTTGCACTTGCTCTTGGACAATCTCCGGAATCCGCGCCACCTGTGCCCTGAGTTCTTGAACCTCGCGCGCCTGGCTTTCCGAGCTGGTCTTTTTCTCCTTTCGCCCACCAGTGTTATAGTATGACGACCATTTTGTCGACAAGCCTTTGCCGGCCACACGACCAGCTGACGTCGGCTTACTGAGCTTATCCTTGTTCTTCATTACATTCAACGCCCTATTTAGAGTGGTGTCCCAAGGGTTGCTCTTAGTCGACCCCGCGCTACTGCTTTCAGTCGCCTGCGGAAGGAATGTGAACCATTTAGAAATTTGGCTTCATTAATTAGAATGCAACCATATGGAGCTAATTACGCGGGGGTGTATTCCTTACCAGAACAAGCTCAAGCGCCCTGGTCTTCGGATCCGTGGTAAGCTCCTTTGTTTTCGGGTCCTTCTTGTACCGGGCCCTGACAAAGTTCCTGGTCTGCTTGTCACCGTATTTATCGAAGAGGGGCGGTAGGCCTTGCTCGGCACGGTCCGCCTCCTCCTTGTCCCATATAGGCTCCGCCACTCTGTAACCGCCGGGACCGAGTGTGTGTTCCCCTAAGTTCAGCTCCCGCATTTCTTTCCCCCACTTACTTGATTCGGAGTTTGCGGTGCTCGAGCAATTGATCTTGAAGTCGTTGTAGTCATCTTCGGTGATCGAAGGATTTTTCTCCTTGATCTTCTCATAACTCTCACCTTTCTCGATCATTCTCTTCACATTGCTTTTCCAAGTAGACAGGGCCTTGCTCATCTTCGTGAGGGCAGCATTGTTCACTTTATTCCCTTTGAGGCTTGTGTTTTCAAATTCAGCGGGGAACTTGTATCGTTCGTGCAGCTTCGTGAAGAGGAGGTTGCGCAAATTCCCTCGGTCAGGATGCCTCAGGTTCTCGGTGTTGATCGAGACGGTGCTCCGGAGAATGCACCCGAGCTGAAGCGAGTACCCCTTGACTATTCGTTCGGGCGCCGTTGGATTCCCGTCGGAGTCCACTTCAGTAACTTCCTCCTTGAGGGTGCGGAGCACGGTCGGGCGCCGGTCCTTCCGTTGCCTCTTCGGTTGGCTGCCATCTGTGCGTGCGCCGCCATCATCAGTGGTGGCATCCTCGGCGGCACCATCAGTGGTGGCATCAGTGGGGTCATCCTCGGCGGTACCATCAGTGGTCTCAGGATCGGTGGGGAAGGCGGCGTCCTCATACAAGTGAGGTTGTTCCTCCATCTCCTGGGACAGCTTCCAGAATGCCTTGACGCCCGAACCCCCGGCCTCATCGTTGTTGGCCATGTTTCTCTCTAAATAGGAACAAAGTTTGGTCAAAAAGTTGGTTATTGTCAAGGAACAAGATCATGGTCTCATCATTTAGGGTTTGTCGACACCGAGGCATCCTAAAAGCTAAGCTTTTATCATTGAGGGTTTTTCGACGCCGAGGCACCCTAAAAGCCTAAGCTTTCATCATTTCGGTTTTTATCGACACCGAGGCACCCTAAAAGCCATGCATTAGTCACAAGTACGCCGGGGCACTTGATCCTACTTAATTAACTACTAAGATACCCCGGCCCATGCATTAGTCACAAGTACCCCATATGTCCTATTTTTAGCAAAGTCATGCTAAAATTCACGGAAAATTTCAGCATGACCTTTTCTGAAAATAGGACATATGGAGTACCCGAATTTGCCGGAACGGAAGTTAATCGACATTCCGGCAAACTCAAGGGCTCTCGGGTGGACAAGGCAAAAAAGGCCTCCATCACAACATGGAAAATACATTGGCATGTGAAGAGGTGAAACAATATATGCATCTCCAAGCAGTATCATTCAACATTTTGGACAAAACACTACAAGCAACATGAGACACTGAAAACAATTGCTACCAATGAATCTACACTTCTATAACAAAATAAATCAGAAACTTAGTCTGTCATCATTAGGCAGCCACCATTAGTTATTCCGTTATGTTAAAGCAGAAATAGAAAAATAGACTGAAAACGCTAAAATCAGAAACAAATCCAACTGATTTTCAGGTTTTCTTGGGTGTATGAGGTCTGCTCTAATTTGTTTTGAAAAGTGAACCTGCTGTACTGGCCAATGCATATAGGAAAAGTGAACCTGCTGTACAGGCCAATGCATATAGGAAAATTAAGTCATGGAGAGTTGTTCATGATGTTCCTTGCCTTTTTTTGTGATACATAAGGTAAGGTTCAACAACTTCAGAACTTTTTCTGTGATACAAATACTGCTTCAGTTTAAGAACATGTCTTAGTTTTGAATTCTCTTAGTGAAAACCTACTTCAGAGCATCAACACAAGTTGGGATACACAGCCAGACAGACGCACATGAACATAAATGGCTAGTTTAAGCGTGAACCGCATCATACAAAATAGAAGAACTTCACTACACAACTGAAACTCAATTAAGCTAGTTAAATGGAGTTCATCTACTCACTAGCAGTACTACTAACTGGCAGTACTTAAACAAGTTATGCTACTCACTACAGTATTGGCTACTCCCTTAAGCTAGAAGCTACAAGTTAAACACATTTTACCAAAGGTATCTTCTTTAGAATGAATGCTTTTACGTAGAGACATAGTTCTGTTAGAATGCATGATTATACTTCATGTAGTGGTAGAGATACCTTTTTAGTTTAATGTATGTACATAAAAGCTGAAACTCTAAAAAGAATGCCATTTTATAAAAAAATATCAGAAAGCCCCAATTCATTGGATGCAGAAGTCTGACAAGTGACAAAGTGAAGTCCACGTAGTCATATTCAATATATCAGCTGGATTGGTAAGTCTGGCTGTTACTATGTTAACAAAAGAAGTTGTAAATATAAACATCTAAACAGAAGGTGCTAATTTTAGGTTGCACTGGGCATGAGCCTGTGTTGGTCTTTCTTATTGGAGTGGTCCCTAAATCTGTGTATCTTCTGTTGGACTGCAGCAACAGTTGCAACTATGCCGTAATAATTTATACAGCATGCCATCTTGCCTAAACAATGAAAATGAATTGCTGCAGCCTCCTATGTCACCTACTTCCTGTATGAAACAATGAAACAGATGAGCTTACTTCTGTGCACTTTATTTTAGTGTGCAAGGTTGATGCGCTTTAAATTTTAATTCTGCTAGATGAAACATCTGATTTTTTGACTTTGTTTGAACACCAGATTTTATTTAATTCCGCTTGTCTAACGCCGTGTGTACAATGCAATATGCTTAGAGTGGTGCTTGTAAAAATAAACATGTTTAAGCTTAAGTACCGGCGCTTGTTTCCATAGCAGAGGTGCCTAACTAAGCATTTGTGCTATACAAATAAGCACTGGTCCTTGAGGACAAACCGGTTTGTTTTCCCTGTCCCAGCTTTTTTAATTATCTTCATAGTTAAGGGCAAGACAGCATGTCTAGGAAGGGTAAATAATAGTGGGTAATATTCCTAGTTTCAGTGTCATTAATCTAGTGATCTTTTATCAAAGCAGGGAAACTAAAGGAAGTGTCTAGCATGATGAGATTGTCATATATAGACTGTCAGTTTGCACACCAAGGACCACTCCAAATAGTACTAGGATTGCCATTACGGATTTGAATAGAGCAGATTTAGGGGTACTAGCATTGCTAATTTTAGGTTGCACTGGAACTATCTACAGTCCATGTGTTGAAAATGCAGTGACATTCAGATCACTGTTGTGCGAAAATTCAGTTAACACACTGTCAAAAAAATTCAGTTACAAACATACATTTAGTTTGAATTAATCTCTCATATTCCCTTCACATTGCTAACCATATGGCCAAAATATTGTCCCTAGACATCTCCTGGTCCTACCCAAGATAAACCCTAGTTACAAAAATGCAGTGCGAAAATTCAGTTAACAGACTGTCAATACATTCAGTTTGAATTATTTCTCATGGCGATCCTCAACGAAATCTTATGACAGAACTACCAACTTTATAAACCCAAGATAAACCCTAGGAAGAATTAGAGAGGGAGAGGTCAAGGAGGGAGGAGCAGAGAGGGAGAGGTGGGAAATGGAGGCGGGGGTGATATGGATGGGGTACCTGCGGGCGTAGAAGATGGGGGCGTCGTCGGGGACGAAGACGTCGACGCTGTGGATGTTGGTGGTGGTGCGACGAGGTAGAGGCGACGAGGTCCGGGTGGTGGTGGTGCTCCGAGGAGACGAGGAGAGCGGCGCCGAGGAGACGAGGACGACGGGGCGGCGGGGCGGCGTCGGGAGAGGAGAGGGCGGCGTCACGGGCGTCGGGGCGGAGACGAGGACGACGGGGCGGCGTCGAGGCGGCGGGGCAGCGGCGTCGGGAGAGGAGAGGGGAAGGGGATCGAGGGCGAGGGCGAGGGAGAGAGAGGGAATAGGTTTGGGCCGGGGATAGGAGAGGGGAAGGGGATCGAGGGCGAGGGCACAATACTAATGGCGCACCACCCCTCGGTGCGCCATAAGTACATCCATACTAATGGCGCACCTCACCCTGGTGCGCCATTAGTATTTTTTTTGATTTCTGCTCGAGCCAACCAGGTTATCTTCCACCTGACCTGATCCACACCAAGTTCCCTCTACTAGCTCGACTGGTCAGCAGCCAGTTCTCACACCAGGAGGTCCTGGGTTCGATTCCCAGGCTCCACAAATTTTTTATGCATTTAAAATGCTGTTTGATATTTATTTGTGTTTAAATATGTTCAAACTTGTTTAAATCATAAAAGTAATATTTTTTATAAGACAGTAATAATTTTTTTAAAATATCATCAAACAGTAATGCCGGTGGAGCGGGGGAGGGTGCGCGGGGTGCGGGGGCCGGTGGACCGGGGGGTGCTCGGCGGCGAGGGGGACCGGATCTGGCGAGGTGGGATAGCGATCGAGATGGAGGGGGATCGAGATCGAGTGTCCATGAAATTTAAAAATATTCATGATAGTTCAAAAAGTGCCCATGAAATACAATCGAGAAATGAAGGCTACGATTTAAATACAATCGATCTTAGCTAGCTATCTGTTCACAATCTTCTTGCCCTTCTTTTTCGCAAATGGAGTTCTTCTGTGGAACGGACGTCCTTTAGGTAGGGTGGTCCTGCTTCTTCTTGTGGTGTATGCTGCTACTTCATCATCGTCGTCATGTTCGATTCTCGGGTCGCCGTACTTGTCGAAGTCTTGCTCATTGGCTACTCCATCCATTGCGATGATCTTCCTTTTGCCTCTCCTCACGACAACACGACTGGGCTTTGACGGGTCGGTAATGAAGAAGCATTGGTCCACTTGGGAAGCCAGTACCCATGCCTCATTTTTCGCGGTGACGTTTGCGCCTGCGGTCTTGGATTTGGCTTCGGGTATAACCATGGTGGTGAAATACCGGTCTTCTTTTAGGACGCTCTTGGCCCATCTGACACGGAACATCGGGACCTTCTCTCCAGCGTAGCTCAGCTCCCAGATCTCCTCGATCCTTCCGTAGTATCTGTCCTTGTCGTTACCGGTGTAGGATTCCATCGTTACCCCGGAGTTCTGATAACCATCGCTCTTCATGTCCTTGGCCTCGGTGTAGAATGTGTAGCCGTTGATATCGTACGCCTCATAGGTCATCAGGTTGTGCTCGGCGCCCTATGACAAGGCGAATGTGAGTTGTTCTTCCGCGGAAGAATCCTCATGTAAAGGGTACGACAGAAGCTTCTGCTTGAACCAACGCGTGAAACATGAGTTGTGCTCTTTGAGTATATCTCCGTCCGTCCTCTGTTGGCCTCGGTCATTGTACGTCTTCTTAATAAAGGTTTTGTGCTCTACCACCCAAGGATCGACCACGTCTATGTGTTGTAGCGCGACTAGGTTTGCTCTTTCAAAGTCGGCGAGTCGACCCTCGAAGTCGACATGCATTTCGCGGCGACCCTCACGGTGACCCCATCCAGCGAGCCTGCCGAGGTGCCTGTTGACGGGCAGACCAACGGGGTTCTCGATGCCTAGATAATTCGTGCAGTAGGAGATGCACTCTTCGGTCAGAAAGCCCCTGGCTATGCTTCCCTCTGGACGTGACATGTTGCGAACGTATCCTTTGATGACACCATTCATCCTTTCGAACGGCATCATGCTGTGCAGGAACGTCGGCCCGAGTTGGATGATATCGTCCACGATATGGACCAGCAGATGCACCATAACGTCGAAGAATGCGGGCGGGAAGTACATCTCAAGCTCGCATAGTATCACCACGATCTCTTCCTGTAGCCTTCTGAGTTGCCTCACGCCAACAGACTTCCGAGAGATGACGTCGAAAAAGTTGCATAGGCCAAATAGCGTTTCACGGACGTGCGCGTCCATGATCCCACAGATTGCAACTGGAAGTATCTGCGTCATCAGCATGTGACAGTCGTGAGACTTCATCCTGCTGAACTTCAGCTTCGCTAGGTCTAGGTATCTGCTTATCTTCCCCGCGTAACCGTAAGGAAGTTTTACTCCTACGAGGCAGGTGAAAAACTGCTCGATCTCCTCCTGACTTAGAGTGAAGCACGCGGGAGGGTAGTCATTTCCGGTCTTCTTGGCCTTTTTGCCTTTGCGACAACTTTCCGTGTCCTGCTTCGCCTCATCATCATCATCATTATCATCATCATATATAGCGTGAAGCTCCTGCCTGATGCCCATTGATTTCAAGTCTGCCCTTGCTTTCGGCCCATCTTTGGTCCTCTCTGGCATGTTGAGCAGGGTACCAAGCAGACTCTCGCACACGTTCTTCGTGATATGCATGACATCAAGGCTGTGAGGCACACGGTGGATCTTCCAGTACGGCAAGTCCCAGAAAACAGACCTCGTTTTCCATACCTTCAGCAGTGGCTCTGGCGCCTTTCGCTTCTTTCCCGGCTCTGGCGCCTTTTGCTTCTTTCCCGGCAGTGGGCAGTCTTTCCAATTTTTCAACAGCTCGTCTATTTCCTCGCCGCTCCTCGTACGCGGGCGTCCTCGGGGTTCGGTTTCACCATCGAATAGATCCTTGCATTTTCTCCACGGGTCATCGTCGCGAAGCCACCTTCGATGTCCCATGAACACGGTTTTCGAAGACCCGGGATCTCTATCTAGCTGGCGATACGTTGTGTCATCCATGCACCTGACGCATCCAGAAAATCCGTGGACCACCTGCCCCGTGACATATCCGTAACCGAGATAGTCGTCCACCGTCGTGAGCAGCGCGGCTCTCATAGGGAAATATTCTTTCTCTACGGCGTCCCACGTATTGGCTGGCGTTTTCCACAGCGTGTCAATCTCCTCTTTCAGCAGCCCCAGATACAGATTGATGTCGTTCCCTGGTTGTTTCGGTCCTTCAATTAGCATACTCATGTGAATGTACTTCCTCTTCATGCACAACCAGGGGGGAAGGTTGTACATCCACACAAACACAGGCCAGGTGCTATGTGTGCTTCTCTGGCTGCCAAACGGATTGACTCCATCGGTGCTCGCGCCCAGCATGATGTTCCTTGGATCATTCCCAAATTCTAGGTCTTCGAAGTTCAACGCTTGCCACTGGCTCGCATCCTTAGGGTGACTCAGCACCTTGTCTTTTTTATCTATCTCCGGATCATTTGCGTCATCTTCTCGCTCCTTCTCCTCCCTATCTGCGTGCCAACGCAGGAGCTTTGCTACCTTAGGGTCCGCGAAATACCGCTGCAGACGAGGAGTGATCGGAAAGTACCACACCACTTTTCGAGGAGCTTTCTTCCTCTTCTTGTATCGAGTGACGCCGCACACCGGACATATGGTAGACTCCGCGTGCTCGTCCCGATAAATGATGCAATTGTTCATGCACACATGGTATTTCACGTGCGGTAAATCCAGAGGACACACGATTATCTTCGCCTCCTCCAAAATGGTCGGGCACATGTTCCCCTTGGGAAGACGTTCGTGCCAGAATGACATGTTCTCGTCGAAGCATGCGTCGGTCATTTTGTGTTTTACCTTCATCTCCAGAGCCATGAGCGTTACTTTCAGGCGGGTATCCTCGGGCCTGCATCCTTCATACAATGGAGTAACCGCGTCTAACTCAAGTTGATCCATCTTGGCTTTCTCTCGGGCGGCAGCTCTTGCGTTATCCGTCTGCTTGAGAAGCAGCTCTTGAATATGAGGGTCCTGCACCCAGCCCATCGATGGTCTAGCGTCGTCTGCTCCGCCGGCATCATCATCTTCATGATCATGCCCGTCGTCTGCTCCGGCATCTTCCTCATCATCATGTCCTGCATCTTCTACATGATGACTGTGTACAGCATCACCGTCGTGATCATCTCCTGGGGATTCTTCGTCTTCTCGCCCGCCCGAGCCGCGGTGGTTGTCTTGCTGCCCTTCCTCATTTCTTGCCCGGCCCCCATGGACGACTTCGTAGTCATCTTCATCACCTTGCCACCGATAGCCATCCATGAAACCACGCAAGAGCAGGTGGTCCCGCACCTGCCCAGATTCCGGGTCCGCAATAAGGCTCTTCAGCTTGCATCTTCGACACGGACATCTTATCTCCGTCTCGTTCTTTTGAAGCATCTCGGCCTTCGCGGACCTCAAAAACCTATTCATGATGCCTTCGGTCATCATGCGGACCATGGTCGCCTGTGGGGTAGAGCAAAACGATATTTTAGAACCAAGAAAAAATTTGGCATGACTTTCCCTAAAAATAGGACCAAAAAGAATGCTTAATGCCAAAATTCTTGCCGAAACGGAAATGAATCAACATTCCGGCAAAATATTGGCAACTATCGCATTTCAAATACCGGTACACCTCCAAACACAAACACATATGCAACACCACAAACATATGCAACACCACGAACATACATAGATCTAGCTAGGCCATAAAAAGTGCATGTGCACATTGTTGTAGGGAGAACAACATAAATATAGCTTCCCCCCTTACTTACCTATCAAAACAAGGTAATTTAACCACTTAAATTGAATGAATCTATGGTGGAAATGAGGTGAAAAAGAGGAGGCACCCGAGACAAGGAGGAGGTGGAGAGAATGAAGTGGGGAGAAAGTGAGTGTGGGTAGGAGAGGCTGTCCAAAATATCTTGTTGCTGCCCACTTACTAATGGCGCACCAACTCTAAATGCGCCATTAGTAATCCAGGTTACTAATGGCGCACCTTCTGATGGTGCGCCATTAGTAGTTTTGCAAAAAAAACATACTAATGGCGCACTGTTCCACCGTGCGCCATTACTAGTTTAAACTAGTAATGGCGCACGGTGGAACAGTGCGCCATTACTAGTTTAAACTAGTAATGGCGCACGGTGGAACAGTGCGCCATTAGTAGTTTTGCAAAAACGGGAATAAAAAATATAATAGAAAAAACAACATTAGTGGCGCACTTTCCGGCAGGTGCGCCATTACTAGTTACAACTAGTAATGGCGCACTGTGTCTGGATGCGCCATTAGTATGTTTGGACAGGCGCACTAGTTAAAAAAAATTTTTTGATACTAATGGCGCACCCTGGGCTGGGTGCGCCATTAGTAGTTTCAACTCTAATGGCGTATCAGAAGGTGGTGCGCCATTAGTATATACTAATGGCGCACCGCTTGTTTGGTGCGCCATTAGTGTCAATCCCATCTATAGCCCTTTTTCTAGTAGTGAATAGCTGTAGAAGCAGACCTGAACAGAGGATGTTGGACGTACTGATCGTTAGCTATTATGGGTGCGACAGTGTTGATGACGATGTTGGCGACGATCTGCTGCTGACGGCGATGAATACGACGATGAGTAGCACCGCCCGACTTGGACGGAAGACGACCCGTGATGACGAATTTGAGCAGTCACGCACAGCGCTTCCCAAAAACCTAATTCGTCCTCTCCCGGTGCAGGATCGCAAAGACGAACGGTTTCGGAGACCTGCTCTCCCACGTGCCGATGCACGCCGGCGTTCGGGATGGAGTAGACTACGATGGCGGCGCAAGTTGTGAGATGAGGCAAAACCCTAGGTGTTTTTCGGTGTGTCTCTGGCCGCAGCCGGTAGCTATATATATATTAGGACCACGGGCGGTATTGTGTCGCGACCACAATCCCAAACCGACTCGGTTTCTAATTCGTATACTTACCGGACAAGTAATCAAAAACTTGTCTGCCAAGACATAAAAATAAAACGGCAAAAGGAAGCTGCGCTCCTGCAAGGAGACGGACCGGATTTCGGCGGACCATTCACGCGCATGTCGCATGTACGCGCCGCCTCGCCACGCCACGCCACGCCACGCCCCGGCCCGGCCAGGCAAGGCGAGGCGAGGCGAGCGAGCGCGCGCGTGTGGTTTTCCCTTTCTCTTCTCACACACCACTTAGAGTGGTGGAGAGAACCCACTATATAAAGAGGTCCAACTCTTCTTCAACTTCCGGGGTGGGACTAAACTTAGCACCACCACTTGCCATTTTACACATGGGCTTTGAGATTTCAGAAATTGATATGGGCCTAGCCCATTAATTCTAACAATCCCCACCAGATCTCAAATACCCATTTAGAGATTTGCCTTCTCTCACCACTTGTTTAATATACCAGTGTTTCAGCAGAGACTGTTAAGTTGAACTTCTACCTAGAAATTTAAGCTACATCCATTCATAACTTGACAATGGACTATGCCTTGAATTGCTAGTTTTGTGTGAACAGGTTTCACTCAAAGTCTTAACCAGTACCTAACCGCCAGTAGGCTACCCCGCGGTTTGGAGCTTATACGTCATACTCCCTGGTCTCTTCGTGAGCTTACTAGAGATCACCCAAATCTCATAGACTGCGACGTTTACAGTCAGAACTCATATAGGTGTGTTCTTTCAAGACTGCTCTGTAGGACAGCATCTTTGCTAATTATAGCCAATAGAACCACATTAAGGCATGTTGCCAACCTGCCTTACAGATCTAAGCCTTACAGCTCTGAGAGTTTTGCATCTTCACTTGGAGACGATCATAAGTTATTACTCTCCTCAGTTAACCAATAGCTTGTTCTTCCCAGATCCTAATTCACGAGATCTCCGATCACAAAGGTTGGGTTACTACTATGGTGTAACATCTATGGGTCTCATACCCATCTCCCTCGATGCAATATCTATCACATTTCGTGATAGTCCCTTTGTAAAGGGATCTGCCAGGTTTTTGTCTGTTTGTATATACGTAACAGTTATTACTCCGGAGTTTCTCAACTTCCTGACAGACTTCAAACGTCTTTTCACGTGTCTTGATGACTTTGCATTATCTTTAGAATTGTTCACTTTAGCGATAACCGTTTGGTTATCACAATTCATAAGAATAGCCGGTACAGGTTTTTCAACAACCCGCAAGTCCATCAAGAGCTCACTCAGCCATTCTGCCTCAACAGTAGCTGTGTCCAAAGCAGTTAATTCTGCTTCCATAGTTGACCTCGTCAATATGGTTTGCTTGCAAGACCTCCATGACACTGCGCCACCACCATGAGTAAATACATACCCACTTGTTGCGTAAAGTACATCAACATCGGAGATCCAATTTGAATCACTATATCCTTCTAGCACAGCAAGATGCCCTGAATAAGTAATTTCGTAACTCATAGTACCTCTCAGATAGCGCAAGACCCTTTCTAGTGCATGCCAATGATCATCACCCGGGTTGGACATGAACCTACTTAGTTTGCTCACAGCAAAAGAGATATCTGGTCTTGTAGCGCTAGCTAAGTACATGAGTGAACCAACAATTTGAGAGTATCTTAATTGATCTCTCGTTTCTTTCTTGTTCTTTCTGAGTATCACGCTGGGATCATAAGGTGTTGGAGAAGGCTTGCTATCCATAAAACCGAATCGGTTCAAGACCTTCTCAACATAGTGAGATTGCGTTAATGTAATCCCACTCTCATCCTCAATAAGTTTGATGTTTAGAATTACATCGGCTTCTCCCAGATCTTTCATGTCAAAACTTTTTGATAGAAAAGACTTGACCTCATTAATTGCATTAATGTTTGTACCAAAGATCAGTATGTCATCCACATACAAACATAATATGACACTATTGCCCCCACCATGGCGATAGTAAACACACCTATCAGCCTCGTTAATGACAAATCCTGCAGAAGTCAGAGTTATTTCAAACTTCTCATGCCATTGCTTAGGTGCCTGTTTCCGACCATACAAAGATTTTAACAACTTGCACACCTTTCTCTCTTCACCCTTAACCACAAACCCGTCAGGCTGATCCATATAGATCTCCTCTTCCAACTCTCCATTGAGAAAAGCTGTCTTTACATCCATTTGATGAATGATAAGACCATAAGAGGCAGCCAAGGAAAGTAACACTCGAATGGTGGTCATTCTAGCAACGGGTGAATAGGTGTCAAAGTAATCTTCGCCTTCTTTCTGAGTGTAGCCCTTGGCCACTAGCCGCGCCTTGTACTTATCAATAGTACCATCAGGCTTTAGCTTCTTTTTGAACACCCACTTACAGCCCACAGGTTTACAACCATATGGTCTATCAGTTAGTTCCCAAGTTCCATTAGAAAGAATTGAGTCCATCTCATTATGACCAGCTTCTTTCCAATCATCTACGTCCGGAGATGCATATGCTTCTGCAATCGTCTTGGGTGTGTCGTCCACAAGGTATACAATGAAATCATCACCAAAGGATTTTGCAATCCTTTGTCTCTTGTTCCTTCTAGGAACTTCATTGTTATCCTTCTCAAGGACTTCCTCATGTGATTGTTCAAAATATTCATCAGTTGTACTAGATTCAGGAATTATCTCAGAAGAAAATCTAGCAATGCTATGCATATCTTTCATAGGAAATATGTTCTCAAAAAATGTTGCATCACGAGATTCCATTATAGTATCAACATGCATCTCAGGTACTTCAGATTTTATCACTAAAAACCTATAAGCAATGCTCCGTTGAGCATACCCTAGAAAGACACAATCCACTGTCATTGGTCCAAGTTTGCGTTTCTTAGAAATAGGAATATTGACCTTTGCCAAACATCCCCAAGTGCGCAAATAAGAAAGTGATGGTTTTCTCCCAACCCACTCCTCATAAGGGGTTTTCTCCTTATTATTGTTGGGAACTCTATTCAGGACATGACATGAAGTCAATAGAGCCTCCCCCACCATGCCTTAGATAAACCAGCAGTGTCTAACATGGCATTCACCAAGTCAGTCAATGTGCGGTTTTTCCTCTCGGCCACTCCATTTGATTGAGGTGAATAGGGAGGCGTCCTCTCATGAATAATACCATGTTCCTCACAAAATTCATCAAAAACTTTTGGAAAATACTCTCCACCATGATCGGACCTAAGACGCTTGATCTTTCTCTCTAGTTGATTTTCAACTTCAGCTTTATAGATTTTAAAGTAGTCTAATGCTTCATCTTTAGTTTGCAACAAATAAACATAGCAAAATCTAGTCGCATCATCAATCAAAGTCATGAAATATCTCTTTCCACCTTTTGTCAACACACCATTCATCTCACAAAGATCAGAATGTATGAGTTCTAGAGGTGCCAAGTTTCTCTCCTCGGCAGCCTTATGAGGCTTTCGAGGTTGCTTAGATTGCACACAACTATGGCACTTAGAACCTTTGGCAACTGTGAAGTTCGGAATTAAACTCATGCTGGATAGCCGAGACATTAAACCAAAATTAATATGACATCAACTAGAGTGCCAAATACTTGCATCATCATTAACACTAGCACAAATTTGGTTTATTGACTTATTGCAAAAATCTGGAAGAGAAAAGCGGAACAAGCCTCCGCACTCATAGCCTTTTCCTATAAATTGTCCAAATCTTGACACGATTACTTTATTGGACTCTAAAACTACCTTAAATCCATCTCGACATAGAAGGGAGCCGCTAACTAGATTCTTGTTCATAGTAGGGACATGCTGCACGTTCCTTAGTTGCACGATCTTTCCCGAAGTAAACTTCAGATCCACCGTGCCAATGCCACGAACAGAAGCATGTGACCCATTCCCCATTAGGACGGAAGAATCCCTTGCGACCTGATAAGAAGTAAACAGGGAGATGTCAGCACACACATGAACGTTAGCACCCGAATCAATCCACCACGAATATGATTGAAATACTGAAAGCACAATAGGTAAATTACCATACCCATCAGTATTGCTAGCGGTCACCATGTTGACAGTCTTGGAGCTTGTTTTCCCTCTGCCGTCTGCATGTTCAGGGCATTCCTTGGAAAAGTGTCCAGGCTTCCCACAGGCGTAGCACTCTAGCTCAGCCTTGTTGAACTTCTTCTTCTTGAAGGTAGTAGTCTTGGTAGGCTTGTTGAAAACAGGTTTGTTTTTCCCTTTGTTCTTGTTCTGTGGGTACCTCTGCACCATGTTAGCAGTAGGCTGAACCTCAACTCCTTTTTTAGTAGTATCTTTAGCCCGAGCTTTTTCTTCAACATCAAGAGATGCAATCAGATTTTCAGCTGATATCTCCTGTCTCTTATGCTTCAGAGTTGTGGCGAAATTCCTCCATGAAGGAGGCAACTTTGCAATCATGCACCCAGCCATGAATTTGTCGGGTAGAACACATTTAAGGAGTTCAAGTTCCTTCACAATGCACTGTATCTCATGAGCTTGTTCAACCACAGAACGGTTATTCACCATCTTGTAGTCATGAAAACTCTCCATGATGTACAGTTCACTGCCTACATCTGTTGCACCGAATTTTGCATTCAGTGCATCCCACAGAATCGTTCCGTCATTTATGTGCATGTACACATCACACAGACAGACAGCAAGAACACTCAGAATGCATCCCACAAACATAGTATTGGCTTCCTGCAATTTTCTCCGATCTTCGTCGGTCATTCCCTCTGGAGCACCAACACTAGCGTGGAAAACTTTCAGAGCAGTAAGCCAGAGCGTGGTCTTCACCTGCCACCTCTTAAAGTGCACACCGGTAAACTTATCCGGCCTCAGTGCATCAGCGAATCCAGCCATAGTTAACTCAGGAAATTGCCTATAATTAGGTTTTTGGATTGTTGGAATATTAGGCAAGTTCATGATTAATTTCAGTAAATAATTCATGACTAGAAGAGATACTAGCATGTAATAATCTAGCAAACTAGAAGAACAGCAAGACATGCATAACAGCAGCAAACACGTTACAATAGCTGTAGAAGTAGACATGAACAGAGGATGTTGGACGTACTGATCGTTAGCTATTATGGGTGCGACAGTGTTGATGACGATGTTGGCGACGACCTGCTGCTGACGGCGATGAATACGACGATGAGTAGCACCGCCCGACTTGGACGGAAGACGACCCGTGATGACGAATTTGAGCAGTCGCGCACAACGCTTCCCAAAAACCTATTTCGTCCTCTCCCGGTGCAGGATCGCAAAGACGAACGGTTCCAAAGACCTGCTCTCCCACGCGCCGATGCACGCCGGCGTTCGGGATGGAGTAGACTACGATGGCGGTGCAAGTTGTGAGATGAGGCAAAACCCTAGGTGTTTTCCGGTGTTCTCTGGCCGCAGCCGGTAGCTGTATATATATTAGGACTAGAGGCGGTATTGTGTCGCGACCACAATCCCAAACCGACTCGGTTTCTAATTCGTATACTTACCGGACAAGTAATCAAAAACTTGTCTGCCAAGACATAAAAATAAAACGGCAAAAGGAAGCTGCGCTCCTGCAAGGAGACGGACCGGATTTCGGCGGACCATTCACGCGCATGTCGCATGTACGCGCCGCCTCGCCTCGCCACGCCACGCC
Source organism: Triticum aestivum (assembly GCF_018294505.1). Lineage (NCBI taxonomy): Eukaryota > Viridiplantae > Streptophyta > Magnoliopsida > Poales > Poaceae > Triticum > Triticum aestivum. The sequence goes on along the minus strand of NC_057802.1, from coordinate 350,860,721 downwards.
ACGGCCCGGCCAGGCGAGGCGAGGCGAGGCGAGCGAGCGCGCGCGTGTGGTTTTCCCTTTCTCTTCTCACACACCACTTAGAGTGGTGGAGAGAACCCACTATATAAAGAGGTCCAACTCTTCTTCAACTTCCAAGGTGGACTAAACTTAGCACCACCACTTGCCATTTTACACATGGGCTTTGAGATTTCAGAAATTGCTATGGGCCTAGCCATTAATTCTAACACCACCACCGCCCCCACCTCCTGTACCCTCCTGCGCCGCGCCTAGCCGCCGTTCCAGGCCTCCCCGGCGCTATCCGACCCCCTAGGCGGCACGGCCCCGCGGTCCCGGTGGTGCCCTCGCCGTGGCGAGACCCCGGGCCGGCCTGCCCCTCGTCGGACCCCTCCTCTGCAAGAACATGGCGAGGGAGGAGGTAACAAGCGCCCTGGCCCCTCCCCTGTCGCGTGGGCCCCACTGTAAGCTCCTCAGGCATGTTAAGTGGTACGTATTTCCTGGAATATGCCAGTCAGAAAGCGCCTGTTATTTCTACTACAGCGCAGAATACGCTTTCCTTTGCAGGAATCGTATTCCACCCAAAGGCGCTTTCAGTTTTTCTTCCCGAGGACTTGTTTGTAGTAGTTTTTATTACAGATTAGTCCCTGTTCTTCCACCTCCCGTATCTCCGCGACCATAACTCCGATTGAAGTGAAACCAACGCTCACTTCTTTGTCTCGTCGAGATCTTTCTATTGATAACATTTTCACTAGATGGTCCCATGGTGAAAATGACCATTTTGCCCTTGCCCTTATCAGCCCCCTTCGAGAGAGAAGAACGTCCAGCAAATCGTTCCGCGGCTTCACCGCACTTCTTCCCGGAGTCTCCGTCACCCCCAGGCAAGCCACAGCAGCCACTTGCATGATAGCCATGCAGTAGCCATGGTTTCTACTTCAATATTTAATAAAAGTTTGCCCGTTATCTACCTGCTTGTTTGCTATTACTGTCGTTGTTTCGGTTATGCTCGTGGATTCATGTTTACCTTCATGCTATGTTCCAATGCATCTTGTTATCTTGTACTACTTGCTAGTATCACGTTCACATGTTATGCTTGGTAGTAGTAGTACATGCTGGTAGCAGTGGTGTTCATCCTGATGCATGCTTGTCGTCTGTTATCAAGTACCGTTGTGATGCCAGTTCCTTTGCATCTAGTTGGTGATATGCTTACTTCGTAGTGTTCTTGCTATGTTCTTGCATGGTATTCATTTATGATGCTAGTGGTCATGCTATGCTCATGTATAGTGTTATGCTTGTCAATATGCCATGCTCATTTGGATATATGCTTCATTGCTGTTATGCTCGTTGATTATGTTGCACCTTCATGCTTATGTTGATATCATGCTCGTGCATTATAGTTGCATAATATTTTATTATGGCTCAACTAATTGCATTCAAGTTTAACCGGATAATAATGAACTTGGACAACTATTGGCTGAGTCATGGTGCCACCAAATCGAGGTGACCAGTGCAACCACATTTGCCTTTTATGGGAAGGTCCTAACAGGGTCTATTGTCATGCCTCTCGCCGTTGCCTCCAACGAGGGAAGGTTATGGGCGCGTGCTACCCTGATCAGGTAGGTAGACATAAACCTTATGTGCCCGTGGTTCTTGTAAGGTACCTTGTCCCCATCTGGGACCATTTTTTTGCCACGATGGTGGCCGGCCACGTAGGTGGCAGATGTCACGAGTTGACATCGGGGCTTCCCATGACTTAGCCCAAAGGGGAGTTTGTCGGAGTGGCCGAGAGAGTGTCATGGCAGTAGATCGGTTTTGTCGGAACGCCATTGGTCCACTCGAATGGGAGTGTGAGGCCATGGATTCGTGATGTGGGTAGAGTGTACTAACCTCTGCAAAGTGTGTGTTTAAATCTATCGATAGCCGCGCCCGCGGATATTGGCCCAGTTCGTAGACGGTCACACTATGAGCCAACTCTAATAATAACTTGGTTAATAATAACCCCGGTTTGATGATGAGAAAGAGATTTGTTGTGATCGAGAGAGGATCACGGAGGTATCGTGGATACCGAAGTTGGTTGATCTTTATGTGATCGCGAGATGATCACGGAGGTATCGTGGATACCAAGGTTGGTAAGTGGATGTATGAGATGGTTACGAGGTAATCGCCGAACAAGAGTAAGTTGGTGCAGGATAATGTTAACCTGTTGCATGTAGTATCAGCATGTTCATATGCTCATGCCATGCTAATGTTATTCTAGCCGTATCATGTTCATTTTGTCTAGGCCATGTATCATGTTCATGATTGCTTTAACCTGCTAATGCCATGCTGTTGTTTGTCTTGACTGCTTTTGGTTAATTGTGAGCTTGCAAGTACATTCAATGTACAGACCTGGCGTGTCATGCCAGTTTGCAGGTCGTGCCTAGTTTGCTTGCTTGTTTGGTGTGGTTCCTGTGTTTGCGAGCTAGGATAAACGTTCAAGCCAGGGTCCCTATGGATTGGAGTCCATCATCGTTGTTCGTTGTTCCGCTGCCTAGAGTTGTTATGCTGCTTGCATAGAGCAACTATGGTTAGCGTAGCGTCGCCGTGCCGATGTTATTCATTGTAATATCGGAGACCTTGTATTCGTATTCGCGTTGTAATAGAGAGCTGGTTTGTTCGATGCTAAGTAGTGCCATATTCCAGCTGGAATACGGGGGGTTCCGGTTTCTCAGAGCCGGGGTGCCACAACCAGCATTGTAGAAGCGTCGGGGTAGCTGAAGATGCGCACCGTGGAGATGGCTCCTCACGAGCCGGACGACCCCCGAGGCCTGGGAGGCTCCGGAGGTCCGGGGGGCTCGCACGGATCCAGAACCTCCTGAGACATGACCACCAAGCGCCTGGCCTCGTCAGATGCCATAGCACGCTGCATAAAGCCTTGGTATGAGGTGCCTACGTTCAGCAGGCCAAACGGCATGCGGATGTAGTTGCATGGGTAGCCCCCACTTCGGCCGACGCGGGACGGCCAGAAGAGGTCCTGCGACGCGGTCCTGTTGCGACCCGGGATGTTGATGCAAACGTGCATCCTGCCACCCACATCAGGGGGTGCGGCTGCACTGGGTGGTGCGGGACAATGCTTTCCACGCATGGCTCGCGCCTCCTAAAGCTCCTCGATTGCCTTAGTGATGAATTCTCGCGCACTTGGCGCCTCACATCGTGCGGCTTGCTCGTAGGGGCATGCATCGAAGCACTGTTGTAAATATGCCCTAGAGGCAATAATAAAATGGTTATTATTATATTTCCTTGTTCATGATAATTGTCTATTGTTCATGCTATAATTGTATTAAGTGGAAACGTAATACATGTGTGAATACATATACCACAACATGTCCCTAGTAAGCCTATAGTTGACTAGCTCGTTGATCAATAGATGGTTATGGTTTCCTGACCATGGACATTGGATGTCATTGATAACGGGATCACATCATTAGGAGAATGATGTGATGGACAAGACTCAATCCTAAGCATAGCACAAGATCGTGTAGTTCGTTTGCTAAGAGCTTTTCTAATGTCAAGTATCGTTTCCTTAGACCATGAGATTGTGCAACTCCCGGATACCGTAGGAATGCTTTGGGTGAACCAAACGTCACAACGTAACTGGGTGGCTATAAAGGTGCATTACAGGTATCTTCGAAAGTGTCTGTTGGGTTGGCACGAATCGAGACTGGGATTTGTCACTCCGTATGACGGAGAGGTATCTCTGGGCCCACTCGGTAATGCATCATCATAATGAGCTCAATGTGACTAATGAGTTAGCCACGGGATCATGCATTACGGAACGAGTAAAGAGACTTGCCGGTAACGAGATTGAACGAGGTATTGGGATACCGACGATCGAATCTCGGGCAAGTAACATATCGATAGACAAAGGGAATTGTATACGGGATTGATTGAATCCCCGACATCGTGGTTCATCTGATGAGATCATCGTGGAACATGTGGGAGCCAATATGGGTATCCAGATCCCGCTATTGGTTATTGGCCGGAGAGGTGTCTCGGTCATGTCTGCATGGTTCCCGAACCCGTAGGGTCTACACACTTGAGGTTCGGTGATGCTAGAGTTGTTATGGGAAATAGTATGTGGTAACCGAAGGTTGTTCGGAGTCTCGGATGAGATCCCGGACATGACGAGGAGCTCCGGAATGGTCCGGAGGTGAAGATCGGTATATTGGACGAAGGGCATTGGAGTCTGGAATTGTTCCGGGGGTACCAGGCTATGGCCAGTATGTCCGAAAGGGGTTTCGGAGGCCCCGGCAAGCGTTGGGGGGGCCTTATGGGCCAAGGGGAAGGGGAAAACCAGCCCACTAAGGGGTTGTGCGCCCCTCCCAACCCCTCTCACATAATGTGGAGAGGTGGGGGCGCCTCCCCTAGGGCAGCCACCCCTCCCGGCTTGGGGGGCAAGTTTCCCAGGGGTGGGAGCGCCCGAACCCATCTAGGGTTTCCCCTGTGGCCGCCGCCCCTCCCCTAGGGAACCCTAGGGCACCTCCTCCACCCCCTTCCCCTATATATAGTGAGGGAGAGAGAGGGCAGCCGCACCCCTTGGCCTGGCGCAGCCCTCTCCTCCTCCAACTCCTCCTCCTCCTCCGTAGTGCTTAGCGAAGCTCTGCTGGAGAACCACGAGCTCCATCGCCACCATGCCGTTGTGCTGCTGGAGTTCTCCCTCAAGTTCTCCTCTACCCTTGCTGGATCACGAAGGAGGAGACGTCCCCGGGCTGTACGTGTGTTGAACGCGGAGGCGCCGTCCGTTCGGTGCTAGATCGGATCTTCCGCGATTTGAATCGCCGCGAGTACGACTCCATCAACCGCGTTCTTGTAACGCTTCCGCTTAGCGATCTTCAAGGGTATGAAGATGCACCCCCTCTCTCTCGTTGCTAGCATCTCCTAGATTGATCTTGGTGACACGTAGGAAAATTTTGAATTATTGCTACGTTCCCCAACAGTGGCATCATGGGCTAGGTCTATGCGTAGATTCTATGCACGAGTAGAACATAAAGTAGTTGTGGGCGATGATTTGTTCAATTTGCTTGCCGTTACTAGTCTTATGTTGATTCGGCGGCATTGTGGGATGAAGCGGCTCGGACCGACCTTACACGTACTCTTACGTGAGGCAGGTTCTACCGACTGACATGCACTTGATGCATAAGGTGGCTAGCGGGTGTCTGTCTCTCCCACTTTAGTCGGATCGGATTCGATGAAGAGGGTCCTTATGAAGGGTAAATGGCAATTGGCATATCACCGTTGTGGCTTTTGCGTAGGTAAGAAACGTTATTGCTAGAAACCCATAGCAGCCACGTAAAACATGCAACAACAATTAGAGGACGTCTAACTTGTTTTTGCAGGGTATGCTATGTGATGTTGTATGGCCAAAAGGATGTGATGAATGATATATGTGATGTATGAGATTGATCATGTTTTTGTAATAGGAATCACGACTTGCATGTCGATGAGTATGACAACCGGCAGGAGCCATAGGAGTTGTCTTAATTTATTGTATGACCTGCATGTCAATGAAAACGCCATGTAATTACTTTACTTTATTGCTAACCGTTAGCCATAGTAGTAGAAGTAATAGTTGGCGAGACAACTTCATGAAGACACGATGATGGAGATCATGGTGTCATGCCGGTGACGAAGGTGATCATGCCGCACCTCGAAGATGGAGATCAAAAGGCGCAAGATGATATTGGCCATATCATGTAACTTTATGATTTGCATGTGATGTTTGTCATGTTTACATCTTATTTTCTTAGAATGATGGTAGCATAAATAAGATGATCCCTCACTAAAATTTCAAGAGATGTGTTCCCCCTAACTGTGCACCGTTGCGAAGGTTCGTTGTTTCGAAGCACCACGTGATGATCGGGTGTGATAGATTCTAACGTTCGCATACAACGGGTGTAAGCCAGATTTACACATGCGAAACACTTAGGTTGGCTTGACGAGCCTAGCATGTACAGACATGGCCTCGGTACACAAGAGACCGAAAGGTCGAACATGAGCCATGTAGTAGATACGATCAACATGGAGATGTTCACCGTTGATGACTAGTCCGTCTCACGTGATGATCGGACACGGTCTAGTCGATTCGGATCATGTATCACTTAGATGACTAGAGGGATGTCTATCTAAGTGGGAGTTCATTAAATAATCAGATGAACTTAATTGTCATGAACATAGTCAAAAGGTCTTTGCAAATTATGTCATAGCTTACGCTTTAGTTCTACTGTTTAAGATATGTTCCTAGAGAAAATTTAGTTGAAGTTGACAGTAGCAATTATGCGGACTGGGTCCGTATACTGAGGATTGTCCTCATTGCTGCACAGAAGGCTTATGTCCTTAATGCACCGCTCGGTGTGCTGAACCTCGAGCGTCGTCTGTGGATGTTGCGAACATCTGACATACACGTTTTGATGACTACGTGATAGTTCAGTGCGTAATGTTAAACGGTTTAGAATTGAGGCACCGAAGACATTTTGAAACGCCGCGGAACATATGAGATGTTCCAAGAGCTGAAATTGGGATTTCAAGCCAGTGCCCACGTCAAGAGGTGTGAGACCTCCGACAAGTTTCTTAAGCCTGCAAACTAAGGGAGAAAAGCTCAATCGTTGAGCATGTGCTCATATTGTCTGAGTACTACAATCACTTGAATCGAGTGGGAGTTAATCTTCCAGATGAGATAGTGATGGTTCTCCATAGTCACTGCCACCAAGCTATTAGAGCGTGATGAACTATAACATATCAGGGATAGACATGATGATACTTGAGCAACTCGCGATGTTTGACACCGCGAAAGTAGAAATCAAGTAGGAGCATCAATTGTTGATGGTTAGTAAAACCACTAGTTTCAAGAAGGGAAAGGGAAAGAAGGGATACTTCATGAAACGGCAAATCAGTTGCTGCTCTAGTGAAGAAACCCAAGGTTGAACCCAAACCCGAGACTAAGTGCTTCTGTAATGAGGGGAACGGTCACTGAAGCAGAACTACCCTAGATACTTGGTAGATGAGAAGGCTGGTAAGGTCGACAGAAGTATATTGGATATACGTTATATTAACGTGTACTTTACTAGTACTCCTAGTAGCACCAGGGTATTAGATACCGGTTTGGTTGCTAAGTGTTGGTAACTCGAAATAAAAGGCTATGGAATAAACGGAGACTAGCTAAAGGTGAGATGACGATATGTGTTGGAAGTGTTTCCAAGGTTGATGTGATCAAACATCGCACGCTCCCTCTACCATCGAGATTGGTGTTAAACCTAAATAATCGTTATTTGGTGTTTGCGTTGAGCATAGACATGATTGGATTATGTTTATCGCAATATGGTAATTCATTTAAGGAGAATAATGGTTACTCTGTTTATTTGAGTAATACCTTCAATGGTCTTGCACCTAAAATGAATGGTTCATTGAATCTCGATCGTAGTGATACACATGTTCATGCCAAAAGATATAAAATAGTAATGATAGTACCACATACTTGTGGCACTGCCATTTGAGTCATATTGGTATAGAACGCATGAAGAAGCTCCATGTTGATGGATCTTTGGACTCACTCGTTTTTGAAAAGATTGAGACATGCGAACCATGTCTATTGGTAGATATGCATGAAGAAACTCCATACAGATGGATCGTTTGGACTCACTTGATTTTGAATCACTTGAGACATGCAAATCATAACACATGGGCAAGATGACTGAAAGGCCTCGTTTTCAGTAAGATGGAACAAGAGAGCAACTTGTTGGAAGTAATACATTTGATGTGTGCAGTCCAATGAGTGCTGAGGCACACAGTGGATATCGTTATGTTCTTACTTCACAGATGATTTGAGTAGATGCTAAGAATATTTATTTGATGAAACACAAGTCTGAATTATTGAAAGGTTCAAGTAATTTTAGAGTGAAGTTGAAGATCGTTGTGACAAGAGGATAAAATGTCTATGATATGATCATAGAGATATCCTAGTTATGATTTTGGCACACAATTAAGACATTGTGGAAATTGTTTCACAACTAATACCGCCTGGAACACCATAGTGTGATGGTCTGTCCGAACATCATAACTGCACCCTATTGGATCTGGTGCATACCATGATATCTTTTATCGAATTACCGCTATCGTTTATGGGCTAGGCATTAGAGACAACCGCATTCACTTTAAATAGGGCACCACGCAATTCCGTTGAGATGACACCGTATGAACTATGGTTTAGAGAAACCTAAGCTGTCATTTCTTAAAAGTTTGGGGCTGCGACGCCTATGTGAAAAAGTTTCAGGCTGATAAGCTCGAACCCAAAGCGGATAAATGCATCTTCATAGAATACCCAAAACAGTTGGGTATACCTCCTATTTCAGATCTGGAAGCGAAAGTGATTATTTCTAGAAACGGGTCCTTTCTTGAGGAAAAGTTTCTCTCGAAAGAATTGAGTGGGAGGATGGTGGAGACTTGATGAGGTTATTGAACCGTCACTTCAACTAGTGTGTAGCAGGGCACAAGAAGTTGTTCCTGTGGCACCTACACCAATTGAAGTGGAAGCTTATGATAGTGATCATGAAACTTCGGATCAAGTCACTACCAAACCTCGTAGGACGACAAGGATGCATACTACTTCAGAGTGGTACGTAATCCTGTCTTGGAAGGCATGTTGCTAGACAACAATGAACCTACGAGCTATGGAGAAACGATGGTGGTCCCAGATTCCGACGAATGGCTCGAGGCCATAAAATCCGAGAGAGGATCCATGTATAAAAACAAAGTATAGACTTTGGAAGAGCTACTTGATGGTCGTAAGGCTGTTGGGTGCAGATGGATTTTAAAAGGAAGACGGACAATGATGGTAAGTGTCACAATTAAGAAACTCGACTTGTCATTAACATGTTTTCCGACAAGTTCAAGGAGTTGACTACGATGAGATTTTCTCACTCGTAGCGATGCTAAGAGTCTGTTGGAATTATATTAGCAGTTACTGCATTATTTATGAAATCTTGCAGATAGGATGTAAAAAAATTGTTTCCTCGACGATTTTCTTGAGGAAAGGTTGTATGTGATACAACCAGAAGGTTTTGTCAATCCTGAAAGATGCTAACAAGTATGCAAAGCTCCAGCAATCCTTCTAAGGACTGGAGTAAGCATCTCGGAGTTGGAATGTACGCTTTGATGAGATGATCAAAGATTTTCGGTTTATACAAAGTTTATGAGAAACTTGTATTTTCCAAAGAAGTGAGTGGGAGCACTATAGAATTTTTGATGAGTATATGTTGTTAACATATTGTTGATCAGAAATGACGTAGAATTTCTGGAAAGCATACAGGGTTATTTGAAAAGTGTTTTTCAATGGAAAACCTGGATTAAGCTACTTGAACATTGAGCATCAAGATCTATAAGGATAGATCAAAAATGCTTAATAGTACTTTCAAATGAATACATACCGTGACAAGATTTTGAAGGAGTTCAAAATAGATCAGCAAAGAAGGAGTTCTTGGCTGTGTTACAAGGTGTGAGTATTGAGTAAGACTCAAGACCTGACCACGGCAGAAGAGAGAGAAAGGACGAAGGTCGTCCCCTATGCTTTAGATGTAGGCTCTACAGAATGCTATGCTGTGTACCGCACCTAAAGTGTGCCTTGCCATGAGTTAGTCAAGGGGTACAATAGTGATCCAGGAATGGATCACATGACAGCGGTCGAACTTGTCCTTAGTAACTAGTGGACTAAGGAATTTTCTTGATTATGGAGGTGGTAAAAGAGTTCGTCGTAAAGGGTTACGTCGATGCAAACTTTGACACTAATCCGGATGACTCTGAGTAGTAAACCGGATTCGTATAGTAGAGTAGTTATTTGGAATAGGTCCAAGTAGCGCGTGGTAGCTGCATCTACAAGATGACATAGAGATTTGTAAAACACACATGGATCTGAAAGGTTCAGACCCGTTGACTAATAACCTCTCTCACAAGCGAGATATGAACAAACCCCATGGGTGTTGGATTCATTACAATCACATGGTGATGTGAACTAGATTATTGACTCTAGTAAACTCTTGGGTATCAATCACATGGCAATGTGAACTAGATTATTGACTCTAGTGCAAGTGGGAGACTGTTGGAAATATGCCATAGAGGCAATAATAAAATGGTTATTATTATATTTCCTTGTTCATGATAATTGTCTATTGTTCATGCTATAATTGTATTAACTGGAAACCGTAATACATGTGTGAATACATATACCACAACATGTCCCTAGTAAGCCTCTAGTTGACTAGCTCGTTGATCAATAGATGGTTATGGTTTCCTGACCATGGACATTGGATGTCATTGATAACGGGATCACATCATTAGGAGAATGATGTGATGGACAAGACCCAATCCTAAGCATAGCACAAGATCGTGTAGTTCGTTTGCTAAGAGATTTTCTAATGTCAAGTATCGTTTCCTTAGACCATGAGATTGTGCAACTCCCGGATACCATAGGAATGCTTTGGGTGTAACAAACGTCACAACGTAACTGGGTGGCTATAAAGGTGCATTACAGGTATCTCTGAAAGTGTCTGTTGGGTTGGCACGAATCGAGACTGGGATTTGTCACTCCGTATGACGGAGAGGTATCTCTGGGCCCACTCGGTAATGCATCATCATAATGAGCTCAATGTGACTAATGAGTTAGCCACGGGATCATGCGTTACGGAACGAGTAAAGAGACTTGCCAGTAACGAGATTGAACGAGGTATTGGGATACCGACGATCGAATCTCGGGCAAGTAACATACTGATAGACAAAGGGAATTGTATACGGGATTGATTGAATCCCCGACATCGTGGTTCATCCGATGAGAACATCGTGGAACATGTGGGAGCCAATATGGGTATCCAGATCCTGCTATTGGTTATTGGCCGGAGAGGTGTCTCGGTCATGTCTACATGGTTCCCGAACCCGTAGGGTCTACACACTTAAGGTTGGGTGACGCTAGAGTTGTTATGGGAAATAGTATGTGGTTACCGAAGGTTGTTCGGAGTCCCGGATGACATCCCGGACATGACGAGGAGCTCCGGAATGGTCCGGAGGTGAAGATCGGTATATTGGACGAAGGGTATTGGAGTGCGGAATTGTTCCGGGGGTACCAGGCTATGGCCAGCATGTCCGAAAGGGGTTTCGGAGGCCCCGGCAAGCGTTGGGGGGCCTTATGGGCCAAGGGGAAGGGGCAAACCAGCCCACTAAGGGGCTGTGCGCCCCTCCCAACCCCTCTCACATAACATGGAGAGGTGGGGGCACCTCCCCTAGGGCAGCCACCCCTCCCGGCTTGGGGGGCAAGTTTCCCAGGGGTGGGAGCGCCCAAACCCATCTAAGGTTTCCCCTGTGGCCGCCGCCCCTCCCCTAGGGAACCCTAGGGCGCCACCTCCACCCCCTTCCCCCTATATATAGTGAGGGAGAGAGAGGGCAGCCGCACCCCTTGGCTTGGCGCAGCCCTCTCCTCCTCCAACTCCTCCTCCTCCTCCATAGTGCTTAGCGAAGCTCTGCCGGAGAACCACGAGCTCCATCGCCACCACGTCGTCGTGCTGCTGGAGTTCTCCCTCAACTTCTCCTCTACCCTTGCTGGATCAAGAAGGAGGAGACGTCCTCGGGCTGTACGTGTGTTGAACGCGGAGGCGCCGTCCGTTCGGCGCTAGATTGGATCTTCCGTGATTTGAATCGCCGCGAGTACGACTCCATCAACCGCGTTCTTGTAACGCTTCCGCTTAGCGATCTTCAAGGGTATGAAGATGCACCCCCCTCTCTCGTTGCTAGCATCTCCTAGATTGATCTTGGTGACACGTAGGAAAATTTTGAATTATTGCTATGTTCCCCAACAAGCACACCTCCAAGTGGTTCCCGAGCACCTCCCTCGTCACGCTGGTCAGGTCAGAGGCCCTCCAGATGGAAGCCCCTAAGCCCGCCCTGAGGGAGGCCCTCCAGATGGAAGCCCCTAAGCCCGCCCTGAGGGAGACGTCGAGCACGACTTCCTATGCAAGAGGGGAGGGCGCCCCAGCACTGGGCGCGGGGCCCGAGGCACCACCTGCGGGCGCCTTGGGCTCTTGACGGCTCTTGGGAAGGAGCTACTTCTTCTTACGGGTGGCCTCAGGAGGCAGGACGGCGCCCTCATCATTAGATTTCTCGGCAGCTACAGCCTGGTAGGCGGGCTCGAGGGAGCACACCGCATCTTCCTCATCGCAGGCGGCCGTGATGATGCCACCGCTCCTTGGCATCTTGAGGACATTGTGCCTTGGTGGGTTGCCGCCATGAACTTGGCGAGGGTCGGATACCCGAGGATGGCATTGTACGGGAGGCCAATGTTGGTGACGTTGAAGTCGATGACCTCGGTGTGGTAGTTGCCGCGCTTGCCGAAGGTGACTGGGAGGCATATCTGCCCCAGGGGGACGCTGGAGCAGTCAGTCACCCCTAAGAAAGGCTTGGTTGGTAGGAGCTGGTCATAGGGTACTTGGAGCGTCTCGAACGTCTCGATGGAGAGAACATTGAGCCCTGTGCCACCGTTGATGAGGGTCTTGGTGACGAGGACGTTATTGATGGTGGGCACGCAGATCATGGGAGGTGCGCCTCCGGCGGCTGAGCACATGAGGTGACCCTTGGAGTCGAAGGTGATAGCGTACTATGACCACTTGAGGGGACGCGCGACCTCGAGCTTCGGGAAGGCCGCGTTCACCTTGCGAGAGAACTGCTTGAAGATGCGATGTGAGGCGCGCGCCTGAGCACCACCCAGGATGCAGCCGACCGCTCGAGGCTCCTGGAAGCCCCCAACCCCATCATCCTGCCAGTTTTCATCATTCCTTCTTGGCGTCCACAGTGGAGGGAGGCCAGCATTGCCCTGAGGACGGGCCTCACGAGGTTGGTCATGCCAGGGTCCATCACGAGGCTCATCACGCCAGCGGTCCTCACGAGACTGGTCACGCTAGTCCTGATGAGGGTCGCGGTTGTCCCAGCGGCCTCCACCGCGGCCTCCTCCACGACCGTAGCCACAGTCACCACACTCGGGGTGGCGGCCGATGCATCCATCATGGAGCGCCCCGAGCTCCTGGCAGTCGTTGGTGTTGTGGCTGCGAACATTGTTAAAGATGCAGACTCGGCGGTTGCCCCAGGGGGGCTCATCGTGGTTGCGGCCACACTTCATCTCAGGCTCTGCTGCCAGCACAGCGGGGCCCTGGCGCTTTGCCTCCTTAGCCAAGGCCTTCTTATCTTTGGGATCGGCCTTCGGAAGCCCAAGTAGGGAGAGGCGGCCATCCTTGGCCCTTGCGCACTTGTTCGCCAAGTTGAACATCTCCAGGGCCGAGCACATATCCTCGTGGATGGCAAGCTCCTCCTTCATCTTGATGTCCCGGACGCCATCAGTGAACGCTGAGATGATGGCCTCGTCTGACGCCTTTGGGATCTTGAGGCGAACGTTGGTGAAGCATTGTATGTACTTGTGCAGGGTCTCGCTCGGCTGTTCCTTTACGCGCCGCAGGTCACCCACTACAGGAGCACGGTCTCGAGTGCCCTGGAAGTTGGTGATGAAGCGCTTGCGAAGCTCGTCCCAGGAGGAGATCAACCCCTCCGGGAGGTGCATGAGCCAGGAACGCGCGCCATCCTTGAGGGCCATGATCACCCACTATAGGTCACCCATTACAGGAGCACGGTCTCGAGTGCCCTGGAAGTTGGCGATGAAGCGCTCGCGAAGCTCGTCCTAGGAGGAGATCGACCCCTCCGGGAGGTGCAGGAGCCAAGAACGCGCGCCGTCCTTGAGGGCCATGGGGAACCAGTTCGCCATGACCTTCTCGTCACCGTTTTGCACTTCGATGCTCAGCGCGTAGAGCTGGAGGAATTCCGCAGGGTCAGTGGTGCCATCATATACCGTGGAGGCAGATATGACTTGAACTTATCGGGCCAAACGACGCGGCGCAGCTCCGGGGTGAAGGCACGACAGCCCGCCGCGCTTACGGGACTAGCTCGCACGGGCGGAGCTCGGTCTTGATGTCCGCGTGCCGCAGGCTCCAACAGCGCGTGGTCCTGGTGCTGGCGCGGGGAGCGCGCGCGCATCAGCTTGCAGCCATTGCACCAGTGGGCAGCTTGCTTCATCCCGCGCCGGCGCTCCACCCGGTGGGCCACCCGGGTGCACATCTCGCCTAGGCTCGGGGTCGACGCCGCGCAGGGAAGGCAGAGGAGGCACGCCATGGGCCACGTCGCCCGCCTGGGATGGCGGGGACGGGGCGAGCGGGACGGCGCAGGGACCTCACCGGCGGCATTGATTAGCTCGGCGATGCGACCAAGCCAGTCATTGGCGGGGCAGTAGCGCAGGAGCTTGCATGCCATGAACAATGCATCCTGGGCGTTCGCTGGCCCACATCGAATGTGGGAAGACGATGCCGTGGCGGGAGTAGGTGACGGAGTGGCGGTGCGGCCATTGCGCCTCACGGAGAGCGGCAGCGACAAATCCTGCCGCTCGTGAGCAGCAGGGTCAGTGGAAGCATTAGCCACAGTGGAGGGAGAGCGGCGAGGAGCACCGTTGCCCAACAGTGCCATCTGGGCGACACGAGCGGCCCAGTGCTCGGCGCGAACACGGCGTGCGTCGGCCATGGGAGTGACGAAGCGGGGACGAAGCGGGGGTAAAAGAAGGACTTTGACACGCCCCTACCTGGCGCGCCAAATGTCGGATTCAGGGCTCCGCAGACCCAAGAAGGTTCAAACTCTAGGGCATATGCGAAGATCTCAACCTCTCAAGTCTCGAGCTCGTCGCCCTACAACCTATCCTCGTCAGATTCGCGTGAGCGGGGAAGAAGATGAAGACGGCAGTTTACCCAGGTTCGGGCCACCTTGCGGTGTAAAACCCTACTCCTTTTTTGTGGTGGATTGGCCTCACGAGGTGCTGAGGATGAACAGGTACAGTGGCTTCAGCGACCTCGCGAGGGCTTGAGTGGTGTGTGTCGAATCGATTTCCCCTTCCTACGGTGGTGGCTAACCTATATTTATAGTGGCCTTGGTCCTCTTCCCTCAAAACTTAGGAGGGAAGGGATCCCACAGTGGCCAATTTGAAAGGGGACAAGAAGTACATCTAATCCTGACAAATGTGGTCCTCTCCTGCAAAGCTTCAGGCCGTGACGCAGCGGTGGGCTCGATGATGACATCCGTCCTGCCGAGCCCGTGGTCTTGGTCTTGTAGCACCGAAATGGAAAGCTTTAGGGGATTCCTCGGGAACCCACGCATGTCCTTGCTCTGTTAGCACCGAATGGGAAACTGCCTCCTCTGCGCCTGTTGGCGCCCGCCTAGCCTTGGTCGTCATGACTCACGTCACTGCAGCCTCGGGGGGCTAGGTACCTGCATAGAAATCTTCGCTCCTCGGGAGGCAACCTGGGGAGGCCGCTCCCTCCGGAGGTCTTCGTGTCGTCCGCCTCGCAAGGCCAGGGCCCTCGCGAGGGTCTTGTCTTGGAGGTCTTGCCACTAGGCCATACCGGGCCGTCGAGGAGGCCACGCCATGGGCCGCAGGCAGGCAGGTCTAGGTACCCTGGTTCCCAGATCGCCGATAGTAGACCCCGGGCCGAAGGCACGCTCGAGCTAGCTTCGAGGCAAAGCCAATGGACAAGGGCGAAGCGCTGCGGGCCCCAATCGCCTACGGGCCAGGCTTCACGCGTGGTGCTTTACTGGACGCAGACGCCTCCGCTTCCCATGTCGCCTCAGCAACCGCTCTGAGTTGACAGCAGCCTAGTGCATGCAACAGGGTCATCATCACTTAGAACATGGAGGGGCGCCGGTTAGTCTTCTTCCGCCTATAAAGAGGGGGGAGAGGTCAGAGCCCCCTAGCAAATCCTCGTCTTCTTGCTCCTCATCGCGCACTCTTGCAACAACATCCATGGCGCCGATTAGGAGGTTCTCCAGCGCTGAGAAAGGGAAGGCTCCGCGGAAGGAACCAGAGCCACTCCCGTCGAAGAGGGTCCACGGCCGCCCTTGCCGGGCCACCACAACGCCTACGGCTTCCCCTTCTCGACATGAGCGTGCGCCGCCAGGAGTCCATGCCGGCCCCATTGTCCATGCACAGGGTCCTTCCCATGAGGGTGGCCGCGGGCACTGTGGAGGACGAGCCTGCGGAGAGAAGCACGCGATGGTCGCCCGACTATTTCACCCACGGGCCCATGCCGACGGCACAACCCACGAGTTTGTGGTGTGGGTGACAATGCCACCGTGCCCCTAGAGCTGAGTGATGTCGCTTGAAGCTACGTCGGTATTTCCCCAAAGAGGAAGGGATGATGCAGCACAGCGGCGGTAGGTATTTCCCTCAGATATGAAACCAAGGTTATCGAACCAACAGGAGAACCAAGCAACACAACGTAAACAGCCCCTGCACAAAAATAACAACACCTCGCAACCCGACGTGTTAAAGGGGTTGTCAATCCCTTTCGGTGTACGGCGCTAGAAATTGCGTGTTGACGGGGTAAAATTGTAATAGGTTGAAATAATAGAGCGCGAATAAAATAAAGTGCAACAAACTATTTTTGTATTTTTGGTTTAATAGATCTGAATAAAAAGGGCAAATAAAATAGATCGCAAAGCAAATATATGAGGACGAAGACTCGGGGGCCGTAGGTTTCACTAGTGGCTTCTCTCGAGAAAAATAGCAAACGGTGGGTAAACAAATTACTGTTGGGAAATTGATAGAATTTCAAATAATTATGACGATATCCAGGCAATCATCATTACATAGGGATCACGTCCAAGATTAGTAGACCGACTCCTGCCTGCATCTACTACTATTACTCGACACATCGACCGCTATCCAGCATGCATCTAGTGTATTAAGTTCATGGAAAAATGGAGTAATGCAATAAGAACGATGACATGATGTAGACAAGATCCGTTTATCTATGGCGGTACATATAGATCTCGTATTTTTATCCTTAGTAGCAACGATACATACGTGTCGGTTCCCTTTCTGTCACTGGGATCAAGCACCGTAAGATCGAACCCACTACCAGACACCTCTTCCCATTGCAAGATAAATAGATCAAGTTGGCCAAACAAAACCGAAATATCGGAGTAGAAATACGAGGCTATAAGAGATCAAAGAAACTCAAATAACTTTCATGGATATAAAAAGATATAACTGATCATAAACTTGAAGTTCATCAGATCCCAACAAACACACCACAAAAAGAGTTACATCATATGGATCTCCAAGAGACCATTGTATTGAGAATCAAAAGAGAGAGAGAGGAAGCCATCTAGCTACTAACTACGGACCCGAAGGTCTACAAAGAACTACTCACGCATCATCGGAGAGGCACCAATGGAAGTGGTGAACCCCTCCGTGATGGTGTCTAGATTGGATCTGGTGGTTCTGGACTCTGTGGCGGCTGGATGAATATTTCGTCGACGCTTCTAGGGTTCTGGGATTTTGGGGGTATTTATAGAGCAAAGAGGCGGTCCCGGGGGCACCCGAGGTGGGCACAACCCACCAGGGTGCGCATGGGCCTCCTGGCGTGCCCTGGTGGGTTGTGCCCCCCTTGGGGCACCCCCAGGTGCAACCAGGGCCCATTGCCTTCCTTCTGGCCCATAAAAAATCATCTTGGAGTTTCGTGGCTTTTGGACTTCGTCTGATATTGATTTCCTGCGTTGTAAAAAACATGGGAAAAACAGCCACTGGCACTTGGCACTATGTCAATAGGTTAGTACCAAAAATGATATAAAATGACTATAAAATGATTATAAGACATCCAAGATTGATAATAAAACAGCATGGAACAATAAAAAATTATAGATACGTTGGAGACGTATCAGCATCCCCAAGCTTAACTCCTACTCGTCCTCGAGTAGGTAAGTGATAAAAACAGAATTTTTGATGTGGAGTGTTGTTCATCAAGTCATATCATATTCTTTTCTTTATAGCATGGACATTTGGACTTTTATGTGATTCAAAGCAATAGTCTAGTTTTGACATAATAATTTAGATACTCAAGCATATCAACAAGCAACCATGTCTTTCAAAATATCAATGCTAAAACAAGTTATCCCTAGCCCATCATGCTCAAACATCGATCTATTCATGAAACACACTCGAATATTAACTACACCCAATACTTGAGCCCGATCATATTGCATCCTAGTTGGTGCTTTTGTAAGAGAGGATGGAGACTCAAATTCAAAATAAAAATTGCATAAAGTAAAAGAAAGGCCCTTAGCAGAGGGAAGTAGGGATTTGTAGAGGTGCCAGAGCTCAAAGCGAAAAATTAGAGATAAAAACATTTTGGGAGGTGTATCCATCCCACCAACGAAAACTACGTAGAGCTACGAACACTTTCCATGCTAGATATGCCAAAGGCGGTTCCCAAATAGAAAATAAAGTTTATTCCTTTTTCCACCATACTTTCACTTTTCCATGGCTAGCCGTATCCACGGGTGCCTTCCATACCAACACTTTCCAAGGAATTTATTATTTGATAACATAAAGTAAAGGGATTTTTATTTCTATGCCCCGGGTTCCTTAGCTCTACTCATTCATCCCCACTCTGTTAACTTTTGCTCACTTTTCCCCACTCCCTTGCCCGAAACCCTCAGAACAGGTTATAACGGATGTTGCCATCGTGTCAATGCCTTTGACCGTTAGCTGATGAGTGGGGCCGCGTATATGTGGGCGCATGCAAGACCGCAGTCGTGGGGTAGCACGTGTCCATGGACATGCCTGAAACGTCCCATCATATAAAGAGGGCAACCACCTCCATCGCCCCTACCATTTTCCCCCAAATCCCCTCCCTGCCGCATCGTCTTCCTCTCCCCCACCGGCGTCGTCTCGCTCTCCTCCACTGCCTCAATCGCATCATCTCACTCTCCCCCACTGCATCCTCTTCCTCACCTTCATCGCCTACATCTTTCAGATGGCCGACGCTCGTGGCGACGCCGGCGCAGCGGCCGAGATGTGGTGGAGCTGCAGGGTCAGGGCGCGGTGACCACGGATGTCGGCGGCATCCACGGCGGAGCGGGGAAACTCGCAACCGCTGCGGATGTGGCGGGCTCCGCCTCATCGCTGCATAAGGTGATGGCGTCGAGCGGCGCAGTCCATCCCGATGCCCCCGTTGCGCCGCCTGCCGTGGAGGAGTAGGTATTTGCACTTGCTTAGCTTGTAGAGTTAGTTGCTCCCTAGTTGCAATGCTTAGATTGTGATTCATACGGTAGTTCAGATGGTTAGAGTAGTTGGTTTGACAGATGGGCCGGGTTTCTTTGGATGGGTTGGGGGGATGGGGGTTTTTGGACTATGGTTTGTTGGATAAATTCGTTGCAAAAATGCTAGATGTTGTGAACTATGATTTTAGGTGCTGCAATGATTGGGGTTTTTAGATTTGTTTTTAGATTTGGATAAGTTCGTTGCAAAAATGCTAGATGTTGTGAACAGATTGGGGTTTTTAATGCTATGATGCTTATTAGATTTGTTTTTAGTGCTCACAGATTGGGGTTTTTAATGCTACTCAGATTCGTTGCCTTAGATTGGGTCCATATTGAAGGAAATATGCCCTAGAGGCAATAATAAAGTTATTATTTATTTCCTTATTTCATGATAAATGTTTATTATTCATGCTAGAATTGTATTAAACCGGAAACTTAGTACATGTGTGGATACATAGACAAACAGAGTGTCACTAGTATGCCTCTACTTGACTAGCTCGTTGAATCAAAGATGGTTAAGTTTCCTAGCCATAGACATGAGTTGTCATTTGATTAACGGGATCACATCATTAGAGAATGATGTGATTGACTTGACCCATTCCGTTATCTTAGCACTTGATCATTTAGTATATTGCTATTGCTTTCTTCATGACTTATACATGTTCCTATGACTATGAGATTATGCAACTCCCGGATACCGGAGGAACACTTTGTGTGCTATCAAACGTCACAACGTAACTGGGTGATTATAAAGGTGCTCTACAGGTGTCTCCGATTGTACTTGTTAAGTTGGCATAGATCAAGATTAGGATTTGTCACTCCGATTGTCAGAGAGGTATCTCTGGGCCCTCTCGATAATGCACATCACTATAAGCCTTGCAAGCAATGTGACTAATGAGTTAGTTGCAGGATGATGCATTACGGAACGAGTAAAGAGACTTGCCGATAACGAGATTGAACTAGGTATTGAGATACCGACGATCGAATCTCGGGCAAGTAACATACCGATGACAAAGGGAACAACGTATGTTGTTATGCGGTTTGACCGATAAAGATCTTCGCAGAATATGTAGGAACCAATATGAGCATCCAGGTTCCGCTATTGGTTATTGACCGGAGATGAGTCTCAGTCATGTCTACATAGTTCTCAAACCCGTAGGGTCCGCATGCTTAACGTTCTATGACGATTTGTATTATGAGTTATGTGATTTGATGACCGAAGTTTGTTTGGAGTCCCGGATGAGATCAGGGACATGACAAGGAGTCTCGAAATGGTCGAGATGTAAAGATCGATATATTGCAAGGCTATATTCGGACATCGCAAAGGTTCCGAGTGATTCAGGTATTTTTCGAAGCCCGGGGGAGTGTAATGGGCCTATTGGGCCTTAGTGGAGAAGAGGAGGGGCGACTAGGGCAGGCCGCGCGCCCCCTCCCCCTCTAGTCCGAATTGGACAAGGAGCAGGGGGTGGCGCCCCCTTTCCTTCCCCCTCTCTCCTCCTTCCCTCTCTCCTACTCCTACTCTTGGAAGGGTTGGAGTCCTACTCCCGGTGGGAGTAGGACTCCCCTTGGGGCGCGCCTAGGAGGGCCGGCCTCTCCCCCTCCTCCACTCCTTTATATACGGGGGAGGGGGGCACCCCATAGACACACAAGTTGACCAGTTGATCTTTTAGCCGTGTGCGGTGCCCCCCTCCACCATAATCCACCTCGGTCATATCGTAGCGGTGCTGAGGCGAAGCCCTGCGTCGATAGCATCATCATCACCGTCATCACGCCGTCGTGCTGACGGAACTCTCCCGTGAAGCTCTGCTGGATCGTGAGTGCGTGGGACATCACCGAGCTGAACGTGTGCTGAACTCGGAGGTGTCGTGCGTTCGGTACTTGGATCGGCGGATCGTGAAGACGTACGACTACATCAACCGCGTTGTCATAACGCTTCCGCTTACGGTTTCGAGGGTACGTGGACGACACTCTCCCTTCTCGTTGCTATGCATCACCATGATCTTGCGTGTGCGTAGGATTTTTTTTGAAATTACTACATTTCCCAACACATATTAGATTTGTTTTTGAATGCTACTCAGATTGGGGTTTTGAATGTCATATGCCCAAATGGAATCCATTGATTAAGAAGTTATTTGATTCATTAGTATATAAATTTCTCCACAATATGTAGTTATATTAGCTCTGTTCTTCAATGTGTCTGCATGACCAATGATCAATGTGTTATTTGAATGTCATATTGGTTTTTTATCAATGTGTGTACAAATATAATGCATTGATATACTAGTGATGGATGCGGTTTTTGAATGCATAGAGCTAAGGGGCACAGAAATAAAAAACCCCACTTCTAAAACATTTCTGATATTGGGAGTATATTAGCCCTATGATCAATGTGTCATGTGTGCATATCTAAATTTTCAATTGGCTACTAGTGATGGATGTAATTATATATTCAGGAGGATGATGGTTGGGGGGGAGAAAGAGAAAGCTGGCCGACTACAACCCGTACGAGGGGGCGTTTAGTGACGATTCTGAATGAATCCTATCCCTTGTTCATTTAGTTCCTTTGACATGGTGTATATGAATCTATAATGTATTAATGCAATTCATTCATGTGTGCAGTATGATTCTGGAGATGATGTGTACAAGGGCAACATCGCGTCCTTCACAGCCAAGGAGGTGGAGAAGATCAAGGCCAAGGGAGTTGCTTCCTTCTACAACCGCAAGTTCAAGAAGTGGCACTGCCCCTACTGCACCACCAAGCCAAAGCCAAGGGATGTCCGCTTTGATCACCTTCTGTCTCATGCTAAGGATGTAGCGATTCGCGGGGAGGACTACATGATCAGGGGGCAGCATGCCGCCCTCGTGAAGGCCCTGACTCCGGCGTGATGTGATCGATGATGTGATACTGTGAACTGAATCTTTAAGTTTGTCTGTTGGGTTACTTTTGGTTTGTTGAACTGAATCTCGTTGGTTATGGTTTGTTGAACTGAATCTTGTTGGTTATGCTAGTACTTGTTGCTATCTATATTTGTCTGTCCTTAAATTTGCCTGTGGTATATTTGTCTGTCCTGAATCTTTTGTTAGTTATGTTTAGATGTTGTGAACTATGATCTTAGGTGCTGCAATGATCACACATGTTGTGTAGGAAATCAAATGCATGCTCCAAATGAGATCATGTAAACCTTGGCAAACCTAGACAGTACAAATTCAAGAAAATGCAAAAACAAGTAAAACCTTGGCAAACTATCTATGTTTGTGTAGGAGCTCATGTGTGCAAAATTTGAAGTGATTTAGAGGAGGTCAAATAAATTTGAATTTGAGAAAATGTGCTCCAAATGAGCTCCCAGGCTAGGGTAAATAGCCCATTTGTAATCAAGTTTTTTCGAACCTACTCTAAATGAGCCAAATGTTTTTTTATTAACACGTATTCACTTTCCGTAGTGTAGATTCGAAGTCTCACTATTTTTTGAATTAATCTTCATATTTTTACATTTTCTTTTGAAAACATATACTTTAATATAAAAACTATTAAAACACGTTTTGAAATATGAAAATGGAAAACTAACTTCGGATCCTTCTTATTCACTTTAAAATAAAGCTTTGGTGATTTTTTTTGTTTTTTTATTTTTTCAAAAACAGAAGGTAACACCACCTCCTCTCCTTGAACTATATGAAATCATGTACATGATAACTCATATGTGTGAAGGTTTTCTCATGAAAATGACCATAGACCAAGTTTATGATTTTTGGTTGGTAACATGTCACATAAGACAACATTGTGCGCAGGTTTTATATTTTTTTTATTTTTAAAAAAATTAATGGTGCTCATTTGACCTCGATCGTGCCAGCTAGGGTTTTTTTCATGAAAATGACCGTAGACCAAGTTTAGTATTTTTCCTTGTTAGTTTGTCTTATAAAATGACGAACGGCGAAGGTTTCATATTTTTTCGATTTTTTAAATTAGTTATGCTCAGTCAAAGCGTTCAAAACCCCGTTGACCAGCTCAAAACCCCTCAAAACCCCGCGGGGTTTCGCCTAACACAAGCTCCCAACGTCAGCCGTCCGATCATACCCTCGCGCCAAGCGACAGCCCACAGATCTGGTCTTCTAGAAGGAATTAGGTGGGCTGCCTGTGTGCGGGCTCCGCGCCGTTGGATCACAAGGACGGCTCCGCATCGTTGGATCGTGGGGCGACCTGCGTGAGGCGATCCTATTGGTTGTGCTCGGCTGCTCGCCCACCACTGACTCCATGAAAAAAATGTTGTTATTGGGCCTAAAAGGAAACCAAGCTCTGGTTGGGCCATCGAATTGCGTCATTTTTTTGCATCATTTGCTCTGTTTTTTGTGAACGTGCTAGCTCTGTATTTTTGCATCATTTTTTGCATCGTTTGCTCTGTTTTTTGCGAACGTGCTGTCTCTGTATTTTGGCATCGTTTGAAATCAATTGACATTGCGTAGCAAATGACCAAATTTTTAAGGGCCAAATTTATTTTTATCATGCAAAATGGCCACAAACTATTCAAAAATTGTCTCTTTTTGTTCATATAATATATATGACCATGGATTCCCACGCGTGCAATTAGCTTCTTTTTCTTCTTCTTTTTTCAAACCACTGTTTCCCACGCGTGTACACTCCCAATGGTGCAGTGGGTTTGAAACCGGGTTACTTCACATTTGACCCCGTTATTGCCATGGCCAAATAACACGTAGCACTACGGCTATTTAAGCCACCCTCTGCCTCTGCTATCCCACATCCATCTCCCATCCTCTCTGCCATCTGCCCTTCTTGCTCTTCGACCACTTCTCCTTCTTCTAGCACATCCTCAGCCATGCAGTACACCGGACCAACCTACCACTTCCCACCCACCGTGCCGGAGAGGCTCTACCCTCCTAGCGTGTACGTTGAGCGCACACTACGTGTGTGGGAAATATCAAGGTGGAGGACCGCAAGGAACTTCACCGAGTTCTTCCTCGCGTCTGGCTACCACCACCTCCCGCAGGGATCTCCAAGGATGTTCCGTGTCGAGGAGGTCATCCAAAATGGGGTGGTGGTTGCTCTCCTTGCCCACTTCATCAACACATTCGACGCATTCTACCTCCTCGGCCGGGTGTTTTGGTGTGGCTGCGAGTTCATCGCTTTCACCACCCACAACATGTTCATGGATTACACCAACATCTTCCCCACCACGTCTCGCATGCACACTCTTACGTATCCCATCGACAACGCCCCGGAGGAGCAGTGAAGGGCCTCCGGAGGAGGAGCGAGGTGGAGTAGGCGGCGTCTAGGCTTCTAAACCCTCTATCTATTTTTCTTTTTTTGAGTCTATGTTATGTTAAGTTGTAATCCCATTCAACTATGTGAGAGATGCTATGGGCTTGTTGGCCCTTTTATCAAGTTCTATTATTAAGTTTTCTATCTATTCTATTATGAAGTTCTTCGTAGTTTCAACTATGTGATCGTGCTATGGGCTTGTTGGCCCTATCTACATGTATGTTGATTGTTTTCTTAGAGAGCTTGCTTTGTTAGTAACCACCTAGTGCATGCAGCCACAACGAACCCTTCTTTTCTTACGCAAGCCACAAATATGTAGCCACCTAGCTAGTGCATGCAGCCACAACATATTTGTTCAATTTATTTGTCGTAGCAAAACGGGTGCAGATGCGAGTGGATCGAAAAGGCTGCAACTGATCATAAAAAACGATGCTCTAAATCGAGGAGACAATTGTGCGAGAAGAGAGGAACCAGCGGCAGCGACCGTCACTGCATCCGTGGTGGCTGGTGTGCACGAAAGCGGCTCGGTCAGTGCGTCATGGCGGCACGCATCAGCGCATGCAGGCTCGGTCGGCGCATCGACGCATGCAGGCAGGCTTGTTGGGTGCATGCATAACAGGCTTCTGTCGTGGCGGCGCGCGCATGCGTTTAATGCAAGGGACGGCCCAACGAAACCACGGCCCAACGGTCGGACAGCTACACCCCCAATGCGGCCCCACTCGTCAGAGTTAACGGTCAAAGCACTGACCCGACGACGACGTCAGTTGTGACCTCTTCTGAGGGTTTCGGGCAAGGGAGTGGGGAAAACTGAGCAAAAGTTAAGAGCGTGGGGATGGATGAGTAGAGCTAAGGAACCAGGGGCACAGATGTACAAATCCCTAAAGTAAATTCATTTTTGCATTTCGGGACTGGGCATCCCTAAAACCTTTGCCTTACTCTCATGCAATGACAAGTGAATAAACACTCATCGTGAGAATAACACATCCAACATGGAAAATATTAGCCACCCGTTACCGTTCCGCGAGCGAAACAAACACACGAAAGAGAAGTTTATTTTGAAAATTAGAGATGACACATGCAAATTTGCTTAGAACGGCAAGAGAATACCGTATATAGGTAGATATAGTGGACTCATGTGGCAAAACTTGTTTAAAGGATTTTGGATGCACAAGTAGAGGTCATACTTAGTGCAAAATGAAGGCTAGCAAAAAGATTAGGAAGCGACCGACCAAGAAACGAATAATCTCATAAGCAAGCATTAAGCATAATTAACACTGAACAATGCACCACAAGTAGGATATAATTTTCATCACATGATTATTGACTTTCATGCATGCATAGGGAATCACAAACTTTAACACCAATATTCTTACTAGAGCACAATTACTCATCAACATAACTCACATATCACATCATCATATCTCAAAACTATTACTAAGAATCAAGTTTATTTTGTCAAATGATCTTCATGACATATTCTTTCTTTATCCTTCTTGGATATCTATCACTTTGGGACTAATTTTCATGTGTTGCTTTTCATAAGCTCAAACAAATATAAGTGAAGATCATGAGCATAACAATTTTCTTTCTCTCAAAATAAATCTAAGTGAAGTATGGGAGCATTTCTTCAAAAATAGCAAAGCACACCGTGCTCAAAAAGATATAAGTGAAGCACTAGAGCAAGTCCTAGCTCATAAAAGATTTAAGTGAAGCACAGAGAGCAATTCTAACAAGTCATGATATAATTTTGGCTCTCTCTAATAAGTGTGTCCAGAAAGGATTGATGACTTAAAACACAAAATAAAACAAGCAAAGACTCATATCATACAAGACGCTCCAAGCAAAACACATATCATGTGACGAATAAAAATATAGTCTCGAGTAAAATACCGATAGTTGTTGGAAGAAAGTGGGGATGCCACTCGGGGGCATCCCCAAGCTTAGTTGGTTGCTCATTCTTGGATAATAGCTTGGGATGCCGGGGCATCCCCAAGCTTAGGCTCTTACATCCTTCCTTCATCCATCGTAAGATAACCCAAAACTTGAAAACTTCAATCACAAAGAACTCAACAAAACCTTTGTGAGATCCGTTAGTATAAGAAAGCAAACCACTACTATGAGTCCTGTATCAAACCAATTCACATTTTGTTTTTGTATTATATCTACTGTATTCCAACTTTTCTATGGCAAAAACTCATCAAAGAAAACCATAGAGCCATCAAAATAAGCACACAACACAAAGAAAACAGAATCTGTCAAAACAGAACAGTCTGTAGTAATCTGACTTTAGCGAACACTTATGTAACTCCAAAAATTATACCAAAATAGGACGACCTGGGTAATTTATATATTAATCTTCTGCAAAAATAATCAGGGGAAAATCTCTTTTCTGTGATTTATGAAAATTATTTTCGTAAGCACAAAGTTTCTGTCCTTTTCAGCAAGATCAAATAACTATCACCGAAGAAGATCCTATAGGCTTTACTTAGCACAAACACTAATTAAAACACAAAAAGCACAATCATACCAGTAGCATAATTTTGCAAACACACAAGAACAGAGAGCAAAAAGCAAAAATAAATTTTATTCACTGGATTGCCTCCCAACAAGCGCTATAGTTTTACGCCCTTAGCTAGGCGTAAGGCAAGGATCTAAGTTTTGTCATCCTTGGTTCGGGATCCATAAGATGCCCTCATGATTGATTCATAAGGTGGCCTGATTTTTTTTCTAGGAAAGTGTTCCATACCCTTCCTCAAGGGAAATTGGAACTTGATATTGCCTTCTTTCGTATCAATCATGGCACCAATAGTGCGCAAAAACGGTCTACCAAGAATAATTGGACAGGACGGATTGCAATCAATATCAAAAACAATAAAATCTATGGGCACATAGTTCCTATTTGAAAGAATAAGAACATCATTAATTCTTCCCATAGGCTTTTTAATAGTAGAATCCGCCAAGTGCAAATTCAAGGAACACTCTTCAAGATTGGTAAGACCAAGCACAACACATAAAGATTTCGGAATTGTGGAAACACCAGCACCCAAGTCACACAAAGCAAAGCACTCATAATTTTTAATCTTGACTTTGATAGTAGGTTCCCACTCATCATGCAATTTTCTAGGAATTGAAACTTCAAATTCCAATTTTTCTTCCAAAGCTTTCATCATAGCATCAACAATATGTTTAGTAAAAGCTTTATTTTGTTCATAAGCATGGGGTGAATTTAGCATGGATTGCAACAAAGAAATACAATCAATCAAAGAACAACTATCATACTTAAAGTCTTTGTAATACAAAATAGTGGGTGTGTAACACCCCCAGTGTCATGCTACAATAATCCCCTGTTAATGGTGCCATGTCATCATGTTACTGTTGCTAATCTTCACTTGATCCAAATCACAATTCAAATTCAAATCCAATCTAAAGTCAAAAATTTATATTTGTCATACATGAAATCTAAAATGTTCACCTTGTGGCAAATAATCCATAACAAATATTGGTGGTGAACCAACATTTTTGCAAGGTGTTTAAATGGCCTAAACCAATTAAAGCAGTGGCTAAAACAATAGATTAAATGCCTTTTCAATTTATAAAAGTGGCAAACTTTTTCAAAAGCCTCACAATCTTTTTGTGGAAGTGCCAACTATTGCAATGTATGGCCAAGTCCCACATTTTACAGAATCCTTTTTGGCAGCTCAAATATTGCAAAAACATTTTTCTGTAAAAAGAAAGAGCAAAAGAAAGGAAAGAGGACAAGAGAGAAGCCCCCCTTGCCCCACTAGGCTTTAGCCCACCCTAGCAAGTCGGCCCACCTTTCCCCGCACGGTCGATCCCCTTTTCCACTGCTCCTTCGACCGGGGCGCGTCCCCGCCGGACCGGGCGCGCCGCCCCATACTGCCATGTCGACGGCGAGGGGATAAAGGTAGCCCCGACACCTCGGCCTCCCTTCTCACTCGCCCACTTGCCCCCTCTCTCCCTCGTCGCTCTCTCCCTCGCCCGTAGCTAGCTGCTGCCGCGCCCGAGCCCTGTTCACCGCCGATGAGCTCGTGGCCGTGGCCATGGCCCTTGTCACGCTTGCCTGAGGCCTCCGCCGTGCTCCTGGTGTTCCCATGAGCCCAACGCGCACGCGCGCAAGCCTTCCCGTGGCCCCTAGCACCGTGCTCGTCGAGAACCCGAACGTGCTTCCGTCGTAGCTCGTCGCCGGCGTCTTTTCCGGCCTCCCGAGCTGCGGCCGATGCCACCATTCAACGCGGCGCACGACGCTCGTTCGAACGGACCCAACCGCGCGCCTAACGGCGCTGCAGAACGCTTTTCCAACGAGGCCAAGTGCCCTTCGCCATGTTTTCGTGCTCACCGGCGTTCAGCCGCCTGCCGACCGACGTGGCAAGGCCAGGCCCCACCTCTGGGTGGCTGACCGTGGGCCCCACGGGTCCCAGTTGATTGGGTTCACCCAGTCAAGTGCTGACAGGACTGCCCAGTGAGACTGACGTGTGGGCCCCACTTGTTTAAAATGTTTTAAAAATAAATAATTTTGCTAATTAAAATCTGTTAATTAATTAGTAATTAGTTAGTCACTGACACCGGGGGCCCACCCCTCTAATTAGCCTGTTAGTTTAGTTTAAATTACTGTTAGACTAACAGAGGCTGACATGTGGGTCCCACTAGACCCACAAGTCAGGTTTGACCCTGGTCAGCGAGTCTGTTGACTGCTGACGTCATCCCCACGCAATGCTGACGTCATAATGAATTTATGTTAAATTGAGTAATTCTAGAAAATACTTTAATCTTTAAAAATTCGTAGAAAATAAACCGTAGCTCGGATCGAAAAACTTTATATATGAACGTTGCTCAGAACGACGAGAAAAATCCGAATATGCAGTCCGTTTACCTGTTAGATGCCTCTAACTAGCTAAACATGGAACATCCCCCCTCCGGTCATCTGTCTCACACATGTCCGGAACTGGGAAAACATTCCTGGTTGAATTCCCCCTTCACCTATATCGTGTAGCCATACGTTAGGTCACACCCGACACATCATATTGCCTTGTTATTCTTTGTGATGCTATCTTGCTTTATATTTATTGTTTCTTCCCCCTCTTCTCTCCGGTAGACCCAAAGACTGATGTTGCCCCTTTGATCGACTACGTCGACGACGATGCCGGTGTCAAAACCGGAGGATCTCGGGTAGGGGGTCCCGAACTGTGCGTCTAAGGTCGATGGTAACAGGAGACAGGGGACACAATGTTTACCCAAGTTCGGGCCCTCTCTATGGAGGTAATACCCTACTTCCTACTTGATTGATCTTGATGAATATGAGTATTACAAGAGTTGATCTACCACGAGATCATAATGGCTAAACCCTAGAAGTCTAGCCTGTATGACTATGGTAATGGGTATCTCCCTTCCGGACTAAACCCTCCGGTTTATATAGACACCGGGGGGATCTAGGGTTACATAGAGTCGGTTACAAAGAAAGGAATCTACATGGTCGATCGCCAAGCTTGCCTTCCACGCCAAGGAGAGTCCTATCTGGACACGGGTACAATCTTCGGCCTTCGTGTCTTCACAGCCCATCAGTCCGGCCCATGGATAACAGGCCGGACGCCCGAGGACCCCTTAGTCCAGGACTCCCTCAGTAGCCCCCGAACCAGTCTTCAATAACAAGGTGTTCGGCACACAGGTTGTCTTCGGCATTGCAAGGCGGGTTCTTCCTCTGATGACTTCTAGGTAATGTATTCGGCCTTTGATTCAATGTTGCTCCCCTCGGCTTCTGTGCGTTAATAACTTCGTCTTCCACGTGTCGAGCAAATGAGGAAGGTCAGGGTGTTTTTGCAAATAACACCCTAGCCCGGCAAGAAAGAGTGTCTATTAAAGAGATAGGATCTCAGATCCTCTCGGCACCACACAGAGAAAATCCTCAGAGACTGCCAGGAAAGACCATTCCAACATGGCTAACATTCCCAGCTCCTCTTCCTGTTCCAACCTAGAGAGAGGCGAGTGGGAGAGGTGCGCTGTGTCCCACAGCCAATTGGAGAAGTTGCAAACGAAGGGATTTCTCCCTCCTGCAGATCTGGTCCCTATTCGAGCAGGATTGGCCTTCTTCAATGGCAAAACCCAGACGGAGGATTTCCCCAATCCGTCTGCGGGAGAACGAGTGTGCTTCGTCCCCTATCTGCTGAGGGGCGTGGGATTTCCAATTCACCCATTCCTCCGAGGGCTTCTTGAGTATTATGGCCTCCAGCTGCACAATTTTACTCTAGCCTCCGTCCTGCACATTGCGGGTTATGTCGCTTTATGCGAACTATTCCTGGGTTGTGAGGCCCATTTTGATCTGTGGAGAAAGTTGTTTTGCCTTGTCCTGCGCAACCACGAGGGATCGATATTTGAAGTGGGCGGGGCCGAAATATGGCGAATTGCTGTGACCGGATACCTATCCGGCACACCGAAGAAAGCTTCCGAAGAGTGGACCTCCGAGTGGTTCTACATTGATGACGTCATACTTCCAGATCCAGTCCGGAGAGGTCTCCCCGAGTTTGTGAGCGTTCCTCTGAAGAAGCGCCACAGCTGGCGCCCTCAGAGCCTCGAGGAGGAAGATAGTGCGGAAGTTTGCCAACTCCTGTGCAAGATCAGGACACTTGCCCAGTCCGGGTATACGATAGTCGAAGTGATGGCGACTTCCATAGTACGGGGAGTTCAGCCACTCCAATACAGAGGACTTCCCATGTGGAATTACAATGGGGAAGATGACACCTCCCGCTGCGGCAGGAAAGGTCTAGACACCCCTGCCGCCCTAGCCAAAATATTGGCCGAACTGTTCAAGGGTGAGGAAGAGGAGTTCCTGCGCATCACACACAGAGAAGGATATTCCATGTACAATCCTCCTAGCTAGGTTAGCCCCCAACCTTTTGCTCCACTCATTCCCCTCCCTGAGCTTTGTTCATTGAAATATTAACCCGTCCATTTGTAACAGCATTGGCGAAAGATTTCCGAGGGGCTTCACAGACCCGCCCCGCAGCCCGAGGGCCACAATCGGAACCTTGACCCTGGATTCGAAGAGGATCCGGATATATTCATGGTGCTCGAGAATGGCGTGTTTTATCAGGCGAGCTACGACGGCACCGAAGTGCCCATCATCGCTGATTACCCTGGTCTTCTCCTCGCTTCGCACGTAAGTAGTCAGGAGACGTCTCCCCCAAAAGGGTTCCCTCATTCCGCCTCACCCACCGCACTGTCTCGTGCTTCGAAGGGGAGGCGTTCTACCGTGCTACTCCAGGAGCGACTCCGAAGAGAGCGGCTCCCGCACCAGGCAAGCCTTTGAAGAGGAAGGCAAACAAAGACTCAGTCGGGCCCTCGTCAAAGAGGTATGGGTTTGCAAATATGTTTTTAATATTCGCATCCAACCGTGACTTTCATGTTCGTCCTGTATCAGGAAAAGAGTCCGCCGGACTGTGTCCGGGGGTCCAGTCAGTAATACTCCCAGCAGCCAAGATCCAACCTCAGCCGAGGGGACGGGGGCCGATATGGGAGTGACGCCGGACTGTCCTTCGGCCGAGGGCTCGGAAAATATGTCCGTTACCAACTCGGAAGTGGAGAGCGCCATGAATCATCGGCGCCGGAGGGCCATTTTACGAGACCCCCGCTTTTCGAAAGAGCCGTTTAATGCCTTCAGCTCGGCTGATGCGTACATCCGAGCTGCTCGAGATGGGCTTAGCAGAGCCACAAAGCAGCATTTAAAAGATGTGCAGGTAAGTTTACTGTGTCTCAGTATGATAGCCGTATGCCAGTAGCCCCCGAGACTTAAAGTAGTTGGGACAACTGATTTGAGGATTGCTGCATGACCAGGTTCTGTTGGAGAAGAACGATGTGCTAGCCCAAGAGCTAGAAAAGTGTCGGACGCAGTTAAACGTAGTGACCGCCGAACTGGAAAAATCCAAAGCGGTGCGGTAATATTTCCCTCCATCGAGAAACAGTTATTGCATAGCGACCATGCTAATACTGCAGCTTCATCTCATAGCAGGATCATCGGATCAATTGGAGGAAAAAGAGTCGAAAAGACTGCTTGCCGCAGGCGAGCGCGTTTTGACCCGTGTCACATAGGAGAAAAACAAACTCCAGGATGCAAACACCCAGCTGGGCGAAGAGCTGAAGGATGTGTGGGCCCAGCTAGCCGACTCCGTAAAGGAGAACAAAAAACTACGAGGCGGCATATTCAGTATGTGGCCGTATTTACCTTATAACAGTTTGGAAGTAAAAGTAGCTGATATAGTTGTGATTGCAGGTATATTGACGGGCCGTCCCGAAGAGGAGGTGTCCGAATCATCAAGTGACCTTCTGCAAGGGCTGTCGCAGTTGCACGAGCAAGCTCGGCAGACAATGTGGAGTGTAGCCAAGGCCTTATGGCCATTCGACTCCCCTCCAGGGAGTATGGAGAAGCTTGTAGAGCTGTTCAAGGGAGCGCGGCGGCGTATCCGACTATGGAAGATATCGGCCTGCCGAGAGGGTGCGCGAGAGGCCTGGGCCATGGTAAGAACACGATATACCAAGCTGGATCGGAATCACATGGCCCGGGTCGGACCGCTAGGGTCAAATGGGGAAGAAATTTCCGTTAGTTTAGCATATGACCAAGTAGAGGTGGCCTCTAAATATTCCCAACAGGATTGTAAGTTAGACCGCCTGTTGGACGGTATAGAGGAGGAAGCGTTTGAGTCCAAGTGACTATGTACTTTCCTTGACATATGTAGCTCTAGCTGAATTGTATAGCATTTGTCATGGCAGACCTTTTCACCTCAACCTTCGGACCCGAAGGTGTGGAGTGTTTCCGAATAGCAGCTCGGCCGAATAGACCAGGGTATGTGTGGAAACTAGGCGTAGGGGTCATAGTTGCTTGAACAGACAAGTTGTATCCGACTAGTTATGTTATATTACATTGAGATTGTAAGAAACATCTTCCAGAGAGAATAGTTCCGTTAAGGGTTCCTTTCCCTGGGTGTGCATGCATCTATGTGCATGTCCGGACTATGATGAAAAAATCACAGTATGTATAACTTCTGGGGGTTCATAATGGGGCGAGTGCAAAAACATCTTTAGTTCACCGACCGAATATTCCCTTAAGAACGCTAGCTTTCGGCTTCACCCAGTCTGAGGTACACATCCGGATCACCCGGCAGTAACAATCGCAGAGGTGCTCCCTTTATGCCCTAGCCGAACTAACGGGAATGTAGGGCATAAGTACAGGAGCCAGGCAACCCAGCTTGGCCAAAACTTAAGTCATATCGATGCATATAATGGCGAAGAAAAGGTACATATGGGAGAAAACGCATATGTGATGAGCTTAATGCTTCGGAAAATAGAAATAGCAAGCTTCTGTCCAAGAAGCCCCCAGGTATGATAGACGTACATACTTAAAGATGTATGCGTCGGGGGTGCACGGTGTAACCGCACGAAAGCCTTTAAGGCTAAAGGAAAAAACGAAAAGAGATAAAAAATGATGAAAGCAATAAGAGGAAGGAGACGAATAAAGAGTTCGGCGCTAGGCATAGAATCTTCTGAGTCTGGCCGCGATCCAGGGATTCGGCTCTAGTCGATTGTCTGACGCATCACGCAAGCGGTACGCTGCTCCAGTGAGAACTTCGTCGATGATGAAGGGACCCTCCCACTTGGGCTTGAGTTTGTCCTTTTTCTTCTCCGACAGGCATAGAACGAGTTCGCCGACGTTGTAAGTTTTGGCCCGCACTTCTCTGCTTTGATACATGCGAGCCTGCTGTTGATAAAGTGCAGAACGGGCTTCTGCGACGTTGCGCACCTCCTCCAGGGCGTCTAAG
Organism: Triticum aestivum; assembly: GCF_018294505.1. Lineage (NCBI taxonomy): Eukaryota > Viridiplantae > Streptophyta > Magnoliopsida > Poales > Poaceae > Triticum > Triticum aestivum. Next base: position 350,826,431 of record NC_057802.1, on the reverse strand, counting down.
CTGTCCTGCCGATCAAGCTCGGCCTCTCTCTCTTCGTACATGCGCACTCGAGGTGAGTCATGAATAATGTCGCAGGGTAATACTGCCTCTGCGCCGTACACCATGCAAAAGGGGGTGTATCCGGTTGTGCAATTTGGCGTGGTCCGTAGCCCCCAGAGTACGGAGTCGAGCTCCTCAACTCAGTGCTTGTCTGATTCCTTCAAGACCGCACTAGTCTGGGTTTAATGCCGCTCATAATAAGACCATTGGCTCATTCGACTTGGCCGTTTGTTTGTGGATGATAGACAGAGGCGTAATGAGCTTGATTGCCAGATTAGTGCACCAGTTTTTCACTTCGTCAGCTGTGAAATTGGAGCCGTTATCAGCGATGATGCTGTGCGGAACACCATAACAGTGTACGACGCTGGATATAAAGTCTATTACTGGCCCGGACTCGGCCGTTTTAACTGGTCTGGCCTCTATCCACTTGGTGAATTTATCCACCATGACTAGCAAATATTTTTTCTTATGGCTTCCTCCTTTAAGGGGTCCAACCATATCCAGTCCCCAGACCGCAAAAGGCCAAGTGATGGGGATTGTTTGTAGGGCGGTGGGGGGCATATGGCTTTGGTTGGCGTAGAGTTGGCATCCAACGCAACGTTGGACAAGGTCCTGTGCATCCGCTCGGGCCGTCGGCCAATAGAACCCTGTACGGAAGGCCTTGCTAACAAGGGCCCGAGTTGCAGCGTGGTGCCCGCTGAGACCGACATGAATCTCAGCCAGGCGCTGCCGCCCCTCCTCCTCAGAGATACATCTTTGAAGGACTCCGGTGGCGCTTTTCTTATAGAGCTCTTCGTCATGAACCTTGTAGGCCTTCGAACGCCGGACAATGCGGCGGGCCTCATTCTGGTCCTCGGGAACCTCCTTCCTGTTAAGGTAGGCTAGGAAGGGTTCGGTCTATGGGGCAATGACTGCCATGATGAGATGCCCCGACAGTGTTATTTCGGTGGCTGAGCCTCCGATGATGTCGGTGTTTTCGGAGTCTGGGGTTATGTTCGGATCTGGACTAGTGTTGCCGTTTTCCCCCTGCCACTCCACGGATGGCTTAAAAAGACTTTCCAGAAAGATATTAGGTGGGACGGGGTCGCGCTTAGCACCGGTATGAGTAAGAACGTCCGCCGCTTGATTACTTTCTCGAGCCACATGATGGAACTCGAGCCCCTCGAACCGGGCCGACATTTTTATGACGGCATTACGATAAGCTGCCATCTTCGGATCTTTGGTGTCTAAGTCTCCATTTATTTGAGATATTGCAAGGTTTGAGTCCCCGCGCACTTCTAGGCGTTGTATGCCCATGGAGATAGCCATCCGGAGACTATGCAATACGTCCTCGTATTCGGCTGCATTGTTGGAGTCTGTGTATAGTATTTGGAGTACGTATTGAATGACGTCTCTAGTAGGTGACGTTAAAACGATGCACGCCCCTAGCCCTGCCAGCATTTTGGAGCCATCGAAATACATAACCCAATTGGAATATGTGCCGTACTCTTTAGGGAGTTCGGCCTTTGTCCATTTGGCGACGAAGTCAGCCAGTACTTGGGATTTAATAGCTCGACGTGGTTTGTATGTAATATCAAATGTAAGGAGCTCAATGGCCCATTTGGCAATCCGGCCCATGGCATCGCGGTTGTTTATAATGTCATTGAGTGGTACTTCGGAAGCCACCGTGATCGAACACTCCTGGAAGTAGTGACGGAGCTTTCGGGATGCCATGAAGACCGCGTATGCTATCTTTTGATAATGGGGGTATCGGGATTTGCATGGTGTAAGGACAGTGGATACGTAGTATACTGGCTTCTGAAGCGGGAATTTGTGTCTGTCCTGTTCTTGTTCAATGACGAGCACGTCGCTCACCACCTGGTGTTTTGCCGATATGTATAATAACATCGGTTCGCCGACGTTTGGCGCGGCCAGGATTGGATTGCTCGCAAGAAGGGTTTTTATTTCCTCCAGTCCGGCTGTTGCCGCGTCCGTCCACTCGAAGTGATCGGTTTGCCGTAGAAGGCGATAGAGTGGCAATGCCTTTTCTCCCAATCTGGAGATAAAGCGGCTTAGAGCTGCCACGCAACCCGCGCGCTTTTGGACTTGTTTAAGGTCTGTTGGCATAGCCAATTGTGACAGAGCTCGGATTTTGGCTGGATTTGCTTCAATTCCTCTTTTTGAAACGATGAAGCCTAGCAGTTTTCCAGCGGGGACGCCGAAAACGCACTTTTCCGGATTGAGCTTAATGTCATACGCGCGGGGGTTATCAAATGTGAGACGTAAATCGTCTATTAGTGTTTCGACGCGCCTAGTTTTGATGACGACATCGTCCACATAAGCTTCAACTGTCTTGCCGATCTGCTTTTCCAGGCATGTTTGTATCATGCGTTGGTATGTGGCGCCGGCATTCTTGAGCCCGAAGGGCATGGTGTTGAAGCAGAATGGCCCATATGGGGTGATGAATGCTGTTGCAGCTTGATCAGAATCCTTCATTTTGATTTGATGGTATCCGGAATATGCATCAAGGAAACACAGTGAGTCGTGTCCTGCGGTAGCATCAATGATTTGGTCAATGCGGGGGAGGGGGAAGGGATCCTTAGCACAAGCTTTATTGAGGTCTTTAAAATCGACGCACAACCGCCAGGATTTGTCCTTCTTTGGTACCATCACCAGGTTTGCCAGCCAGTCCGGATGTTTTATTTCTCTGATGAATCCGGCCTCAATTAGCTTGGCCAGCTCCTCCCCAATAGCTTGGCGTTTGGGCTCGAAAAAGCACCACAGTGCTTGTTTGACTGGTTTGTATCCCTTTAAGATATTAAGGCTATGTTTGGCCAGCTCACGTGGGATTCCAGGCATGTCAGAGGGGTGCCAGGCGAATATATCCCTGTTTTCGCGAAGGAAATCCCTTAGTGCGATGTCGACCGTTGGGTCTAGTTGTGCTCCAATAGATGCTGTCTTCTTGGGGTCCGTCGGGTGGACCTGGAATTTGACTATTTCTTCTGCTAGTTTGAAGGAGGTGGATTTGGGTCGTTTGTCTAAGATCACATTGTCCCTATCCACCGTGGAGCGCAGTGCGGTTAATTCTTCGACCGCGAGGGCTTCAGATAATGCCTCAAGGGCCAGGGATGCGGGTTTTTTCGGCGCGGAGTGTTATGTCCGGATCACTGGCAAGAGTGATTATGCCATTGGGCCCAGGCATCTTACGCTTCATGTACCCGTAATGAGGTATAGCTTGGAAGCGTGTAAAAGCATCTCACCCTAACAGGGCGTGATATCCACTGTTAAAAGGGGCCAATTGGAAGGTTATTTCTTCGGACCGATAATTCTCCGGCGTGCCGAATACCATGTCAAGTGTGATTTTTCCCGCACACTATGCCTCCCGACTGGGAATGATTCCTCGGAAGTTTGTGCTATTTTGCTTGATGCGGTTGCTGTCTATTTCCATTTTGTGGAGTGTATCCTCATAAATGAGGTTTAGCTCGCTGCCACCATCCATAAGGACCTTGGTGAGTCGAAAGCCGTCCACGATAGGACTGAGGACTAATGCGGCTGGCGCTCGGAATGTCCTATATTTTGGTTCATCACCGGCATTGAAGGTTATAGCCGTGTCATTGCAGGGGTTTATTGCGGCGATTTGGCAAACTTCGGTGAGGTCGCGAAGTGCCCTTTTGCGCTTATTATTTGAGGCGAATGTCTCGAAGACCGTCAATACTCTGGGGTCATCGTCTTCAGGAGGGTATTGCCCTGGGGTGTCTTTGGTAAGGATGTCCTCGCCGCTCTTGGCTACCTGCCGGAGTATCCAACATGCTCTAAGGCTGTGGCTTGATATGGTGTCTGGTGTTATGTGAAGTTTGCATGGCCCATCGAGCCATCCTTCCAAGACGGTTCCATGACGCATAGTGGGTTTATATTTCTTTGTTATTGGACTGGGCGTGCCACGAGGTTGCGCCCTTTTCGCCTGAACGAGGGGATGTATGGGGACCGATGGTTCCCAGCGAGCTGCCTGGGTTTTCCAGGCGCTTTCCATTGCGCTGTACTTCTGGACGATAGTCGCTAAGTCAGCGAAGTGTAGTATGCGACGGCGGTTGATGGCGTTGAGAATTCCTTCGTCCGCGTAATTGTTGCAGAACGCTGATATCGCGTCCTCGTCGCGGCAATCTTTGACCTTGTCTTTGACAAGGAGGAATCTGGCCCAAAAGTGGTGGACTATTTCCTGAGACTGATGTTGTATGCTCATGAGAGCACTTATGTCTGGGTGGGTGGGTGGAATTAAATCCGGTCCCTGACCAGATCAGTTATCCGGAGTCTGAAGATCTTCCAGACTCAACAGTCCAGGCTCCGGAGTATCTTCTGATTGCTTAGGGCCGCCGTCTGATTCTATGTTCGGAGGGCCGGTCGCTTCCTTTCGCTGGTGGGTATCCGGCTCTTCCGGGTCGGCGATCCGAACATAGTCCGTCTTTGATATAGTGGAATATTCGCCGTCCCGCTCCTCGACTACCGCTATCTGGTGGGTGACCGGTGGAGATTTGATTTCTCCTTGATCGGTTTTAAGCCCGATCCGATTGTAATCTGTGGCAATTCCCAAGGCGGCGATGCGATCTAGGAGCTCGTTTAAGGACGAAAACTCTACCGGATCCATCTGCTTGGAGTGTTCGGAGTTGATACGAAGGGGATTTTTGATGGCCCAAGAGGTCATTGTTGGCTCAACGGCCGAACGGGCGATCGTGGTAAAGCCGCCCAGCCGGAGGGTTTGGCCCGAGGCCAGTACTCCTCCGGAGGTGATATTGTCTTTAAGGGCAAGGCGAGTCATCGATCCTGTCGTCGACGTCACAGTGGAACTCTCAATGAAAGCATCAATGTCGGTGTCAAAACCGGCGGATCTCGGGTAGGGGGTCCCGAACTGTGCGTCTAAGGTCGATGGTAACAGGAGACAGGGGACACGATGTTTACCCAGGTTCGGGCCCTCTCTATGGAGGTAATACCCTACTTCCTGCTTGATTGATCTTGATGAATATGAGTATTACCAGAGTTGATCTACCACGAGATCATAATGGCTAAACCCTAGAAGTCTATCCTGTATGAGTATGGTAATGGGTATCTCCCTTGCGGACTAAACCCTCCGGTTTATATAGACACCGGGGGGATCTAGGGTTACATAGAGTCGGTTACAAAGAAAGGAATCTACACAGTCGATCGCCAAGCTTGCCTTCCACGCCAAGGAGAGTCCTATCCGGACACGGGTACAATCTTTTTTTTGAGCAATTACGGGTACAATCTTCGGCCTTCGTGTCTTCACAGCCCATCAGTCCGGCCCATGGATAACAGGCCGGACGCCCGAGGACCCCTTAGTCCAGGACTCCCTCAGACGACACTTCTTCCTTTTCAGCAGAGCTTCCAGGCAAGCCCCCCTTTGATCATCCCGATATCGCCCATTCCATTCTCTCATGCTTGCATTAGATTTTGCTACTGTAATTATTTGCTCCTATTCCGATGCATAACCTGCTTTTGTATCTAATGTTGTACCTTACCTGCTTATCCTAAACTACTTAGCATAGGTTGGTTAGTGATCCATCAGTGACCCCCACCTTGTCCTTGTTATCCCTGCTTCATCATTGAAGACCCGATCAACGGGATCGAAGACCAGGCCCCGGCACCGCACATCAGTTTCCCCTTAGTTGCTCGACACTACTAGGTTACTATCGAGTGCCGAGGGTGAGACCTCATCAGGACTTCTGATGTTAACCCTGTAGTGTAGCTATTCGGTCGTGGTCATCGAGGGTGATTCCGCCTTAACCACTTCCGATACGACTTTGTCCTGCAACCCCTCAAGTGTGAACCTCGAGGGTGGTTCCTCTTACGTTCACCTTGATGATTACATCGAGTGGAATCCATCGAGGGTGGTTACTCAGGGTTCCGCTTGGCATTAGACACACAGTTACTATGGTTGCTATGACTTTACACTGAACCATGTTACTAAAGACGGGTCGGCCCTAAGGGGTACCCGCGCAAGCTTAATTGCGAGTGATGTGGAGTCGGGTTGACCTGGAAGGTGCCCGCGAGATAATTACGAGGCGTGGCCGGGTATTCTTAGCCCTTGCCGCAAGTCCTCGAGACAAGGCGACGGGGTCACATTGACCGTGAGTCTCTGCTCGTTACCGCGTGCTCCTAATCCACTACGATTTGGATATTTGATCCTAGGGGCCTCTGGCCTGTTAGCACTAACCATCACGTGGGCATGGTATGGGTGTTCTGCGTCGTATGCATCAGCTAAAGCTTAATAGACGTCATGCGACTGAGCGGCGCACACCGAGTTGGACTGGTAAGCACCTGCCTTTTTAAGGAGGTAGCTAGGTCTGCTCACCGGCCGCCCACGCAACGTGCATGAGTTCCCAGGGCGATGGCCCAAGACCCCTGGGGGCATAGGTCTAGTCCGGCGTGCTGACCTCTCTATTAAGCCTAGGTCGGGTTGCGGCGTATTGTTTGGCCGAGGCCGGGCATGACCCAGGAAAGTGTGTCCGGCCGGAGTTAATCGAGCATGGTGGGTAAGTTGGTGCACCCCTAGAGGGAAGAAAACATCTATCGATAGCCTGTCCTTCGGTAACGGACACTTGGAGTTGTATCCCGATCGATACAACTAGAACTGGATGCTGAGGCATGATTTGGATATGTTGCTTCGCGAGTCGAGAAAGGATCCCGGAGCGTTGATACAATAACATAAATATGACTTATGTTATACTACTCTACTCCCTCCTGTTGCTGCAAGATGGTGATTTCCAGAAGATGCTAGTCTTCGATAGGACTAGCTTCTCCCCCTCTTATTCTGGCATTCTGCAGTTAGTCCACAGATACTACCCCTTTCATTGATACCGATGCATAAGTAGTGTAGATCCTTGCTTGCGAGTACTTTGGATGAGTACTCACGGTTGCTTTGCTACCACTTTTCCCCCTTCTTTCTTCTTTCTGGTTGTTGCAACCAGATGGTGGAGTCCAAGAGCCAGATGCCACCACCGACGACTACTACAACCCCGAGGGTGCCTACTACTACGTGGAGGCCGCCGACGACCAGGAGTAGTTAGGAGGCTCCGAGGCAGGAGGCCCTGCCTTTTCGATAATGTTGCTTTTGTGCTAGCCTTCTTAAGGCAAACTTGTTTAACTTATGTCTGTACTTAGATATTGTTCCTTCCGCTGACTCGTTTGTATTCAAGCTGATGTATTCAAGCCCTCGAGGCCCCTGGCTTGTAATATAAAGCTTATATTATTTTAATTTGTGTCTAGAGTTGTGTTGTGATATCTTACCGTGAGTCCTTGATCTTGATCGTGCACATTTGCGTGTATGATTTGTGCACAATTGAATTGGGGGTGTCACAAGTTGGTATCAGAGCCGACTGCCTGTAGGTAGCCCCCCTTCCAACTCCTTGGCCGAAGTCGAGTCTAGTCACTACAAAAACTTTTACTAACATGGCTATGTGTCTTACGGGCCCACGTCACCATTGGGTGGTATTAGGATCTTTTATTCCTCTTCTGTACTCTGGGACTCTGATCTCTCTTCTATTCGGTTTAAAGATTTTGCTAACTCTAACTCTAGGGTCTCGTAACTACTTTCTCCCGGAGAGCCCCTCGGTCCAGATGATCGCTTGGTGCACCAGAAGATTCCGAAGATACTCTCCGATGTTCTCTCAAGACCTTGTGCCCACCGACTTTGCAATTCTCTACCACCGTTATATCCTTATGGATAATTACTTAAACCTGTCGTTCATACATTCACCCCAATTGCTCTTGTTATTACAAGATACCCTAAAGTACTCTTCGATATTTTGAATATTCTGAAAATCCGTTGTGCCATAGCCTTCAGCTCCTTTTCACATGAATACACCTATGAATAATTCCTCACACTTACCGGTGATCCGTTCATCCCCAGTTGTTCTTGTGTTTCACAATAGTCTTCGAAATACTATTTGGTATTCTAGAAATCCTCAGTAGCCTATTGCTCCTGAAGTTCTTGCCTTCCTACGTTAAGGTTAATTCCTTATGTCTAGTAATCTTCGTTGGCATCCTTTGTCATCGTCATATTGAGCATTTGATTCGATGTGTTCGTGAATGCTTGCAATGATCAGTCGCAACTAGAATTCTTCCCTCCAGCTCAGACGTCTTTCCAAACATGAGCTGATTCTCGGCAAATCAAACCTTGATTGATTGCCCATCTAATTCTATTCTACTTACTCCTCTTTGGATCAGAGCATCTGCTTCTGATCCTCCGATGTGGAAATCATAATTCCTTTGAATTTAAGCATCGAATTGTTCAGATGTTTTCATAATCCGACGACTTTGCATCTTTCTTCCTCTGTTTGAGTACCGATACTCCCCTCAGATCCTTTGTTGACCACCTGATCCTTTGGTGGGTTATGACCCAATAGTTCCTTCGTAAATCCGACCCCTTTACGAATTCTTCCCGTGATACATATTGCCTTTGGCAAACCCTGCTCTACCTTCGAGCTTGTGTTATTTACTCTTGAAGATTGTGGTGTATGTTCCTAATATGCCCCGATGGGTTGAACCTATGCCTTCCCTAACCTGTGTGGACCTGAAGGTTATGCAGGTTATACTCTACTGGCGTTTCGTCAGATAAAATTTTAACACTTCAACTTCATCGAAAACGAGAAGTGAATGGAAGGTTATGCATTGAAGAAGTGGGAGTCAACCTTGAACTTTGTGTTCATGCCCATGGAGATGATGTAGGTCCTATCATGGAAGCTTCTTGTAATAATAACCATTTCCTTGATATAATATCATCTGGTATCTGTGAATTTATCCTTTGCAAACCGTGGTTCCGACCATGATTGTTCTCCTTTGATTCTATTTCTCGAACAAGTTAAAGTACTTGTCTTCTGCAGATCATTTCACCTGTCAAGCATCTATTCTACTCTACCTTCAAGTATTACCCTCTGGTATCTCGAGAATATCAAAGAACTGTGTTGCTTCCTATGAGTCTTCATCTAGTATTGCTTCTCACCGATTTCAGATTTCCCCTGGGTTTTTGAGTTATTAGTCACTCGAGAACACCAATAAGTGAATCCATTACGCACTCTGATTCAATAATTCTTAAGTCATTCCTAGCCTGATCGGCTATATCATTATCGTGTTAAATTTTAACTGTGCTACCTGGTCCGTTTTCCCGGAGCACAATTTTCGACATTGAGCTAAGCTTCCGTCAATCTTCCTCGTCCTATCACTTCTCCTTGAACATGAAGCTTAATGTCGAGTTCGTGTCGTACCCGTGGATCCAATAACCTTTCGCTTCATCATTCCTTTGACTTGATGTCATCGTCGATCAATTACGTCTTCATTAAATCTCTCGACAAATGTGTCATGATCATCATCAACATTCTGAGCTCTTCCAAGATATCAATTGAATTCATGATGAGAAATACCATCCTTGCCCCTCGATGATTTGTGTTATCATTGACAACATTCTTGCCCCCACCCCCAACACAAACTTGTTCATATTGATTTTGGCATTACATACTTTTGACATGTCGATGGATTGCTGCTGAACCCATCGGCCACATCCTCATCTTTCAATGATGAAATGGTACGAACTATTCTAGCAGTTCCCGCAGGATCCTTTGTGAATTCAAAAGTCTGACTTTTACCTGATGACCATGTCAATGATATCCCGAAGCATGTCTGTGGTACTCCGATCGTCAACAAGAACATTGGAAGCGCACTGCTAAATGTTTCTTGATCGATTATCCATACCCTATTGTATGGGTAACAACATGAACTCCCTCGCCCCTTTACCTAGTTGGTTAGCTACTTACTCTCCTGCCATGGATATCTTCCTCTGCTTGTCCTTGGGAAGGGAATACTCCTTACAATTGTGTTTAAACACATTTTCCTTTCTATTGTTCTGATTAAACTAACAATCATATTTTCCCCTTCCATTGTTTTGTTTAACCTTTGTTATGATTCATGAGATCTAAGTAGTAATAGTTCCCTGCTTATGTAAACACCTCGGTGCACAATTTGGCAGTAAGACCCTGTTATTATTGTTGTTGACATTCCGGTAACCACCGATGGACGAGAACTTTGCCTATTGGTCCGCCTCGTTTCAACGAGCAGGAAAATGGTTCTCTTCGTCCCTCGCCCTTGGTACCAGTGTTGTTGCCAACATAACTGACAGGCTATCCTCTGACATGCCTTGCTAACATGACTGTGCAAGATGTCAGCACCCTTCCTACTTTTTAACCCACATGGTGTGCCCATAACCCACAGTTCCACAGGATCGAAACTTGACTCTCCTGTACAACCTTGATTCTGAACTATACTTTACACTTGGCTTTGTATGTATTTTACGAGCCACCTTCCCTCACTTATTCTATTCCGGTGTCAGACGCGATATTTATTTCGTTGCTCTGAGCCCCTCTCACCCTCTGTTTCAGGCATCGAACATTTGCCTATGGCTTGAAAATTCTCATTGCCTACTTTAATTCTCTCAATGTTTTATTGAGTTTCAACTCGAGAGATACTTCTGCCTCATTCCATGAATTGTTCACCAGATAATTAAGCCTATAAGGGTCAGTTCTTCCGAAGTTACTCTTTACTTTCCCACTTAAATCTCGGGACGAGATTTCTTGTAGTGGAGGAGATTTGTAACACCCCCAGTGTCATGCTACAGTAATCCCCTGTTAATGGTGCCATGTCATCATGTTACTGTTGCTAATCTTCACTTGATCCAAATCACAATTCAAATTCAAATCCAATCTAAAGTAAAAAATTCATATTTGTCATACATGAAATCTAAAATGTTCATCTTGTGGCAAATAATCCATAACAAATATTGGTGGTGAACCAACATTTTTGCAAGGTATTTAAATGGCCTAAACGAATTAAAGCAGTGGCTCAAACAATAGATTAAATGCCTTCTCAATTTATAAAAGTGGCAAACTTTTTCAAAAGCCTCACAATCTTTTTGTGGAAGTGCCAACTATTGCAATGTAATTATGTGGCCAAGTCCCACATTTTACACAATCCTTTTTGGCAGCTCAAACATTGCAAAAACATTTTTCTGTAAAAAGAAAGAGAAAAAGAAAGGAAAGAGGAGAAGAGAGAAGCCCCCTTGCCCCACTGGGCTTTATCCCACCCCAGCAAGTCGGCCCACCTTTCCCCGCGCGGTCGATCCCCTTTTTCACTGCTCCTTCGACCGGGGCGCGTCCCCGCCGGACCGGGTGCGCTGCCCCGTACTGCCACGTCGTCGGCGAGGGGATAAGGGTAGCCCCGACGCCTCGGGCTCCCTCCCCACTCGCCCACTTGCCCCCTCTCTCCCTCTTCGCTCTCTACCTCGCTCTCCAGATCCCCTTCCCACCTCAACTAAGCGCCGCCGTCGCCATGGCTGTGCCGTAGCCGCGGCCACCGCCCACCCCGTGCCTCACCAGCACGTGCACGAGACGCGCCGTCGACCTCTACCTCGACTACGCATCGCCATCGAGCTGGAGGAGCACCGCAGGCCGCGGATCGAGCCGCCCCCTTCCGCCTCGGTCGCCGGCGACCTTCCTCCTCTCCGACGCTCCTGCTGCTCCTAACCTTCCAAGGGTCACCGTTCGTGCCGCTAGGTGAGCTCCTCCATCTCCTGCTCCCCTCCTTTTAGCCTCTTCATGCACCGTAGCTAGCTGCTGCCGCGCCCGAGCCCTGTTCGCAGCCGACGAGCTCGTGGCCGTGGCCATGGCCCTTGTCACACTCGCTTGAGGCCTCCGCTGTGCTCCTGGTGTTCCCATGAGCCCAACGCGCATGCGCGTGAGCCTTCCCATGCCCCCTAGAGCCATTCTCATCGAGAACCTGAATGCGCTTCCGCCGTAGCTCGTCGCCGGCGTCTTTTCCGGCCACCCCAGCAGCGGTCGATGCCACCATTCGACGCGGCGCACGACGCTCGTTCGAACGGACCCAACCGTGCGCCGAACGGCGCCGTAGAACACTTTTCCGACGAGGCCGAGTGCCCTTCGCCGTGTTTTCATGCTCACCGGCGTTCAGCCGCCGGCCGGCCGACGTGGCAAGGCCAGGCCCCACCTCTGTGTGGCTGACCGTGGGCCCCACGGGTCCCACTAGATTGGGTTGACCCAGTCAACTGCTGACTGGGCTGCCCAGTGAGACTGACGTGTGGGCCCCACTTGTTTAAAATGTTTTAAAAATAAGTAAATTTGTTAATTAAAATCTATTAATTAATTAGTAATTAGTTAGTCACTGACACCGGGGGCCCACCCCTCTAATTAGCCTGTTAGTTTAGTTTAAATTACTGTTAGACTAACATAGGCTGACCTGTGGGTCCCACTGGACCCACAGGTGAGGTTTGACCCTGGTCAGCGAGTCTGTTGACTGCTGACATCATCCCCATGCAATGCTGACGTCATAATGAATTTCTGTTAAATTGAATAATTCCAGAAAATACTTTTATCTTTAAAAATTCATAGAAAATAAACCGTAGCTCGGATCGAAAAACTTTATATATGAAAGATGCTCAGAATGACGAGACGAATCCGAATACGTGGTCCGTTTACCTGTAAAATGCCTCTAACTAGATGAACATGGAACATCCCCCCTCCAGTCATTTGTCTGACACAGGTCCGGAACCGGGAAAATATTCCTGGTTAAATTCCGCCTTCACCTATATCGTGTAGCCGTACGTTAGGTCATAACCGGCACAACATATTGCCATGTTATGCTTTGTGATGCTATCTTGCTTTATATTTACTGTTTCTTCCCCCTCTTCTCTCCGGTAGACCCCGAGACTGATGTTGCCCCTGTGATCGACTACGTCGACGATGACACTTCTTCCTTTTCAGCAGAGCTTCCAGGCAAGCCCCCCCTTTGATCATCCCGATATCGCCCATTCCATTCTCTCATGCTTGCATTAGATTTCTCTACTGTAATTGTTTGCTCCTATTCTGATGCATAGCCTGCTTTTGTATCCACTGTTGTACCTTACGTGCTTATCCTAAACTGCTTAGTATAAGTTGGTTAGTGATCCATCAGTGACCCCACCTTGTCCTTGTTTCCCCTGCTTCATCATTGAAGACCCGATCAACGGTATCGAAGATCAGATCCCGGCACCGCACATCACTTTCCCCTTAGTTGCTCGACACTACTAGGTTACTATCGAGTGCCAAGGGTGAGACCTCATCAGCACTTCTGATGTTAACCCTGTCGTGTAGCTATTCGATCGTGGTCATCGAGGGTGATTCTACCTTAACCACTTCCGATACGACTCTGTCGTCCAACCCCTCAAGTGTGAACCTCGAGGGTGGTTCCTCTTACGTTCACCTTAATGATTACATCGAGTGGAATCCATCGATGGTGGTTCCTCAGGGTTCCCCTTGTCGTTAGACACATAGTTACTATGGTTACTATGACTTTACACTGAACCACATTACTAAAGATGGGTCGGCCCTGAGGGGTACCCGCGCAAGCTTAATTGCGAGTGATGTGGAGTCGGGTTGACCTGGAAGGTGCCCGCGAGATAATTACGAGGCGTGGCCGGGCATTCTTAGCCCTTGCTGCAAGTCCTTGAGACGGGGCAACGGGGTCACATCGATCGTGAGTCTCTGCTCGTTACCGCGCGCTCCTAATCCACTATGATTTGGATATTTGATCCGAGGGGCCTCTGGCCTGTTAGCACTAACCATCACGTGGGCATAGTATGGGCGTTCTGCGTCATATGCATTAGCCGAAGCTTAATAGATGTCATGCGACTGAGCGACGCATGCCGGGTTGGACTGGTAAGCACCTGCCTTTTTCAGGAGGTAGCTAGGTCTGCTCACTGGCCGCCCACACAATGTGCAGGAGTTCCCGGGGTGATGGCCCAAGACCCCTGGGAGCATAGGTTTAGTCCGGCGTGCTGACCTCTCCATTAAGCTTAGGTCGGGTTGCGGCGTATTGTTTGGACGAGGCCGGGCATGACCCAGGAAAGTGTGTCCGGCCGGAGTTAATCGAGCATGGTGGGTAAGTTGGTGCAGCACTGCAGGGAAGAAAATATCTATCGATAGCCTATCCTGCGGTAACGGACACTTGGAGTTGTATCCCGATCGATACAACTAGAACTCGATGTTGATGCATGATTTGGATATGTTGCTTCGGGGGTCGAGAAAGGATCCCGGAGCGTTGATACAACAACATAAATATGACTTATGTTATACTACTCTACTCCCTCCTGTTGCTGCAAGATGGTGGTTTCCAGAAGATGCTAGTCTTTGATAGGACTAGCTTCTCCCCCTCTTATTCTGGCATTCTGCAGTTAGTCCACAGATACTACCCTTTCATTGATACCGATGCATAAGTAGTGTAGATCCTTGCTTGCGAGTACTTTGGATGAGTACTCACGGTTGCATTGCTACCACTTTTCCCCCTTCTTTCTTCTTTCTAGTTGTTGCAACCAGATGGTGGAGTCCAAGAGCCAGATGCCACCACCGACGACTACTACAACCCCGAGGGTGCCTACTACTACGTGGAGGCCACTAACGACCAGGAGTAGTTAGGAGGCTCCTGCTACCTCTTGAGCACAACGTTGGTTTTCCCTTGAAGAGGAAAGGGTGATGCAGCAAAGTAGCGTAAGTATTTCCCTTAGTTTTTGAGAACCAAGGTATCAATCCAGTAGGAGGCCACGCACGAGTCCCTCACACCTACACAAACAAATATATCCTCGCAACCAACGCAATAAAGGGGTTGTCAATCCCTTCACGGTCACTTACAAGAGTGAGATCTGATAGATATGATAAGATAGTATTTTTGGTATTTTTATGATAAAGATGCAAAGGAAATAAAAAGGCAATAAAAATAGCTAAGTGTTGGAAGATTAATATGATGGAAAATAGACTCGGGGGCCATAGGTTTCATGAGTGGCTTCTCTCAAGAGCATAAGTATTACGGTGGGTGAACAAATTACTGTTGAGCAATTGACAGAATTGAGCATAGTTATGAGAATATGTAGGTATGATCATGTATATAGGCATCACGTCCGAGACAAGTAGACCGACTCCTGCCTGCATCTACTACTATTACTCCACACATCGACCGCTATCCAGCATGCATCTAGAGTATTAAGTTCAAAAGAACAGAGTAACGCTTTAAGTAAGATGACATGATGTAGAGGGATAAACTCATGCAATATGATATAAACCCATCTCGTTATCCTCGATGGCAACAATACAATACGTGCCTTGCTGCCCCTACTGTCACTGGGAAAGGACACCGCAAGATTGAACCCAAAGCTAAACACTTCTCCCATTGCAAGAAAGATCAATCTAGTAGGCCAAACCAAACTGATAATTCGAAGAGACTTGCAAAGATAACCAATCATACATAAAAGAATTCAGAGAAGATTCAAATATTGTTCATAGATAATCTTGATCATAAACCCACAATTCATCAGTCTCAACAAACACACCGCAAAAGAAGATTACATCGAATAGATCTCCACAAGAGAGGGGGGGAACATTGTATTGAGATCCAAAAAGAGAGAAGAAGCCATCTAGCTAATAACTATGGACCCGAAGGTCTGAGGTAAACGACTCACACATCATCGGAGAGGCTATGGTGTTGATGTAGAAGCCCTCCGTGATCGATGCCCCATCCGGCGGAGCTCCGGAAAAGGCCCCAAGATGGGATCTCATGTGTACAGAAGGTTGCGGCGGTGGAATTAGGTTTTTGGCTCCGTATATGGTAGTTTTGGGGTACGTAGGTATATATAGGAGGAAGAAGTACGTCGGTGGAGCAACATGGGGCCCATGAGGGTGGAGGGCGCGCCCAGGGGGGTAGGTGCGCCCCCTACCTCGTACCTTCCTGGTTGATGTCTTGACGTAGGGTCCAAGTCCTCTGGATCACGTTCGTTCCGAAAATCACGTTCCCGAAGGTTTCATTCCGTTTGGACTCCGTTTGATATTCTTTTTCTGCGAAACTCTGAAATAGGCAAAAAAAATAGCAATTCTGGGCTGGGCCTCCAGTTAATAAGTTAGTCCCAAAAATAATATAAAAGTGTATAGTAAAGCCCATTAACGTCCAAAACAGAATATAATATATAATGGAACAATAAAAAATTATAGATACGTTGGAGACGTATCAAGCATCCCCAAGCTTAATTCCTGCTCGTCCTCAAGTAGGTAAATGATAAAAACAAAATTTTTGATGTGGAATGCTACTTGACATAATTTCAATGTAATTCTCTTAATTGTGGTATGAATATTCAGATCCAAAAGATTCAAGACAAAAGTTAATATTGACATAAAAATAATAATACTTCAAGCATACTAACTAAGCAATTATGTCTTCTCAAAATAACATGGCCAAAGAAAGTTATCCCTACAAAATCATATTGTCTGGCTATGCTCTATCTTCACCACACAAAGTATTTAAATCATGCACAACCCCGATGACAAGCCAAGCAATTGTTTCATACTTTTGATGTTCTCAAACTTTTTCAATCTTCACGCAATACATGAGCGTGAGCCATGGACATAGCACTATATGTGGAATAGAATGGTGGTTGTGGAGAAGACAAAAAAGGAGAATATAGTCTCACATCAACTAGGCGTATCAACGGGCTATGGGGATGCCCATTAATAGATATTAATGTGAGTGAGTAGGGATTGCCATGCAACGGATGCACTAGAGCTAGAAGTATATGAAAGCTCAACAAAAGAAACTAAGTGGGTGTGCATCCAACTCGCTTGCTCATGAAGACCTAGGGCATTTTGAGGAAGCCCATCATTGGAATATACAAGCCAAGTTCTATAATGAAAATCTCCCACTAGTATATGAAAGTGATATCATAGGAGACTCTGTATCATGAAGATCATGGTGCTACTTTGAAGCACAAGTGTGGTAAAAGGATAGTAACATTGTCCCTTCTCTCTTTTTCTCTCATTTTTTTATTTGGGCCTTTTCTTCTCTTTTTTGGCCTCTTTTTTTATTTAGTCCGGAGTCTCATCCCGACTTGTGGGGGAATCATAGTCTCCATCATCCTTTCCTCACTTGGGACAATGCTCTAGAAAATGATGATCATCACACTTTTATTTACTTACAACTCAATACTTAGAACAAAATATGACTCTATTTGAATGCCTCCGGCGGTGTACCGGGATATGCAATGAATCAAGAGTGACATGTATGAAATAATTATGAATGGTGGCTTTGCCACAAATACGATGTCAACTACATGATCATGCAAAGCAATATGACAATGATGGATCGTGTCATAGTAAATAGAACGGTGGTAAGTTGCATGGAAATATATCTCGGAATGGCTATGGAAATGCCATGATAGGTAGGTATGGTGGCTGTTTTGAGGAAGGTATATGGTGGGTGTATGATACCAGCGAAAAGTGTGTGGTATTAGAGAGGCTAGCAATGGTGGAAGAAAGAAAAGTGCGTACACTCCATGGACTCAACATTAGTCATAAAGAACTCATATATTTATTGCAAAAATCTACAAGTTATAAAAGCAAAGTATTACGCGCATGCTCCTAGGGGGATAGATTGGTAGGAAAAGACCATCGCTCGTCCCCGACCGCCACTCATAAGGAAGACAATCAATAAATAAATCATGCTCCGACTTCATCACATAACGGTTCACCATACGTGCATGCTACGGGAATCACAAACTTTAACACAAGTATTTCTCAAATTCTCAACTACTCAACTAGCATGACTCTAATATCATCATCTCCATATCTCAAAACAATTATCAAGCATCTAACTTCTCATAGTACTCATAAGAATTTTTTTACTAATCTTGAATGCCTATCATAATTAAAGCAAATTACCATGCTGTTTTGTAGGACTCTCAAAATAATATAAGTGAAGCATGAGAGAACAATAGTTTCTATAAAACAAAACCACCACCGTGCTCTAAAAGATATAAGTGAAGCACTAGAGCAAAACTATATAACTCAAAAGATATCAGTGAAGCACATAGAGTATTCTAACAATTTTTGATTTATGTGTGTCTCTCTCAAAAGGTGTGTACGGCAAGGATGATTGTGGAAAACTAACAAACAAAGACTCAAATAATACAAGACGCTCCAAGCAAAACACATATCATGTGGTGAATAAAAATATAGCTCCAAGTAAAGTTACCGATGGAAGTAGACGAAAGAGGGGATGCCTTCCGGGGCATCCCCAAGCTTTGGCTTTTAGGTGTTCTTAGATTATCTTGGGTGCCATGGGCATCCCCAAACTTAGGCTCTTTCCACTCCTTGTTCCATAATCCATCAAATCTTCTACCCAAAACTTGAAAACTTCACAACACAAAACTTAACAGAAAATCTAGTGAGCTCCGTTAGCGTAAGAAAACAAAACACCACTTCAAGGTACTGTAATGAACTCATTATTTATTTATATTGCTGTTAAACCTACTGTATTCCAACTTCTCTATGGTTTATAAACTATTTTACTAGCCATAGATTCATCAAAATAAGCACACAACACACGAAAAACAGAATCTGTCAAAAACAGAACAGTCTGTAGTAATTTGTAATTAACACAAACTTCTGGAACTCCAAAAATTCAGAAAAAATAGGAAGACCTAGAAAATTTGTTTATTGATCAGCAGCAATTGGAATCAATATTTTATCACGTTCTGGTGATTTTTAACAATTATTTTCGTGAACAGAAAGTTTCTGCAATTTTCAGCAAGATCAAATAACTATCATCCAAGAAGATCCTATAGGTTAAACTTGGCACAACCACTAATTAAAACATAAAAACAAATTAAACCAGAGGCTAGACCGAATATCTATTCCTAAACAGAAAGAAAAAGCAAAAAAACTAAAAATAAAATTGGGTTGCCTCCCAACAAGCGCTATCGTTTAACGCCCCTAGCTAGGCATAAAAGCAAGGATAGATCTAGGTATTGCCATCTTTGGTTGGCAATCCATAAGTGGCTCTCATAATAGATTCATAAGGTAATTTTATTTTCTTTCTATGGAAGTGTTCCATGCCTGTCCTTAACGGAAATTGGAATCTAATATTTCCTTCCTTCATATCAATAGTTGCACCAATCGTTCTAAGGAAAGGTCTACCAAGAATAATAGGACATGAAGGATTGCAATCTATATCAAGGACAATAAAATCTACGGGCACATAATTCCTATTTGCAATAATAAGAACATCATTAATTCTTCCCATAGGTTTCTTAATGGTGTAATCCGCAGGGTGCAAGTTTAAAGAACAATCATCAAAATCATGGAAACCTAGCAAATCGCACGAAGTTTTTGGGATCGTGGAAACACTAGCACCCAAATCACACAAAGCATAGCATTCATGATCTTTAATTTTAATTTTAATAGTAGGTTCCCACTCATCATAAAGTTTTCTAGGGATAGAAACTTCTAACTCAAGTTTTTCTTCATAAGATTGCATCAAAGCATCAACGATATGTTTAGTAAAGGCTTTAATTTGACTATAAGCATGTGGATAATTTAGCACGGATTGCAACAAGGAAATACAATATATCAAAGAGCAATTATCATAATTAAATTCCTTGAAGTCCAAAATAGCGGGTTCATTAGTATCTAGAGTTTTGATCTCTTCAATCCCACCTTTACCAATTTTTGCATCAAGATCTAAAGACTCCGAATTTTTGGAATGCCTTCTAGGTAAAGGTGGATCATATTCAGTCCCATCATTATCAAGATTCATATTGCAAAACAAAGATTTAATAGGGGACACATCAATAACTTTTAGATCTTCATCTTTATTTTCATAGAAATTAGAAGAACACGCTTTCATAAAGCAATCTTTCTTAGCACACATCCTAGCGGTTCTTTCTTTGCACTCATCAATGGAAATTCGCATGGCTTTGAGAGACTCATTGATATCATGCTTAGGTGGAATAGATCTAAGTTTCAAAGAATCAACATAAAGAGAAATTCTATCAACGTTCCTAGCCAATTCATCAACTTTAAGCAAATTTTCTTCAAGCAAGGCATTGAAATTCTTTTGTGAATTCATAAACTCCTTAACACTAGTCTCAAATTCAGAAGGTATCTTATTAAAATTTCCATAAGAATTGTTGTAGGAATTACCATAATTATTAGAGGAATTACTAGGATACGACCTAGGATTAAAGTTTCCTCTATACGCGTTGTTACCAAAATTATTCCTACCAACAAAATTCACATCCATAGATTCATTATTATTCTCAATCAAAGTAGACAAAGGCATATCATTAGGATCAAAAGAAACACTTTTAGTAGCAAATAATTTCATAAGTTCATCCATCTTTCCACTCAAAACATTAATTTCTTCTATCGCATGCACCTTTTTATTAGTAGATCTTTCAGTGTGCCATTGAGAATAATTAACCATAATATTATCTAGGAGTTTAGTAGCTTCTCCTAAAGTGATTTCCATAAAAGTACCTCCCGCGGCCGAATCTAAAAGAATTTCTAGAAGCAAAATTCAATCCGGCATAAAACTTTTGTATAATCATCCAAAGATTTAAACCATGTTCATTAATTTCATCCTCTCCCAAGCTTGTGCAACATGTTCATGATCAAGTTTCTTAAAATTCATAATATCGTTTCTAAGGGAGATGATCTTAGCGGGAGGAAAATACTTAGATAAAAGCATCTTTGCAGTTATTCCAAGAATCAATACTGTTTTTAGGCAAAGATGAAACCAAGCTTTAGACGATCTCTAAGCGAAAAAGGAAATAGCTTCAATTTAACAATATCATTATCCACATCTTTCTTCTTTTGCATATCACCCAATTTAACGAAGCTATTTAGATGGGTAGCGGCATCTTCACTAGGAAGGCCGACGAATTGATCTTTCATGACAAGATTCAACAAAGCAGCATTGATTTCACAAGATTCAGTGTCGGTAAGAGGAGCAATCGGAGTGCTAAGAAAATCATTGTTGTTGGTATTGGTAAAGTCACACAATTTGGTATTATCTTGAGCCATCGTGACAAGCAAGCAAACCAAAACACGAGCAAACAAGAAGGAAGCGAAAAAGAGGCGAACGGAAAAGAGAGGGCGAATAAAACGGCAAGGGTGAAGTGGGGGAGGAAAACGAGAGGCAAATGGCAAATAATGTAATGCGGGCGATAAGGGTTTGTGATGGGTACATGGTATGTTGACTTTTGCATAGACTCCCCGGCAACGGCGCCAGAAATCCTTCTTGCTACCTCTTGAGCACTGCGTTGGTTTTCCCTTGAAGAGGAAAGGGTGATTCAGCAAAGTAGCGTAAGTATTTGCCTCAGTTTTTGAGAACCAAGGTATCAATCCAGTAGGAGGCCACGCATGAGTCCCTCGCACCTACACAAACAAATAAATCCTCGCAACCAACGCAATAAAGGGGTTGTGAATCCCTTCACGGTCACTTACGAGAGTGAGATCTGATAGATATGATAAGATAATATTTTTGGTATTTTTATGATAAAGATGCAAAGGAAATAAAAAGGCAATAAAAATAGCTAAGTGTTGGAAGATTAATACGATGGAAAATAGACCTGGGGGCCATAGGTTTCACTAGTGGCTTCTCTCAAGAGCATAAGTATTACGGTGGGTGAACAAATTACTGTTGAGCAATTGACATAATTGAGCATAGTTATGAGAATATCTAGGTATGATCATGTATATAGGCATCACGTCCGAGACAAGTAGACCGACTCCTGCCTGCATCTACTACTATTACTCCACACATCGACCGCTATCCAGCATGCATCTAGAGTATTAAGTTCAAAAGAACAGAGTAACGCTTTAAGTAAGATGAGATGATGTAGAGGGATAAACTCATGAAATATGATATACACCCCATCTTGTTATCCTCGATGGCAACAATACAATACGTGCCTTGCTGCCCCTACTGTCACTGGGAAAGGACACCGCAAGATTGAACCCAAAGCTAAGCACTTCTCCCATTGCAAGAAAGATCAATCTAGTAGGCCAAACCAAACTGATAATTCGAAGAGACTTGCAAAGATAACCAATCATACATAAAAGAATTCAGAGAAGATTCAAATATTGTTCATAGATAATCTTGTTCATAAACCCACAATTCATCGGTCTTAACAAACACACCGCAAAAGAAGATTACATCGAATAGAGGGGGAGAACATTGTATTGAGATCCAAAAAGAGAGAAGAAGCCATCTAGCTAATAACTATGGACCCGAAGGTCTGAGGTAAACTACTCACACATCATTGGAGAGGCTATGGTGTTGATGTAGAAGCCCTCCGTGATCGATGCCCCCACCGGCGGAGCTCCGAAAAAGGCCCCAAGATGGGATCTCACGGGTACAGAAGGTTGCGGCAGTGGAATTAGGATTTCGGCTCCGTATCTGGTAGTTTGGGGGTACGTAGGTATATATAGGAGGAAGAAGTACGTCGGTGGAGCAACATGGGGCCCACGAGGGTGGAGGGCGCACCCCGGGGGGTAGGCGCGCCTCCCTATCTCGTGCCTTCCTGGTTGATGTCTTGACGTAGGGTCCAAGTCCTCTGGATCACGTTCGTTCCGAAAATCACGTTCCCGAAGGTTTCATTCCATTTGGACTCCGTTTGATATTCTTTTTCTGCGAAACTCTGAAATAGGCAAAAAAACAGCAATTCTGGGCTGGGCCTCCGGTTAATAGGTTAGTCCCAAAAATAATATAAAAGTGTATAATAAAGCCCATTAACGTCCAAAACAGAATATAATATAGCATGGAACAATCAAAAATTATAGATACATTGGAGACGTATCAGCTCCCAGGTAGGAGGCCTTGCCTTTTCGATCATGTTGCTTTTGTGCTAGCCTTCTTAAGGCAAACTTGTTTAACTTATGTCTGTACTAAGATATTGTTGCTTCCGCTGACTCATTTGTATTCAAGCTGATGTATTCGAGCCCTCGAGGCCCCTGGCTTGTAATAAAAAGCTTGTATTATTTTAATTTGTGTCTAGAGTTGTGTTGTGATATCTTCCCATGAGTCACTGATCCTGATCATACACATTTGCGTGTATGATTAGTGTACGATTGAATCGGGGGCGTCACATGGTGCATCACTAACTAAAGTTTCGAACTTTCCAAACCCACTTTTATCAATTTTCTCAACAAGATTTTCACCCTCCAAAATATTGGGACGCCTTCTACCTAAAGTTGACTCTTCTCCAGTCCCTTTTTCATCAGTCTTAACTTTACTAGACAAGGAATCAATAGAATAAACACCAATCATTTTAAGATCTTCATCATCTTTGCAAGAATAATCACTAGAAAAAGCTTTCTCTGAAAATTCTCTTTTAGCTCTAAGCATAGCAGTTCTTTTCTTACTTTCATCCATAGAAACATAAAGAGCTTTAATTGATTCATCAACTTTAGGCACAAAAAATTTCAACTTGAGATTTTCCACATCATGAGAAATTCTATCAACACTTCTAGACAAGGCATCAATCTTATTCAACTTTTCTTCCATGGAAGTGTTGAAAACTTTTTGCATGTTAATAAATTCTTTAATATTATTCTCAAGATCAGAGGTGTTCCTATTATTATTATAAGATTGATTTCCATAGGAATTACCATAATTATTATAATAATTACTAGGAAAAGGCCTAGGATTAAAATTTCCTCTATAAGCATTGTTGTTGAAATTATTGCGAGAAATAAAATTCACATCAACGACATCACTATCTTGCTCAATCGAAGTAGACAAAGGCATATCATTAAAATCAATAGGAGCACTTTTACTAGCAACCAATTTCATAAGAGCATCAACTTTATCACTCAAAGAAGAAATTTCTTCAACCAAATTAACTTTTTTACTAGTAGGAGCTCTTTTGGTATGCCATTGTGAATAATTTGCCATGAGATTATCAAGAAATTTGGTGGCTTCACCCAAAGTAATTTACATAAAAGTTCCACCCGCAGCGGAATCTAAAAGATTACGAGAAATAAAATTCAACCCCACATAAATTTTTTGTATGATCATCCAAAGATTTAACCCATGAGTTGGGCAATTCCTTAGCATCATTTTCATCCTTTCCCAAGATTGTGCAACATGCTTATGTTCAAGTTGCTTGAAATTCATGATCTGGGTTCTAAAGGAAATAATTTTTGCGGGAGGAAAATACTTAGTGATAATAAAAGCATCTTTCCACTTGTTCCAAGAATCGATACTATTGCGAGGCAAAGAAGAGAACCAAAATTTTGCAGAATCACGCAAAGAAAACGGAAATAATTTCATCTTGACCACATCATTGTCCACATCTTTTTTCTTTTGCATATCGCATAATTCCACGAAGGTATTAAAATGGGATGCGGCATCCTCATTAGGAGTACTGGAAAATTGGTCTTTCATAACAAGATTCAGCAAATCAGTATTAATATCACAAGTCTTCGCACTAGTGGCGGGAGGAGCAAGCGGAGTGCCAATAAAATCATTGTTGTTGGTATTTGATAAATCACATAACTTGGTGTTCTCTTGAGTCATGATGACTACACAACAAGATTGCACTAAAAAACAGATCCGGCAAGAAAACGACGAAGGGAAAAAAGAGAGGCGAATAAAATGACAAATTTTTGTGAAGTGGGAGAGAGGAAAACGAGAGGCAAATAATGTAAATTGCAAGGAGATGAGATTTGTGATTAGGAACCTGGTTATGTTGAATATCCTCCCCGGCAACGGCGCCAGAAATTCCTTTTGATGTTGCTTGAAGCTACGTCAGTATTTCCCCAAAGAGGAAGGGATGATGCGGCATAACGGCGGTAGGTATTTCCCTCAGATATGAAACCAAGGTTATCGAACCAGTAGGAGAAACAAGCAACACAACATAAACAGCCCCTACACTCAAATAACAACACCTCGCAACCCGACGTGTTAAAGGGGTTGTCAATCCCTTTCGGGGTACGACGCTAGAAATTGCGTGTTGACGGGGTAAAATTGTAATAGGTTGAAATAATAGAGCGCGAATAAAATAAAGTGCAGCAAAGTATTTTTGTATTTTTGGTTTAATAGATCTTAATAAAAAGTGCAAATAAAATAGATCGCAAAGCAAAAATATGAGGAAGAAGACCCGGGGGCCGTAGGTTTCACTAGTGGCTTCTCTCGAGAAAAATAGCAAATGGTGGGTAAACAAATTAATGTTGGGCAATTGACAGAACTTCAAATAATTATGACGATATCCAGGAAATGATCATTACATAGGAATCATGTCCAAGATTAGTAGACCGACACCTGCCTTCATCTACTACTATTACTCCACACATCGACCGCTATCCAGCATGCATCTAGTGTATTAAGTTCATGGAAAAACGGAGTAATGCAATAAGAATGATGACATGATGTAGACAATATCCGTTTATCTATGGCGGTAGATTTATATCTCGTCTTTTTATCCTTAGTAGCAACGATACATACGTGTCGGTTCCCTTCCTGTCACTGGGATCAAGCACCGTAAGATCGAACCCACTACCGGGCACCTCTTCCCATTGCAAGATAAATAGATCAAGTTGGCCAAACAAAACCCAAATACCAGAGAAGAAATACGAGGCTAGAAGAGATCATGCATATAAGAGATCAAAGAAACTCAAATAACTTTCATGGATATAAAAAGATATAACTGATCATAAACTCGAAGTTCATCTGATCCCAACAAACACACCGCAAAAAGAGTTACATCATATGGATCTCCAAGAGACCATTGTATTGAGAATCAAAAGAGAGAGAGGAAGCCATCTAGCTACTAACTACAGACCCGAAGGTCTACAAAGAACTACAGACCCGCATCATCGGAGAGGCACCAATGGAAGTGGTGAACCCCTCCGTGATGGTGTCTAGATTGGATCTGGTGGTTCTGGACTCTGCGGCTGCTAGATGAATATTTCATCGACACTTCTAGGGTTCTGGAATTTTTGGGGTATTTATAGAGCAAAGAGGCGGTCCGGGGGGCACCCGAGCTGGGCACAAGCCACCAGGGCGCGCCTGGGCCTCCTAGCGCGCCCTGGTGGGTTGTGCCGGCACCCCCTAGGTGCAACCAGGGCCCATTGCCTTCCTCTTGGCCCATAAAAAATCATCGTAGAATTTCGTGGCATTTGGACTTCGTCTGATATTGATTTCCTGTGATGTAAAAAACATGAAAAACAATAACTAGCACTTGGCACTATGTCAATAGGTTAGTACCAAAAAATGATATAAAATGACTATAAAATGATTGTAGAACATCCAAGATTGATAATAAAATAGCATGGAACAATAAAAAATTATAGATATGTTGGAGACGTATCACCGAGTCCCGCGTGCCTTTGCTGAGGAGCTGCCGGCATGGGGACTTGTAGAGCTGTGGCTACAGCATGACGGCTGCTGCGGCTAGGCCTCACAGGTGGAGGTTGAAGCCACCTTCTCCGGTGAAGTCTTCATGACCCGGGGTTGGGGAACGGTCACCCGCGCCTGTGGCTCGGAGGGGAGGCACACCCTTCATTTTAGGTACGACGGGGCGTCGATGCTCTTCTTCAAGGTCTTCGGGAAAGGCGGCGAACGCCTGGAGTGCTGCCCCAGGGGCGGCAACAGCGACGACGAGGCCTCCCGTGGAGAACTTTCCCTTGGCCTCCTCACCTCCGGCAATAGTGGTGCTTCCTCTGGGTCGAGCTCAAGCGACGACGACTATGACGAGCCGCCGTGCTGCTGCGCTCGGGTCTAGGAGGGGTATGGCACCGACTAGGCGTCGTGATGCCGGCGCCTCCTGAGCTGTGGTCCTCGGGAGACCTTTCCTTTTGTTTTATTTCCTGCGTAAAAATCGTAAAGGGCCCCGCGAGGGTGTGTAAGAAATGTGGCGCTTCCCCCTTATTGTTAATATTTCCAGCTTATTACATATTTGCGTTTCTCGCTTGGGCACGGGCCCCCTTTTCGCTATTTGTGGTGGCTTGGTGCTCCACACCGACAGGTTCCAGTCCCCAAGCAAGCTTCGGTCATCGCTGGTATGTCAGGTCGCGATACCTGAGCGCAAGCCATGGACATAGCATTATGGGTGGAATAGAGTATGATGATAGGGGTAAACATAGAGAAGACAAAAAATTAAGAAAGTCTCACATCGACGCGGGTAATCAACGGGCTATGGACATGCCCATCAATTGATATCAGTGCGAGGAGTAGGGATTGCCATGCAACGGATGAACTAAGAGCTATAAGTGTATGAAAGCTCAACACGAAAACTAAGTGGGTGTGCATCCAACTTGCTTGCTCATGAAGACCTCGGGCATTTGAGGAAGCCCATTAGAGGAATATACAAGCCAAGTTCTATAATAAAAAATTCCCACTAGTATATGAAAGTGACTCTCTACATGAAAAACATGATGCTACTCTGAAGCACAAGTGTGGATTTAGCATGCCCCTTCTCTCTTTTTCTCTCATTTTTATTTTTTTTCTTTTTCCCTTTTTTCTTCTTTTTTATTTTTTTTCTTGGGCTATTTTTGGCCTCACTTTTTTTCCTTTCTTTTTTTTTCTTTTTTTCCGGAGTCTCATCCCGACTTGTGGGGGAATCATAGTTTCCATCACCCTTTCCTCATTGGGACATGCTCT
Source organism: Triticum aestivum (assembly GCF_018294505.1). Lineage (NCBI taxonomy): Eukaryota > Viridiplantae > Streptophyta > Magnoliopsida > Poales > Poaceae > Triticum > Triticum aestivum. The sequence goes on along the minus strand of NC_057802.1, from coordinate 350,798,879 downwards.
TTAATGAATAATGATGATCATCACACTTTTATTTACTTACTACTCAATATTACAACTCGATACCTAGAACAAAGTATGACTCTATATGAATGCCTCTGACAATGTACCAGGATGTGCAATGATCTAGCGTAGCAAGGATATCAAAAAATGGACAAGCCATGGAAATATCATGATGTCTGTCTTACAATCATGCAAAGCAATATGACAATGAATGCTCAAGTCATCAAAACAGAAGCGGTGGAAGTTGCATGGCAATATATCTCGAATGGCTGTGGAAATGCCATAATAGGTAGGTATGGTGGCTGTTTTGAGGAAGATAGAATAAGCCTTATGTGTGATAGAGCGTATCAAATCATGGGGTTTGGATGCACCAACGAAGTTTGCACCGCGTCTCGAGGTGAGAATGGGCAATGCACAGTACTGAAGGGGTTAGCAAATTGCGGAAAGGTATGTGTCGAGGATATACCCCGCAGCATAAACCGGCCAGAAGTATTACCCGGCCGGACTTGGCGACTCACCAGAGACCCGACTGAGACTAGGCACTTCATCGGTAACCCGCCGTAGGACTGGCGACTCACTGGTGACCCGGCAGGCGGGTCAGAAGGACGATAAGGCCCAAGGCCCATAAGGCCGGCTCATGTTATGGTGGGCCGGTTTAAGAGGAAAGGCGTGAGGAATATCTCCCTTACAAGGAATCAAGACCCGGATTTGTATCCGGCTTGTAGTAGCAGATAGGTTAGTCCTAATTGGACTCCACATGTAACCCGCCCCTTCAACTTATATAAGGAGGGGCAGGGCTCCCCAAAAGGGGGGGGGGCAAGTAAGAAGAAACAATCTCTAGGGCTAGACACAATTAGAGGAGAGCCGGTTTACCGGCGACTCCCTCATGAGCATAATGAGACCTAGCCACAAACAGCATGTAGGGCTATTACCGGATGATGTTTCCCAGGGCCCGAAGCTATCTAAACCCTTGTCTTGTGTTGCGCCTCTCGATTCTGATCAACCCCTCTCAAGCTACTACATAGATGCGCTGACCTCACGACTATGTCCTCACACTAGGACATCTGCCGTGACAATTCCACGACAGTTGGCGCCCACCGTGGGGCTCGCGCATGGTGGTGTTGAGTTCTTGAAGGGATCTCTCCTAGGGATCAAGAAGCTCACAATTGACAGACGAAGGTTTGAGTTCAAGAAAGTTAAGATGGCGTCAGGTGCGCCGTCGCTGCTTCAAGTTGAAGACCGATCAGTGCAAGGATCACGTCGCAGGAACCGATAGGAAAATTTTTGCAGTGTGTTGTGCGATTGGGGAGCGGTCAAATCGTAAGTCGCCGAGACCGCGTTTTCCTGTTGCCGCATGTTTCACCAGTGTGCCAAGTCACGAGGCGTTATGTAGATATTACTAGTACTACTTCCGGGTCATACTACTACCACACATCATCACACAAAAGGACAAGAGGATCTGTACTTCTCACGTGGTTTGAGTGCTAGTTCAGTTTTGAACTGGTATTTATGATGGCTATACGTACACACAAGAAAGCAAGCTGTATGAGGAGACACGAGCTGCAGGGTCCGGATATGTACGCCGACGTACAATGAAAAAAAAGGGAAAGGCAACACGCAGATTCGCTACTCCACGGGAATAGACCAGGAGGCCTGGAGCCCCGACTCTGAGCTGCCTGCGGTTTCAGCGATCTAGCTTCTGCTCTCGAGTCGCCGACTACTTCACCTAGCCAGGTACACATCCGCAGCTGCGGGTTTCCCTCCGCAAGCATGCGGCCTCGCCTCCTGCTGTCATTTGCTACGGCCACATCTTGAGCTGTCGACGCCGGTGCGCCAAGCCGTCACTACCTAGCGTCATCTCCATCGCGCTGTACTGAGCCGATGCCGCCTCGAGTTCTTCCTTCCACTTCGCCGGGTGGCCCTGCCTCGAGATCGAGCCGGCCTTACTACAATGAGGTGCTAATTTTTCTGAATTCTTCTTTGGTATAATTACATATCATCCAAAGATTTTTCGAGGTATGCTATTGTACACACAGGTTACTTACCTCATGGCTAAAGTATGATCCGGTTCATTCGACCATACCCGCACCGACTCACGCGTCTGCTCCATCTTCTGAATGTCGCAGTTAACTCCGGCATATATATCAACAAATCAGAGCCACGTCTGCTCACGCAAGCCGTCCAAAAAAAGGGGTCACGACCCGGATGAGGATACGACAATGACCCGGAAGCGGGTACAACTATGATAGCTGCTGGAGATGTTCAGAGGAGTTGCTATCAACATCCAAAAAATACCAGGTGCTATTTACCCTATTTATTTTTGAGAACATATTAATTCATCCAAGCGAAACTATTTTTCCCTGCTGTATTTTATATGCAGGAGAATTATTTATTACAAAGTGGCATAATACCGCGGAGATGGAGGCGCGCCAACATCATTCGGCGCAGGTGGTCGTCCTTAATCAACGGACTCTCGCACCGGCTTACAACGTCATGGCCGTCTCTCGCGACCGCACCAGCTTACAACGCCGTGGCCGTCTCTCGCGACCGCACCGGCTTACAATGCCATAGACGACTGGCCCGTCCGCTCTCGCGGCCGGTTCATGCATCCGCGCCGGCTTACAACGAGGAGGACAACTTGTTCGTCCGCATCGGCTTACGACGCCGCGGCCGGCTTACATGTCTGCTCCTCGGCCTACTCACTCATCGTGATCTTCAACACCATGGCTGATAATTTTCAGCCTAACATATCAAGGTGAAATCTGTCCAATCAATTTTTATTGATATATTTTTTATTCTTTAAACGAACAAATTACTCCGGCTTGTGATATTATTTATGCAGGAGCAATTGTTCACCGCAAAAAGCTATGTCCGTGTCATGGATGTATAGCTCGTGCCACCATTATAATGCGCTAGCATCTGACCATACCGCCATTCTACAGACGAGTTTACGTCAACATGATGTGGCTAACTCGCCCGTCCACGCCGGCTTATAACACCACGACCGACTCAGCTATTTGTGCTGCCCCTGAAGCCGCGGTCGTCTTTGCTATCTATCTCTCGCGGCCTGGTCTACATCAACACACCAGGCCGCACCTGTCTGCATGAGCTGTTTATTGAGTATAAAGCTAGTCACTGCTCGGGTAGCCCGGTTTTCTTTCAACAAATTGGAGGCAAGTTATCATATACTATCAACCGCCGTCTGCACTGGATGGCTCAATGGGCAGGCGCACAAGTCGCCGCCACTACAGTTTGGTTAACTTCAAATAGCCAGTTGGAAGGAACCATTGGCCAAGTTGCTGACACGGCTCATACAGATCATTTATAACTCGGCGCAGTCACCTCAACCTTCTATGGATTCACATTGCGCTATCAACACCAATGATATACACCTTCTGCTATGGTCAAATACGGAGAATCTCAAGACAACTCCTCGAGTCGTCTTAAGACTCGGGGGCTACGATGACATGACTCCGCAAATCTTGCCAGTTCCAGCAAATTTAAGAACCCCGGGACGATGGAGGGAAAGGCCGCCAGAGAATTTCCGGCTTAAAAAGTATATGACAATTACAAAATGCCGACTCAATGAAGAAGTTCCGGGTCATTAGAATGGATTCCGGTTCAAAATCCGGTTCAAGAGACATCTTTCTCCCATAAAGAGTTGAAGCTCTCAAATATCTGGTCTACAATCCGGTTCAAGGGAAGTCAGTCTCACTGAAGCTCTCAAATATCCGGTCTACAATCCGGCTCAAGGGAAGTAAGTCTCACTGAAGCTCTCAAATATCCGGTTTACAATCCGGTTCAAGGGAAAGCTGTCTCTCACAAAGCTTTGAAGCTCTCAATATCCGGTTTAAGAATTTTCGGTTCAAAAAGAATTAATCTCTCGCAAGTTCGAGTTCTCAGGAAAATTAAAGGGACCAAAGAGAGTCTGTTGCAAAGCACAACTCAAACATAGGTACCCGCTGAGCACAGCTCAAAATATTACTTGGGGGCTCTTTTGTTCTAAATAACAAAGAGTTTGTATAACCCTTGTAAAAGGCTTAGAAGCCAGGCTTGGAAGCCAGGTGTATGCACCTAAAACCCCGGGTTATCCTGCCTATATGTCATATGCTTCTCCATCAGGTAATCCTGATTGACCCGGCGAACTCTTAACAGACAATCTTTTAAACAAGACCCTGAACTCGTTAAGGTTAAAATGCCGGTTTGTCATGTGAGGGCACGACTTACGGATAGCAAGCAGAAGCTCAGGCTAATACAGCTGCCTTCCTTGAAACTTGGATAAATCGGCCTGTGATGCATGATGCTACTCCTGATAATTCTATCTTTAAATAAGAACTGAACTTATCTGGCTTAAAATGTCAATTGGGTAATGTGAGTGCCGGCTCACGGAAAGCGCGTACCTTCCAGTGGCTAAAGCTAGTTTCATTGAAGAAGATATTTTGGCTTGGCGGCCTATGAAAGCCTTGGATTTTTCTGTTGATTTGATTTGAACGTCTTTTTGAGATTTTTCTCTTGTGACATAATACATGGTTGAAAACCAATAAGGCTTATAATGCCTTATGAGTCATATATGACATTAACCGGTGTTCATTAACCCGGCCTGGCTTTTGACTATAAGTCGCTAGTATGAGATAAGATAATATCCGTTGTTTATTAACCCGGCCTGGCTTTAAGACGATAAGTCGCCAGTATATGATGAGAAACCACCCGGTGTTTATTAACTCGGCCTGGCTTTGGACATTAAGTCGCCAGTATATTTTGGATTGTGCCATTGGAATTCATGTGCTTATAAATCATTGAATTATTACCCTCACTGGGCATGGCAATATAAGCCAACAGTATAAGTCAAATTCTACAGGTATGATTTTCCTGGTTATATGAATATGTGAGGTTTGATAACCCGCCCTGGCTTTAAACTTTAAGCTGCCAGTATGTTTAGGCTTGAATGGCCTTAATACTAGTGTTTTCCATAATTGCATAAGACTATATTATGTTTGGGTTGTTACCCACCCTGGCTTTTGATGTTAAGTCGCCAGGGCATATGTTGTTTACACTTTGTGCAGGATTTGCAGAACAATGGCATATAAATTCAAGCTCATCATCAAAACTGATGTTTCAAAAGGGTTATCCATTTTGGATTTTCTCAAAGGCTATAAGCCGCCGGGTTGTAAAAATTCTGGCTTACAATGAGTGCGCATTAAGTCGCCATCGGCCAAGAGCCGCCGAGTATTTAAACTCCGGATTGACTTATCAACTGATAAGGTATTCACATCTTCAATAGCCAAAATTGGCTGGATTTTCATTATGATATTGAATGACTGAGGTTTTCATACCGGATTATATTATTCAAATCTGGAATAGCCAACATGGCTAGATTTCTATTATCAATAACCAATATTATGATTGAGGCTTTCAAAGTCGCTTTAGCGCAATGGCTATTATTTTATCAATGTATATGATTTATTCTACAATGAAAGGAATAGTCCTGAGTCGTTGCAGGCTTACGACCCGGCACTTGGGGGCTACATTATTCAAATTGAGATTACATCAAATATACAAGTCCCATGTCACTGCCAGCATGCACCATGGCACTTGGGGGCTAATGCAAAGTCATTTTTTGCTCACTTTATTGAAGACCCGACTCATCACATTGTAATGAGCCGGCCCTTGGGGGCTGCCAATTGCTCCTGTCATAAATTCAAGGTACACAAGTTTTAATCCATTATATTGAAGGATCCATTGCTTAGTTGGTAGAGCATAAGGCTCTTAACCTTGTGGACGTGGGTTCAAGCCCTATGATGGGAGTTACATCATATGATGTTCTTTTCAATGAAGTTCCAGCTCAGTATTATCTTACTAAGCCGGCCCTTGGGGGCTGCACATTGCTGTTCAAATTTACATGATCATATCTACAAAAGTCCCTGCTCATTATTGCATAATAACCTGGCCCTTGGGGGCTACACTGGTTGAAGCTTTTATGAGTATAACGCAATTACAAGTCCGAGGTTGCTGCAAGTATAACAACCCGACACTTGGGGCAACATATGTGGAATATTCAGTTTTGACTAGCGACTGAGATGAACAATCTGGATTTCTTCAAGGTTCCAACATTTATATTGAAACAAGTCTTAAGCTATCACTATGTTCTTCTCTTAAGACTTGGGGGCTACAGGTAATATGCATATAAAGGAGGAACATCTTCAAATTCTCAGTTTTGGGCAAATCAGGAAGATTAATTGTGTGACCCGGCGTTGGCAATAATCATGACCCGGCGTCTATAAACAGTCATGACCCGGAATCATTAGTTTTATAACATGGCAATTTTTGGAAATCTTAGCTCGGCAAGTTCTACATTTTCAAGCCGGCTGAATATCAGTTGAATATTTGAAGACAGTTATTTTTGTCAAGCCAGAGCATGGAAGGCCGATTCAAATTAATTCCTTATTTACAATATTTCTTTTGCAAGCAAATTGATTATGAAGCTGGTCTATCGACCCGGATTTTTTAGAAGGCCATGACAAGGACTTAAGGATGTTTCAGGTGCCGGTTTACAAGAATTTTTTAACCCGGAGCGCAACCTGTCAAATTTGTTCTTGTGTTTATTTTGCAGCATAAGTTTACCATGGATAAATGCAAGCTAAACTGGGGGCTAATGTCAGGGATATACCCCGCGGCGTAACCCGACCGGAAGTATAACCCGGCCAGACTTGGCGACTCACCAGAGACCCGACTGAGACTGGGCACTTCATCGGTAACCCGCTGTAGGATTGGCGACTCACTGGTGACCCGGCGGGCGGGTCAGAAGGACGATAAGGCCCAAGGCCCATAAGGCCGGCTCATGTTATGGTGGGCCGGTTTAAGAGGAAAGGCGTGAGGAATATCTCCCTTACAAGGAATCAAGACCCGGATTTGTATCCGGCTTGTAGTAGCAGATAGGTTAGTCCTAATTGGACTCCACATGTAACCCGCCCCTTCAACTTATATAAGGAGGGGCAGGGCTCCCCAAAAGGGGGGGACAAGTAAGAAGAAACAATCTCTAGGGCTAGACACAATTAGAGGGGAGTCGGTTTACCGGCGACTCCCTCATGAGCATAAGGAGACCTAGCCACAAACAGCATGTAGGGCTATTACCGGATGATGTTTCCCGGGGCCCGAAGCTGTCTAAACCCTTGTCTTGTGTTGCATCTCTCAATTCCGATCAACCCCTCTCAAGCTACTACATAGATGCGCTGGCCTCACGACTAAGTCCTCACACTAGGACATCTGCCGTGACAATTCCATGACAGTAAGAGTGTGTATAATCCATGGACTCACATTAGTCATAAAGAACTCATATACTTATTGCAAAAGTTTATTCTCCCTTGAAGCAAAGTACTACTACGCATGCTGATACGTCTCCATCGTATCTACTTTTCCAAACTCTTTTCCCCTTGTTTAGGACTCTATGCATGATTTGAATGGAACTAACCCGGACTGACGCTATTTTCAGCAGAATTGCCTTGGTGTTATTTTTGTGCAGAAATAAAAGTTCTCGGAATGACCTGAAAATTTACGGAGAATATTTTTGGAATATAAAAAATATTGGCGAAAGAATCAACAAGAGGGGATCCACCCATTGGCCACAAGCCTAGGGGCGCGCCCTGGTGGCTTATGGGCCCTGGACCTCCTCCGACCCTAATTCCAATGCTATATATTCACATCCGGAGAGAAAAAAATCAGAGAGAAGGATTCATCGCGTTTTACGATACAGAGCCGCCGCCACCTCCCGTTCTTCATCGGGAGGGCTGATCTATAGTCCGTTCGAGGCTCCGGAGAGGGGGATTCGTCGCCATCATCATCACCAACCTTCCTCCATCACCAATTTCATGATGCTCACCGCCGTGCGTGAGTAATTCCATCGTAGGCTTGCTGGACGGTGATGGGTTGGATGAGATTTATCATGTAATCGAGTTAGTTTTGTTTGGGTTTCACTGGTGCGCGTTGGTCCTAAGCAAATGTTTTTTAACCCCTTTCCGCGACGGCATCTGGAACCGTCGCCAAGTGAGTGTGGGCGATAGGGGGGTCCTTCCCACACGACCCAGAAACCGTCGGGGATATGCCCTCCTGGCACACACGTTCGGCAAAATGAGGTCGTGTGCGACCGGCGAGCGCTCAAATACGGAAATACATACAGTACAGCTAGAAAAATACAATTATACGGCAAAATTGTTTCCGGTCGCAAGTACATCCCACACAGTCAGTCCCCGCTAAACGTTTCCATTTGTATGTACATCCCACACAGTCGCTCCAAGTAAAACATTTCCGTTCACAGGTACATCACACACAGTTTTTCCCGTTAAATCGTTTGTGATAGCATTGCCATTGCAAACGATATTAATAATTTTATCGTTTGCGTTATTGAATGCATCACACACTATGAGTAGGAAGAAACTGTGTGGCAAAGGCTGTCCATCACACACACTTTTTATGTGATAAACGTTTGCGCAAGGTGGCATAACGCAAACAGTTTTCAAGAGAAAGTCGTGTGTGCAGTGGAGATTGATCGCACAGGTAGTGGATCCTAGAAACATTTCTGATCTCCACGTATATCGCAGACGTTTCGCTTTCGCAAACCGTGTGCAATGTAATCCCTATTTAATCCATAATTATTCCAATTAATCCCTAATTTAAAAATCACATGTTATGAATTTGAAAGTAGGCAATCACTTATTTCATATCCAACCATGTTTATTACAAATATAGGTTCAACCGCGAATCCATAATTCAATGCACATGTACATATACTGAAGAACTACAGAAGCACCAAGTAAAGAATGATGAACCACAGTTGTACTAAAGACTGTAAAGAGAGAGGCGAAAGACATTCTGGTTGCTGGAGAAGGTGAAGCGGAATGCCGATATTGTGCCCTCCTCCATGCGTAAGGCGCGCACGACTCTAGGCCAATCCCTTGTGATGGCTGCCCGTCCATCCTTCACTGTCTTCATTAGGACTTCTCGATGCTCATTGTAGTCTGGATGAAATACTTTAACCTTCATTGCGTGTCCACCAATCATGTACTTTGCGAGGTAATCTTGAGTGAACTGCTTCGGGAACCACTGGGAACGAAAAAGATTCAGACATTGTTGTCTAACAACTCATTATAGGCAGTAAAAAGAGAAGGCTGCAGAGTTTGTAGTTACCATCCTACAGCTCACTGTTGTGTTGGATAGAGCATAAACAAATAATTTGCTTGCCACCATTCATATCTTTTTGCTAATAATCCTTATCAGCTTCCTCACTCGATGCTTGTTCATCAATATCTCATTGCCCCATACGCAAAAAGGGTCGATGCGTGGATCCTTGCCAAGGGCATATGTACCTACAAGCAACAAGTCAATATTAGAAGCTAACTAGTGCCCATGCCTGGATCTATATGCACTACATTATGGAACAATGGGGGGAGTACAAGCCGAGGGATGTAGCTAACCTCGGCGGAAAATGGTGGCCACTCCCGTTGTTGTCCTGCATAAGTAGTGGAAAGGCATGATAAGTATAGCAATCTTAACATCAAACAAATATAGCAAAGGTAAACAACATCATCTCCAAATGATAGCTTGAATGTGTTGGTTTCAGCATGCTGTTAAAGCAGATATAAAATGGAAGGCAATGTTACCGACAGTAGGCTTAACAACCATCAAATATTGCAATTCAAACTGGTATTGTTTAAAATGAATAGACGTAGGTAATGCTTAAACATCACACTAGATAAATGTGTAAAACTGAAATAAAGGGCATGTGTTAACTACACCAGGAATAACTGGAACCAAATATAGCCGTTCAAACTGGTATTGATGTAGTCGAGCGGCACAGTTCCGACTTGCACATAATGGACCACACATTGTGAATGACTGAAATAAACAAGGCATTAATGACTAGCATAACAACCAAATATAGCCATTGAAAATTGGACAGAGTCTCACTGCAACCAACCTAACAAGCAAATACAGATAAACAGGGCATATGCTTGAAAACTGGACAAATGCTCACTTCAGCCAACCTAACAAGCAGATAAAGATAAACAAGGCATCTTCTTGATAACTGGAGAAATGCTAAAAAAAGCAACCTAACAACCAAATACAGATAAACAAGGCATCTGCTTTATAACTGCACAAATGCTAAAAAAGCAACCTAACAACCAAATACAGATAAACAAGGCATCTGCTTGATAACTGGACAAATACTCACTGCAACCAAACTAAGAACCAAATACAGATAAACAAGGCATCTGCTTGATAACTGAAAAAATGCTCACTCCAACCAACCTAACAACCAAATACAGATAAACAGGGCATCTACTCACTATAAACAACCAAATATAACCATTCGTGAAACTAAAGTGGACAATTCATACTTAAACATCACATAGACCTATTGAACAATACATTTTTGCATAACTGAAATAATTAAACACGGCATAGCTAAAGCACCGCACGACAAATGCTACTACAACAAAGGGTACAGGTTGGCAAGCAGAAAAGGTAATATTAGCTGATAGAATGTTGCCTCACATTTCATGGACGGGATCCTTCCAGTTGGAACAACACAGACCCATGGTGCGCTCTCTGATGTCACAGATGGGCTGTTTCACCTTGGAAGAACCTTCGTGGGTGCCCTCCTCGTGGTCGTGGTCGATGAGATCTGACTTGGCAATTGAGGACCCCAAGCCGCCACCGTAGAACGTGTCCTTCAGAAGTGACAAAATGGGCTCGATGGCGTATAAAGCTCGCAAATCCTTGACCACTTGGTGGAGGAGATCGGCGGCAGGGCCGTCGGAGAGATCGACGACGGTTGAACCAGAGGGGTTGGGGATGGACCACTTAATCTGTGACATGGCCCGCGTGAAGCCATCGGTGTGGACGAGCTTGATGTCGTAGCCAGCTTTCCCGAGATATAGTAATACACTAGCCCGCTGACATGAAGCCTTCGGCATGGCACCATAGTCAACGTCTTCGCCGGTTTCCGCGGCGACGTGTTGCTCCGGGATCGACATGCCGGGGCGAACGGCGGCCACCTCGCCAACGTCCGCCGGGGAGGCCATGATAAACCTCTTCTTGGCCGAATGCTCGTCAGGCTCCCCGGGATACGTGGTCGAGCTTAGGCTGCGACATTCTGGAGCAGGGGATGTGGATCTGGCGGGGAGGGACACCGCAGGACTCATCTGAAAACTTAGGGGAGTGGGGCGACGGTATGGGAATCGCTGGATAACCTGAACTTTATTATCTAAGCTAGGAGGAACTGGCAGACCGGTAGGGTTGGCGGCGGCCGCGAGCTAGGGTTCGAAGGGGGGAGGGGGATGGGTGGGAGACTGTGGGGGGGGTGGTGTTTGAAGATACGCCACGGCTACTGAAAATTTTAGTAATGGTGGGTGGAGATGGTGGTGGACGAGGGAGGGCGACGGTTCAAATGCCTCAGCTGCTAAAATTTTACTATAAGGTCGGTGCTGAAAGAGTGTGGGCGACGGTTGAAGTACGACGGCTACTAAAATTTGGGTAAAGGAATTGATGCGGGGTGGGAGTGCCCAAGATCGCGCACGGTCCAATAACAATATGCGTGTATGATAATAAGGAAAAGTGGCGCGGATCCGCCGATTTTTGCAACGCTCAAGGCGGGTAGTTTGTTTTTTATATTTCTAGCTAGCTGGTCTGTCGCACACGGTTCGTCCTAATTTTCAAATAAACTTCCCCGCCTTTAGCTTCCACAGGTGGTGGTTTTACAGCGCACTTGCATCGCACACGGTTAAGCCAGTACCTCCACCCTTTGCTCGCGCTTGCGCGGTCGTGGTGATTTCAGCGCACTTGCATCGCACACGGTTGAGCCAGTACCTCCACCCCTTGCTCACGCTTGCACGGTCGTGGTGATTTGAGTGCACTTGCATCGCACACGGTTGAGCCAGTGATGTCTACTACACAACCTTCTTCTTGTAGACGTTGTTGGGCCTCCAAGTGCAGAGGTTTGTAGGACAGTAGCAAATTTCCCTCAAGTGGATGATCTAAGGTTTATCAATCCTTGGGAGGCGTAGGATGAAGATGGTCTCTCTCAAGCAACCCTGCAACCAAATAACAAAGAGTCTCTTGTGTCCCCAACACACCCAATACAATGGTAAATTGTATAGGTGCACTAGTTCGGTGAAGAGATGGTGATACTAGTGCAATATGGATGGTAGATATAGGTTTTTGTAATCTGGATATATAAAAACAGCAAGGTAACTAATAATAAAAGTGAGCACAAACGGTATTGCAATGCGTTGAAACAAGGCCTAGGGTTCATACTTTCACTAGTGCAAGTTCTCTCAACAATAATAACATAATTAGATCATATAACTATCCCTCAACATGCAACAAAGAGTCACTCCAAAGTCACTAATAGCGGAGAACAAACGAAGAGATTATTGTAGGGTACGAAACCACCTCAAAGTTATTATTTCTGGTCGATCTATTCAAGAGTTCATACTAAAATAACACCTTAAGACACAAATCAAACAAAACCCTAATGTCACCTAGATACTCCAATGTCACCTCAAGTATCCGTGCGTATGATTATACGATATGCATCACACAATCTCAGATTCATCTGTTCAACAAACACAAAGTACTTCAAAGAGTACCCCAAAGTTTCTACCGGAGAGTCAAAACGAAAACGTGTGCCAACCCCTATGCATAAGTTCACAAGGTCACTGAACCCGCAAGTTGATCACCAAAACATACATCAAGTAGATCACGTGAATATCCCATTGTCACCACAGACAAGCACATGCAAGACATACATCAAGTGTTCTCAAATCCTTAAAGACTTCATCCGAAAAGATAACTTCAAAGGGAAAACTCAATCCATTACAAGAGAGTAGAGGGGGAGAAACATCATAAGATCCAACTATAATAGCAAAGCTCGCGATACATCAAGATCGTGCTGAATCAAGAACACGAGAGAGAGAGAGAGATCAAACACATAGATACTGGTACATACCCTCAGCCCCAAGGGTGAACTACTCCCTCCTCGTCATGGAGAGCGCCGGGATGATGAAGATGGCCACCGGTGAGGGATCCCCCTTCGGCAGGGTGTCAGAACAGGGTTACAGAGGCTTGCGGCAGCGGAACTCCCAATCTAGGTTTCTTTTTGGGGGTTTCTGTATTTATAGGAATTTTTGGCGTAGGTTTCACGTCAGGGGGGTCTCCGAGTAGTCCACGAGGTAGGGGGCGCGCCCAGGGGGTAGGGCGGGCCCTCCACCCTCGTGGATGGCTCGGGACTCTTCTGGCCCAACTCTTTTACTCCGGGGGCTTCTTTTGGTCCATAAAAAATGGTCAAAAATTGGCACATCAATTGGACTCCGTTTGGTATTCCTTTTATGTAAAACTCAAAAACAAGGAAAAAACAGAAACTGGCACTGGGCTCTAGGTTAATAGGTTAGTCCCAAAAATCATATAAAATAGCATATAAATGCATATAAAACATCTAAGATGGATAATACAATAGCATGAATACTTCATAAATTATAGATACGTTGGAGACGTATCAGCATCCCCAAGCTTAATTCCTGCTTGTCCTCGAGTAGGTAAATGATAAAATAAATAATTTATGAAGTGTGAATGTAGCAGGTGCACAAGTTTGATCAATGATAATTTCAATCACCTTTTCTAGCATCATTATATGTCATAACAGTAGCTCATCTCATAAAACTTTTCATGATCAAGTAACAAGCTATTCACATGTTAAATTATAGATCATAAACTTTCTTGAAACTAAAAAACCATGTTGTTAGTCATCAAACAATTGCAATTCATCTTATTTCGGGAAGGGTCTACGTAAGAGCTTTGATTCAGAAAACTCCACATACTCAACTATCATTTAAACTTTCACAATTGCTAACACTCACGTGATATTTATGGGTTCAAAGTTTTAATCAGACACAGAGAAAGATAGGGTCTTATAGTTTCTCCCTACCTTTTACCTCAAGAGTAATGTCAACAATAATAATTTATGAAAACCTACATCCAAGTGGATATATATATCCGGATCGCTCCAACACAAAGTGCTTGCCAAAGGAAAAAGTGTAAAAAGGAAAGATGATGATCACCATGACTCTTGTATAAGGGTAGAAAATAAAAGTAAAAGATAGGGCCTTCGCAGAAGGAAGCAGAGGTTGTCATGCGCTTTTATGGTTGGATGCACAAAATCTTAATGCAAAAGAACGTCACTTTATATTGCTGCTTGTGATAAAGACCATTATTATGTAGTCCGTCGCTTTTATTTCTTCCCTATCACAAGTTCGTATAAAGCTTATTTTCTTCGCACTAATAGATCATAGATATTTAGAGAGCACTTTTTATTGCATGCACCGATGGCAACTTACTTGAAGGATCTTACTCAATCCATAGGTAGGTATGGTGGACTCTCATGGCAAAACTGGGTTAAGGAATGTTTGGAAGCACAAGTAGTATCTCTACTTGGTGCAAAGAATTTGGCTAGCATGAGAGGGAAAGGCAAGCTCAACATGTTGGATGATCCAAGACAATATAACGTTTCGGATATAGAAAAACATAACCCATTAAGTTGTCTTCCTTGTCCAACATCAACTTTTTAGCATGTCATGTTTTAATGAGTGCTCACAATTACAAAAGATGTCCAAGACAGTATACTTATATGTGAAATCTCTCTTCCTTCAATATTCTTTCATGAATTGTTCAACTGACCAATACAATGTTTGCTAACCTTCAATAAATTTAGCACCTCTACTTCTTATATGTGAAGTCATTACTCCCCATGGGATAAGCATATGAAACATATATAATTTCAGATTTATGATATTCAATTTATTCAACGATTTACTCATAGGATATAAGTGAAGCACACGAGTAAATGACAAACTACTCTAAAAAGATATAAGTGAAGATCAATGAGTAGTCAAATAATTATTTAGCTATGTGAGGACTCTCTCTTATTTAAGTACTTCAGATCTTAAGTACTTTATTCAAACAGCAAGCAAAACTAAATAAAATAAAATGATGCTCCAAGCAAAACACATATCATGTGGTGAATAAAAATATAGCCTCAAGTAAAGTTACCGATAGACGAAGACGAAAGAGGGGATGCCTTCCGGGGCATCCCCAAGCTTAGGCTTTTGGTTGTCCTTGAATTTTACCTTGGGGTGCCTTGGGCATCCCCAAGCTTAGGATCTTTCCACTCCTTATTCCATAGTCCATCAAATCTTTACCCAAAACTTGAAAACATCACAACACAAAACTTAACAGAAAACTCGTAAGCTCCGTTAGTATAAGAAAATAAATCACCACTTAGGTACTGTTGTGAAATCATTATAAATTCACATTGGTGTAATATCTACTGTATTCCAACTTCTCTATGGTTCATACCGTCCGATACTACTCATAGATTCATCAAAATAAGCAAACAACACATAGAAAACAGAATCTGTCCAAAACAGAACAGTCTGTAGTAATCTGGTAACTTTCCATACTTCTGTAACTCCACAAATTTGAAATAAATTGGTGGACGTGAGGAATTTGACTATTACTCTTCTGCAAAAAGAATCAACTTAAAATCACTCATCTGTAAAAAAACGGCAGCTAATCTCGTGAGCGCAAAAGTTTATGTTTTTTACAGCAAGATCGCAAAGACTTCACCCAAGTCTTCCCAAAGGTTCTACTTGGCACAAACACTAATTGAAACAATAAAACCACATCTAAACAGAGGCTATATGAATTATTTATTACTAAACAGGAGCAAAAAGCAAAGAACAAAAATAAAAATTGGGTTGCCTCCCAACAAGCACTAACGTTTAACGCCCCTAGCTAGGCATGATGATTTCAATGATGCTCGCATAAAAGATAAGAATTGAAACATAAAGAGAGCATCATGAAGAATATGACTAGAATATTTAAGTCTAACCCACTTCCTATGCATAGGGATTTTGTGAGCAAACAACTTATGCGAACAAGAATCAACTTGCATAGGAAGGCAAAACAAGTGCTACTTCAAAAATTTCAACACATAGAGAGGAAACTTGATATTATTGCAATATGTAGAAGCATATGATCCTCTCTCATAATAATTTTCAGTAGCATCATGAATGAATTCAACAATATAACCATCACATAAAGCCTTATTCTCATGATGCACAAGCATATAAATTTTACTACTCTCCACAAAAGCAAAATTCTTCTCATTCGGAATAGTGGGAGCAAACTCAACAAAATAACTATCATGTGAGGCATAATCCAATTGAATTAAAATAATGATGACAAGTTTCATGGTTATCTTTATTCTTTATAGCATACATCTCATCACAATAATCATCATAAATAGGAGGAATGCTTTCATCATAATAAATTTGCTCATCAAAACTTGGGGGACTAAACATATCATCCTCATCAAACATAGCATCCCCAAGCTGGTGGCTTTGCATATCATTAGCATCATGGGTATTCAAAGAGTTCATACTAACAACATTGCAATCATGCTCATCATTCACATATTTTATGCCAAGCATTCAATGTAGTTCTTCTTCTAGCACTTGGGCACAATTTTCCTTTCCATCATTTTCACGAAAGATATTAAAAAGATGAAGCATATGAGGCACCTCAATTCTATTTTTTTGTAGTTTTCTTTTATAAACTAAACTAGTGATAAAACAAGAAACTAAAAGATTCGATTGCAAGATCTAAAGATATACCTTCAAGCACTCACCTCCCCGGCAACGGCACGAGAAATTGCTTGATGTCTACTACACAACCTTCTTCTTGTAGACGTTGTTGGGCCTCCAATTGCAGAGGTTTCTAGGACAATAGAAAATTTCCCTCAAGTGGATGAACTAAAGTTTATCAATCCGTGGGAGGTGTAGGATAAAGATGGTCTCTCTCAAGCAACCCTGCAACCAAATAACAAAGAGTCTCTTGTGTCCCCAACACACCCAATACAATGATAAATTGTATAGGTGCACTAGTTCAGCGAAGAGATGGTGATACAAGTGCAATATGGATGGTAGATATAGGTTTTTGTAATATGAAAATATAAAAACAGCAAGGTAATTAATGATAAAAGTGAGCACAAACGGTATTGCAATGCGTTGAAACAAGGCCTAGGGTTCATACTTTCACTAGTGCAAGTTCTCTCAACAATAATAACATAATTAGATCATATAACTATCCCTCAACATGCAACAAAGAGTCATTCCAAAGTCACTAATAGTGGAGAACAAACGAAGAGATTATTGTAGGGTACGAAACCACCTCAAAGTTATTCTTTCTGATCGATCTATTCAAGAGTCACTACTGGAATCAGCTACTTTGCCGTCTGCCAAAGGCAAGGATGGCGGACGGCAAAAGGCTCCGGCAAAGTAGGCATCGGCAAAGAGCTTCTTTGCCATCTGCTTTTTGAAGCGGACGGCAAAGGGGGCTTTGCCATCAGCGGCGGACGACAAAGAAAGCCGACGACAATAAATTCGCTGTTAGTCCGTTAGGCGTCTAACGGCAGCCTTTGCCGTCCGCCGTTGACGGCAAAGATCATCAAACCTTTGCCGTCTGCCACTGTAGGCAAACTGACCAAATGAGTCAGCTGCCAGGAAGCACAGGTGGTTGCCACATGGCTTCTTTGCCGTCCGCCGCGGACGGCAAAGAGCCCGTTGCCATCGGTGGCAGACGGCAAAGAGCCTGCATTGCCACTTTTTCTGTTTTTTCTTATACCCAACCATTTTCACAGCAAATAGATGATACATATATATTTTTCACATGGCAAGTTCACAGCAAACATATGAGATATCCAACACATATAATTTCATCATACATGCATAGTTCCATCAACCATACATAGCAAGTTCCACATACATGCATCCAACCATACATATTACAATAGTGTCATCCTACCATACATACATAGTTCATCGATGCAAAAGAAACAAAGTTCAAGCACTCCATCTATGCAAGCTTCCGTGAAGCGAATGAATTCTGCAAAATGGGAAATAAGAAAGTTAGAAGAAGAAGATTAGAAGAAGAAGAAGAAGAAGAAAATGAAGAAGAAGAAGAAGAATATATGACATTTATGAGCTAATTTAGGTGAAATTGATCGTTTGTGAGC
This sequence comes from Triticum aestivum, assembly GCF_018294505.1. Classification (NCBI taxonomy): domain Eukaryota; kingdom Viridiplantae; phylum Streptophyta; class Magnoliopsida; order Poales; family Poaceae; genus Triticum; species Triticum aestivum. The sequence goes on along the minus strand of NC_057802.1, from coordinate 350,780,755 downwards.
TAACCTAGGTGAAATGGATCGTTTATGAGCTAATCTAGGTAAAATGGGTCATTTTAGAGCTAACTTGGGTAAAAATGCATCATTTTGGAGCTAACCTAGGTAAGATGGGTCATTTTGGAGCTAACCTAGGTAAAATGGGTCATTTTAGAGCTAACATAGGTAAAATGGATCATTTTGGAGCTAGTCTAGGTAAAATGGATCATTTTAGAGCTAACTTGGGTAAAATTGATCATTTATGAGCTAACTAAGGTAAAATGGGTCATTTTAGAGCCAACTTGGGTAAAATGGATTGTTTATGAGCTAACTAAGCTAATTATGCTAAGTCTAGTTCATTGTGGTAAGCATATTGGAGGAAATAAGGCTAAGTCTAGGTCTTTATGCATTTGTTAAGCAAAACACCAGAGAAACTTACCATGATCATGGAGGTGTAGGAGCAGGCTGGCTCGTGCCGGTAGCTGGAGAAGGATCGTGCGATGCTTGTCTGGAGTTATGCTGCACCAAAGATCATTTCCAATGTCTCGTTAGCATGATGACACTCAAATGTTAAGACTAGCAAGTAATGTCCATTCAAATTAAACTCACCGTGGTCCCAGGAGCAATCACTGGCATCGGCGGAGCGGTTTGACCGGTTTTCTCGCACACAGACTACACATTTGGTTTTGACGACTCAGTCATACTAGTTAGTAATGAGACAAACACTACATGAATGTTTTGGCTAATCTGCAGAAGAAACTTACCACAAGGAGCTCATACATGGCCCTTGCCTGCATGTCATTCCGTGCCCTCTCCTCCTCCAACATCTTTGTCGTCCTCTCCTCCAACTCCCGCTGCCTCTCCGCCGCCTCCGCCAGAAGATTCTCCGTTCTGTCTCTCTCACTCTGTATAGCAGCCTGCAACACCACTCCTCGTTACCATTTGTAATCATTGATGGAAGCACACACAATGTAATGGAGAAAGATAGCTGAGTACGTATAACTAACCTTGATGGCGAGTTGGACTGGCCGTTCACGAGGCCTTATCTCAGGAGCGGAGCTCGACTGGCGCGCCTTGATCTCCGGGAGAGTGCTAGGACAATGGATAAGTCCATCTCCAATGGCTATGGAGCCATGGGACCTCCCGCCGCCAGATATCATGACCAACTCTGGATCAATGGGACCCTGGCTCGGGTTAAAGTCCTCCCCTTTCCTAGCCTTCCCCTCATCTCTATATTTCACGAGCTTGTCGTGGGAGGAGATGTTGGTGAAGTTGTTTGCATCATCGAGGTCAGACGGAGGGAATGCCTTGACTTTCTTGAAAGAGGCAGTGTGGGCCATGGCATACAGGTCGTACACCTCTGGCACCTTATCCGCCTTATTGTAGCGTGCCTGAAAGAGAGAAACAAAGTAAATTAGTAATTAAAGGGCTCAAGCTAGCATGATGAATGAATTGCATGAATCATGAAGCAAACCACATACCCAGTTCCGCCCGAACTGATATAAGTTGGAGCTGCCTTGATGGTGTGGCACACCTTCCATTTGGGCACGTTTTTCCTTGGCCGCGTTGTGGACGGCTAGCCATTCTTTTGAGCACCACTCATTGACCAACACCTCCCAACAATCCATCCGATCCACACACCATCTCGGAGGCGCCTAAGTTAGCAAATAGAAACTTGAGCGCTACGGCTATGAATTACTAAATGAAGGAAGTAAGTACAAGGCCTTAAGAATTACCTTCATGTACTGCTCCTTACTTAGGAACTTATCACGGCACGCCGGCTTGGGCTTCTTGATACCACGCAAGGCGTAGTAGTCTTGAACAGCCTGCACCCGAGCCTCGTCCGTAAGTTCTGTAGTAGGCGCTTGCAGACGTTCTCGATAACATTTGCCGCCTCCTCCTCGTATCCCTCCTCACACCTGTAGAATGTCTGCAATCAAATGAGAAAATATTTATTAGTACAATTAATAACTAGCTAGTTGAAGATTTTTAAATGTGTAAAGGAGAAATTACCCAGAACTTTCTGATCACCACGTCTGCCCTCGTGTCGCACAAGACACCGTCGATAATCTTACCCGGCGGGGCCGAGGCATCCAAGTAGTGCTCCCAGCTCAATCCAAGCTCTGGAAGCCGACCCTCACCAGGCAACATGACAAACCCCGGGAAGTTTTGCCGGCAAAGCACTCCAAGGACGGAGTTGGGCCGGCGGACACTATGATGGTGGTCCCAACCCCTACAGCATGACAAGGCCAACGCATTAGATATTTGAAGAAACGTGAATGTAGAAGGTACAAAAAGATTAAATGCCCTTACCTCTCCCCATCAGGGTAAATCAACCATCTCTGCTCGCGGGTCGCCGACACGGACGGGAGCCGTGTACAACCACGCTGGTAGACGGTGCCCCCCTCCTCCTCAATATCAGTCGGCTCCCCGCCATCATCAGCATGGCCACTCGGCCCCTCAGGCTCATCTGGCCAGGTACCCCATCCAGACGTGTGCTCCTCCGGGGTCTCGTGGGCCGAAGGCTCGTGGACTGGAGTCCGTGTAGCCTCCTCCTCGGACGAGTCCACCCTAGCAGTCACGTGCTCGGGTGAAACAGCTGGGGGTGGCGGCGAGGAAGGCGCCCTAGCAGTCACCCTACCTCCTCTCCCGCGACCACGTGCTCCTCTCTTCTTCCCTCCCTTACCTCTTCCCCTGCTGGGCACCGCTGTCGACGAAGAAGGGCCCAGCGGTGTCGCCATACTGTCCAGCAACGCTCGGCGGAGAGGTGCGTGTGGAATGGAAGACCTCCCACCACACGCCGGCGAAGAAGGGGCCTCGGAGCGCTCCCGACCAGCGCCCACCATCTTTCAACACCTGCCATGACAAAGAGTAAATGAAATTAGTACAGCATAAAAAAATACCGACATGAATAATAATATATGATGTTTTTCATAACAAAATCAAAAAATATATATGATGTTTAAATCTACCCGATCAACACAATTATATATGATGTTTCTCATAACAAAATCGAAAAATATGTGATGTCAGGGTGTCGGGGGTCGGGGTCGGGGTGTCGTGCCGGGGTGTCGGGGTGGCATGTCGAGGTCGGGGTGCCGTGTCGGGGTCGGAGTGCAGTTTCGGGGTCTGGGTGTCGGGGGTCGGGGTGTCGGGGTCGGGGTTACGCATATTGATGATTCAAGACAGATATATAGCTAGCTATCAAGTTTCATCGGCACAAACACCGGAACAGAGCAAATAATTAAGGGGGGAGGAGGACATGTCATTTGTGCTCACCCACGAACGAAGGGGCAGAGCTCGTCAAACGCGCAGGGAGCTCGTCGAACACCAAACCTCGCAGCGATGAAACAACTGCACATTTAAATCTACCCGATCAACACAATTATATATGATGTTTTTCATAACAAAATCAAAAAATATATGACCTAACTCATAATTCACAAATATATGACCCCGTCGGCCTCTAGAAGGCCAAAGAGCACCTTTTTGGGAGGTGTCGGGGGTCGGGGTGTCGTGTCGGTGTCGGGGTGCCGTGTCAGGGTCGGGGTGCTGTTTCGGGGTCGGGGTGTGGTGTCGGGGTCGGGGTGTCGGGGTGTGGTGTCGGGGTCGGGGTGTCGGGGTCAGCGGGTCGGGGTGTCGGGGTGTGGTGTCGGGGTCAGGGTGTCGGGGTCAGGGGGTCGGGGTGTCAGGGTGTGGTGTCGGGGTCAGGGGGTCACGGGGTCGGGGTGTTTCCTTCTCTCCTACTTCTTCTTTCCTTCTCTTCTTCTTCTTCTTCTTCTTCTTCTTCTTCTTCTTCTTCTTTCCTTTCTTCTTTTTCTTTTTTCCTTCTCTTCTTCTTCTTCTTCTTCTTCTTCTTCTTCTTTTATTTCTTCCTTATTTTCCTTTTTCCTCTTCTTCTCATCTTCTCCTCTTTTTCTTCTTCTTCTTCTTCTTCTTCTCCTCTTCTTCTTCTTCTTCTTCTTCTTCTTCCCCCTTCTACATATTCTTCTTTTCTTCTTCTTATGTTTTCATCTTTTTTCTACTTCTTATATTTATATAACTAATTAAGTAAAACCCATGCACTAGTCTAATCTAATATAATCTAGCACTAAATCTAACACTAACACATATCTAGTCTAATCTAACAATTAAACAGCCAAAAAGAAAAAACAGAAAAAAACTCACTGGAGATGGCATTGGCCGGGGCTTCGCAGCGGCAGGGTGGCGGTGGCGACGGGGGCCGCAGGGCTTCGGGGCGGTGGCGCCGGGGCGCGGGGCAGGTGGTGGGGGCGGCGGGGCGTCGCGGCGGTGGGCTGTTCGGGCGGTGGGGCGGCGGGGCGCCACGGCTGTGGGCCGTTCGGGCGACGGGGCGACGGGGCAAGGGCCGATGGGGCGACGGGGCGGCGGGGCGACGGGGCAAGGGGGCGGCGGCGGGTGGTGGGGCATGGGGGCGGCGGGTGGTCGGCGCGACGATGCGAGGGGCGATGGGTGGGCGGGTGGCGGGTCAAGGGGGCGGCGGCGAGTGCTGGGGGCAGCGGCGGGGGCGCGGGTGGGTGGGTGGCGGGGCAAGGGGGCGGCGGCGGGTGGCGGTGGTTGTCGGGGAGGAGACAGAAACAGAGAGATGGAAGGGCGGGGTGGGGCTCGGCCGTTAGTTAGGTTAGCTCTTTGTCGTCCGCCCCACCTTTGTCGTCCGCTTTTTTTCTCTTTGCCGTCTGCTGGCAGACGGCAAAGAAGGGGGCCCGTTAAGTTTTTTATGATCAGCTGGTTAGCGGGGGCCACCTCTCTCTTTGCCGTCTGCCAGCTGACGGCAAAGATTCTTTGTCGTCCGCTAGCGGACGACAAAGATTTGGCTGATGGCAAAGACCTTCTTTGCCATCAGCCAGTTCGTTGCCGTCCGTTTTCCTGAAGCGAACGGCAAAGACCTTCTTTGCCGTCAGCCAGGAGACGGCAAAGAACTGGCAGACGGCAAATAAGCTAATTCCAGTAGTGAGTTCGTCTAGAATAACACCTTAAGAGACAAATCAACCAAAACCCTAATGTCACCTAGATAGTCCAATGTCACCTCAAGTATCCGTGGGTATGATTATACGATATGCATCACACAATCTCAGATTCATCTATTCAAGCAACACATAGTACTTCAAAGAGTACCCCAAAGTTTCTACCGGAGAGTCAAAACAAAAACGTGTGCCAACCCCTATGCATAAGTTCACAAGGTCACTGAACCCGCAAGTTGATCACCAAAACATACATCAAGTAGATCATGTGAATATCCCATTGTCACCACAGATAAGCACATGCAAGACATACATCAGGTGTTCTCAAATCCTTAAAGACTCAATCCGATAAGATAACTTCAAAGGGAAAATTCAATCCATTACAAGAGAGTAGAGGGGGAGAAACATCATAAGATCCAACTATAATAGCAAAGCTTGCGATACATCAAGATCGTGCTGAATCAAGAACACGAGAGAGCTACTGGTACATACCCTCAGCTCCGAGGGTGAGCTACCCCCTCCTCCTCATGGAGAGTGCCGAGATGATGAAGATGGCCACCGGTGAAGATGCCCCCTCCGGCAGGGTGCCGGAACAGGGTCCCGATTGGTTTTTGGTGGCTACAGAGGCTTGCGGCAGCGGAACTCCCGATCTAGGTTTCTTTCTGGGGGTTTCTGTATTTATAGGAATTTTTGGCGTAGGTTTCACATCAGGGGGTCTCCGAGTCGTCCACGAGGTAGGGGGCGTGCCCTCCACCCTCGTGTACGGCTCGGGACTCTTTTGGCCCAACTCTTTTACTCCGGGGGGCTTCTTTTGGTCCATCAAAAATCGTCAAAAATTGGCACGTCAATTGGACTCCGTTTGGTATTCCTTTTCTGTAAAACTCAAAAACAAGGAAAAAACAGAAACTGGCACTGGGCTCTAGGTTAATAGGTTAGTCCCAAAAATCATATAAAATAGCATATAAATGCATATAAAACATCTAAGATGGATAATATAATAGCATGAATACTTCATAAATTATAGATACATTGGAGACATATCAGCCAGTACCTCCACCTTAATTTGCTCGCGCTTGCGCGGTCGTGGTGATTAACATCGCACTTGTATCACACACGGTTTACATATTATACCCCATGTCCGTTGAGCATCATCAGAGTCTTTGCAGCAAAAAATAATGTTAGGGACGGTCAAAAGACAGTCACACCAGCATGTGGCCCAAATATATATGAGTGAAAAGGGTGGTATGTGATGTTCAAAATTCCAATGCACAACTTTGACCCCGCGGGCCCACGGTTGGGCGCGTCATTGAAGATCGATGAGAGGGGCCAGAAGTCAAGAACTACCTGGAAGTGGCCAAATATATGTAAGAATATTGGGGATGTTTAAAACTTTAAATACACAATGCATAACTTTAGTGGCACCTGCCTCGCAAACCCGAAAGCACCCTAACAACCACCTTGCTAGGATATATATAATGACATAATGTCGTACCTAGCTAGGATGCTTGGCCCACCACCTCCCACTTTGTGTCAGCGGGGCGCATGCACGTAATGATTGATACTTTGGTCATACATGCATGTCGCCATGAAGTACCATAAGACGGACCAATGAATCTTTCATTTGGTCAAATGACAGTTGTTGTTGTCGATAAACCGCTTGGGCCAATAGATTGAACCATCATAAACATCGCACGAGAGAGACCACAAAACCAACACCTCTTGCATGCGGCCCAAAATGATGTACGTTGGGAAGAGGTGATGTGTGTTTTCAATATAGAATAATGTACAATTTAGATGTGGTGCCTACCTCTCGATACAGACAACAACCATGAAGGCAAGGTAGTTAAGGACGAGATACGTACGCAGGGTTTGATGTAGATCGAACCCAGCAATTCGAGCATCTGAGAGGGAATCCTGACAACGCATGAGCTCGAGCTTTGGTTGACCGACATTTGACGGTGACCGGCCCTAACATGAACTAGGAGGAATCCATTCATGGCCAACACATACCCCTCATTATCGGTCAAAGGGATGATATATATAAACTCGGGGAGCCCACAGATATCCGTGTCGTCACAAAAAACCGCACAAGGGAGACGTGGTCGATCAGAAGACTCTGTATACACTGCATGCGGCCCAAAAATATGTATGGGTACGATGGTGTATGATGTGTTTAAATCCCAAATGCACAACTTCGATGGGCCACGCCAAGTACATTACAAACCGAACACCGTACCCGACTCCAAGCCTGGTTAAATACCTATGATGTCAGTTTCCCAACTTCGAGGTGGCAGCGCGGGGGGGGGGGGTCGTCCCACGCATGCGCTCAAACTTTATTTTGTCTAGCATGGGACACATCTATATATATCTATACATTTATACACATATATAGTGTGCGAATAACTATGAAAGTTGCTCGTTGGATGAAGCCAATCCGACGGTACAGAGATGGCAAATCCGAGCACTACTGGCCGTTGGATATCATCTACATTCCACCAGATTTTGCCACATGTACAATCTAGAAGACTCCATGGTTGAACTTAAGCATAATGCACAAACCTCAAAACACAAGCACTTCTCCTTTGTTCTCTAGAATCTTCCATATCTTAATTGCCCAAACCTTTTTTTTTCTAAATGAATTGTCACTTTTTGTTTTTACCTTTACAATGCACAATTCCATGAATCTTAAAATAGTTTTTTTAGAAAACTAATTGATTTTGGATGAGATGAACTATAAGAATCAAACGAACATCTACATCATGCATATCTGGGAGAAGAGGCGAGAAACCGATGAGAGGAGTGGCGAGAAACGGTAGCCTGTTTTGAATGAAAACCTAGTAGAGAAGGAAGCGTGAGCTACACGACTCATGCGCACAGTGCTTACTCATGTACTGCATGTGCGGTCGAAAGGGCTCAGGGTTGCCGTTCGATCTGGGAGCATCCAACAGTGCACACGTACGATCTGTGGGGTTTGGGTTCTGGCCAGTCAGAACGCAGGACTCAGATCACGCGTGTAGCGGGGGGGGGACCAACATTCGGTGGAAACCGGTGAAAACCACGAGAAAAAGATGTTTTGAAGTTTCAAAAAAAATTCAAAAAAATGCGGGATGTTAAGAGGATGATGTTTTATTGGCACACAAAATTTCAAGTTGAAATACATTAAGAGATGTGAGCTATGAAAAAGACAAAATTAGTGTTGAATAGTGCCGAATAGTAATGTCATTATTCAGGGCGGAATTTGTCTTTTTCATAGCTCACATCTCGTAATGTTTTTCAACTTGAAATTTTGTGTCACAATAAAACATCACCTTCTTAACATCCCACTTTTTTTTTCAGATTTTTATGAAACTTTAAAATATGGTTTCCACGAAGTTTTCATTGAATATCGGCATTCGTGAGTGAACCGTGTGCTATTTGAAAACATTTCGTGAGAAGAATCTCGGTTTTTAAATCCACATAAATCCAAAACTAAGCTGAAAATCATGAAACCTGCCATGGTGTCACGACATCGCACTTATATGTCGAGGAATTTTTTTCATCCATTGTGGCGCAAGTTTTATTACAAGCCTCTTACAAACCGGAGCTTCTCTCAAAGAAGCCTCGTGGTTCCGATAGGGGAACGTGTCCCCCTTGTGGGTGAAACGTAATCACTGCCTCTTTTCACCTTGTATTTTCTTCTACGGGCAACATGGAACGACAGGATATCCGTGCTGAAATTTAAACTTATTCAGGGTTCGTTTGGCCTTTTTATACACTAATTGAGTTTCCTAGACATTTAATGTCCATAATTCAAATCTGAACTACAAATACATGCTCCAGTTAACCAAAATGGCTAGAAAAATTATACATGTGTCCTTGGGTGCATGTTTAGGTCCCATGCCAGGAATGGGAATGAATTACAACCGTACTGGTGTCATGGCTCATACTCAAACATTTCGAATCCTAAACTCAATTAGAAAGTCATCAAAGGTGGCATGGTGTCACTTCATGGCACATATATATCGTGGTAAAAACATTGTCCAATTTGGGCGAAGCTTTATTACAAACCTCTTACACAAACTGGAGCTTCTCTCAAAGAAGCCTCATAGTTCTGATAGGGAAACGTGTTCCCCTTGTGGGCGAAACGTAATCACTACCTCTTTTCGCCTTGTATTTTCTTCCACGGGCAACATGGAACCACAGGATATCCGTGCTGAAATTTAAACTTATTCAGGGTTCGTTTGGCCTTTTTCCTAGGCATTTAATGTCCATAATTCAAATCTGAACTACAAATACATGCTCCAGTTCACCAAAATGGCTAGGAAAAATATACATGTGTCCTTGGGTGCATGTTTAGGTCTCATGCCAGGAATGGGAACGAATTACAACCGTACCGGTGTCCTGGCTCTTCCTCAAACATTTCAAATCTCGGTTTTTAAGTCCCCATAAATCCTAAACTCACCAGAAAGTCATCAAAGGTGGCAAGGTGTCATGTCATGGCACATATATGTCGTGGTAAAACATTGCCAATTTTTGCAGGCTTTATTACAAACCACTTACAAACCGGAGCCTGTCGCAAGAACCCTCGTGGCTTCGTTAGGGAAACGTGTCCCCTTGTGGGCCAAACGATAATCACTCCCTCTTCTAGCCTCGTATTTTCTTCTACACACGACACGGAACAACTGGAGATTCGCGCTGAACTTTGAAATTATTCAGGGTTCGTTTGACCTTTTTTATTCATTAATTGAGTTTTCTAGGCATTTAATGTCCATCATTCAAAGTCGAATTACAAATACATGCTCCAGTGCAGTAAAATGGCTAGAAAAAACGTACATGTTTCCTTGGGGTGCATGTTTAGGTCCCATGGAACGAATGGGAAAGAATTCAACCGTCTCGCCATCCTGGCCTGGCCACAAACATTGCGAATCTTGGTTTTTGAATGTTTGTAAATCCAAAACTCACCAGGAAATCATGAAACTTGGCATGGTGTCACTACATGGTATATATAATTGTCCAATTTCGGCGAAGCTATATTACAAGCCTTTTACAAACCGGAGCCTTTCGCAACCCTCGTGGCTCCGATAGGGAAACATGCCCCTCTTGTGGGTGAAACGATAAGCGATGCCTCTTCTCACCTTGAACTTTGTTTTCTACAGGCAACATAGAATAACAGGAGTGTCAGGCTAAAATTTGAAACTGTTCAGAGTTCGTTTGGCCATTGTATATATATATATATATTACTAATTACTAAGTTTTCTATGCATTTAATGTAGTCCATAATTCAAATTTGAACTACAACCACATGCTCCAGTGAAGCAAAATGCGTGGGAAATCGTACATGTGTCATTGGGTGCATGTTTAGGTCTCGTTTAAGGAATGAGAATGAATTACAAACTTGTCATCGTCTCGAAACAATGAGAATCTCGGTTTTTAAATCCTAGTAAATAAAAAAGTCACCCAAAAAACATGAAAGTTGGCATGCTTTCATGACATGGCACATATATGCCGTGGTAAAAAAATCGTCCAGTTTGAGAAGAGGCGCACACATTAGTAGCCAACGAAGTCCTTTTTGAAATAAAAAGCTGACATGTTAATATCGCAAACGGTTGTATTATATTTACCGTGTCAAAATTTAACCATACTCGGTGGCGTGCGTGCAGCTATTTGATTAGACGGGACGAGCGCGAGAAGTCCATCGTGCAGGTTCGATGGGACGCGTGCGAGCAGTCTGCCGTGCAGGCTCAACGGGATGCGTGCATCCTGTCCACCTCGCAGGCTCGATGGGACACGTGCGAGCAGCAAGGCGGCCCATGCTCACCGGGAAGCGAGCTCTTTGACCTCCATGCACCAGCCGCCGCCCGCCTCGCTCACAACTTCTCCATTAATGGGTTAATTAAAGCACCTGGACGGAGGGTGTTTGCTTGTGATCCCATGGCAGCATTTGCTTTGTTCGTGTTTTCAACTAGTGTTCCGCCCTAATTTAAATTGCCACATAGGGCAACGGATAATACGACCACAATTAAAATGGCAACGGATAATACGACGAAAAATTTACAATGGTGCACATAATAATTGTCTTACATATTCTGGATAATTTAAAATGCCACATGCGGCAAAGCCCAGAAGACACGGGGGCAAGAGAAGAAGGAAATCGCAAACAACGATCTGGGTCGCTACTATCTCTACTCGACGATGGATCCCGGCCGACGAAATCCTCCAGCTCCTTCTTCAATTCCCCATGACTTTGCTTCAAAGCAGCCACGGATTCCTCCACCTCCTCCCGGCGCTCGATCCGGAGCTTCCTCAAGCCACCCATCAGTTCCTCGACGACCGCTTTCAGCGTCATCTCTGAGGCACTGCTCTGCTCATGCAGCATCTTCCAGCCGGCGGCCTCCTCCTCCTTCTCGGCGACCAACTTGAGGAGCTTTGCATTGTCATCCATGAGTTGCTCGACGAGGCCGGTCGCCTTGTCAACCGAGGCATCGCTGATCTTGAGCAGCTTCATCAAGCTGTCGACCAGCTCCTGCTGTGTAGTGACGCCAGCGAGAATGTCATCGTCGCCGGCGAAGGACTTCAGGAATGCCAGCTCGTCGCGATGGCCGACGCCGCGAATGCGCTTGTGAGAGCCCTCGCGTGCCCGTGAGAGCTTGTTCGAGGGCTCCGGGGCGCGCCGGGACATCTCTGATGCGGCTGCGGCTTCGCGGCGGGACCTCTCTAGTGCTTCCGCGACCTTGGTCTTTGCTGCCTGGTTATATGTCCACCCTAAACTCCTCCTACCAGTCATGGCGGAACAACTTGACAGAGAAAACCAGTTTTGTGGGTGATGAGGAGAGGAACTGTGAAGTAATTTTCGAGTGGGTAGTTTTTATAGCCCGGTGATAAGTGTGAACACATATTAGTTTGATAGGTGTGAACTGATTTGCAATTATTTATTGCGTTGTAATCAGCAATGTGACGAGAAACAAGGTCAAAATTTATTGATGGCAGAAGGTTGACCACGTGGTTGCTCGCCGTTGAGGCGGCCGCGGCGCGCTCCGCTCTGGCGTCCCTGCGCGCGCTCTGGTCGCCGTTGAGGCAAAGTTACAATGGCAACTATTAATAATTCTTAATAATTGTCTTACATATTCAGGATAATTTAAAATGCCAAATGTGGCATGGCCCAGAACACTCACGACCTACATATGCATACAATTATAATAAAGTATAAGCTAAAAGGCTGAGCTGGCGGCCTTCCGACGATGGTCTTCTCGGACTCCATGATCAGCATAGCACCCTTGCGGCCGTCCACTCCGAGTGTCCCGACCCGCCTCCGCCTACGGAGCTGCTGGCGCTGGGAGGCTCTTGGGGCTGCTGGGCCTCTTCCAGAAGAGCTTGACAGCGTGCAATCGCGCGCATGACAACTCCACGGAACCGCTCCATTTCCATGTCTCTGGCCTGGTAGCAAATTCCGTCGATCACCTGCATCCTCAAGATATCACATTGGCGATGTTCTACATCGTCGGGGACGTCAACTCCGCCAAGGATGCGCTCGAGCCTTGCCACCACATCATCGCGATCGAGGTTGACACGGTCGCCGCGGGGAATGATGAAGTCGTAGGCTGCCTTTATCTTGACTGAATCGCAGAGATACTCTGCCCATTCCTTGTGGGGCATCAGGCTCTCGATGAGCACCGGTGATGGCGGCTCTTCGGGTGGGTCGTCGATCATGCCGCCGAGTAGCTCTGGATCTTTTTCACGGTGGATGGCAAACTACTCATCACACCTCCTCTGCAATATGTCGATTGTGCTCCCAAGGACTGTGACGCCAATATCGCTGCCGATGGGCCATGGTGCCTGCACCCGCCGATGAAGCAACTAGTTTGCATTTTACAAAGTTTTTTGTACACACAGAATCGCACACGAACTGTGTTACAGTTTCCCATCGCAAACAGTTCATCCGAGTCAGCTGTTTGCCCTGTATCACACACATCTCGTTAAGTTGAACCGTTTCTGTTGCGTTCGCTAATCGAAAACAGTTCGTCCGAGTGAACCGTATGCCCTATATCACACACACCTTGATCTGGCTAACCGTTTATGTTGCACTCCCTAATAGAAAACGGTTCATCGGAGCGAACTATATGCCGTATATCGCACACACATTGATATGGCTGCCCATTTCTATTGTTCTGCCTCATCGCAAACAGTTCGAACAGGTTAACCGTGTGGCCTGAATCGCACACACAACTAAAATCTGAATCGTGTTTGATGCATCCTCTATTGCAAACGTTTTGCACCTTTTTTTGATGGGTTTTTTACACCACCGTTTGCGATTATGGCATTGCACACAGTTTCGTCGAAGGGTCTCTGATCGTAGTGTCGCGTTAGCAGCATCCTGCAGTAGTGTTTGATCCCTAGTATCCACTATGTTCTGAGGTTGATGTTGCTATGACCTTGCTATGCTTAATGCTAGTCACTAGGGCCCGAGTGCCATGATTTCAGATCTGAACCTATTATGTTTTCATGAATATATTTCTGTTCTTGATCCTATCTTGCAAGTTGTAGACACCTATTATGAATTATGATCCGCATACCCCAAGGTGACAATAGTTGCGATTCTTTCCGGTGATTACCGTAGTTTGAGGAGTTGATGTATTCACTAACTGCTAATGATTTGGTCCAGTTCTCTATTAAAAGGAGGCCTTAATATCCCTTAGTTTCCATTAGGACCCCGCTGCCACAGGAGGGTAGGACAAAAGATGTCATGCAAGTTCTTTTCCATAAGCACGCATGACTATATACGAAATACATGCCTACATTATATTGATGAATTGGAGCTAGTTCTATGTCACCCTAGGTTATAACTGCTACATGATGAATATCATCCGACATAGTTATAATTGCTGATCCATTGCCTATGAGCTTTTCACATATTGATCTTTGCTAAGTTACTTTCATTGCTACAGCTGTTACAATCACTACAAAACTGCTACTGTTACTTCTGCCACCGTTACCGTTACTTCCATATTACTTTGCACTAAATACTTTGCTGCAGATATTAAGTCTTTCAGGTGTGGTTGAAGTGACAACTCAACTGCTAATACTTGAGAATATTCCTTGGCTCCCCTTGTGTCGAATCAATAAATTTGGATTGAATACTCCACCCTCAAAAACTGTTGTGATCCCCTATACTTGTGGCTTATCAAGACCTTTTTTGGTGTTGTTGCCGGGGAGATCTACATCGGGCCTACCAAGTACCCATCATAAACACTCATCTCTTGCATTACATCATTTCCCATTTGCCTCTCGTTTTCCTCTCCCCCACTTCTAAAACGTTTTCAAAAAAATACAAAAATTTGCCTTTTGATTCGCCCTTCTTCCATTCGTCTTTTCGTTTGCTTTTAATTTGCCTGTGTGTTAGCTTGGTTTCTTGCCTTTATGGCTAAACCCAAGAACTTTGATCCTTACTATAGGAAGTTGGAAGAAATTGAAAATAATGCTAGGAGCTTCATGTCCTTACAATTTGAGCATAATAGTTTCTTTAGGAATGAGCTTAAGGAGCAAAAAACTTTAATGGAGTATATGAATAAAGAGCTCGATGATATGTCTAAAGAATTTTATGGTCTTAAATCTCAATTTGCTCATATTGAAATTTTTTCCGATAAACAAACCACTTTGGTAAATAAGATGGCCGCTAAACTGGAGTTTTGTGAAAATAATGATGAAGATCTTAAAGTGATTGATGTGACTCCTATTGAATCTTTGTTTTCTAATATAAATCTTGACAGAGATGGGACTGGAGATGAGTCAACTTTAGTTAATAGGCGTCCCAATGATTTGGAGTTATAGATCTTGATGAAAAATTGATAAAAGTGGGATTGGAGAGGTCAAACCTTTAAGTAGCGATGAACCTACTCTTTTGGATTTCAAGGATTTTAATTGTGATAATTGTTCTTTGGTAGATTGTATTTCCTTGTTGCAATCCATGTTAAATTCTCCTCATTCTTATAATCAAAATAAAGCTTTTACTAACATATCATTGATGCTATGATGAAATCTTTTAAAGAAAAGCTTGAATTGGAAGTTTCTATTCCTAGAAAACTTTATGATGAGTGGGAACCTACTATTAAGATCAAGATTAAAGATTATGAGTCCCATGCTTTGTGTGATTTGGGTGCTAGCGTTTCCACGATTCCAAAAACTTTATGTGTTGTGTTAGGTTTCCGTGAATTTGATGATTATTCTTTAAATTTGCATCTTGCGGATTCCACAATGAAGAAACCTATGGGAAGAATTAATGATGTTCTTATTGTTGCAAATAGGAATTATGTGCCCGTAGATTTCATTGTTCTTGATATAGATTGCAATCCTACATGTCCTATTATTCTTGGTAGACACTTCCTTAGAATGATTGGTGCAATTATTGATATGAAAGACGAAAATATTAGATTTCATTTTTTTGTTAAGGGAGGACATGGAACACTTTCCTAGAAAGAAAATTAAGTTTCCATATGAATCTATTATGAGAACTACTTATGGATTGCATACCAAAGATGACAATACCTAGATCTATGTTTTATGGCTTGCTAGGGGCGTTAAACAATAACGCTTTTTGGGAGGAAACCCAATTTTATTTTTGTTCTTGCTTTTTTGGTTCTGTTATCAAATAAATTTTTCATCTAGCCTCTGGTTAGATGTGTTTTGGTGTTTTAATTAGTGTTTGGGCCATGTAAGACCTTTGGGATGGCTTACGGTGATAGTTGATTTGATCTTGCTGGAAAACAGAAACTTTTTCGCCTAGTAAAAGAATTTAAAAAAAATCACAGAAGCACGCTTTTGATCTGAATTTTTTACGCAAGATTTATATACTAATTTTCCAGTTTTTCCTAATTTTTCAGAATTTTTGGAGTTACATAAGTATACAAAGTTTTCAGATTACTATAGACTGTTCTGTTTTTGACAGATTCTGTCTTCTATGTGTTGCTTGCCTATTTTGATGAATCTATGGGTAGTATCATCTAGTATGAACCATGGAGAAGTTGGAATACAGTAGATATTACACCAATATAAATAAAGAATGAGTTCACAACAGTAACCAAAAGTGGTGATTTATTTTCTTATACTAATAGATCTCATTAGTTTTCTGTTGAATTATGCATTGTGAAGTTTTCAAGTTTTGGGTAAATATTTGATGGACTATGGAATAAGGAGTGGCAAGAGCCTAAGCTTTAGGATGACCAAGGCACACCAAGATAATATTCAAGGAAAACCAAGCATCTAAGCTTGGGGATGCCCCGGATGGCATCCCCGCTTTCATCTTCGTCTGTCGGTAAATTTACTTGAGGCTATATTTTTATTCACCACATGATTTGTGTTTTGCTTGGAGCGTCTTGTATGTTATGAGTATTTGATTTTTAGTTTGCCACAATCATCCTTGTTGTACTCACCTTTTGAGAGGGACACGCATGAATCGTGAATTTATTAGAATACTCTGTGTGCTTCACTTATATCTTTTGAGCTAGGCAATTTTGCTCTGGTGCTTGACTTATATCTTTTTAGGGCATGGCGGTGGCTTTATTTTATAGAAATTGTTGAACTCTCATGCTTCACTTATATTATTTTGAGAGTCTCTCTAAACAACATGCTAATTTGCTTTGGTTATGAATTTAGTCTTAATATGATAGGCATCCAAGAGGGATATAATAAAAACTTTTCCTGTCATACTTATGATACTTCTATGACGATAATTGTGACAAAACCCGGTATCATCATAGATGTGGTGGGGTCCTACTTCTATGACAAAAAATCATGACAGAAAATGGGCTTTTCGTCCTGGGCGGGCCGGAGACGCAGCTGCACAACATTCTTTGGGCCGTCCATGACGGAAAAAACCATGGTAGAAGCGAGGGCGAGGAAAATATCGGGGAGTTCCCGGTTACGGTGCGTGGTCGGGGGCCGAGTGATGCGCGTTTCTCTCGTACGTACGCGCGTGTGTGCGAGGCGTTGCGCTCTAACTGAACCCGAGCGAGGCGTTGGGCTCTAACTGAACCCGAGCGATTGCACTGCAGGCTACACGTTACTGAACCCGAGCAATCGATCGATCCCTTGCTGTTAACTGAACCTGAGTGATTCCTTCGCTACTGCTGCTAACTGAAGCCGATCGAACACTGCTGCCTCCTTCCCTTGATGAACAGTGAGCATTGTTGGGGGGTTTGGATGAACAGTTCCCGGTGGGGGGCTGGATGAACAGGAACCTGTGGTAGTAGAGGCCGTTGCCACTGGATGAACATTGCCCCGTGGAGGGCCGGATGAACAGTACCCCAATCGATCGAGCCGGTGGATGAACAGGACCCCGTGGAGGGCTGGATGAACAGTAGCCGGTGGAGGGCTGGATGAATAGGACCCCGTGGAGGGGTGGTTGAACAGGACCCCGTGGAGAGGGCTGGTTGAACAGTAGCCGGTGGAGGAGCGCGCGGTGGAGGCTGGATGAATAGGAGCCCGTGGATGAACAGCCGCAGGTGGAGGCTGGAGGAGGTCGACGATGGATGAACAGTAGCCCGTGGAGGTAGTCGACGGTGGAGATGAACAATATCCCGTGGAGTCCCATTTTGCGGTACGCCACACCCCTCCCGATGAACAGGACCCCCGTTTCGACCATAGCGCTCCAACACAAGTCCGTTTCCTCTGTTTTGGGGTACGCCACACCCCTCCCGATCAATAGGACACCGTTTCCACCGTAGGAGGTCCGTTTCCTCCATTTTGCGGTACGCCAGACCCCTCCCGATGAACAGGATCCCGTTTCGACCGTGGCCGGTCGAACACAAGGCCGTTTCCTCCATTCTGCGGTATGCCAAGCCTCGTTTCCATCGACTGTTCTGTCCAAGCCGGTTGGCTCCCGATGAACACGACGACGCATTCCATTCTGACCCAGCCGGTTGCCTCCTGTAAGTGCATCTAGTGCCACTCCTAGTTGGTTTTGGAGTATTGACGACAAACTTGGTTGAGGGACTAATGTGTTTGTGAGAATTGCAGGATAACACAGGTAGTAGTCCCTCATTGATTCGGTTTTCCTACCAGAGATGACCGCTAAAAATGTGTGAAGAAATTGAAGACAATGGTGGTCTGTGAAGATATTCACAACGAAGATTATGACTCGAGAAGACATTCACGTGAAGACTATGGAGTGTGAAGACATAGTTGTTTCGTAGTTTCCTTTTGTTCTTTGTTGAGTCATAGGAACCACCGCACTGTTAAGTGGGGTCCAAGTGAACAAAGTCAGAGTGACTGAAGTGATGCTAAACCAAATCCTATGGCTTCGAGCGAAGACAATGAGAGCAAATCTTATCCAGAGCTGGATGAGTCATCTTTACTTGTAGCCCAAGTCAAGCTGCCGCGTGTGTTTGAAATCTGACTGTTGGACACGTGTCAGTTCCTTAGTGACCCAGGGTCATTTCGGAAAAATCAGGTTGGGTTGCCTCCTGGCTATTAATAGCCCACCCCCTACACCATAAATTGGTGGCTGCTCAGAGTTAGTGCACGGCTTTTGTCGTTTGAGAGAAACCCACCTCCGAAGCATTTGAGAGAGAGATCCTTGTGAGGTCAAAGCCCAAAACACCCAGAGCCAAAGAGTGTTAGGCATCACTGAAGTCTTTCTGTCCGTGTGATCTGAAGACTTATTACACTTGAGGACTGTGAATCCTCCAGCCGGTTAGGCGTCGCGTTCTGAGCATCCAAGAGTCATTGTGGATTGCCGGTGAACAAAGTCTGTCAAGGTTTGGAAGTCTACCCTGAAGACTTACCAGAGTGATTGGGTGAGGACTAAGTGTCCTTAGCTCAAGGGCAATAAGGTGAAGACGCGGTCTTCTGAGTTAAATCTCAGCCTCCCTAACCAGACGTACAATTGTCACAGCAACTGGAACTGGTCCAACAAATCCCTGTCCTCACCAAGCTACTGGTTCTATCTCTTACCTCTCTTTACTTACAATTTGTCTTCGTGAAGTCATTGCCTGCTTGCTTGATCTGATTGACTTCACTGTGTGACGACTATTGTTGTTTGGCTTCATACTATCTTCCTTCCTGATCCATACTACCTAGCTGCTAATAGTCTTCGTGCTTTCACTTCATAGCTTATTTGACAATGGCTTGTCTAGTGTAGTCTACCTTCCGCTGCATATCAATAGGTCCATTTCTATTGTTTGTCTTCAAAGTGTAAGTGCATCTAGTGCCCCTTGGTGATTTTGGTGTATTGAAGACTTATAGGTTAAGGGACTAATGTGTTTATGAGTGTACACAGGTCTATAAGTCTATGAGGAGTTTGATATTTATAGAGGAAGTCGACCCCTAAAAATGAAGTTCTTCGACTGAAGACTTTGGATTTCTGAAGACTTTCTGACGACTTTGAAAGTGAAGAAATTGGTGTGACCTTGAAGACTTGGTATTCATTTGAGGAACATGAAGCGTGAAGACTTTTGTTTTCGTAGTTTCATTTTCCCTTTCTTGAGTCATAGGAAACACCGTACTGTTTAAGGGGGTCGAGGAAATACTAAGGAAAAATTTCCATGTGATGCTCAACTCAAAATCCTACACCTACCAATCCCTTCGAGTGAAGCCATTGGAAATCTCATACAGTTCAGTCATATTCTTCAGTGACAGAGACGAAGTTCTTCTGGTCTCTGAGGAATTTGTTCTGACTGAGGAGTTAGGAATTCGCCAGTGCGGATTGCCTACACAGTGAGGAACATGATAGCCCGGAGGAATTTGATACTCAAATTTCCGACCGTTGCTGTGCTATGCGCCAGCTGTCCCAAAATATCTACCCACCTAACGGTCATATCATTGAAGGGCATTTATGTCTTATCATGTCGGGCTGCTCCCTAGGCTATAAATAGCCACCCCCTACAACCACTAGCTGGTTGGCTGCTCCGAGAGAAACTGACATTTGTCATTTGAGAGCATCCCATCCTCCGAGGACTTTGAGCGAAAATCATTGAGTGAGGAAAAACCCAAACCCAAACACCTACAAACCCAAAGTGATTGAGCATCACTGAAGAGATTGATCCTGCGTGGATCCGACGCTTGTTACCTTTGAAGACTGTGCTTCTTTCAGACGGTTAGGCGTCATGGTCTAGAGCATCCAAGAGGAATTGTGGATCGCTGAGTGACCGAGTTTGTGAAGGTTCGGAAGTCACCTGAAGACTTACCACGAGTGATTGGGCGAGGTCTGTGTGACCTTAGCTCAAGGAGAATACGGTGAGGACTAGGTGTCCTGGACTGTGCGTTCAGGACTGGGTGTCTGGGACTGTGTGTCCTCAGGTTTAAATACCTAGCCGCTCCAACCAGATGTACAACTGAGACAGCAGTTGGAACTGGTCTACCAAATCATTGTCTTCACCGAGCTTACTGGTTCTATTTCCTCAACTCTTTCATTTCCTCATTACTGTGTTGTGTGCTTGTCATATCTGTGTTTGAAGACTTTGACTGAAGACTTTCTCAATTTCCTCAGTTCAATTTCTTCAGTCTGTTTGTCTTCATCCTGTGCTATCCTGTGTTTACGCTTTCTGTACTCTGTGTTTGTCTTCATTTCATCATGATGACCATGCCTATGTTCTGCTATGCTTACTCTTGAGTACTTATTCCGCTGTAAGTAGTTCTTCGCTAAGGAATTTCCTCACCCGCAAATTCCTCAGTGAAGAATTCATAAAAATCACCTATTCATCCCCCCTCTAGTCGATATAATGCACTTTCAATTGGTATCAGAGCAAGGTACTCCCTTGTTCTGTGTGATTTTGGTTTAACCACCTGGAGTTTTAGTTATGTCAACCGCAGGTATGATCGAGGTCTCTGCTGGGTGTCCTACCTTCGATGGGACGGACTACCCCTACTGGAAGAATAAGATGCAAATGCATCTTGAGGCAATTGATAACGATCTCTGGTATGTTGTGGAAAATGGTGTTCCCTCTATCTCACCCTCACTGACCGCTACCGATGTGAAGAGATTCAAGCAACTCGATTCTCAAGCGAAGAATATCATATGTGGCCATCTGAGCAAAGGACAGTATGGAAGAGTGAGTGCTTTGGAAACTGCTAAGCTTATCTGGGATAGGCTGTCCAAAGTGAATGACGGAGTCTCAACTCAGCGTGACTCTCGAGTTGATGTTCTTCGCAATCTCTTCAACCGCTTCAAAAGACTCAACAATGAAAATGTTCAACAAACCTTCGATCGCCTCACTGACATCTCAAATGAGCTTCAAGCGCTTGGTGCCACTGACATCACCGACCATGAAGTGGTGAAGAAATTGTTGAGATCGCTTGATTCCTTGTTTGATACTCTGGCATTGATGATACAAGAACGTGCTGATTACAAGTCACTTGATCCCGCTGATATCCTCGAAAGGCTAAATACTCATGAGTTCCAGCTTGCTGTAAAGAGAGACCTCTATGGTTCGAGCTATGGCAGATCACGTGCACTGAAGGCCAAGGCAGTTTCTGAGTCTCAAGATGAAGACTCTGGCAGCAGCCTTGGTGATCTTGAAGAACTGAGCCAGGAACTAGCATTGCTCATGAAGAAATTTCAAAAGTTCTCAAGACGTGGTCGCTTTGGAAGATCCTCAAGGAGCAATGATTCCTCATCCAGTGACTACAAGAAGAGGCTTTGTCACAAATGCAAGAAACCTGGACACTACATTCAAGATTGTCCTCAGTGGGAAAAGGAATCAAAGAAGAAGAAATACAAGGATTACAGTTCTGATGATGCGAAGAAAAAGAAGAAATCCTCAAAATCTTCATCATCAAAATCCTCAAAGTCTTCATCTCACAAGAAGAGCAGCTCCAAGAAGGCTCGGGCATTCATTGGCAAGGAAATGGACTCCGAAGCTGAATCTGAGGAACATGAGGAAGAGGAGGCATCTGTGGAGTCCGAGTCTGGTGTAGCGACTCTAGCTCTCGCTACTGCATTCGTCAGCAAGTCTATCTTCAACTGTGAAGAAAATGGCTTCACGAACAAGGTTGATGAAGGCAATGATGACTACGCTCCCACCTATTGCTTCATGGCAAAGGGTTCCAAGGATGATCAACCCAAAGCCACTGAGTGGGTCCTCGATAGTGGATGTACAAATCACATGATTGGTGACAAGAATCTATTGATGGATGCTCCCTTATCACCATCGCATCTGAAGCATATCATCTTCGCTGACAAAGGCAAAAGTCAGGTATTGGGTCTAGGTAAGGTTGCGATCACAAAGGATCGACACATGGACAAAGTCATGCTTGTCGAGTCCTTAGGATACAACCTCATGTCTGTCTCAATGCTTTGTGATCTTGATATGGTTGTTGTCTTTGGCAAGTATCGTTGTGTTGTGGTTATGGAAGCTGACAATTCCAAAGTCTTCGAAGGCTTTAGGAGAGGAGACTTGTATATTGTTGATTTCTCTACAGGACCACCACCAGCCGTGTGCCTACTTGCAAAAGCTTCAGAAGGCTGGCTATGGCATCGACGACTTGGTCATGCAGGCATGAGGAATTTGCACATGCTTGGGAAGAAGAAGCATGTCATTGGCATTGAGAATGTCAAATTCCTCAAGGATAACCTGTGTGGAGCTTGTGAAGCTGGAAAGATGACCAAGGCTAAGCATCCAACAAAGACTATCATGACCACTACTCGACCATTTGAATTGCTTCATATGGATCTCTTCGGTCCTAACCATTACTCTGTAGTCACAAATGACGCATCTCTCTATGGCTTTGTTATTGTTGATGATTACTCTCGATACACATGGGTACACATTGTTACTTACAAACATGAAGTGCAGGAAGTCTTCAAACGATTTTCCTCGAGAGCTTCAACCAACTTTGGTGTGAAGATCAAGCACATCAGAAGTGACAATGGAACTGAGTTCAAGAATTCTGGTCTTGATGACTATCTTAATGAACTTGGTATTACTCATGAGTTATCTGCTCCTTATACTCCTCAGCAGAATGGCATCATGGAGCGCAAGAACAGAACTCTTGTTGAGATGGCTCGCACTATGCTTGATGAGTACAAGACGCCTCGTCCCTTCTGGATTGAGGCAATTTATACTGCGTGCCACATCATCAACATGGTATATCTTCACAAATTCTTCAATAAGACTGCCTATGAACTCCTCACTGACAAGAAACCCAATGTGAGTTATTTCAAAGTCTTCGGTGCTAAATGTTGGATTAGAGATCCTCATCACAATGCTAAATTTGCACCGAAAGCACATGAAGGTTTTATGCTTGGTTACGGAAAGGACTTGCACACCTACAGAGTCTTCAACAACGTTCTTCACAAGGTTGTTGAAACTATAGATGTGCGGTTCGATGAAACTAATGGCTCGCAAAGAGAGCACCTACCCTCTGTGATAGATGAACCAGCACCTGAGGAAACTATCAAGTTCAAGGCTACTGAGGATGTCATTCCTACCAAAGAATCTGCTGAAGAATTCATTCCAGAACGTGAAGAACGTCGAGCTAATGCACCTGAAGAAAATGCTGAAGAAAATGGTGCTGAAGAAAATGCTCATCAAATTCCTCGACGACAACCTGCTCATCCTCGCGTTGCAAATGAAGTGCAAGTTGAAAAGATCATCGATGACATTGAAGCACCAGGTCCTCTCACACGCTCAAAAGCTTCACATTTATCTAACTTTTGTGGGCACTATGCTTTTGTCTCTATCACAGAGCCCACTAAGGTAGATGAAGCATTTCTGGAGCCTGAGTGGATTCAGGCCATGCAAGAAGAATTACATCAATTCGAGCTCAACAACGTCTGGGAACTGGTTAAACGTCCAGATCCTCGCAAGCACAATATCATTGGCACAAACTGGATCTACCGCAACAAGCAAGATGAAAATGGCCTTGTGGTGAGGAATAAGGCACGGCTTGTAGCTCAACGCTACACACAGGTTGAAGGAATTGATTTCGATGAAACTTTTGCACCTGTTGCTAGACTTGAAGCTATTCGCATATTACTTGCTTATGCTAACCATCATGATATCAATTTATATCAAATGGATGTGAAAAGTGCTTTCCTCAATGGTAAGCTTGAGGAAGAAGTATATGTTGCTCAACCCCCAGGTTTTGAAGATCCAAAGCATCCTGACAAAGTCTTCAGACTCAATAAGGCCCTCTATGGCCTCAAGCAGGCCCCTCGGGCATGGTATGATACTTTGAAGGAATTCCTCATGAAGAAAGGCTTCAAACCCGGTTCACTTGACCCTACTCTTTTCACTAAATCTTATGATGGTGAATTGTTTGTGTGCCAAATATATGTTGATGATATTATCTTTGGCTGTACTGACCAACGTTATAGTGATGAATTTGCCTATATGATGAGTGAAGAATATCAAATGTCTATGATGGGAGAATTGAAATTCTTCTTAGGTCTTCAAATTCGTCAACAGCACAATGGCATATTCATATCTCAGGAGAAATACCTCAAGGATGTACTGAGGAAATTCGGCATGCAAGATTGCAAAGGCGTCAAAATTCCGATGCCCACAAATGGCCATCTGTGCACTGATGAAAATGGTATTGACTTCGATCAAAAGTTATACCGCTCCATCACGGTTCTTTATTGTATTTATGTGCATCTAGGCCTGATATTATGCTTAGTGTTTGCATGTGTGCCCGATTTCAAGCTACACCGAAGGAATCACACCATAAGGCTGTGAAGCATATTCTTCGATATCTAGCTCACACACCAACACTTGGATTATGGTACCCCAAGGGCTCGGCTTTTGATATCATTGGATATCCTGACTCTGACTATGCTGGTGATCATGTGGACCGCAAGGAAACATCTGGTACATGTCATTTCCTCGGACGATCTTTGGTCTGTTGGTCCTCGAACAAACAAAACTGCATATCACTGTCTACTGCTTAAGCTGAGTACATTGCTGCTGGTTCTTGCTGTGCTCAATTGCTGTGGATGAAGCAAACTATCAAGGACTACGGCATCAACGTGAAGAATGTGCCTCTCTTCTGTGACAATGAGAGTGCCATCAAGATTGCTCACAACCCAGTTCAGCACTCGAAGACAAAGCACATTCAGATTCGTCACCATTTTCTTCGCGATCATGTGTTGAAGGGCGACATTTCTATTGAGCATGTGAAGACTAAAGAACAGCTAGCCGATATCTTCACAAAGCCCTTGGATGAGAAGAAATTTAGCAAGTTGCGGTGTGAGCTAAATATCCTAGAATCTTTGAATGTTCCTTGAAAAGGACACTCATCCTAACACTTATGCAAAATTGATGACTTAGATGTGCAACACATGAACAAACATTTTTCTTCAATCAATGAAGAATAACACTCTAAGTGTGAAGAAATTAATGAAGAATTTGATTCTCAGAGCCCTACGACAATTGTACGCGGTGTCTGAAATCATCATTCTTATACGGTGGGTCACGCCACCACAAAAGTTGAAAATCTTCAATTTGAGTTTTTTTTTAAATTCCTCAGTTGTTCAACTTTGCATTGTCTTCACCTTCTCCGTCGTTTTTCTTCATTGGCTATATATATATATATATGAGTTTATGTCCTCTACAGCATTCACTTATGGCTAATTCTTCAAGTTGGTTTTTCTGCTAAGTGAATGTGATCGGACCCTTCCCCCTCTATGCTATACTCAACCCAATCTATTCACAAATTCTTCATGTGCGTTCTATTTGAAACTCATTCAAAATCTTCACTGTGTCCTTGTCAGCTGAAGAATTTGCGAACGAAACTTTTAACTTATCTTATCCAAATTTTCGGCTTTGCCCCTCAAATCGTTCCGCATCCCACGATAATACTTATCTATTCACCCACGATCTAACACGATCTCCACCTCTCAGTACGTGGGTGACACATGTCAAGCGAATGAGAAGGGTCAGGGGCACGTTCGTCCAAAATCTTCGGGCGAACAGTTTTTCACCGTGGCTATAAATACCCCCTCTCCCCTTCCTCACTTCCTTTACTCCGCTCGACCTCTCTCCAGCTCGAGCTTCTCAAAACCCTAGCGCCGCCACTACTTCATCATCGCCAGTGAGGAAGAGCTTCACTGCCTCGACCTCGTCGCCGACGTACTCGCGCCGGCCGCGGATTTCTTCCCTACGCCGCCGCCGTAGCCGTCTTCCTCCACCGAGTTAGGGCGTGGAAGATCTGCACAGACGAACTTCTCATCTCTACCTCACAGTTCGTTGTGTTCTTCGTCCAGGGTAATTAAAAGTTAATTTTACTGCCCTCTTTGATTCAAATGATTTCCACAAAATCTTCAAAGGTGTTTTTCTTCAAATCTTCACACACTAAAACACCTCACATGTCATATGTTCTTGTTATATTTCTCTAAGCTACGTTTTTCTTCAAGATTCATCAATTGTGTGGATCTTCGATCTATACAACTCTGGAACCTAAGACAAAGAAAGCTTAGTGAAATTCTTCAAGACTCATCTGGTCAAATTCCTCAAACTTGTTCTTTTTACAAAACCTTCTGAGAATGCATATGACCTCTCGAAATTCCTTGCAACTATACTCTGTTCACAGGTACTCATGTCCGCTGCTGAATCTCTAGGTTCTCATCAACTGAACTCATTTGCAGCGTTCCTCGAAGAAAAGTTGCATACTTCTTCAGAGAATTCAATTGTTCAAATTCCTCATCTGAAGAAAATGGCTGATGGAAAGAAGCCACAGAAAGGAGGAAAGAGGCCCGAGGTCAACACTGCATTTGAAATCCCTGAGGACATCTATGCTGGGTACTGCACACCCCCTGAGGAAGATAAAAATCAGCGTAAGGTGCGCATTCAGAAGATAGAGAGGAGATGGGCAAGAGAGTGGAGGGAGTATAGATATGTGACTCCCAAGTACATGAAGAAATTAGCACTCAATCCTCCATGCTCAAGACCTCCGTTGGCACCTGGCCAAGAAGCTGATTCCACCAGCCTCAAGCGTGGTGAGGATTATCCTGATGAATGGGCCAAGCTCCAGGCCAAGTTGGCCAAACAGGCAAAAGAAGCAGTGAGGAAATTCAACAAAGACTCTGCTGCTGCTGCTACTGAGGCCTTTGTCAAGCCGAAGAAATCCATGGCAAAGAAGCCTGCACGTAAGCCAAGTGCTTCACCTTCTATGCCCTCACGGCCAGAATCCTCAAAGCCCTCACGGCCAATTCCTCACGCTGCTCCTGCTCGTCCAAAGTCCTCAGCTCCTCCTCCAAAGTCCTCAGCTGCTCCGACCAAATCCTTAGCACCTGTGCATCTTGCCACGTGCCAAAGGACTACAGGCATCTCTATTGCCTCTGGAGCTTCAGCTAGTTCCTCAGCTGCTCCAAATTCTTCAACAGGACCTTCTCTGCTGAAGACAAAGACCACTGCTGGACGAGGTTCTTGCCCAAGTCCTCACAAGAAGTAGGTCGCCTTCCAAGTGCCGTCTGAAGAAGAGGAAGCTGATGATGAAGAACTTGCTGAAATCATCAGAGATAGGCAAGTCAAGGCCGCTAGAGCCAAGGGCACAAATGTGCCTCTGCTTTTGGATCCAAAGTTGATCCTCGATTACATTGATCTCTGGCACAAGGACCCAAACACTCCTATGCCTGATTTCAAGTTGACACCTGGCCAAAATCATATGCTGACTGCCTTCACCCAAGAAGAAAAATGGAAATTTGAGAAGGCCAGGCAGATCAAGAAAGCGCAGTACAGGAAGGAGAAATTCCTGAAGAACAACGTGGTCTCTATGACAACTGATGATCTTGTGAAGATCCAGTCTGAAATCAAAGTCCTTAGCGATGATTTCAATGCTTACTACGATGATTGGCAGGAGCCAAGGTCAGGTTTGTTAAACTGACTCAGAAGTTCACCTCCAATGTTGAAGCCCCATCGCAACAAGAAATTCCTCAGACTGAAGAATCTGCTTAGCCAACTGAAGAACATTCCAGCACCGCTGATGACGTTCAAGCTGCTGAAGAAAATGTGAGTTCCAGGGCTGATGACTGCATTCCAGCCGCTGATGAAATTGCCAGGGCATCCACTAGTGGTGCGCCTGAAGAAAATGAAGAGGTCAGGGCAACTGCATCTGTTGTGCCTGAAGAAAATCAACCACATTCCTCTGCTCCTCCTGTGCCTACCCCAACTCCAATTCTTCCATCTGCATCAGATGTGAAGAAGACCAAGGCTGCAGAGCGTGCAGCAGTGAAGAAAAGGAAAGCATCAGCTCCTTCAGATTCTTCAGCACCGAAGAAGATGAAGAAATTGACAAGCTCATTTGCTAATCCAATTGATGTTGTTCCTGTTTCCTCCATGCCATCAAAGGAAATTGTCCCTTTTGATGTAGAATATGTGATCCCTAGCGGATCTGATGAAGAAAATCCTTCTGCTACTTCGTCAGAGCAGATGGATGAAGAAATTGAAGTGGATAAAATCCCTTCAACCCCCACAGTTTCCTCGCCTATGCCTCAGTTTACTGCTGAAGAGGCCGGCGTTGAAGAAATAGAAGATGAAGACGTGGACATTGGCTGTACCACACCAGTGATGAATGATGACTTTTGGGAAAGTCAGCACCCCAACTCTCCACTCTTCACACCATTGCAACAAATTCCTCAGTCCCCAGCAACTACAGTTCAAATGGGATCTGATGAAGCTCATGAAGAAATTCCAACCACTAGTGCTGAAGAAAATGAAAATGAAGAATTGAAGACCCAGGCTGCCACTGAAGAGGAACCAGAAATTCCTCAGCCTGAAGAACCTGAAATTGCGATTCCTGAGGTTGTAATGCAACTGACTGACACTCCTCTGCCCAAGCCAAAGGATCCATTCTCAAGGAAGCACAAATTCAAGGCTAATGATTTCTTCGGCGAGCACGTATTCTTTACTGATTACAACCCCTATGACTCTGCTCGCATTAGGAAGAGGCGTTTCTGGACCGCCAGCTAGGCAAATTTTTATTCCTCGGTGCTGTTCAACAAAACAAAGTCTTCGATCATGAGCACATTCCTCGCGTGGATATGGAATCTCTGCCGTGCTTTGTGCCAGTCCTCAGTGTTCTTTATGACGCTAGACTGTTAAATTTCTGCACTGATATATGTGATTGGAATGAAGAGCTCATTCTTCAATTTTATGCAACTCTGCACATCACCGGAGACTCTGAAGATGTGAATTCATGGGTGCTGGACTGGATGTCTGAAAATACTCACTACAAGGCACCAGCTACTGAATTGCTTCATGCTTTGCCTCTCAGTCCTCCCCTTGAAGCTGCTCGTTGCGTCTACAGTGAACCTGAGCATACAGATCACTATATGCAAGTGCTGATGAAGCCATTGAAGCCAGGTCAGGCCCCAAGAACTAAATTCCTTGTGAAGGAATTGTTATATGTGGCTCGGACTGTCTATCGCATTCTGACGAAGACATTGCATCATATCAAGGGCCACGACTCGAATGAAGAAGAAGTCATTGGCATCATGAAGAATCTGCTTTTCAATATCATTCATGGCGTTCCCGTCAACTTCCATGATTTCTTCATGAGGACTCTGGCCAATGTCGCAATGTCACCGTTTGAGTTGAAGCCTTATGCTCCGTGGATTATGACATTCATTAGAACAAGGTCTTCACTCAACTACAAAGCTGATACACTGAACCATTGCAGCTACTTGCCCCCGATTGAAGTCCTCAAACAGACATTTTCCTCAGCTGATGAAAAGGGCATGGCTACTGCTATTATTGATGAAGGCATTCGTCCATTGGGTGGTCAATTTTGCAAGGCTGCATCCTACTCCACCAATGATGACTCTGCCACCCATGACTCTGCCGCCAACGCAACCAAGCCAAATCCTCATGGCACAGCTCCTAGGGTGATGAATGACCGTGAGCTTCTCCTCAGTCTTCACCAGAAGGTTGATCGCAATCACAAATGGGTCAAGCGTCAGTTTGGTTCAATTCTTCACAACATGACTGCTACCCACAACGCAGTGAAGAAAAACCATTACTACCTTCATGAAACCCTCAACAGCACCTGGGCTGTTCTGTCGCACATTTATAGCGCAGAAGATCTGAAGAAAATGGGTATCAAGGAGGACTTTGACTGGTCTGCACCTCCACCGAAGAAATACAAGAAGGTCAAGGTTCCGTCCTTAGTGGCCAGCTCCTATTCTTCATCGCGTGACACCGACGAGCATGAAGACTTGGACGACACTGCGGCAGGCCCTACATCAACAAACGACCCCAACAACGCAGGCGCTCCTTCATCAACTTGATATTCTTCAGGGGCGTTAGTCCTCATTTTCGAACCTTTTGGTCATTCGATAACAAAGGGGGAGAAATTTGAGTTAGTCTTCAAGCGGGTCTATCTATATGGGCGTTTTTTTCTAAGTTACAACTCTCGTTCTTCTGATGACTTTGTTGGATTGAGTTGTAAACTTTAACTCTATGGTGGCCTGATACTTTTGCTGTTTCTTCTGCATGCTTATTCCTCATTAATGCTATTGCACGCATGCTGAATTACATCAGTCACCATATTTCATCATGCATTTCAAATTCTTCATATATTATGTCAAATGCGTGTATGAATTACAAGATATAGGGGGAGATCTCCATGATTTTACTCCTCAAGTGTGCATTGCTTCAAAAGCAAATTCCTCGCTATGCACATCTTCAGGGGGAGTTCTGCTATATCTTGCAATCAAATTCCTCAATATAAGTATTTACACTTCATATGTTTATCCCCGTTGAAAATTTAACCTATATTGTCATCAATCACCAAAAAGGGGGAGATTGTAGTGCATCTAGTGCCCCTTAGTGATTTTGGTGTATTGAAGACTTATAGGTTAAGGGACTAATGTGTTTATGAGTGTACACAGGTCTATAAGTCTATGAGGAGTTTGATATTTACAGAGAAAGTCGACCCCTAAAAATGAAGTTCTTCGACTGAAGACTTTGGATTTCTGAAGACTTTCTGAAGAATTTCTGAAGACTTTGAAAGTGAAGAAATTGGTGTGACCTTGAAGACTTGGTATTCATTTGGGGAACATGAAGCGTGAAGACTTTTGTTTTCGTAGTTTCATTTTCCCTTTCTTGAGTCATAGGAAACACCGTACTGTTAAAGGGGGTCGAGGAAATACTAAGGAAAATTTTCCATGTGATGCTCAACTCAAAATCCTACACCTACCAATCCCTTCGAGTGAAGCCATTGGAAATCTCATACAGTTCAGTCATATTCTTCAGTGACAGAGACGAAGTTCTTCTGGTCTCTGAGGAATTTGTTCTGACTGAGGAGTTAGAAATTCGCTAGTGCGGATGCCTACACAGTGAGGAACATGATATCCCTGAGGAATTTGATACTCAAATTTCCGACCGTTGCTGTGCTATGCGCCAGCTGTCTCAAAATATCTACCCACCTAACGGTCATATCATTGAAGGGCATTTATCTCTTATCATGTCGGGCTGCTCCCTAGGCTATAAATAGCCACCCCCTACAACCACTAGCTGGTTGGCTGCTCCGAGAGAAACTGACACTTGTCATTTGAGAGCATCCCATCCTCCGAGGACTTTGAGCGAAAATCATCGAGTGAGGAAAAACCCAAACCCAAACACCTTCAAACCCAAAGTGATTGAGCATCACTGAAGAGATTGATCCTGCGTGGATCTGATGCTTGTTACCTTTGAAGACTGTGCTTCTTCCAGACGGTTAGGCGTCATGGTCTAGAGCATCCAAGAGGAATTGTGGATCGCCGAGTGACCGAGTTTGTGAAGGTTCGGAAGTCACCTGAAGACTTACCACGAGTGATTGGGCGAGGTTTGTGTGACCTTACCTCAAGGAGAATACAGTGAGAACTAGGTGTCCTGGACTGTGTCTTGAGGACTGGGTGTTCGGGACTGTGTGTCCTCAGGTTCAAATACCTAGCCGCTCCAACCAGATGTACAACTGAGACAGCAGTTGGAACTGGTCTACCAAATCATTGTCTTCACCGAGCTTACTGGTTCTATTTCCTCAACTCTTTCATTTCCTCATTACTGTGTTGTGTGCTTGTCATATCTGTGTTTGAAGACTTTGACTGAAGACTTTCTCAATTTCCTCAGTTTAATTTCTTCAGTCTGTTTGTCTTCATCCTGTGCTATCCTGTGTTTACACTTTCTGTACTCTGTGTTTGTCTTCATTTCATCATGATGACCATGCCTATGTTCTGCTATGCTTACTCTTGAGTACTTATTCCGCTGCAAGTAGTTCTTCGCTAAGGAAATTCCTCACCCGCAAATTCCTCAGTGAAGAATTCATAAAAAGCGCCTATTCACCCCCCTCTAGTCGATATAACACACTTTCACAAAGCTCCCGTGTTTTGAAGACTTTCATAAAAATCGCCTATTCACCCCCTCTAGTCGATAACTAGCACTTCCAATTGGTATCAGAGCAAGGTGCTCCCTTATTCTGTGTGATTCGGTTTAACCACCTGGAGTTTTAGCTATGTCGACTTCAGGGATAATCAAAGTCTTCGCTGCGTGCCCTGTCTTCGATGGCACTGATTACCCTTACTGGAAGAATAAGATGCGTATGCATCTTGAAGCCATTGATGTCGACCTCTGGTATGTCGTCAAGAACGGTGTTCCCAAGGCCGGTGAAGGTGTCACCCCTGCTGATGTCAAGAAGTTCATTCAACTGGATTCGACTGTCAAGAAAATCATCTGTGGTCATCTGACCAAAGGACAGTATGGTCGTGTGAGTGCTCTGGAAACTTCGAAGCTAGTCTGGGACTGGCTCTCCAAGGTCAACAAAGGCATCTCAACCCAGAGAAACTCAAGGATCAGTGTTCTTCGCAACCTCTTCAAGAGAAATGACAATGAGAATGTCCAGCTCACATTAGATCGCCTCACTGACATCACAAATGAGCTTCATGCACTCGGCGCCACTGAGATCACCAAGCATGAAATCGTCAAGACACTTCTGAGATCGCTTGACAGCTCCTTCGACACCCTAGCCCTGATGATTCAAGAACGCCCTGACTTCAAGACTCTCGATCCGTCTGACATACTCGAGAGGCTCAACACACATGAGTTCCAGTTATCTGAGAAAAGAGATATCTATGGTCCCAACTATGGCCGAACTCGCGCTTTGAAGGCAAAGGCTGTTTCCTCATCTGAAGAAGAATCTGACTGCAGTTCTGGGGATCCTGCAGACATTGGAAAGGAGCTTGATATGCTTGCGAAGAAGTTCCAGAAATTCACTAAGAAGAAAGGCTTCAGAAAGTGTTCAAGATCCACCTCGAGAAATGATGAAGCTTCTACTCATGACCACAAGAAGAGAACATGCCACAAGTGCAAGCAACCTGGTCACTACATCTCTGAGTGTCCATAGTGGGACAATGAGACCAAGAAGAAGAAGAAGAGAAAGGAATATGAGTCTAATAACAAGAAGAAGAAGAAATCCTCAAAGTCTTCTTCCAAGTCTTCGTCCAAGTCTTCATCATACAAGAAGAGCTCATCTGGCAAGGCTCGTGCTTTTGTGGGCAAGGGGATGGATTCAGAGGAGGAGTCTGCTTCTGAGGAGGCAGAGGTGGAGTCTGAGGAGGAGTCCGACTCTGGCGTTGCAAGTCTGGCTCTAGCTACAGCCTACGTTGCCAAGTCCATCTTCAACACTGAAGACAATGGCTCCGTCACCAACGCTGATGCTAGTGACAAGGACGACTCTGCTCCCACCTACTGCTTCATGGCACACGGTGCCAAGGTAAACTCATGTGATGCCTACTTTCAAACATCAAGTGAAGATGACTCTGATTTTGAATCCAAACCTAGCTACAAATCACTTGCTAAAATTGCAACTGAACAACAGAAAGCTATGGAACATATTCAAAAATTGCTAGACAAAAGCGATGACCTGTTGGACGCGGAAATGACCCGATATCAGTCCTTAATTCGAGACATCAAAAATCTTCATGTTAAATACTAGGAACTTGAAAGTCGTCATGAAACGCTCTCAACAACTCATGAAAAGCTTTCCTACGATTATCTTCAAAGGAAGCAAGAACTTGAGAAATTGAGAGCGGCTCATGAAGATCTTCAAAAGGAGAACGAGTCACTTCGCGCTCAACAGATCAGTCCCGCGCAGGAAGGATTTGAACCACAATTTCTAAAATGCCTTGAGCGTGATAACGCTACCTCTGTTGCTGAATGTTCTACTACTGCTACTATTGCAATATCTTCAACTGCTGATGTGGTAACTAACCCCTCTACTGAGGATACCACTACTATTGTTGATGACAATGCCAGGTTGAAGACATTGCTTGAGACAGGAATGTACAAAAGTCTCAAAGGGCATCAGACACTATGCGATGTCCTCAAAAAGCAGATTCTGAATCGAAACCCTAGGAAAAGGGGTGTTGGGTTCGAGAGGAAAATGAATGTTGATGGTTCTTACTGGAAGCCTGAGCAGTACCCCAAAACCACATGGGTTGCTGCAAAGGGACCTTTAATGGATCCATCCACCTTATCTGGCTTCACTTGTGCTAACCCAATTATCATTGGTGAATCCTTTGATGCAAACTATAAACTGTTTAAGAATCAGAATGGTGAAGTGTTTGCCAGGTATATTGGTACTAACTGCAGGAATGGACCACCTTTGAAGAGGATCTGGGTGCCCCAGAGTTGTCTTGAGAATCTTCAGGTGAATGTCATCATGACACCACCAAGGAAGAAGACAAACCCCAGACCAAAGGCTTCATATGGTCCAAAGGCTTCATATAGACAGAGGACTCACGAGAGTCACCCTAACGCCAATGTTTTGCAGGGAAATCATACTCAGACTTGTGAATATGAGTGTGTTTCTTCAAACCCCTATGTTCATAAGACCAAGAACTTTTCTTCTTATTCTTATGAGTATTATTCACCTCCTGCAAGACTATTTGCTAGGGCTCCAAAGCCGAAGTTCTCAGATGCTACACTTAGACTCATTGCTTCAAAGCCACCCCTAAAAATGTGGGTGGTTAAGATAACTTAACTCTCTTTTGCAGGGAAGGGTCTCCAGCAGGAAATCAAAGGCGTTTGATGCTTATGCTGGGGACCTAAAACATCTTGTGGGGCGCAAGATAAAATGCCCAAATGGTCTTACTATGTATTTTGTTCCTGGTTTCCTTGACAGTCATCCTATCTATCCTAACCAAGATATGAACTTTCATAATCCACTCGTTCGTCAAATGTTTATGCTTCACAATACCCTTGGTGAAGCCTATCCCCCTAACTGCACTATAGGGTATGACACCAAAGGCTTCAAAATGGATTATGGACAGTGGATGCACTAACCACATGACTGGTGATCAAAGTCTTCTCATGGACTCAACCTTACGTCCATCTGACAAGAGTCACATCACATTTGCTGACACTGGTAAAAGAAAGGTATTGGGTCTAGGTAGAGTTGCAATCTCAAAGGATCAGCACATGGATAAAGTGATGCTTGTTGAATCCCTTGGTTTCAACTTAATGTCTGTCTCAATGCTTTGTGATTTGAACATGATTGTGATATTTGGAAAATATCGTTGCCTTGTGCTTATGGAGTCTGACAAATCTCTAGTCTTTGAAGGATATCGAAAGGATGATTTGTACATGGTAGATTTCTCAGCAGGACCACAGATGACCATATGTCTTCTAGCAAAAGCTTCAGAATGCTAGGTCTGGCATCGGAGGCTAGGGCATGCTGGCATGAGGAACTTGTACACACTCGCAAAGAAGAAACATGTCGTAGGCATCGAGGGCGTCAAGTTCAAGAAGGATCATCTGTGTGGTGCCTGCGAAGCTGGGAAGATGACAAGGGCCAAGCATCCCTCGAAGACAATCATGATGACATCTCAACCCTTCGAGCTGCTTGACATGGACTTATTTGGACCTACTCACTACTCAACTCTCACTACCACTGCTTGCCTCTATGGCTTCGTCATTGTTGATGATTATTCAAGGTACACATGGGTGCATATAATCCTTTACAGGAATGAAGTGCAGGATGTCTTCAGACGCTTCGCCAATCGTGCCATGACGAACTATGGTATCAAGATCAAGCACATCAGAAGTGATAACAGCACAGAGTTCAAGAACACCGGCCTCGACACTTATCTTGATACATTGGGCATCACTCATGAGTTCTCCACTCCATACACACCTCAGCAGAATGGCATCATGGAGTGCAAGAACAGAACACTCATTGAGATGGCTCGGATGATGCTTGATGAGTACAAGACTCCAAGGAAGTTCTGGCCTGAAGCCATTGATACTATATGCCACGTCATCAACCATGTTTATCTTCACAAGCTTCTAAAGAAGACATCCTATGAGCTTCTTACTGGTAAGAAGCCAAACATCAGTTACTTCAGAGTATTTGGTGCTAGGTGCTGGATCAAGGATCCACATCACACTTCAAAATTTTCACCGAAAGCACATGAAGGTTTTATGCTTGGTTACGGAAAGGATTCGCACTCCTACAGAGTCTTCAACCTCTTTCACTATAAAGTGGTTGAAACTATGGATGTGCGGTTCGATGAGACTAACGGCTCGCAAAGAGAGCACCTGCCAAATGTGCTAGATGAAGTCCCTCCTAATGAATCAATTAAGCTTATGGGTACTGGAGAAATCATACCTTCAGAGGCACGGGCTGAAGAGGAACTTATCATTTCTGCGCCTAATCAACCTGAAGACACTGCTCAGCCTGAAGCCAATGCTGAAGAAGAAGACAATGGTCAGCAAGGGCAAAATCTCCGTCCAGTTCATCCTTGTGTTGCAAATGAAGTACAGATTGAGAAGATAATTGATAGCATCAATGCACCTGGTCCACTCACTCGTTCAAGAGCAACACAGCTAGCAAATTTCTGTGGGCACTTTGCATTTGTCTCTATATCCGAACACAAGAAAGTTGCTGAAGCCTTCATGGAACCTGAATGGAATCAAGCTATGCAAGAAGAGCTTCAACAATTCGAGCTGAACAATGTGTGGGAATTAGTCAACCGTCCTGACCCTCGCAAGCACAATATCATTGGCACCAAATGGATCTATTGCAACAAAAAATATGAGCATGGTCAAGTTGTCAGAACCAAGGCTCGTCTCGTTGCTCAAGGATACACTCAAGTTGAAGGGATTGACTTCGATGAAACATTTGCTCCGGTGGCTAGGCTTGAAGCCATTCGCATACTGCTAGCCTATGCCAACCATCACAACATCCTTCTGTATCAAATGGATGTGAAGAGTGCCTTTCTGAATGGCAAGATTGAAGAAGAAGTGTATGTTGCACAACCACCTGGCTTTGAAGATCCAAAACATCCCGATATGGTATACAAGCTCAACAGGGAACTGTATGGCCTCAAACAAGACCCTCGTGCTTGGTATGACACACTCAAAGACTTCCTGAAGAGCAAAGGCTTCAAACCTGGTTCCCTGGATCCCACTCTCTTCACGAAGACATACGATGGTGAACTGTTGTGTGCCAGATCTATGTGGATGACATTATCTTCGGCTGCACTGAAAAAAGATACAGTGATGAGTTTGGGCACATGATGCAAGAGCAATATCAGATGTCCATGATGGGTGAGCTGAAGTTCTTCCTTGGTCTTCAAATCCGTCAGCAGAGCAACGACATCTTCATATCTCAAGAGAAATACCTCCAAGATTGCCTGAAGAAGTTTGGAATGCAAGACTACAAAGGTTACTCGACGCCAATGCCAACCAAAAGTCATCTGGGCCCCGACGACAATGGTAAAGATTTTGATCAAAAGGTATACCGCTCCATGATTGGTTCTTTACTCTATTTATATGCATCTAGGACAGATATCATGCTTAGCGTCTGCATGTGTGCCCGATTCCAAGCGGCACCAAAGGAATCGCATCACTTAGCTGTGAAGCGAATTCTTCGATATTTGGCTTACACCCCAACACTAGGATTACGGTATCCAAAGGGCTCAGAGTTTGATCTAGTTGGATTCTCATATGTTGATTATGCTGGTGACGAGGTTGATCGCAAGTCCACATCAGGCACATGTCACTTTCTTGGATGATCTCTTCTCTGTTGGTCTTCAAAGAAGCAGAACTGTGTGTCTCTCTCCACTGCTGAATCTGAATACATTGCTGTTGGATCTTGCTGCGCTCAGCTTCTATGGATGAAGCAAACTCTCAAGGACTATGGCATCCATCTGAAGCAAGTGCCACTCTACTGCGACAATGAAAGCGCCATCAAGATTGCCAACAACTCAGTTCAGCATTCAAAGACAAAGCACATTCAGATCCGTCGTCACTTTGTCAGAGATCATGTCATGAAGGAATATATTGATATGATTCACGTCAACACTGAAGAGCAATTGGCTGATATCTTCACAAAGCACTTGGATGAGAAAAGGTTTTGCAAGTTGCGGTGTGAGCTAAATATCTTAGAATCCTCGAATGTCCTATGATTGGACACACATCCTAACGCTTATGCATGTTGATGACTTAGATGTGCAACACACGAAGTAAAGTATATCTTCAATAAATGAAGACATACACTCTAAGTGTGAATACATTAACTCGGAATTTGACTTCAGAGCACCACGATAATTGTGCGTCGTGTCTGGGTCTAATACTTCCTATACGGTTGGTAACGCCACCACAAAACTCTTGTTTGAAGTGTTTTATTTGGCGTCACATTTCCATAATCTTCGCATTTGGTTTTGTCTTCAACATTGAATTATCTTCGTGTTTATCTTCACAATGTTGATTTGGTATCATACTGAGATATACATATATTTGTGTTCTGCCCTCTACAACATTCACTTATAGCTATGACTTCATGTTTGAGTCTTTTGATCTAAGTGAATGTGATCGGACTTTAACCCCCTCTATGCTTCTACCTCAGATTCTATCTATCCAAATCATATGCATTCTATTGAAATTGTCGATTGTCTTCTCTGACTCCTTGTCAGCAGAAGACACAGAGACAAAAATTGAATCTGTTTTAATGCTTTATCCTTATTGTCTGTAACCCGGAGAAGCCGGAACGACCACCCGACAATCCAGGCATTCGTGGGAACATGGAACAACTTTCAATGTGTTGCATGCATGCCATGTGTCCTTCAGATGTGAACCGCCAGGGGCACCTGCGTAATTACGCTATGCTATCCCTTTCCTTATAAATACACAACTCACCACGGTCACAATCTCTTCTTCCACCTCTCCACCACGCACAAACCCTAGCGCCTCCGCTAGCTCGTTGCGACGCCAGAGACAAAGCGCTTAGCTGCGGCGACTTCTTCGACGCCGTCCTCATGCCGGCCGGGGACCTCGTCCTCTCTGCCGCCGCTGTAGGTGTCTTCCACCGCCAAGTTAGGGCGCGGGAGATTGAACTGCTCAGCCTCCCTCTTCACCTCATCTAGCAGTTCATCAAGGGTAATTAAAACTCTCTTTTTACTGCCTTTTTGATCCATCAGATCCATTGATACGTCCATTTTGCATCATGCTTTTATATCGATATTTATTGCATTATGGGATGTTATTACACATTATGTCACAATACTTATGCCTATTCTCTCTTATTTTACAAGGTTACATGAAGAGGGAGAATGCCGGCAGCTGGAATTCTGGGCTGGAAAAGGAGCAAATATTAGAGACCTATTCTGCACAGCTCCAAAAGTCCTGAAACTCCACGGAAGTTATTTTTGGAAATAATAAAAATACTGAGCGAATAAAATACCTGAGGGGACCCACACCCTGGGCAAGAGGGTGCGGGGGCGCCCCCCTGCCTCGTAGGCCCCCTAGTGGCCCTCCGGTGCCCATCTTCTGCTATATGAAGTCTTTCGTCTGAGGAAAAATCATAAGCAAGCTTTCGAGACGAGACTCCACCGCCACGAGGCGGAACCTTGGCGGAACCAATCTAGGACTCTGGTGGAGCTGTTCTGCCGGGGACACTTCCCTCCGGGAGGGGGAAATCATCGCCATCGTCATCACCAACGCTCATCTCATCGGGAGGGGGCCAATCTCCATCAACATCTTCACCAGCACCATCTCCTCTCAGACCCTAGTTCGTCTCTTGTATCCAATTCTTGTCACTAAGTCTGGGATTGGTACCTGTAGGTTGCTAGTAGTGTTGATTACTCCTTGTAGTTGATGCTAGTTGGTTTATTTGGTGGAAGATCCTATGTTCAGATCCTTTATGCATATTAATACCCCTCTGGTTATGAACAAGAATATGCTTTGTGAGTAGTTACGTTTGTTCCTGAGGACATGGGAGAAGTCTTGCTATTAGTAGTCATGTGAATTTGGTATTCGTTCGATATTTTGATGAGATGTATGTTGTTTCTCCTCTAGTGGTGTTATGTGAACGTCGACTACATGACACTTCACCATTGTTTGGGCCTGGAGGAAGGCATTGGGAAGTAATAAGTAGATGATGGGTTGCTAGAGTGACAGAAGTTTAAACCCTAGTTTATGCGTTGCTTCGTAAGGGGCTGATTTGGATCCATATGTTTCATGCTATGGTTAGGTTTGCCTTAATACTTCTTTTGTAGTTGCGGATGCTTGCAATAGGAGTTAATCATAAGTGGGATGCTTGTCCAAGTAAGGACAGCACCCAAGCACCAGTCCACCCACATATCAAATTATCAAAGTACCAAACGCGAATCATATGAGCGTGATGAAAACTAGCTTGACGATAATTCCCATGTGTCCTCGGGAGCGTTTTCCTTCATATACGAAATTGTCCAGGCTTGTACTTTGCTACAAAAAGGATTGGGCCATCTTGCTGCACTTTATTTACATTTGTTACTTGCTACCCGTTACAATTTATCTTATCACAAAACTATCTGTTACCGATAATTTCAGTGCTTGTAGAGAATACCTTGCTGAAAACTGCTTATCATTTCCTTCTGCTCCTCGTTGGGTTCGACGCTCTTACTTATCGAAAGGACTATGATAGATCCCCTATACTTGTGGGTCATCAAGACTCTTTTCTGGCGCCGTTGCCGGGGAGTGAAGCGCCTTTGGTTGTAACATCCCAAAATTCTAAATTTTGGAATGTTATATTAAATAAATTATATGATTGTTTGTTTGATTGATTGACTCAAACTGAGTGCAATTTGAAACTTTTGAAAGTTGAATGAGAGGGAATAAAAGGACTTTCCCAAAACTTTCATCTTTGCAATTTGATGTCCATGAATTCAAATTCATTTCAACACAAAACCCTAGAGTGAAGATGACATGACTTCTTCCATTTGAATTCCAAAGGGTTTTCGAAAAAATTTGAATTCCATTTGGAAATATTTTTCAAATTCTAAAACTTGATGCAGCTCAATGATTTTCATGAGAGAATATAAAATGACTTCTCCAATTATATGAAATATGAGTTGGAAGTTAAAAAAGAATCAAGTTGAAAGTCATCTGAAAGTATTTTGAAACTCCCTTTCAAATTTGGAATTATTTGGATTTTATTCAAAATTATTTTTCACTAAAAATAAATAAATGGAAATAAGGGTAAAATGATTTCCTTCAATGGAAAATTAGGAGAAAATAAATTTGAAATAATTTTGGTATTTTAAAAATGAATTTTGTTGAGTTTATTGCAATAGTAGCACTGTTTGCCTTTTTGTGTATTTTATTTGAACCTGGAAAATAGTTAATGTTTAGGAAATGTTTTTCTGAAAATTTTGATATATTATATGTCCTATATAATTTTTTCTCTATATCTTATTTTCTCCCTGCCTTATTCCAAAAAAGGGAAAACCTAGCGCTAGCCAGGCCAGGCGGCCGAGGAGCCAGCTGGCCCCACCAGCCAGCCACTCGAGCCGCGGCCCAGCCAGTGCCGTCGCCCGAAGCCCCTCTCCTTCGGTCGCCCGCTCCTCTCTCTCTCGCACTTGTGCCACTGACTGCTGGGCCCCACTGCCCGATCGCCCTCGCCCGCTGCTTCTTCTTCCTCTCCACGCCAAGCCGCGCCGCCGCCATCGCCGAATCCCGCGATCCTCGGGATCCTCTCCACGATCTTCCCCCTCCTCCAAGTCGACCCCGCCCCTATAAATACCCCTCCCCTCACCCCGTTCCGCCACTTCCCGACCCCCGAACCCCTCTCCGCTCGCCGCCATTTCTTGCCGGAGCCCGAGCTCCGCCGCCCGCCATTGCTGCTGTAGCACCCGACCCCGACCACCTCATCATCGCCCGAAATCACCATCGAACTCCACTCACCTTCCCGCATCGCCTGAGACGCTCCTCCGTCGCCAAAGACCCCTGGAGCTGTCGCACCCTTCAACCACCGAACGCCACCCGCCGCCGTCGATCTCGCTGCGCTCGAGTCCGTCTTCCCTGAGCTCACTGCGGACTACCATCGTCATCGCCATCGTCTTCCGCGTCTCCCGGAGCAGCCTACACCGCCGGAGGACTCACTAGGAACGCCACCCGAGCGCCACCACCGTCGACACCGTCGCCGCAGTTCCTCGCCACCGTGGTGAGTTTCTCCTCCCTCCGATCTAATTTCAACGGCCCAGATTACTTTACGCGAACAGTTAGGTTTTATTTTATTCGGCAGTTTTTGTGCGGTTTTATTTACGATTTAGCTTGGTTCAGATCGAACAGAGCCCCTCTGGTTTTTTTAGTCGCACACTCCCGTTCTGTTAAAAATTGGCCGAGCGCCGTTTATCTTCAGATCGCCCACACTCTGGCCCGATAGCAGTAGGCCACGTAGCTAGTGACCGATTGTTTTTTTTATTTTTGTTTCTGTTTAAAAAAAACAGAATAGTTCTGATTTTATATTGCTTATAACTTTTATGTTTTAGATCCGAATTTAGTGTTTCTTTTTGCATTAGTTTTTATAATTTCTTGAAGTTTCTGATAGTGCAATTGGATTCCATATTTGAGTTGTTTAAAATTGAATTTGATGAAATTTGTTCAAATCACCAATTTGGTCGTATCTTGAGTTTTATAAAATATTTTTGATTGATTCTTTTTGCTAATGTTTTGTTATAGTTTTGTCTATCCAGTAGCATATAGTGATTTATTTTTAGTTTATATTAAATTAGGGTTTTAGGCAAAACAGTACTGTTTTCGATGTAGTTTTGTTTTGTTTGTAACTTAGTGAGTTTTATTTAGATTTAATTAGTTCTTTTTGCAAAGTTTTGTTCAATGTAATATACTTCTGTTAGAATTCAGTAGATAATTTTAGAAATTATTTTTATTAGTTTTGCTACTATTTAGGATTTCAGTTTAGCAGAGTTAGTGTATAGTGTATGTAATAGCTAGTATTGTAGTTATTTTTCTAGAAATTATTTTAGATAATTTCTTTCTGTTGTTTTGATGAAAATAGATTTTATTTTCTGTTAAGTTATTTCTTAGATTAATTTAGTGTGGTTATGAAAGTTATTGGTTGATATTGTGTGTGTTGGTTTTCCCTAGTTTTCATTAAAGTTTTCTTTGGATATTTTTTTGGCCTTCTTTGATTTCATTATTGTTTTATTTATCTATTTTATTTAGTTGAGTGTTATTTTGATTGATAGTATTGATTGCTAGGACTGATTGCTTATGTGACTACTATGTTTGATTATATAGATTTCAACGGACTGACGAATAGTTCTACCAAGTCATTATTCTGAGAGTGTTGTTATCTTCATCAAGTAATACCAAGCAAGTTCACTTTGACCATGTTTTTCATACCTATGTTTTATTGCATTTAGTGTCATCTTTGCAACAATCCCTCCAGTAGTGATATTGAATTCTTGTAGTTGAGTAGTATGCATGAGGTAGGAACCCATCACCCTGTTACCAACCCGGGACGTTATTTATTTTAATGCTACGCTATAGTAGACGGGGTTTGGTATGAGTGCACGAGAGTGGTGTGAAGAAGGAGGACTCTACGTCAATGACGACAACTCCATGATGGCATATGCGAGGACTGCATCTTCAAGGCCTCAAGACTTCAAGACTCGAGACAAGAATTCAATACACACTACTGGGTGAAGGACGGTTGACGGGCACCCTGGAGAAACCAGTGGATGGCCGGGATGCATGGAGAAGCGCCATGACATCTTGCGGAAAGCTTCACCCAGACTCAAAGAGACGGAAGAATACTTCATGCCCGGAAAGCTTACCTGTGCAACCGCAAGTCACTATGGGCTCTGGCTTGGTTGACCTTAGTTG
This sequence comes from Triticum aestivum, assembly GCF_018294505.1. NCBI lineage: Eukaryota > Viridiplantae > Streptophyta > Magnoliopsida > Poales > Poaceae > Triticum > Triticum aestivum. The sequence continues at coordinate 350,736,756 of NC_057802.1, read as the reverse complement.
TGACTCTGGCTGGGACGGTGCTAGCAGATGTAGAACGACGGTAGGATTGGATGAGCACCGGACAGTGGTCAGGGGAACTCTTTGGAAGACCATGTTTCGGTCGTCTTGTTCTCAAACACCCTGAAGTGCGAGAACGTAAAAAGAGGGATCGAATCTTGCGGGTAAAGTGTACAAACCTCTGCAGAGGGTTAAAACCTAATCGATTAGCCGTGTCCCCGGTTACGGACAATTTGAGCCTCTGGACTTGGATCTATCTCGGAACTCTCAACACCGGACTGATAACATAATTGTGGGCAAGTTATGATGATTTTGGGCTATGAGACATCGGTTGGCGGAACCATGTCATGATAGAAAACTCCGTAGTGCAGACTCCTGATGTTCCTTTGTTATAGGAAAATAAAACCAGATTTTACGCAAACAAAACTCAGATACAGAGCCACAAAGCAATATTGCATATGGTATAGTTTATCATCTATTTTTCTTACAGTGATCTTGCCGGTACATTCAATGTACTGACCTACATGGCTGCAACGTATCATGTTGCAGGATTATTTCTACGACGAGTGAGTTTCATTGATTGGGTTACGGTCTACACTCAACCTGCCGATGGCGTTGATGGGACTCCACACCCGATTGTTTGTTTCCGCTGAGATTTATGAGGTATATATCAGTTTTACGTTATTTATACATGTGATTGCACTTTGATATATACATTGATGTACTGTGTGTGCCAGCATACTGATCCAAGGATGGCACAGATACACAGAGGCTTGACCGTCTGAGGTCGGGTCGCTACAGATATGGTATCAGAGCACATGTTGACTGTAGGACGTGACCCTAGAAATTGGAAAGCCACTAGGACAGGAAATCTATAAAATTTTACTTTTAAAAAGACCCCTACTTCTCATCTTTTCTGATTTTATCAAATAGTCCCTCTTACCTCAAATAGTTAGAACATACCATATCCCCTTTTGACCACTCGGAGAATCAACTGAAGCCACTCCATGAAGGACTAGATATCGGACAACTGATAACCACTTCAGAGTAAAGAGGATTTCATCATTTGAAGACTCCGAAGACTCGAAGAATTTGAAGACTAAAGATTTATTTGACCTTCAGAAGACCAAACTCCTGTTATATACTTACGTTAGATGCGACGATTTGTGAGCTGTCATTTGTTTGATGTTTTTCCGACAGCCACAAAAATAAAACCGGTTTCTTCAAAACTATTGTTTGTATTGTGTGTATCACTCCCCACCTCTCTCATATCTCACCCCAAAACCCTTGGAACCAATAGATGAATGAAGATGGACTTGTGTTCTCTGGACCGACGACTCAGTTGGAGGCAGAGCTATGGACTCAGAACATGGAGAATCACTTTGGGAGCAATTTGGTTTCAAGGAAGAATGAAGTATCGCACACTCTTCAGTACTTTGAAGGAAGTGCTGCAACATGGTGGCAGATGCATCAAGCCATACAAGGATGGAATGGAGCAAAGACTTGCAAGAATTCAAGAAGACTCTGACAAGATCTCATCTTATCCGGAAGCACCATGATAACCCGAAGAAGAAACCTTGTGCATGCAAGATTTGCAGAGAAATAGGACACCCCCAGGAGGAACACAAGGATGGATGCCCTCATTGTGAGGAGAATCACCCAGCTGAAGAATGCCCGACTGGGCAGGTTACTTGTTTCCTGTGTGAAGGAGTTACTCATTTCCCGGCTCAGTGCCAAATTCACCCCAAGGTACAGGAAATTACCAAGCAGCAGAAAGAAGCCCTTAGGAAATGTTTGGAAGAATCCATGACGGAGGAAGTCATTGCTATTCATGTGGAGAAGAAGGACATTATTCCCAGTATTGCACGAAGGAAAGAGAAGAGTATCTTGGAGACTTCCCGACAGCAGAAGTGAAGTTTGACCCTCGGGAAATAGAATCTCTGATCATTACGGAGAAATCCAGGAAGAGGAAATGAAGGCATCCCCAGAACAACCCAATTTCTGTAGAGAAGGACCTGAGTAATATCACTTGTTACAGGTGCAAGGATTTAGATCATTACGCTGGTAAAATGTCCAGAGAAGAAGCCAAGAACCCAAAGAGTAGACGCCATCTCCAAGAAGCCCAAACACTTATCAAAAGTTATTTGTTTTCATTGCAAGGAAGCAGGAAATTATGCTACTAAATGTCCCGACAAGATGAAAGCTGGAGCTGTGTAGTTGGAATTTTGATATTGGTAGTAAGTGTAGTAGAAAGTAATTTTATTTTCATGAGTTCGATGAGTTGGATTATGTAATGGAAGTATCAGAGTTTGTAATGGATTCATGAATCAATAAAGTTAATGTGTTATGATTTCATATGTTGAATTATATGAGTTGTTACTCCCTGAAGAAAGAGCTTTGACCATTTTCGAGGATATGAGAAAATATGGTCCATGGAAGAATTTGTGCATTTCAAGGGTTAGTACCCTATGAGGACACTCACAAATGGAAAGTAAAATGTATTCCGCAGAGTGGAGTCTGGACAATAGGAGTATGAGTTTTATTCCGATACATTGATTGCACCAAGAGTACGAAGGAATGAAGTATTATCGGAATTAAATGGAGGTGTAATGTTGGAATATGGAACAATATAACACAAAAGGATGAGTTAAATTTGTGCAACTATTGAAGTGGGCCCACAACCCACAGGCCCAGGAGTTAATAAGGATCAAGCAATACCTTGTTAAAAGAAGAAATTTGGAAGAAGCTGTTATTTGATCAGCAGACGTTTCTTAGGAGGATACTATAACCAGAGAGTTGTGAAGAAACGTTAGATGTCTTGTTTAGCTTCCAGAAATAATGGATTTACCCGAACCCAGTTCGGCGACAAGAGAAATTCTGCAATGCTCGTGAGGATGCCCAAGTGTTAGAAGACGTGATTCACCGTTAGTGTATGAAGTAATGGTTCAAGTACGGGATGGATTGGCCCCCATACCGGAGACTTCTATCATAAACTATCATATGTTGATGGAAAATCAGAGAGACTTGAAATCCTTAGAAGAGCGTCGAAACGACAAGCCAAAAAAACCTTAGAATGGTAGGAGGATTGATCCCTGTAATAGGCAACCGTTGCCAATCGTAGCTTATACGGTGAGACTCAACACCGACAATTTTCCTGCAGGAGAAACCATAAATTGTTGACCACCATGAGATCTTGATAGTTGTTTAGTATTGGCGACAGACCCGTCAGATAAGAAGACAGTCTCGGAAGAACCTCACCAAGATGAAAGGACACGTGTTTGGAGAAGAGGTTATGCCCTTACCGGACGAGCACATGTGAAAGAGTTATTCCGAAGAATATGAGAAGACCGACACCGTCAACCCAAAGGATGGAGTACACGAGTTTTGTTGGAACCGTAACCCTGCCTTTAAGTGTGGTAGCCCACTAGACCATTCCGATCAATGGTATTGCTGGAAGACCCCCCAAACCCTAACCTTTTCTTGCTAGCCTCTTCGAATCTCGAGGACGAGATTCATTTTAAGTGTGGTAGGTTTGTAACATCCCAAAATTCTAAATTTTGGAATGTTATATTAAATAAATTATATGATTGTTTGTTTGATTGATTGACTGAAAGTGAGTGGAATTTGAAACTTTTGAAAGTTGAATGAGAGGGAATAAAAGGACTTTCCCAAAACTTTCATCTTCGCAATTTGATGTCCATGAATGCAAATTCATTTCAACACAAAACCCTAGAGTGAAGATGACATGACTTCTTCCATTTGAATTCCAAAGGGTTTTCGAAAAGATTTGAATTCCATTTGGAAATATTTCAAATTCTAAAACTTGATGCAGCTCAATGATTTTTATGAGAGAAGATAAAATGACTTCTCCAATTATATGAAATATGAGTTGGAAGTTGAATCAAATTGAAAGTCATCTGAAAGTATTTTCAAACTCCCTTTCAAATTTGGAATTATTTGGATTTTATTCAAAATTATTTTTCTCCTAAAAATAAATAAATGGAAATAAGGGTAAAATGATTCCCTTCAATGGAAAATTAGGAGAAAATAAATTTGAAATAATTTTGGTATTTTAAAAATGAATTTTGTTGAGTTTTATTGCAATAGTAGCACTGTTTGCCTTTTTGTGTATTTTATTTGAACCAGGAAAATAGTTCATGTTTTTGGAAATGTTTTTCTGAAACTTTTGATATATTATATGTCCTATATAATTTTTTTCTCTATATCTTATTTTCTCCCTGCCTTATTCCAAAAAAAGGGAAAACCTAGCGCTAGCCAGGCCAGGTGGCCTAGGAGCCAGCTGGCCCAACCAGCCAGCCACTCGAGCCGCGGCCCAGCCAGCGCCGTCGCCCGAAGCCCCTCTCCTTCGGTCGCCCGCTCCTCTCTCTCTCGCCCTTGTGCCACTGACCGCTGGGCCCCACTGCCCGATCGCCCTCGCCCGCTGCTTCTTCTTCCTCTCCACGCCAAACCGCGCCGCCGCCACCGCCGAATCCCACGATCCTCGGGATCCTCTCCACGATCTTCCCCCTCCTCCAAATCGACCCCGCCCCTATAAATACCCCTCCCCTCACCCTGTTCCGCCCCTTCCCGACCCCCGAACCCCTCTCCGCTCGCCACCATTTCTTGCCGGAGCCCGAGCTCCGCCACCCGCCATTGCTGCTGCAGCACCCGACCCCGACCACCTCATCGTCGCCCGAAACCACCATCGAACTCCACTCACCTTCCCGCATCGCCTGAGACACTCCTCCGTCGCCAAAGACCCCTGGAGCTGTCGCACCCTTCAACCACCGAACGCCACCCGCCGCCATCGATCTCGCTCCGCTCGAGTCCGTCTTCCCTGAGCTCACTGCCGACTACCATCGTCATCGCCATCGTCTTCCGCGTCTCCTGGAGCAGCCTACACCGCCAGAGGACCACCGGAGGCGTCACCAGCAACACCACCCGAGCGCCACCATCGTCGACACCGTCGCCGGAGTTCCTCGCCACCGCGGTGAGTTTCTGCTCCCTCTGATCTAATTTCAACGGCCCAGATTACTTTATGCGAACAGTTAGGTTTTATTTTATTAGGCGGTTTTTGTGCGGTTTTATTTACGGTTTAGCTTGGTTCAGATCGAACAAAGCCCCTCTGGTTTTTTTTAGTCGCACACTCCCGTTCTGTTAAAAATTGGCCGAGCGTCGTTTATCTTCAGATCGCCCACACTCTGGCCCGATAGCAGTAGGCCACGTAGCTAGTGACCGATTGTTTTTTTTGTTTTGATTTTCGTTTCTGTTTAAAAAAACAGAATAGTTCTGATTTTATATTGCTTATAACTTTTATGTTTTAGATCCGAATTTAGTGTTTCTTTTTGCATTAGTTTTATAATTTCTTGAAGTTTCTGATAGTGCAATTGGATTCCATATTTGAGTTGTTTAAAATTGAATTTGATGAAATTTGTTCAAATCACCAATTTGGTCGTATCTTGAGTTTTATAAAATATTTTTGATTGATTCTTTTTGCTACTGTTTTTTTTATAGTTTTGTCTATCCAGTAGCATATAGTGATTTATTTTTAGTTTATATTAAATTAGGGTTTTAGGCAAAACAGTACTGTTTTCGATGTAGTTTTGTTTTGTTTGTAACTTAGTGAGTTTTATTTAGATTTAATTAGTTCTTTTTGCAAAGTTTTGTTCAATGTAATATACTTCTGTTAGAATTCAGTACATAATTTTAGAAATTATTTTTATTAGTTTTGCTACTGTTTAGGATTTCAGTTTAGCAGAGTTAGTGTATAGTGTATGTAATAGCTAGTATTGTAGTTATTTTTCTAGAAATTATTTTAGATAATTTCTTTCTGTTGTTTTGATGAAAATATATTTTATTTTCTGTTAAGTTATTTCTTAGATTAATTTAGTGTGGTTATGAAAGTTATTGGTTGATATTGTGTGTGTTGGTTTTCCCTAGTTTTCTTTAAAGTTTTCTTTGGATATTTTTTTGGCCTTCTTTGATTTCATTATTGTTTTATTTATCTATTTTATTTAGTTGAGTGTTATTTTGATTGATAGTATTGATTGCTAGGACTGATTGCTTATGTGAATACTACGTTTGATTATATAGATTTCAACGGACTGACGAATAGTTCTACCAAGTCATTATTCTGAGAGTGTTGTTATCTTCATCAAGTAATACCAGGCAAGTTCACTTTGACCATGTTTTTCATATCTATGTTTTATTGCATTTAGTGTCATCTTTGCAACAATCCCTCCAGTAGTGATATTGAATTCTTGTAGTTGAGTAGTATGCATGAGGTAGGAACCCATCACCCTGTTACCAACCCCGGGACGTTATTTATTTTAATGCTACGCTATAGTAGACGGGGTTTGGTATGAGTGCACGAGAGTGGTGTGAAGAAGGAGGACTCTACGTCAATGACGACAACTCCATGATGGCATATGCGAGGACTGCATCTTCAAGGCCTCAAGACTTCAAGACTCGAGACAAGAATTCAATACACACTACTGGGTGAAGGACGGTTGACGGGCACCCTGGAGAAACCAGTGGATGGCACAGATACACAGTGGCTTGACCGTCTGAGGTCGGGTCGCTACATTGGTAGGTGGAATTTGGTAAGGAAAAATTTATATAGTGTGCTGAAATTTACTGTCACTTGTTACTATGGAAAGTAATCCTCTAAGGGGCTTGTTCGGGGTATCTTCACCTCGACCAGTAGAGCAAAGAGTTGCTCCTCAACCTACTGAACCTACTGAAAATGAAAATGTCTACTTTGAAATCCCTTCGGGTATGATAGAAAAACTGCTAGCTAATCCTTTTGTAGGAGACGAAACATTACATCCTGAAGAGCACCTAATCTATGTGGATGAAGTTTGTGGATTATTTAAGCTTGCAGGTATGCTCGATGATGTTATCAAGAAGAAGGTCTTCCCTTTATCTTTGAAGGGAGATGCATTGACATGGTATAGACTATGTGATGATATGGGATCATGGAACTACAAACGATTGAAATTCGAATTTCATCAGAAGTTTTATCCTATACATCTTGTTCATCGTGGTCGTAATTATATATATAATTTTTGGCCTCGCGAAGGAGAAAGCATCGCTCAAGCTTGGGGGAGGCTTAAGTCAATGTTATATTCATGCCCCAATCATGAGCTCTCAAGAGAAATGATTATTCAAAAAATTTATGCTCGGCTTTCTGACAACAATCGCACCATGCTCGATACTTCTTGTACTGGTTCTTTTATGATGAAGACTATTGAATTCAAATGGATTTTATTGGAAAGAATTAAACGCAACTCTGAATATTGGGATCTCGATGAGGGTAACGAGTCAGGCATAACACCTAAGTTTGATTGTGTTAAATCTTTTATGGATACCGATGTTTTCCGTGAATTTAGCATTAAATATGGACTTGACTCTGAGATAGTAGCTTCTTTTTGTGAATCTTTTGCTACTCATGTTGATCTCCCTAAGGAGAAGTGGTTTAAATATCATCCTCCCATAGAAGTAAAAGTAGTTGAACCTATTAAAGTTGAAGAAAAGACTATCACTTATAATGATCCTATTGTTCATACTGCTTATGTTGAGAAACCACCTTTCCCTGTTAGGATAAAGGATCATGCTAAAGCTTCAACTGTGGTTCGTAAAAGTAATATTAGAACTTATACACCTCCTGAGCAAGTTAAAGTTGAACCTAATATTGCTACTGTTAAAGATCTCTTGGCTGATAATATTGATGGGCATGTTATTTACTTCTGTGATGAGACTGCTAGAATTGCTAAACCTGGTGCTAAAGATAAACATAGACATGTAGTAGGCATGCCTGTTATTTCTGTTAAAATAGGAGATCATTGCTATCATGGCTTGTGTGATATGGGTGCTAGTGCTAGTGCAATACCTATTGACTTATACAAAGAAATTATGCATGATATTGTACCCGCTGAGTTAGAAGAAATTGATGTCACCATTAAGCTTGCCAATAGAGATACTATTTCACCAATTGGGATTGTTAGAGATGTTGAAGTCTTGTGTGGGAAAACTAAATATCCAGCTGATTTTCTTGTTCTTGGTTCCCCAAAAGATAGCTTTTGTCCCATTATATTTGGTAGACCCTTCTTAAACACTGTTAACGCTAAGATAGACTGTGAAAAGGATGTTGTTACTATTGGTCTAGGTGATATGTCTCATGAGTTTAACTTTTCTAAATTTCGTAGACAACACCGTGAAGAGGAATTGCATAGTAAGGATGAAATTATTGGTCTTGCCTCTATTGCTGTGCCTCCTAATGATCCTTTAGAACAATATTTGCTAGACCATGAAAATGATATGTTTATGAATGAAAGAAGGGAAATAGATGAAGTATTCTTTAAACAGGGACCTATTCTGAAACACAACTTGCCTGTTGAAATCCTAGGGGATCCTCCTCCACCCAAAGGTGATCCCGTGTTTGAGCTTAAACCATTGCCTAATACTCTTAAATATGCTTATCTTGATGAAAAGAAGATATATCCTGTTATTATTAGTGCTAACCTTTCAGAGAAGGAGGAATAAAAATTATTGAAAACTCTGAAGAAGCACCGTGCTGCTATTGGATATGCTCTTGATGATCTTAAGGGCATTAGTCCCACTCTATGTCAACACAAAATAAATTTGGAGAAAGATGCCAAACCAGTTATTGTTCATCAACGACGGCTGAATCCTAAGATGAAAGAAGTGGTAAGAAAGGAAATACTAAAGCTCCTTGGGCAGGTATAATCTATCCCGTTGCTGATAGTCCATTGTGTCCCTAAGAAGGGAGGTATTATTGTCGTTCCTAATGATAAAGTTGAATTGATTCCGCAAAGAATTATTACAAGTTATAGAATGGTAATTGATTTCCGCAAATTAAATAAAGCTACTAAAAAGATCATTACCCCTTACCTTTTATTGATCAAATGCTAGAAAGGCTATCCAAACATACACATTTTTGCTTTCTCAATGGTTATTCAGGTTTCTCTCAAATACCTGTGTCAGCAGATGATCAAGCAAAGACCACTTTTACTTGCCCTTTCGGTACTTTTGCTTATAGATGTATGCCTTTTGGTTTATGTAATGCACCTGCTACCTTTCAAAGATGTATGATGGCTATATTCCCTGACTTTTGTGAAAAGATTTATGAGGTTTTCATGGACAATTTCTCCGTTTATGGATCCTCTTTTGATGATTGCTTGAGCAACCTTGATTGAGTTTTGCAAAGATGTGAAGACACTAACCTTGTCTTGAATTGGGAGAAGTGCCACTTTATGGTTAATGAAGGTATTGTCTTGGGGCATAAAATTTCTGAAAGAGGTATTGAAGTTGATAAAGCTAAAGTAGATGCTATTGAAAAGATGTCGTGTCCCAAGGACATCAAAGGTATAAGAAGTTTTCTGGGTCATGCCAGTTTTTATAGGAGGTTCATTAAGGACTTCTCAAAAAATTCTCGGCCTCTGACTAATCTATTACAAAAAGATATACCTTGATGATGATTGTGTAGAAGCATTTGAAATACTTAAGAAAGCATTAATCTCTGCACCTATCGTTCAACCACCTGATTGGAATTTAGCTTTTTAAATTATGTGTGATGCTAGCGATTATGCGGTAGGTGTTGTTCTAGGGCAAAGAGTTGATAAGAAATTAAATGTTATTCAATATGCTAGTAAAACTCTAGACAATGCCCAGAGAAATTATGCCACTACTGAAAAAGAATTCTTAGCAGTTGTATTTGCTTGTGATAAGTTCAGACCATATATTGTTGATTCTAAAGTAAGTATTCACACTGATCATGCTGCTATTAAATATCTTATGGAAAAGAAAGATGCTAAACCTAGACTTATTAGATGGGTTCTCTTACTACAAGAATTTGATTTGCATATTATTGATAGAAAGGGAGCTGAGAACCCCGTTGCAGACAACTTGTCTAGGTTAGAAAATGTTCTTGATGACCCACTACCTATTGATGATAGCTTTCCTGATGAACAACTGAATGTCATAAATGCTTCTCATACCATGGTATGCTGATTATGCTAATTGCATTGTTGCTAAATTTATACCACCTAGTTTCACATACCAGCAAAGAAAAAGTTTTTCTATGATTTGAGACATTACTTTTGGGATGAACCACATCTTTATAAAGAAGGAGTAGATGGTGTTATTAGACGTTGTGTACCTGAGCATGAACAGGAACAGATCCTACGCAAGTGTCACTCCAAGTTTTATGGAGGACACCACGCTGGAGATAGAACTGCACATAAGGTATTGCAATCCGGTTTTTATTGGCCTGCTCTCTTCAAGGATGCCCGTAAGTTTGTCTTATCTTGTGATGAATGTCAAAGAATTGGGAATATTAATAGACGTCAAGAAATGCCTATGAACTATTCACTTGTTATTGAACCATTTGATGTTTGGGGCTTTGATTATATGGGACCGTTTCCTGCCTCTAATGGGTATACTCATATTTTAGTTGTTGTTGATTACGTTACTAAGTGGGTAGAAGCCATTCCAACTAGTAGTGCTGATCATAACACTTCTATTAAGATGCTTAAATAAGTTATTTTTCTGAGGTTTGGAGTCCCTAGATATTTAATGACTGATGGTGGTTCACATTTTATTCATGGTGCTTTCCGTAAAATGCTTGCTAAGTATGACGTTAATCATAGAATTTCATCTCCATATCACCCACAGTCTAGTGGTCAAGTAGAATTGAGTAATAGAGAACTTAAATTAATTTTGCAAAAGACTGTTAATAGATCTAGGAAGAATTGGTCCAAGAAACTTGATGATGCATTATGGGCCTATAGAACTACATATAAAAATCCTATGGGTATGTCCCCGTATAAAATGGTTTATGGAAAAGCATGTCACTTACCTCTTGAACTAGAACGTAAGGCATATTGGGCCATTAAAGAGCTCAACTATGATTTCAAACTTGCCGGTGAGAAGAGGTTATTTGACATTAGCTCACTTTATGAATGGAGAACCCAAGCCTATGAGAATGCTAAATTGTTTAAAGAAAAAGTTAAAAGATGGCATGACAAAAGGATACAAAAGCGTGTGTTTAATGTAGGTGATTATGTATTGCTATACAACTCTCGTTTAAGATTTTTTGCAGGAAAACTTCTCTCCAAATGGGAAGATCCTTATGTTATCGAGGGGGTCTATCGTTCCGGTGCCATAAAAATCAACAACTTCGAAGGCACCAATCCGAAGGTGGTAAACGGTCAAAGAATCAAACATTATATCTCAGGTAATCCCATAAATGTTGAAACTAATATTATTGAAACCGTAACACCGGAGGAATACATAAGAGACACTTTCCAGAACGTTTCAGGCTCCAAAAAGGAATAGGTATGTGGTACGGTAAGTAAACCGACTCCAAAACAGTTCTAATGGCAATTTTTCTCCATTTTGGAATATTTAGAAAAATAGGAAAATAAGAAGCACTCCGGGAAGGACACGAGGCCTCCACGAGGGTGGAGGGCGCGCCCTACCCCCTGGGCGCGCCCCCTGCCTCGTGGGCACCTCGTTCGCTCTCCGGACTCTGTTTTCTTGCATGATACTTCTTTCGGTCAGTAAAAATTCATTATATAATCTCCCGAAGGTTTTGACTCCTGTATCACGCAAATATCCTCTGTTTTCATTTCGAGCTGTTTTCCTGACAGATCTAGATCATCATGACGTCTCCAAGCGCCCCCAAGGACAAGTTCTTCGAGAAGGTCATCAACCCCTACCTCGCGGAGGTGCTGCAACACCCTCAAACTATTGAGATGCGTGATGGGTTGCTGCACATCCGCGATGTTGAGGGACCAAGGAGGACCGGAAGCATGGACACGAGGCTCGAAGCAATGGAGCAACAAGTTTTCAAGTGCCATGGGATGGTGGAACGTGGACTCAACGCCAACCACATGATGATCGCGGAGTTCACCAACAACGTCAAGCTTCACGAGAAGATCGAGCATCTCCAAGCCCAAATCTATGACCTGCAAAACCAAAACTGTGAGTATGAATATAGATTTAAGAGGATGAGTTTGGCTGCAGATTTGAGGATTCCGGAGACTCGATCATCCTTCTATGATGGTGAGCCTATGCCTTGGAAGATGGACGACAAGCCTACATCATCAACAACTCCACCATCTTCTTCACCAGCAAAGGAGATATAATCACATGGGTATGGGCACTCCCCTTGGCAACCGCCAAGCTTGGGGGAGGTGCCCCGGTATCGTATCACCATCACACTCCTATCTTTACCGTTTTTCTCAGTTCGATCCTTTTAGTAATATCTTGATCTAGTAGAATAAAGTTTTAATTAGTATGATCTAGTTTTGAGTTTTGCTTTATGATCCCTCTATGTAATCGAGTCCGTGAGCTATATATAATAAAGATTAGTGTTGAGTTAAGGGCTTGATTATTTTGCCATGATCTTGAGGGAATAAAAGAAAAGAGAAAAGAATAAAAAGAAACAAAGAGATCATATTGATCTTATGAAGAGTAATGACTTCACACATAGAGAGTATGATGATTAAAAGTTGTTGAGAGTTGACAAACATAGTTTTGGTCATCGTTGCAATTAATAGGAAGTAATAAAGAAAGAGAGGTTTCACATATAAATATACTATCTTGGACATCTTTTATGATTGTGAGAACACATTAAAATATGACATGCTAAAGAGTTGATGTTGGACAAGGAAGACAACGTAATGGGTTATGTTTTCTTATATCTGAGATAAAGTATATTGTCATGGATCATCCAACATGTTGAGTTTGCCATTCCCCCTCATGCTAGCCAATTCCTTGCACCAAGTGGAGATACTACTTGTGCTTCCAAATATCCTTAAACCAAGTTTTGCCATGAGAGTCCACCATATCTACCTATGGATTGAGTAAGATCCTTCAAGTAAGTTGTCATCGGTGCAAGCAATAAAAATTGCTCCCTAAATATGTATGACTTATTAGTGTGGGAGAAAATAAGCTTTATACGATCTTGTGATGTGGAAGAAATAAAAGCGACGGACTGCATAATAAAGGTCCATATCACAAGTGGCAATATAAAGTGACGTTCTTTTGCATTAAGATTTTGTGCATCCAACCCCGAAAGCGCATGACAACCTCTGCTTCCCTCTGCGAAGGGCCTATCTTTTGCTATTATCTTCTACTTTATGCAAGAGTCATGGTGATCTTCACCTTTCCTTTTTACATTTTATCCTTTGGTAAGCACATTGTGTTGGAAAGATCCTGATATATATATATCTAATTGGATGTAAGTTAGCATGAACTATTATTGTTGACATTACCCTTGAGGTAAAAGGTTGGGAGGCGAAACCATAAGCCCCTATCTTTCTCTGTGTCCGATTAAAACTCCATAACCACAAGTATTGCGTGAGTGTTAGCAATTGTGAAAGACTAAATGATAGTTGAGTATGTGGACTTGCTGAAAAGCTCTATTATTGACTCTTTCCGATGTTATGATAAATTGCAATTGCTTCAATGACTAAGATTATAGTTTGTTGGTTTTCAATAAAGTTTCTGATTCATACTTGACATTGTGGATAGATTGTTACTTTATCATAAGAAATCATATGACAATATTCATATATGTTGCTGTTATAAGAATGATCATGATGCCCTCATGTCCGTATTTTATTTTATCGACATCTCTATCTCTAAACATGTGGACATATTTATCGTTATCGGCTTTCGCTTGAGGACAAGAGAGGTCTAAGCCTGGGGGAGTTGATACGTCCATTTTGCATCATGCTTTTATATCGATATTTATTGCATTATGGGCTGTTATTACACATTATGTCACAATATTTATGCCCATTCTCTCTTATTTTACAAGGTTTACATGAAGAGGGAGAATGTCGGCAGCTGGAATTCTGGGATGGAAAAGGAGCAAATATTAGAGACCTATTCTGCACAACTCCAAAAGTCCTGAAACTCCACGGAAGTTATTTTTGGAAATAATAAAAAATACTGAGCGAAGAAAATACCTGAGGGGACCGACACCCTGGGCATGAGGGTGGGGGCGCGCCCTACCCCCCTGGGCGCGCCCCTGCCTCGTGGGCCCCCTAGTGGCCCTCCGATGCCCATCTTCTGCTATATGAAGTCTTTCGTCCGAGGAAAAATCATAAGCAAGCTTTCGAGACGAGACTCCGCCGCCACGAGGCGGAACCTTGGCGGAACCAATCTAGGGCTCTGGCGGAGCTGTTCTGCCGGGGACACTTCCCTCTGGGAGGGGGAAATCATCGCCATCGTCATCACCAACGCTCCTCTCATCGGGAGGGGGCCAATCTCCATCAACATCTTCACCAGCACCATCTCCTCTCAAACCCTAGTTCATCTCTTGTATCCAATTCTTGTCACTAAGTCTGGGATTGGTACCTGTAGGTTGCTAGTAGTGTTGATTACTCCTTGTAGTTGATGCTAGTTGGTTTATTTGGTGGAAGATCATATGTTCATATCCTTTATGCATATTAATACCCCTCTAATTATGAACATGAATATGCTTTTTGAGTAGTTACGTTTGTTCCTGAGGACATGGGAGAAGTCTTGCTATTAGTAGTCATGTGAATTTGGTATTCGTTCGATATTTTAATGAGATGTATGTTGTTTCTCCTCTAGTGGTGTTATGTGAACGTCGACTACATGACACTTCACCATTGTTTGGGCCTGGAGAAAGGCATTGGGAAGTAATAAGTAGATGATGGGTTGCTAGAGTGACAGAAGCTTAAACCCTAGTTTATGCGTTGCTTCGTAAGGGGCTGATTTGGATCCATATGTTTCATGCTATGGTTAGGTTTACCTTAATACTTCTTTTGTAGTTGCGGATGCTTGCAATAGGAGTTAATCATAAGTGGGATGCTTGTCCAAGTAAGGACAGCACCCAAGCACCGGTCCACCCACATATCAAATTATCTAAGTACCGAACGCAAATCATATGAGTCTGATGAAAACTAGCTTGACGATAATTCCCATGTGTCCTCGGGAGCGTTTTCCTTCATATAAGAAATTGTACAGGCTTGTCCTTTGCTACAAAAAGGATTGGGCCATCTTGCCACACTTTATTTACATTTGTTACTTGCTACCCGTTACAATTTATCTTATCACAAAACTATCTGTTACCGATAATTTCAGTGCTTGCAGAGAATACCTTGCTGAAAACTGCTTATCATTTCCTTCTGCTCCTCGTTGGGTTCGACACTCTTACTTATCGAAAGGACTACGATAGATCCCCTATACTTGTGGGTCATCATCCATCCACTTCTATCAAAAGTGGTTTCTAAACTTCCAAATCTGGATCTATCTTGTTCTGCATCTCATATCATGCCAAGTATACTCACTTATGCTTCACAACTAGTTAGATTCCTCACTTGTACTTATTCATGGATTCGTACAAATCTAGAACCAACTCTCTCCAAATAAGTGAATGTCTTCGCACTATGAGGTCAATGTCTTCAAAATGATTTATCTTCAAAATCTTCTGAGAATGCATATGACCTCTTCCCCTTCCCTCGCACCTCTAATGCTGTCACAGGTACATGTTCGTGGGAGAATCCCTTGGTTCTCATAGTCTGCATTCATTTGCAGAGTTCTTACAGCGACACATCAACTCTCTTGAAGCCAGTTCCTGTCTGACCAGAAGACGGAAGCCATTCACAGTCTTGAAGCCTTTCAGCTTGAATATAATGGCCACTGAGAAATTAGCTAGAAAGGGCGGCAGGAAGCGCCGTGGGGATACTGCCAAGGACTTGCCACCAGATCTCTTTGAAATGTACAAGACTGCGCAAGACTCGAATCCAATGGATTCGAAGATATTGGGCAGAGAAATGGTTCAAGTACAGATTTGTCACTGCTGAATATGCTAAAAAGAATGCCATCAAGCGACCATGGGGAGACATTCTATACAGAAATCTTCAGCCCAAGTCCAAGTCCAACGCCATTGCTCAAGGCTTCTACCCTTGCATGGTCCGTGGACCACAACCAGACAATGCCGACCCATCATCTCTTTTAGGTGTCATGAAGACAATCTATTTAAGCGCAATTTTCAGTTTGCAAAGGAGTCTGCGGCCAAGAACAAGAAAGCATTTGGACTTGACTTCAACCCTGGTCCATCTGCTCCAAGGGCTGATGGCACCCGCGATGCCAATCCAAATGTCGTCTGCCCCTTCTATAACCTCGACGGCCTTCTCACTCACATAGCTGTACAGGGGGCCGCCGTGGAGCACTTTGCTGATGACGCAGATTCTGATGAAGCGCCAGCTCCACCTAAGCCGCAGAAGCAGAAGAAATCAAAGGCTTCAAAGCCCTCCACTGCACCAAAAGCTTCGCGTGCAAAGCCACTGGAAACTGCGCCTCCTGAACTCAGTGTGCAATCAGAAGATCTTTCTCGTGTCTCCAAGAAGACGGAGAAGCCCAAGAAGAAGAAGCCCATGAAGATTTTTGGGCATGAACTTACTCCAGCTGCCATTCTGCGGAACAAAAATGAAGCCATTGATCTGTCAAGCGACGAAGATCTTGGTGATGATGCCCTTGAGCTACTGATCAAGAGCAAGCAAGAGGCGGATATCTTCAACGATCTGGCCCTCTTTGATGTGGATATTCTGAATAACTTCATCGATGAGTGGTTTGATAACCCGAGCCTCAGCATTGATGATCTTCAGCTCTCGGTGGACATAAGCGTCACCTTCCACGGAGCCATTGCTAATGAGCTGCCTCTAGCTCAGAAGATCGTCAAGCTGAAGAACAAAATTGATTATGAAAAGGCTCAATTCAAGAAGAACATGGCCAAGCTCAGCGTGGCTGATGTTCAAAGCTTCAAGGAAACGCTGCATGTGCTCAAAGAACAGTTTCACAAAAATGTGAAGAAGCAAAAGGTTCAAGAGAGCGGATGAAATACTTCGCAGAGAAATGTGTTCAAGCACACAATGAGGCAGAAAAGCGCAAGGCTCTTGGGCGTCCAGGCATCGACCCCAAGATGGCTGCCAAACTGAAGAAGAAGCCTGCTGTGGCCCAAGCTGAAGCTTCAAGGCAGGAAGCACCTCGCATTGTCTTCCCTGCGAGCATGACACGCTCGAAGCCTAAGGTCCCCACAGCAGCTTCAGACCTCAAGAAGACAAGGGCAGCTGAAGCTGAAGCCAAGAAGCGCAAGCACAAGAATGTTTCTGATGATGCTCCATCAAAGAAGAAACTAAAAAAGGCTTCAAAGAAAGAGCATGCCGCGGCCTCTGAGCCTCTTGTCGTCGAGCCCATTTCTCTTGCTCGTCCTGCCTCCACCAACCAGGAGCGTCAACTTGTGATCCACGAGCCTGCTTTCTGAAAATGAAGAAGTACCAGCGGTTGACCCCATCTCAGCTGAAGACATTGGTCATGAAGACAATGTAGATGATGATGAAGTCCTTCCTCAAATTGAGCATCAACTGGTATCATCGCCTGTTCTCACGAACAACGAACTCATCAGCATTGGTCATCCTTTGATGCCAATAACTCAGGATGATTCATGGGCTGATCGCCCCCAACAAGACACCCCCATTGATGATGAGACACCCAGAACTCCACCACCTCAAGCCACCACTCCGGTGCTTGACGACGACTACATGGTGCAAACCACTCCATCACCACAGGCGTCGCCCGCATTCCGCACGCTTCGCAAAGGCCCTAGGCCACAGGTCACCATGTCGAGCATTCCAGAAGGAGAAGTGCAACAAAGCTCAGTAGCACGTCAAGTGTTCCCTGAAGCCACTCCCACTGTGAATGTCTCCGAGTCTGAAGCTAAAGCTGCTGAAGACATTCCGGCTGCATCAGCCGAAGAAAAATCAAGAACCAAGACAAGAAGAAGAAAGAGTCACCACACCCCCTACCACTGAAGAAGTCATTCTTGAGGAGAATGTGACTGCGCCCGAACCTCCTATCATTGAAGACATGGAGGTTGAAAACACTGAGGCCGCCACCAACAATGATACTGAAGCCAATGACGTTATCATGGCTGAAGACAATGTGGAGCCTGACACCAATGTTGTGCCTGAAGCTCAAGTGCAACCTGAAGCCCATGTGGATTCTGATGCCACTGCTCCAGCCCCAAGGCCTCACACAATTGAACAGGCCAATAATCGTGGTGAACTTGTCACAGTTCAGTGGCCCATCATGGTGCCTCCCACTGCTCCCGGACCCCAATATGACTATCATGTGGAGCAGAGGCCACAAGTTCAGAAGCCAAAGCCCAGGCTACCAAGGCTTCCAGGTACTGCTACTTCACCAGGATCCTTTAGTGTTAACAGCTTCAGAGCCCACAACACCTTCTTCGATAGCGCCAAGAATCCATACTCGAAGCCAAAGATCTCATCTGATCGCTTCTGGAGCTATCAGCAGCGCATCTATTATTCTTGTGTCTTATACAATCAAGAGCGAATTTTTCCTCACATGCGTCTGGATTGTGAGGCCATTGCTGGTCTGCCCTGCCTGGAAGAAGCTCTGGACTGTTTCAGAGAAGTTGGTCTTCTGCCATTCGTAACGGACAAAGAGCACTGGAATGAAGAGCTTCTGATGCAGTTCTACGCCACACTTCACATTCGTGGCTACAACAGGGATCCGAAGACATGGGTCCTTGAGTGGATGTTAGGCGATGTGCACCATGAAGCCAAAGCTCAAGACATTACTGAGCTTACTTCCCTGCCCACTCGAGGTGAACTCTATGAGCCTGGTTGTCAGCTACACCAAAATGAACTGCAAAGTATCTTCCAGCGGCCTGAACCAAGTATGAGTCAGATGCTCAGCATGATGAAGCCATTGCCTCAAGATGCTGATTATCCCAAGGAATTCTTAGTCAAGGACCTTGAGTAGCTGCCCCGCACAATCTATCATATTCTGAGGCGTACTCTTTGGCCCATCAAGGGATACTTAGCTGAAGCCAAACTTGAAGGAGACATGAAGACTTTGGTGTTCTATATTCTCAATGGCATCAGATTCAATTCCCAGGATTTCTTCATCAGACAGCTTGCTACATCTGGAATTGATCTGTTTGGCTTGAAGTTTTTTGCTCCATGGGTGATGCGCTTAATCAAGCTTCACTCTTCTGTTGACTATCAGCCCTTAGCACGCAACCATCTTGTCTTTTTGCCTGAAGTTGATATGTCTGTCAAAGCCATCTACCCTGAGCCTGCCAAGGAGCCACTTTATCTTCATAATGTTGATCGCCAAAGCTTCACGCAACCAATTGAGGGAGTTCTTGCTGCAACTCGAGTCTATCCTCTGGCTGGAAATATGCGCGCACCTCATCGTGCTAACACTGAAGCCACTGAAAGAACCATTGCTCAAAGGCCTCGGAAGCGATCTCGTGTACTCAATGACCGAGAGCTTCTTGTGGCCTTACATCAGAAACAGGATAGACACCATGGCTGGCTAAAGCGTCAGATGCAGAGCCTCTTGGTGGACGTTAATCGCATTCGCAATCTTGCCACCAAGAACACATTCGTAGCACATGAAGCCTGTCGGCGGTCTTGGAAGAGTCTCACACTGCTATGCCCTGAAGAGGATCTTCGCGACAATGGCTTCACACAGCGCTTCAAATTTGATTCCATGCCTCCCCAGAATGCCGTCTTGCGTCGGACTCCTTCCATAGAAGACTCTGAGTATTCATCTTCGGCTGCAACTGTTGTTGCGAGAGTTGTCGATGAAGAAGACGATGCCACTTCACCAACCATGGCTTCGCTGCATCTCGACACTGCACCAAGCCCCTCTGCACCACCGAACTCCAACGTCGACCCTGCACAACCATGGCTTCTGGGAACGAGTAGATGCTCTATGTCTTCACACCTTTCTGGTCATTACTGACAAAAGGGGGAGAAGCATATGAGTTGATAGTCTTCAAGCGGGTCAATATGGGTGGTTGCACTATATTTTGCCAAGTGTTTACAACTCTCGTCTTTTGATACATTTGGTTCTTCAGGTTGTAACACTTAAACTTGATGTTCGTCTGCTACTTTCTATGCTATCTTGTGTTGCGATGATAAATTCCGCATGAAGCCATTCTGCAGACGTCCATTTTCCATTATGCATGTCATTATCTTTGTTATATCAATATATGCATGATGAATTGTCTTCATAAGTTGAAGAGGATCTCCATAAGTAAAACCTGCCATGTGCATTTGCATTCAAGAGCAAACTACTTATATGCACATCTTCAGGGGGAGCCTTTTGCTAGTCATGAAGACAATGCCTTAAATCCTTTAACTTTCACATACTTTTATCCCCGTTGAAAACTTCAACCAGTTTGTCATCAATCACCAAAAAGGGGGAGATTGTAAGCGCATCTAGTGCCACCCCTAGTTGGTTTTGGAGTATTGACGACAAACTTGGTTGAGGGACTAACGTGTTTGTGAGAATTGCAGGATAACAGAGGTAGTAGTCCCTCATTGATTCGGTTTTCCTACCAGAGATGACCCCTAAAAATGTGTGAAGACATTCAAGACAATGGTGGTCTGTGAAGATATTCACAACGAAGATTATAACTCGAGAAGACATTCACGTGAAGACTATGGAGTGCGAAGACATAGTTGTTTCGTAGTTTCCTTTTCTTCTTTGTTGAGTCATAGGAACCACCACACTGTTAAGTGGGGTCCAAGTGAACAAAGTCAGAGTGACTGAAGTGATGCTCAACCAAATCCTATGTCTTCGAGCGAAGACAATGAGAGCAAATCTTATCCAGAGCTGGATGAGTCAGCTTTACTTGTAGCCCAAGTCAAGTTGTCGCGTGTGTTTGAAATCTGACCGTTGGACACGTGTCAGTTCCTTAGTGACCCAGGGTCATTTCGGACAAATCAGGCTGGGTTGCCTCCTGGCTATAAATAGCCCACCCCCTACACCATAAATTGGTGGCTGCTCAGAGTTAGTGCAGGGCTTTTGTTGTTTGAGAGCAACCCACCTCCGAAGCATTTGAGAGGGAGATCCTTGCGAGGACAAAGCCCAAAACACCCAGAGCCAAAGAGTGTTAGGCATCACTGAAGTCTTTCTGTCCGCATGATCTGAAGACTTATTACACTTTAGGACTGTGAATCCTCCAGCCGGTTAGGCGTCGCGTTCTGAGCATCCAAGAGTCATTGTGGACTGTCGGTGAACGTAGTCTGTGAAGGTTTGGAAGTCTACCTTGAAGACTTACCAGAGTGATTGGGCGAGGACTAAGTGTCCTTAGCTCAAGGGGAATAAGGTGAAGACGCGGTCTTCTGAGTTAAATCTCAGCCTCCCTAACCAGACATACAATTGTCACAACAACTGGAACTGGTCCAACAAATCCCTGTCCTCACCAAGCTACTGGTTCTATCTCTTACCTCTCTTTACTAACAGTTTGTCTTCGTGAAGTCATTGCCTACTTGCTTGATCTGATTGACTTCACTGTGTGACGACTATTGTTGTTTGGCTTCATACTATCTTCCTTCCTGATCCATACTACCTAGCTGCTAATAGTCTTCGTGCTTTCACTTCATTGCTTACTTGACAATGGCTTGTCTAGTGTAGTCTACCTTCCGCTGCATATCAATAGGTCCATTTCTATTGTTTGTCTTCAAAGCCCCCGTGTTTTGAAGACTTTCATAAAAATCGCCTATTCACCCCCCCTCTAGTCGATAACTAGCACTTTCACCTCCCCATGATCATGACGACGGCGCAGCTTCTCCGTTCTGACCCAGCCATGTACACGAGCCCTGGCCATATGCATGCGCGAGTAGGCGTTCGAGACCCCGCCTGTATGTACGTATGTGGCCGTATTTACTTTCTTGCACCCTGGCCGCTGTACGTACGTGTACATGCTACGTGCGCGCCTCTACTACGACACGTGCGCGCCTTTACATCGACTAGTATGTACGTACACGTTCGCGACCAGAATGACAATGCTTCGTACGCTTCGACCGGGTGGGTCCCGACTGTCAGACACTTCATTGCATGCGAAGATGTAGCTGGTGGGTCCTAGCAGTCAGGGGGGAAACATTTTTTGTGAAATACGCTGGCCTGTCCGGTGGGTCCCTACTGTGAGGTGGAGGAATCATTATTTTGCGCGTAATAAGGAGGCACTTCCTTGCTGCGGCCATGGACCCAGCTGTCAGCCTCTCCACGTACAGTAATCTTCCGATTGAAGTCGTTCGTTGACCACGTCGCACCGAGAGCAACATGGCAGTGGATGACGGCGAGGCCTAGGAAGGGGACGACGCGGAGCCGGGGAAGACACGGTAGTGGATGCCCATGAGGAGGGGAGTACGTGGGTTGACTGCTTCGGCTGGGGTGTGAGGCTACCGTCGCCGAAGAATAACAGGAGGTGTGGGTGAGTATAGAGGGATGGCATGGCCAGCGGTGGCAGCACAGCCGGACATGGGAGGCAGGAGCAGGCAGCACGACCGACGCTTGTTTGGGCGGCTGGAGCAAGAAGACCAGAGGTTGAAGAAGCACTACGACCGTTGGATGGACATCGTGCGGTCACTGGAGCTAGAATCGTTCATATTGACTAAGTTGACAAAGCCCTCCATCCCCGTCATCTTAGTAGGCACACAAGTCAGCCTCCCACAATGGTGGGTCCCAACTAGCAGGGGGAGTATTCATTTTTTTGTGCGTAATAAGGAGGCACTTCCTTTTGTGCGAAGATATAGCTGGTGGGTCCGAGCTGACAGCGGGGGGAACATTTTTTTCAAGAAATACATAGGCCCTTCCGATGGGTCCTAGATGTCAGGTGGAGGAATCTTCATGACAGTACCAAAATTTCTCATGTTTTCGCTGTTTAAATTTGAATTCGTTCAAATTTGAAATAAACCTTCCGGAGGCCGTAACTTTCAAACCGTTTATCGGAATTGAGTGATTCTTTTTGCGTTGTGATTGTAGTGAAATTTAGGTGATTTGTGCATGATTTTGTGCTACTATTATTGCATTTTAAAATGGTTTTCTTGCTGTTGGTTTTGTTTTGGTTCTATTCATTTTCCGGGTGATTGATTTGTTGAATTGTGTGACACGTGTAGATTGTCCGGAGTGCGACGTGAACTATTGTCAGGAGTGTGACTTTCTGAACCAGAACCAAGGCAAGTTACATGTTGATCATCCTTTACTTATTGTTTTTCTATGCATGTAATTTATATCACACTATGAATATATGCATGTATAGGAGTAATATATATTTTGGCTATACTGTTGAGCTATCTTCCCGTCATTGCAAATCGTGGTAGTTGTAGTTTGTTATGCTTTGTAGAAGGGGTGGTTTGTGTATTCATTGAGCTTGTGAGGATTATATATATATATATATATATATAACAAATTGAGCAGTAATTAAGGACTTAATTCACCTCCGGGCGGAATTGGTATTAATGGGTGGTTTCAAGAACATCATGGTTTATACCCTCTGAATGTAAGTGGACGCCTGCCCAGGCTCAAAAAGATCAGACATACTTAGTGACTAGTAGCTTCCATGCGCAACCACTAGCTAAATGGGCTCTGGCTTAGTTGAGTAGGTTGTGGAATCCTCGCCCATATGAGCTAGCAGATGTAGATATGAGTAGGTGTACCGGCTGCCGGGGGTGGAGGTGACTGCTTCTGAAAGACTTCGTCTCAATCTTCGGGTTGAGTCTAGTGGGTAAAGTGTGCAAAACTCTGCAGAGTATAAAAACTAATCATGATTAGCCGTGTCCCCGGCTATGGATAAATTTGAGCGACTATGCCATTACAGTTGTTGGATGATCTTGACAGATGTGACACTTAATAATATTTGTGGGAAAACTTAATAAAGGGTAGGTTGGAGTTGATTTTTCCAACTCAACCTTGTGTATTTAATTGTAGTAATAAAAGAACTAAATTAAAATATAACTATTAGGTAGTTATGAGGACAAAATCAGCTTTCTGCAAAAATAAACCCTCAAGCCTTCCTTTTGTTGTACTATGCATATACATGTAGGTCTGCTATATTCTCACACCTGTGTAACTTGCCAATACATTCAAAGTATTGACCTATATGGCTGCAACGTCTCATGTTGCAGGATATTCAGATGAAGAGTAAGGTACCATTAGGGTCGCGAGTCCGCACTCAGCATCGCCAGTGGGCTATGATGGGACTCATCGTTATTTTCTGCTACTTTCCGCTGTTTGATAGAATAAAGCTAGCCAAGTGCCATGTAGATTGTTTTATTTTATACATTCTAGATCATACGTTGTAATAAATGATGCACTTGCTATTCTGGTATTCATCTATACTATGTGTGGTAGCGAGTTCGATCCAGGGACTAGCATGGTAAGCACAAAGACTCAAATCCTTCGAGGTTTGGTCGTTAAAGTCGTGCAAGGAGGTAAAGGTTTGGTCTGTTTCTATGATAGAAATGACCCGCAGGGGGATCTGTGGGGATCAGAGGGAGTATATTGTATGTTCATAAGTGAAACGAACGTATTGTACCCACCCTAGTCCTCTTTCAATCAATCTCCGAACCCCGAGATGAAATCGAGAGAGAACGAGTGGGTGCATGTGTGATACCTAAGGCGGTTTCAAAAGTTTGAACCGGTGATCATAGCATCCAAAAATCATATATAAAGGGTATTCAATGTTCGTTTCGCTTTTGAACGTACAATATACTCCCTCCGATCCTTTCTAGTTTACATATAAGTTTTATGTGTAGTCAAAGTATCTCTACTTTGATCAAACTAACAGAAAAAAGTATCAACATTCAACAACGCCCAATCAATATTGTTAGATTTGTACGTACTCCTAGATTTGTATTCAAATAGAGATGGTTTCCAATTTGTTTTCAACCACGTGAATGTGCTTGTTCTCGCACATGCTCTTCCTACTAGGATTTCGCCACGTATAGCCAGTCCAATAGTAACTTTTTTAAGCTCCCTGTCCAATAGTACTAGTGGACTACTGACAACATCTGTAGTAGAGTATGCAGTGCTCATAGTACTCCCTCCTTCCATTTATATAGGGCCTATGTCGAGGAGAGAGATGTGAAAAAGTAAAAGGAGTGAGCTCTCATGCAAGAGCCTAGCTATATACGCATTCCTAGGTAAATACAATAAATATGAAGAAAGAGATAGAGAGGAGATGGAAAAAAGTACTAATACAATAGCCAACCTTATATTTTTTGCTGGAAATAGCCAACCTTATAGCCCACACTACTGTATGAGTGCATATAGATGATGGCTATAGATGACATGGCAGTTCCTTATAGCCATCGGCTGGCTATATTATTAACCAAGCTATAATGTGTTTTTCAAAACCGCCTTCGACTATTGACAAGATTAATAGTACATGAGATGTATAATGTGAAAATTATATCATTGGAAGCTCCTTTCACATACGAATTTGACCGTATGCTTTGTGTAAGTTGCATGTCATATATTATTACTCTAACATTTGGTCAAATTTAGCCTCAAACAATGCATTAGGCCCTGTAGATGGAAGGAGGGAGTAGTAGTGGAAGTGGATCCTCTGACGTAGGTAACCCTGCCTTACCCTCCCTTTCGGTCACTTACTGGCGGACCCCATGCTTGCTAGCTAGGCCCCACATGTCAGTTACTCAATGGGTTCGGCCATGTTAGGGGATCCTCATCCGTAGTATACTCCCTCTGCTTTTATTTACTCCGCATAACACGGAGGGAGTGGTAGTATAAATGACGCGGGCGGGGGAGGGGGAGGGACGTCGGTTTGCTCTCAACTGCGGTCCCACAAGCGAGCGAAAACGCAAGACGAAGCGCGTTCCATTCGATGAGCAATGTGGAGGGTCCAGCGGGACGGGGTGCAACACGAACGCGACAAGAGCGATGTACAGTCAAAACCGATTGACTGGTCGTCACCGGAACCACTATTCACACCAGAACCTTCCCTGCTCGGCCTATGCCAGCCACTTCCCCAAAACCACACCTCCTCTGCAGCCCATTCCCCCACCTTTCGATCCCCTAGCCCGCATCAAGCGTCCCCTAGTCGCCAGAAAGCCATGGTGCACCGCAAGATCACGTACTACAAGATGCTGACGCCGGAGCGCCGTGCAGAAATCGCGGCGGCGGTCGGCGCCACAGACCTCCGTTCCCAAGCTCGCTTTGTGGCGGGCCAATCCCTGAGTTCTCTGGAGCCAAGCTACGAGGAGGAGGAAGCCGATCCAATGTTCATGGCGGAGGTCGCTGCGCAGAAGGCCCCAGATGGGTATGAGACGATGGACGTCGACTTCGTGCCGGCGTCCGGGTCCCCCATGGTGCAGGCGGACCAGCGGTTCAACCTGGTGATACTAAAGGAGGATCGGGAGGCAGAGGCTCAACTCGATGCGGAGTGCGCGCATGCCACTGCCATCGAGGCTCTCCTGCAGGCAGAACGAGATGTCATGGATGTGAACCGGGCGGCGGAGGCTCAACTTGAGGCGGAGCGCGCGGATGCCGCTGCCATCGAGGCCCTCCTGCGGGCGGAATCGGGCGTCTTGGACTTGAACCGAGCGGCAGAGGCTCAACTCGACGTGGAGCGCGCGGATGCCGTTGACATCGAGGCCCTCCTGTAGGCGGAACCAGACGTCCTGGACTTGAACCGGGCGGCGGAGGCTCAACTCGACGCGGAGCGCGCGGATGCCGCTGCTATCGAGGCCCTCCTGCAGGCGGAACCGGACGTCCTCGACTTGAACCGGGTGGTGCTTTCGTCCGTGCAGAGCGCCCGCACGCTCCGCATGAACGAGTAGCTGGAGGCCGAGGGCAACCATGATGCGGAGACACATGTCGGCAGCTACGGCTGGTTCGCGCCTGCAGCCAAAGATGACGAGGCCGTCTCTTTCCGCGAGCAGTGATAGTTTTTCTTTATGTTGTTGTTTTTAGGGATCTTTTGTTGTGTAAAAACATATATTGTTATGCAAGTTGCCTGACTTTCATCATTTGGGTCAGTCTACCATTTTAGGCAGTTGGATAAATATCCTACGTCTCCTAACCCTTCTTCCTCACCTCTTCTTCTTCCCCAACATACTACCGCACGGGCCGTACGGATCCTCCCCAACATGCGGTTGGATAACCATACTGTATGAACGAAAATTATGTGTCAGCGGTAGGATGGCTGGGTTTGGTTTGTTCACATGCTGTAGCACGTGTCAGTGAGGGTGCGTTCCCTTGGTTGGGTTTGTGGCGTGCAGGAGCGACTATGTGAGGGTGCGCTGCGACCGCGGCATGGAGGAGCGACCGTGTGTGGGTGCGGTGCGACCGCGACAGCCGTGCGCAAGTGTACCTCCTTTCCATTTTGAAAACTTTAGGCATGCTTGGAAAAAATGTGTGGCGAAGTATGGCAATGCAAGGCCTAGACCCAAACAAGATAAGTACGTACGTACTAGGAGTACTAGTGTTAAAAAAGAAAGGCGGGGTTTTCCTCCGCGGGATTAATCGATACGAATCCTCGTTTGACGTGTCAATTAATGCGTATTTTTTTCCCAAAGCCCAAAGAGCTAACCATCTCAATCCTCATCGCTTGATTAATGCAGCGCCATGCAAACCAACCTTCTCACTTCGGCATGCATGCAAGGGTGTATTAATGTCCTTGGTTGCTAGTGTGAGGCAAACCCCATCAATTTTGCGTCGATTAGTGTTAGTGGCCTTTTGAAAATTGTAATTTTAATATACTGGCCTTGTGTACAAAAAATGGAGGTAGTAACTATCTGACTTCCTTCCCCATTGCGGTGACGTCGTCGATATCTCGAACGTTGTGGTTTGGCGAAGTGCGTTCGACGGAGAACACCATTAAGGGAGACCACGGTAAGTCATTCGCAAGTGCCGCCTGCAAGACGAGACAACCGCCTTATTTGCATCCAGGAAGTCCATTGAACCAAAGGACCCGTAAATGTACTAGTACTACTAGTACAAAATAGCGCCGTCCGTCCAGCTTAGTGCGGTGAGGTGGTTTCTCGAAGAAGACGATGGAGAAGCGGAGTCAGCGAAGAGAGAAGGGACATGAGAGGTGCGGTGATGGTTTCTTCGTTCGTGCTTTGTGATTTGATGCCTCACTGCTTTGTGATTTGTGATAGAAGGGACATGGGAGTAGACTCTATGCTCTATACTGTACATGTGTCCAGGCACGGGAGAAAGAGGAGAGACGTTGCATTTTTCTATTCCTTCAATCAATCTATCAGGGAGCTTCTGTTCCATCTTTTTGGCTTTGGCAGCACCGTCCACAATGGTTCTCATCGATGCCAAAAGCTATTTTCACATTTGTCTACACATTGTGGATGCCCTTAACCGTACCACTTGGTTTTGCTCCTGTGTGCTATCTATACAAATCCCAATTATATTGATCTAAAAAATTATAGAATCAAGATTAGTAAAAGGAGGTGATTTTGCCGCGCGGATGGCGGCGGGGGGGGGGGGAGGGGGGGTTCTTATTTTTAGAGTACGTTGGCCCGGCGGTTCGCTAACATGCGGTCCCATGTGTCAGTGCTTTACCAAGCCGATCCGCGTCCCACATGAGGCAGAACGACGGCAGAAGTAACACGTGGTTAACTTGAAGTAGATGAGGGAGAAGCGGATTCAGCAACGAGTGAAATGATGGTTGCTTCGTCCCTCCAACTTCTGTTTTTAGCATTATTACTTCGTCCCTCCAACTTAACTGTGGGAAAGGTGCAGCTTTGTGATTTGACGCCTCATTGCTCATTACTACTCCGGCGCCATGATTGGGGTGCTTCACACCTGCTACTCTACACTATATTTCGGTATGGCACGTGGACCCGGTAGCTTGATGTCCCACATGTCAGCGAAAGGGACTAGAACATTTATGAAAGCGAGCGCTCCACTCTTACGACGGAGGAGTACACGACACGGCGGCCCAGTGAACTGTCACTTGTACTGTATAGTACTATAGTTTTGCTGTTTCGCACGATCCATCGATACAAACCCGATTAAACAGGAAAGGGCGGGATTTTTCCCGCGCGGTAGATGATATTGGCCATACATTTCAAAGGCAATTTTAATGTATGCAAACTGAATAATTAAGTAACAGTATGATATCTAGTAAAATTAAAAACACATATGATTTATTGTGTTAGACTATAGTAGTAGTTCTGTATTGCATAGTTGTTAGATGTAACATGCGAGAACGTGTAGAGATGTAGTTTCGGAGGGCCTACAGAGAGAAAAGCATAATACGGTCACCGAACTTCAGAATACGCTCATTACGGTCACTATATACGTTTTGCGGTGATTATACGGTCACTTACTCACCGTTCAGCATTGGATTGCACTCTGTTGACATGCCAAATA
Source organism: Triticum aestivum (assembly GCF_018294505.1). NCBI lineage: Eukaryota > Viridiplantae > Streptophyta > Magnoliopsida > Poales > Poaceae > Triticum > Triticum aestivum. Next base: position 350,707,527 of record NC_057802.1, on the reverse strand, counting down.
GTCTACGTGGCCCCATGTTGACTAGTTAAATCGACCATGTTCCTTGTGGATCCCACCTGTTAGTTCGCATAGGAAAAAGGTCAGATAAACACTAATTTATGCAGGCGTGACAAGACTCCAACCTATGCGCGGGAATCACCTGGTTGTGTATGTGTCCGCCAGGGCCTGATATGTGCGCATGCACATGTAGGTTGAGCACTTGAGCGTGAGAGTGTGTGTTGGTCGTGTGGTGTGTGCATGCATGCGTGCGTGTGTGCGTGTGAGTGTTGCATGCGTGCGTGGCTGCGTGTGTACGTGTGAGTGTTGCGTGCGTGCGTGGCTGCATGTGTTCGTGTGAGTGTTGCGTGCATGCAGTTCGTGTGCATGCGTGCATGTGTGTATAATCACCACACCAGCTCATGTGTGTTGAAACAGACGGCTCAACATACAATACAAGGCCACCTTGTCCGCTGTGCCCGCGGTCATGACTTCGAACCACCGTCAAATATTTTTTTGTCGTTTGTTTTCATTCTTACTAGCAAGATGCCCGTGCGTTGCACGTAACATCAAGATGCATTTGTATGACTAGTTTATCTTGTGAGAGAAAAGGATGAACGAGGGAAGGCCTTATTTGCAAATGTGGAGAGGTGTGTGGGTACCTTTTTGCAAAATTGCCATAGTTTCCTTCCCATCCATCAGATATAAATCGGACGGCCTATATTGCAGGATGGCAGGCACACCATCATCACCAACTCTATTTTTTATAAGAGTTTAGAGTAGATACAAGCCGACAGGTGGGCCCAATCGTAGTGAGATAATGTGATGCAACACTAGAGGTGCCACGTGGAGCGTTTAACTTATCAACTAGTCGTGTCTTGAGCAAATACAGAGATGTACGGTGAGCCCGTGACTGTATAATAACCACAAAACGTAAATGGTGACCGTAATGAGTGGATTCTAAAGTCCAATGTACGTATCGTGATTTCGCTTCAAATACAATGATCGTCACTGTATATATCGCGAGAGAAAGATGAAACATGCGTGAATGTGCTGGGGGCTTACTTTTAGAGGACTTGGAGATAGTTTGTGTGCATACGTGAAAGAGGCGTAGAGGGAGTGTATGCGATGGAAAGAGAGATGCTCTTCGTGTCTATTTATTATGACTAACTTTATATATAGTATAAAAATATAAAAATTCACAGTGCGGAATAAATATCATTGTGGGCACCATGCAATGCAAATTAACGTTCATACTCCTCCATATAACTTTGTAATGTTGTATATATGTAGAAATTCTAAAATAATTTTTTGGCCACACTTTATTCAAAAGGAATGTTGTATGCGAAATAAACGTGAAGAGAGGGCTTTTTAGTTCAATGGGGTACGTGATGTAACATGTGTGAATGTGTAGTTGATGTATTTGGCAGGGCCTAGAGAGGTATGTGTGTGTATTACATATTCGAGAGAGGCATGGATAGAGGGGCCGGCGGGGGGAGGGGGCGTGGGAGAGATAGCACAAGAAATGAGAGAGGTCTAGAGAGAGAGAGATGAATATGATGTCACGGTGAGAGATTCCCTTGAGTGTGTATATGCAACGGGGGAGGAGATAGAGACACGAGGAGAATTTTTTTGTGTCGTGTCTGTGTTGGTATGTGTGGCTGTGAGAAGATAACGGGACCTGGGGGCAGAGGGTGTGTCACCGCGTGAGGTCCGATGGGTCGAGGTGAGGCCCTTGGTTCGGTTCCGTCCTGCGCCACATTGGTCGGCTCGTGACGCATTTAGGGAGACCCATGGATGACTAGTCGTATAAGACAAAGATAGAAGAATCGTGAAGGACTCTGTGTCCACTGACAAAGCCGGCTAGAATTTGTAACCCTAGGTCCTCGGACTAAGGTAACCCCTTATCTCTGATATTACTATTAATCCAACCTAACTTTAAGGGGCATCCTACAGAATGCTCTGCTAGAATCATACTCGTCGATTAGGAAGAGAGGTGTGAGACAATGCGTGAGAGACAGGACTAAAGATAATGTACGTACAGGAGACACGTAGGCAGGTCTATGTATATAGAATGGGTTGATGGGGATTGTGCGTGTGTATGCTTGTGAGAAGAAGAGTGCTTGTGATAAAGGTTAGTGAAAACAGTCGTAAATGGTTACGAGAGGGAGGGAGGGTTATATCGAGAGTGTAACATCCCAAAATTCTAAATTTTGGAATGTTATAATAAACAGATAGATTGGATTGATTGTTTGACTGATTGAGTGAAATTGAGTGGAATTCGAAACTTTTTGAAAGTTAAATGAGAGGGAAAAAAAGGACTTTCCCAAACTTCCATTTTGCTTTTATGATCTTCATGAATTCAAATTCTTTTCATCACAAAACCCTGGAGAGAAGATGACATGACTTCTTCCATTTATTTAAATGACAAGGGGTGTTGAAAATATTTGAATTTCATTTGAAAATATTTCCAATTCAGAAACTTTATGCAACTCCATGATTTTCACGAGCGAAGATAAAATGACTTCTTCAAAACATATGAAATATGAGTTGGGAGTTTCAAAGAAACTCAAATTTAAAATCCATTTGGAATTTTTTTCGATATTGGAGTTATTTGAGTTTTATTCAAATTATTTTTCTCCAAAAATAAAATATATGGAAATTAGGGTAAAATGATTCCCTACATCAGAAAATTGGAGAGAAATAAATTTGAAATCATTTTGGTATTCTTAAAATGATTTTTATTGGATTTTATTAAGGCAGTAGCACTGTTTGATTTATTTACATCTGTGTGGATTTTATTTGACTTTACGAAAATGTTCACGTTGTAGGAAATTTTTTTCTGAAAATTTTGATATATTATATGCCTATATAATATTTTTATTTTCTTTTGTTTTTATTATTTCTTACTCTGTTTGTTTTTTAAAAAATTCCTCCGCCGAACTGGGCCGACCCAGCTCTTGCCAGGCCAAGGCCCAGCTCTGCGCACCGCCATCGTCCCCGTCGCCGAGCCGGACTCCGGCCGGAGTCCGAGCTGCGCCCGCCGCCGCCTTGCCCCTTCCCCACGCCTCCCAAGGCCACCCCTCCTCCTTAAATACCGGGCCACCCCGGCCCCCTCTCTCTTCTCTCTCCTCGCCGCCGCCGCATCTCGCCGCAACTGTCGCGCCGCCGCCGCCGCTCCCGCCGCCGCCGCTGCTCCGCCCGCACCGCTGCCCTGCGCCGCCCGCGACGCCTCCCGCCGCCGTCCCCTTGCCCCACCGCCTGCAGCGCCGCCCGCGCCGCGTAGCCCCGCCGCCGACCTCGCCGGAGAACGCCGCCGTCGCCAGATCCGCCGCCGGTTTACTCCTTCGCGAACCGGTATAACCGCCGCCCTGGTTTTCTCGGTTTTCCTTGTTTAGTTCGGTTTTTCTAAAAAAACTAGACTAGATCTTTTTTTAGGGTTTTATTAAACAGCGAACGTCCACTGTTTAGGTCTTATAAACGAACGTTCATTATTTAGCTTTTCCTTTTTCTGTTTATTTTTCGCCAGGGACCTATCTGTGATGATTTTATTTACAGTTTAGTCCCTGTTCTTCAAACGGTCACAACTTTTTACTCGTTTGTCCAAATCCAACGAAACCAACGCCCACGTCTTCGTTATGATCCCCTCTATCCAGTAATACAACTCAAACATGTTTTTGAAAGTTTTAAAATTTTGAATTTGATCAGATTTGAATTCAAACTTCTTTTGTTCATAACTTAAGTTCCGTAACTCCGTTTGAGTTGATTCTTTTTGCAAAGCGAAGCTCTTGACCTAAAATTTCTGATAAGGCCAAATTCACATAATTTTGGTACTGTTAGAAATTGTTTTATGTTGCAAGAGTCAATTGCTTGGTTTTGGTGTTTTCCGAAGTATCTTCTTCGTTCTTCTCGATCTTTTGAGTGATTGCTTATGTGTGGTTACTATTGCTTGCTCTCGATAGATTGACCGGAGTGTGACGAGTAGATCTATCCAGAGTATTGAGTGTGAATCATCTTCATCAACATTGCAGGCAAGTTCACACTTTGATTATACTTTTCGTTACCCAATTTTATTGCATTAGATCAATCCTCAAACAATTGCATGGTTAGGATCTGATTAATATGTGGGTTTTGGGAAGTAGATGAGGTAGTACCTATTGCCCTGTTTATTATCAAACCTTTGGGAGTTACTTCTACGTTTGCTTATATTGCTATGCTATGCTCGTAGACGTGGATTGGGTTTGAGTGAATTTTCCATGACAGATGTGAGATTGTTAATTAATGGTTCAACTTAAGGTGGATACTTAAATAAACATCTGGGTGGATTGAGGCACCTGGAGAACCCAGTGTTGCCTGTATTTTTGGATATCCCAGAGTACCCGTGTGATCATCCTATGGACCGCCATCCAAACTCAAAGGGATCATAAGATTATTCATGCTAGAAACTTCCGTGTGCAGCCACAAGCTATTATGGGCTCTAGCATAGTTGAGTATGTTGCATGACCTCTTCCAGTGGTAGGCTAGCAGATGTAGGGGGTGTAGGTGGTACTGTCTACCCAGGGTTAGAGTTAATGCTTCTGAAAGACTGTGTCTCGGTCATCCGTTTCTCAAACATCATGTAGTGCAAGAATCAAGCGGAGGCGATCGAGTCTTGTGGGGAAAAGTGCACAAACCTCTGCAGAGTGTACAAACTAATCATGATTAGCCGTGTCCCCGGTTATGGACATCTTGAGTATCTAGTTCTTGGATTATCCCGTTGATCTCATCATGTTACTTTAATTAATTTTGTTGGGTTAATGATGTTACTTAATTGGGATTGAGTTGGAGGTACCTTCTCAATGTTTAACAACCACCATGATAGTTAAATAAAATTTATTCCTTTGCAGTAGGGAAAAATGGGCTTTTCGCAAAACATTATAACCATAGAGCTTTTCCACCAGCCATGTATGCATGTAGTGATAGCCTTTGTTCATCATTTCTCTATGGTGTGAATTTGCCAGCATATTCCATGTGCTGACCCGTTTTCGGGCTGCAACGTTTCATGTTGCAGGATTCTTACGACGAGTAAGTGATACGTTAGGGTTACGATTTCTACACTCAACTTTGCCGTTGGTGTTGATGGGAATCCACAACCTTGTTACTTCCGCTATTTGGATTGAGGTAATAGTATTTACGTTACTTTATACATGTGATTTACCTCTGTTATAAATCCTCGAGTACTGTGTGTGTCAGCATACCGATCCAGGGATGACACTTAAGCACAGAGACTTGATCCATTCGAGTCGGGTCGCTACAGAGAGCATGTCTGCGAGAAAGACACCTTGGGAGAGAGTGTGTGAGCATGTATGAGAGACCACTGATGGAGAGTGAAACTACACGTAAAAGACTAATGTACACATTGATTAAAGATATAAATTGTATCCAAATATTAGTATGGGATCATGATATTTGCAATTCGTGTAAGGAACGGTCATTGATCCATAAGACATCTAGATTCTATCGAATTTGAGCATGTCTATGTTATTATTCGACATAATTGATCCACATAGTTAGTATTTTGAACTCTAGACAATGCATCACTTCAGCAATCGAATATAAACGTGAGTATAGTTCATGTTGTGTGTGTAAAGCACATTATACATACGAAAGTTACACAATGAACATTATAAATAGCTAGCTATCAACTAGCATACATTTGAATTCAACTTAAGGTGGTTTAAAAAATTCGATTGCAACATGAAGTCCATTCAATTATTTGAATTCCATATCATGGCATTTGTAAATCATACCTAAATTATGGGGCCACCAATCTTTGCTCCGATTTTGTACATAATAGCATATATAGTCATGTACAAAATAGATTCAAATTTAGCTCCTCCATTCCAAAATAATCGTAGTTATAGGATTTTCAAGTGTTAAAATTTCAAAAAGAAGCGGAAAATTTAATGAGGTTTTCAAACATACAAGGTCTAATTTAACGTTGTCTATTTAGGTCAATCCTCAAAGTTCAACAGTACTCTAAACGTGAGTGCTTCTGTTTCAAAATTTTGAACGAAGCGCCAAAAGAGCCTCTACTCGCCCGAAACCGCGTGAGACGAATGTTTGGTAGTAGAAGGAAATTACTTTTCTAACTTCGACCCGTGAAACCTACCGGCCCGACGTCCAAAGGTCTAAACCGGGGTAGGTTTGTAGCTTCATCTAGACGCCACGCAACTGCCTCCGAAAAACATTCATACACAATGGCCGCCTAAGCACACATGCGCGCGACCGAAATTGCTCCCGCCCACTATTTGGGACAACTGGGATTACCGTCCTACCCCCGACCCGCAGTAGGTCCGAAATTTAAGAGGGGGGCAAAGTTTGTACTTTCCCCAAATTTCAAACAAGCGCATCCCATCTATTCAAAAAAGCAAAAAACAAGCGCGTCCCAGACCGAAACATGGTTCTCCTTAGCTCCCCCCGCCCCCCGTCCGATTCCCCATTCGTACTCCGTGGGCGCCAAAACTACCTCTCCACCAGCCGCCAAACCCCGACGTCCTCCGTCCGCCACCACATCCCACCCATCAACCGCCGCCCTCCTCCATCACGCCGGAGCCGATACCCCGACGTCATCATCCACCGCAACCTCAAACGCAACGCCCTCCATGGCGATTAGTTGAAGCCGAGGCAGAGCCGTCCATACCTGAGCTAGTTCAACCACGTTGTCCTGCGCCTCACCGCTGCCGCTCCAACTTCTCCACCATCCACCACACCGGAGTTGTTCCTGCTACGCCGTCCTTCGCCGCCTCGGATCTGCTTCCCCTCCGCCGACATACGGCCGCGGCAACACAGTCAACAATTTGGCCATGGGTTTGTCCAAGGCTGCACCCTCCTCCAAAACATCGATTCCCCCGGCAAAAAGAAGAAGATCGCCGCAACATATGGAGGACACCACACTGGCAACCGGAAATGGTACTCCTCTTCCCTTATTCGTGCAAATCTTACGTGTCTGCTTGCATGGTATTCATCCCACAGAAGACAGTAGTTGACCGCTTCTTATTGATACTAGATGTTCATAGTAACTCACTGATATCTACTACACAACATTATTCTTGTAGACGTTGTTGGACCTCCAAGTGCAGAGGTTTGTAGGACAGTAGCAAATTTCCATCAAGTGGATGACCTAAGGTTTATCAATCCGTGGGAGGCGTAGGATGAAGATGGTCTCTCTCAAGCAACCCTACAACCAAATAACAAAGAGTCTCTTGTGTCCCCAACACACCCAATACAATGGTAAATTGTATAGGTGCACTAGTTCGGCGAAGAGATGGTGATACAAGTGCAATATGGATAGTAAATATGGGTATTTGTAATATGAAAATATAATAACAACAAGGTAGCAAGCGATAAAAGTGAGCAGAAACGGTATTGCAATGCTTCGAAACAAGGCCTAGGGTTCATACTTTCACTAGTGCAAGTTCTCTCAACAATGATAACATAATTAGATCATATAACAATCCTAAACATGCAACAAAGAGTCACTCCAAATTCACTAATAGCGGAGAACAAACGAAGAGATTACTGTAGGGTACAAAACCACCTCAAAGTTATTCTTTCCGATCAATCCATTGGGCTATTCCTATAAGTGTCACAAACAGCCCTAGAGTTCGTAGTAAAATAACACCTTAAGACACATATCAACCAAAACCCTAATGTCACCTAGATACTCCAATGTCACCTCAAGTATCCGTGGGTATGATTATACGATATGCATCACACAATCTCAAATTCATCTATTCAACCAACACAAAGAACTTCAAAGAGTGCCCCAAAGTTTCTACCAGAGAGTCAAGACGAAAACGTGGGCCAACCCCTATGCATAGATTCCCAAGGTCACGGAACCCGGAAGTTGATCACCAAAACATACATCAAGTGAATCAATAGAATACCCCATTGTCACCACAGGTATCCCACGCAAGACATACATCAAGTGTTCTCAAATCCTTAAAGACTCAATCCGATAAGATAACTTCAAAGGGAAAACTCAATCTATTACAAGAGAGTAGAGGGGGAGAAACATCATAAGATCCAACTATAATAGCAAAGCTTGCGATAAATCAAGATCGTGCCATATCAAGAACACGAGAGAGAGAGATCAAACACATAGCTACTGGTACATACCCTCAGCTCCGAGGGTGAACTACTCCCTCCTCGTCATGGAGAGTGCGGAGATGATAAAGATGGCCACTGGTGATGGATCCCCCCTCCTGCAGGGTGCCGGAACAGGGTCCCGATTGGTTTTTGGTGGCTACAGAGGCTTGCGGCGGCGGATCTCCCGATCTAGGTTTCTTTTCGGGGGTTTCTGTATTTATAGGAATTTTTGGCGTCGCTCTCACGTCAGGGGGGTCTCCGAGTCATCCGCAAGATAGGGGGCACGCCCAGGGGGGTAGGGCGCGCCCTCCACCCTCCTGGATGGCTCGGGACTCTTCTGGCCCAACTCTTTTACTCCGGGGCTTCTTTTGGTCCATAAACAATCATCAAAAATTGGCACGTCAATTGGACTCCGTTTGGTATTCCTTTTCTATAGAACTCAAAAATAAGGAAAAAACAGAAACTGGCACTGGGCTCTAGGTTAATAGGTTAGTCCCAAAAATCATATAAAACAGCATATAAATGCATATAAAACATCCAAGATGGATAATATAATAGCATGGAACAATCAAAAATTATAGATACGTTGGAGACGTATCAAGCATCCCCAAGCTTAATTCATGCTCGTCCTTGAGTAGGTAAATGATAAAAACAGAATTTTTGATGTGGAATGCTACCTAACATAATTATCAATATAATTTTCTTTATTGTGGCATGAATGTTTAGATCCGAAAGATTCATGACAAAAGTTTAATATTGACATAAAAATAATAATACTTCAAGCATAATAAAAAAGTAGTCATGCCTTCTCAAAATAACATGGCCAAAGAAAGCTATCCCTACAAAATCATATAGTCTAGCTATGCTCTATCTTCATCACACAAAGTATTTAATCATGCACAACCCCGATGACAAGCCAAGCAATTGTTTCATACTTTTGATGTTCTCAAACTTTTTCAATCTTCACGCAATACATGAGCGTGAGCCATGGACATAGCACTATAAGTGGAATAGAATGGTGGTGGAGAAGACAAAAAGGAGAAGATAGTCTCACATCAACTAGGCGTATCAACGGGCTATGGAGATGCCCATCAATAGATATCAATGTGAGTGAGTAGGGATTGCCATGCAACAGATGCACTAGAACTATAAGTGTATGAAAGCTCAACAAAAGAAACTAAGTGGGTGTGCATCCAACTTGCTTGCTCACGAAGACCTAGGGCACTTTGAGGAAGCCCATCATTGGAATATACAAGCCAAGTTCTATAATGAAAAATTCCCACTAGTATACGAAAGTGACAAAATAAGAGACTCTCTATCATGAAGATCATGGTGCTAATTTGAATCACAAGTGTGGAAAAAGGATAGTAGCATTGTCCCTTCTCTCTTTTTCTCTCTTTTTTTTATTTGGGCCTTTTCTCTCTTTTTTATGGCCTCTTTTTTTCTCTTTTTTTTTTTATTTTTCGTCCGGAGTCTCATCCCGACTTGTGGGGGAATTATAGTCTCGATCATCCTTTCCTCACTGGGACAATGCTATAATAATGAAGATCATCACACTTTTATTTACTTACAACTCCAGAATTACAACTCGATACTTAGAACAAAATATGACTCCATATGAATGCCTCCGGCGGTGTACCGGGAAGTGCAATGAATCAAGAGTGACATGTATGAAAGAATTATGAAGGTGGCTTTGCCACAAATACGATGTCAACTACATGATCATGCAAAGAAATATGACAATGATGAAGCGTGTCATATAAACGGAACTGTGGAAAGTTGCATGGCAATATATCTCGGAATGGCTATGGAAATGCCATAATAGGTAGGTATGGTGGCTGTTTTGAGGAAGGTATATGGTGGGTGTATGGTACCGGCGAAAGTTGCATGGCACAAGAGAGGCTAGCAATGGTGGAAGGGTGAGAGTGCATATAATCCATGGACTCAACATTAGTCGTAAAGAACTCACATACTTATTGCAAAAATCTATTAGTTATCGAAATGAAGTACTATGCGCATGCTCCTAGGGGGATAGATTACTAGGAAAAGACCATCGGTCATCCCCGACCGCCACTAATAAGGAAGACAATCAAAAAATAAAGGGATAATTAGATTTATGCCCCTAGTTATGTCCAACTCGGCTGTTTTACCCCTAATTTCCAAAAGTCACCGCTTCTGTCCAAGTCACTTCACTCCTCTTATGCTTTTGCCCTTTAACCATTTGACCATCAGTTTGAAAGCTTCATAACTAATTCATACTAAATCAGAAAAAAATGCAAATAAGATACCAAAATGTTCGGAAAAACATCACCTATATGTCAGTGTCATTTGCATTCATGAAAAAAGTGTTTGAAAGTACCCATCTGAGTTTTAGCTCTTATGCTACCACCATGAATAGTAAAATCTAAAAAAATTCAAAAAATCAAAAAAAAATTGGTGGCAAAGAATGACAAATGTTTTAAGTGCTTGCCAAGTTTCATCAGGGAATGACATTCGTAGGAGCCCCGGCAAAAAAAACAATCAGCACTCCAAAATAGATTATTTTTTTGCGACGACTTCCACGAATGTCATTCCCTGATGAAACTTGGCAAGCACTTAGAACATTTGTTGTTCTTTGCCACCATATTTTTTTTGAATTTTTTGAATTGTTTTAGATTTACTATTCATGGTGGTATCAAAAGAGCTAAAACTCGGGTGTGCACTTTCCAACACTTTTTTCATGAATGCAACTAACACTAACATATAGGTGATGTTTTCTGAACATTTTGGTATCTTATTTGCATTTTTCTGATTTAGTATGAATTAGTTATGAAGTTTTCAAACTGAAGGTCAAACGGTCAAAGGGCAAAAGCATAAGAGGAGGAAAGTGACTTGGACAAAACCGGTGACTTTTGGAAATTAGGGGTAAAACAGACGAGTAGGACACAACTAGGGGCATAAATCTAATTATCCCAAAAATAAATTATGCTCCGACTTCATCACATAACGGTTCACCATACGTGCATGCTACGGGAATCACAAACTTTAACACAAGTATCTCTCAAATTCACAACTACTCAACTAGAATGACTCTAATATCACCATCCTCATATCTCAAAACAATCATAAGGAATCAAACTTCTCATAGTATTCAATGCACTTTATATGAAGGTTTTTATTATATCCCTCTTGGATGCCTATCATATTAGGACTAAATTTATAACCAAAGCAAATTACCATGCTGTTTAAGACTCTAAAAATAATATAAGTGAAGCATGAGAGTTCATCAATTTCTTCAAAATAAAACCACCGTCGTGCTCTAAAAAGATATAAGTGAAGCACTAGAGAAAATGACAAACTACTCCAAAAGATATAAGTGAAGATCAATGAGTAGTCGAATAATTATGTAAATATGTGAAGACTCTCTAACATTTAAAAATTTCAGATCTTGGGATTTTTTTTCAAACAGCAAGCAAAACAAAATAAAATAAAATGACGCTCCAAGCAAAACACATATCATGTGGTGAATCAAAATATAGCTCCAAGTAAGGTTACCGATGAACGAAGACGAAAGAGGGGATGCCATCCGGGGCATCCCCAAGCTTAGGCTCTTGGTTGTCCTTGAATATTACCTTGGGTTGCCTTGGGCATCCCCAAGCTTAGGCTCTTTCCACTCCTTATTCCATAGTCCATCGAATCTTTACCCAAAACTTGAAAACTTCACAACACAAAACTCAACAGAAAACTCGTAAGCTCCGTTAGTATAAAAAAAAAATCACCACTTAGGTACTGTTGTGAACTCATTCTAAATTCATATTGGTGTAATATCTACTGTATTCTAACTTCTCTATGGTTCATACCCTCTAATACTACTCATAGATTCATCAAAATAAGCAAACAACACATAGAAAACAGAATCTGTCAAAAACAGAACAGTCTGTAGTAATCTGTAACTCCCGAATACTTATGTAACTTAAAAAATTCCGAAATAAACTGGTGGACGTGAGGAATTTGTCTATTAATCTTCTGCAAAAAGAATCAACTTAAAAGCACTCTTCTGTTAAAAATGACAACTAATCTCGTGAGCGCAAAGTTTCTGTTTTTTACAGCAAGGTCACATAAACTTTCACCCAAGTCTTCCAAAGGTTCTACTTGGCACTTTATTGAAACAAAAGCTATAAAGCATTATTACTACAGTAGATTAGTCATGTTAACACACAAAAACAGTAGGGGTAAATATTGGGTTGTCTCCCAACTAGCGCTTTTCTTTAATGCCTTTCTAGCTAGGCATGATGATTTCAATGATGCTCGTATAAAAGATAAGAATTGAAACATAGTGGGAGCATCATGAAGAATATGACTAAAACATTTAAGTCTAACACACTTACTATGCATAGGGGTTTTGTGAGCAAACAACTTATGGGAACAAGAATCAACTAGCATAGGAAAGCAAAACAAGCATAACTTCAAGATTTTCAACACATAGAGAGCAAACTTGGTATTATTGCAATTCCTACAAGCATATATTCCTCCCTCACAATAATTTTCAGTAGCATCATGAATGAATTCAACAATATAACCATCATATAAAGCATTATTTTCATGATGCACAAGCATAGAAATTTTACTACTCTCCACATAAGCAAATTTATTCTCATGAATAGTAGTGGGAGCAAACTCAACGAAATAACTATCATGTGATACTTTATTTACATAATCAATTTGAGCATATCATTAGCATCATGGATATTCAAGGAATTCATAATAACAATATTGCAATGATGCTCACCATTCAAAAATTTAGTGCCAAACATTTTATTGCATTCTTCTTCTAACACTTTGGCACAATTATCGGAATCCTTATTTTCACGAAAGACATTAAAAAGATGAAGCATATGAGGCACCCTCAATTCCATCTTTTTTTTGTAGTTTTCTTTTATAGACTAAACTAGTGATAAAACAAGAAACTAAAAGATTCAATTGCAAGATCTAAAGATATACCTTCAAGCACTAACCTCCCCGGCAACGGCGCCAGAAAAGAGCTTGATGTCTACCCCACAACCTTCTTCTTGTAGACGTTGTTGGGCCTCCAAGTGCAGACGTTTGTAGGACAGTAGCAAATTTCCCTCAAGTGGATGACCTAAGGTTTATCAATCTGTTGGAGGCATAGGATGAAGATGGTCCCTCTCAAGCAACCATACAACCAAATAACAAAGAGTCTCTTGTGTCCCCAACACACCCAATACAATGGTAAATTGTATAGGTGCACTAGTTCGGCGAGGAGATGGTGATACAAGTGCAATATGGATAGTAGATATGGGTATTTGTAATCTGAAAATATAAAAACAGCAAGGTAGCAAGCAATAAAAGTGAGCAGAAACGGTATTGCAATGGTTCGAAACAAGGCCTATGGTTCATACTTTCACTAGTGCAAGTTCTCTCAACAATGATAACATAATTAGATCATATAACAATCCCTCAACATGCAACAAAGAGTCACTCCAAAGTCACTAATAGTGGAGAACAAATGAAGAGATTATTGTAGGGTACGAAACCACCTCAAAGTTATTCTTTCCGATCAATCCATTAGGCTATTCCTATAAGTGTCACAAACAGCCCGAGAGTTAGTAGTAAAATAACACCTTAAGACACATATCAACCAAAACCCTAATGTCACCTAGATACTCCAATGTCACCACAAGTATCCATGGGTATGATTATATGATATGCATCACACAATCTCAGATTCATCTATTCAACCAACACAAAGAACTTCAAAGAGTGCCCCAAAGTTTCTACCGTAGAGTCAAGATGAAAACGTGTGCCAACCCCTAGGCATAGATTCCCAAGGTCACGGAAACCGCAAGTTGATCACCAAAACATACATCAAGTGAATCAATAGAATACCCCATTGTCACCACAGGTATCCCACGCAAGACATACATCAAGTGTTCTCAAATCCTTAAAGACTCAATCCGATAAGATAACTTCAAAGGGAAAACTCAATCCATTACAAGAGAGTAGAGGGGGAGAAACATCATAAGATCCAACTATAATATCAAAGCTCGCGATACATCAAGATCATGCCATATCAAGAACATGAGAGAGAGATCAAACACATAGCTACTGGTACATACCCTCAGCCCCGAGGGTGAACTAGTCCCTTCTCGTCATGGAGAGTGCTGGGATGATAAAGATGGCAACCGGTGATGGACCCCCCTCCGGCAGGGTGCCGAACAGGGCCCCGATTGGTTTTTGGTGGCTATAGAGGCTTGCGGCGGTGGAACTCCCGATCTAGGTTTCTTTTCGGGGGTTTCTGTATTTATAGGAATTTTTGGCGTCGGTATCAAGTCAGGGGGTCTCCGAGTCATCCATGATATAGGGGGGCGCGCCCAGGGGGGTAGGGTGCGCCCTCCACCCTCGTGGATGGCTCGGGACTCTTCTGGCCCAACTCTTTTACTCCGGGGGCTTCTTTTGGTCCATAAAAAATCATCAAAAATTGGCACGTCAATTGGACTCCGTTTGGTATTCCTTTTCTATAAAACTCAAAAACAAGGAAAAAACAGAAATTGGCACTGGCTCTAGGTTAATAGGTTAGTCCCAAAAATCATATAAAACAACATATAAATGCATATAAAACATCCAAGATGGATAATATAATAGCATGGGAGAATAAAAAATTATAGATACGTTGCAGACGTATCACTTCACCTTAGCTAGAGGTCCGTCGCCCCCCTGGATTTCAATTCCTGGTCAGTTGATTCCCAATTAACGGAACCATTCCCCGGCGTAACAGGCGCTAGTCCGCCTATTACGCCGGGGAAGCAGCGCCTCGGTGTTTATGTTAGGGGCGTGTGGGGCCTAGAGTTGCTGGCGCCCGATCTGGAGGTCGGCCGGGATTAAAGGGATGGCCTGGGGGCGCTGCCAAGCATGGCGGTGGTGTGAGGTCGAGGGGAGGGTGGGGCATTGTAGGCAGGGGTCTGGGCCGGTGGTCGCTGGCGGTTCGAGAAAGATCATCAACAGTGACTGGCGGGAGGTAGACGAAGGCCATCTGCCTATTCCTTATAGATCTGACGGTTCATAAAAAATTGACTCAGCTATTTATTTTAAGTTGACTATTATCTTGATAGGACCACATGTGGTGGTGTGCTAGAGGAGTACCTGCATTTCCCAACCATCCCTGTGCTCATATATTACACAATCATACGGAGTAGAATCTAATTTTTTTGCCATGCAATGTTGTAGAGCTATCATATGTCTCCTGTCATTTATTTTTCAGCCACCTGCTATCTGCTACTTTTACAGTGCACTAGTTCTGCACACACTTCACCCGTACTCTCACTATTGTGTTTTTATGCAAGGGTATTTCAGACTCTGCTGCCTTGAGGGAAGCAGAAAAGAAAAGAGAGAATTCGCTCCAACGTCGTACGCGGATAGGCCAGACACGTTTCAGCCTTATAAAGGGTGCAATGTCAACAGATGGAGACGGTAAACATAGCTCTGGAGTTGATGACCTCGCTCGCAATGAACCACCATCCCAGGTGCTTGCTTTAACTTCGTGGTGTCTGATAACCCACAAGTATAGGGGATCACAACAGTTTTCGAGGGTAGAGTATTCAACCCAAATTTATTGATTCGACACAAGGGGAGCCAAAGAATATTCTCAAGTATTAGCAGCTGAGTTGTCAATTCAACCACACCTGGATAACATAATATCTGCAGCAAAGTATTTAGTAGCAAAGTAGTATGGAAGTAACAGTAATGGTGGAAAAAGTAATAGTATCAGTTTTGTAGTAATGGTAACAGTGGCAACGGTAAAGTAACTAAACGAAGAACAATATGTGAAAAAGCTCGTAGGCATTGGATCGGTGATGGATAATTATGCCGGATGCGATTATTCATGTAACAGTTATAACATAGGGTGACACAGAACTAGCTCCAATTCATCAATGTAATGTAGGCATGTATTCCGAATATAGTCATACGTGCTTATGGAAAAGAACTTGCATGACATCTTTTGTCCTACCCTCCCGTGGCAGCGGGGTCCTATTGGAAAATAAGGGATATTAAGGCCTCCTTTTAATAGAGTACCGGACCAAAGCATTAACACATAGTGAATACACGAACTCCTCAAACTACAGTCATCACCGGGAGTGGTCCCGATTATTGTCACTTCGGGGTTGCCGGATCATAACACATAGTAGGTGACTATAGACATGCAAGATAGGATCAAGAACTCACATATATTCATGAAAACATAATAGGTTCAGATCTGAAATCATGGCACTCGGGCCCTAGTGACAAGCATTAAGCATAGCAAAGTCATAGCAACATCAATCTCAGAACATAGTGGATACTAGGGATCAAACCCTAACAAAACTAACTCAATTACATGATAAATCTCATCCAACCCATCACCGTCCAGCAAGCCTACGATGGAATTACTCGCGCACGGCGGTGAGCATCATGAAATTGGTGATGGAGGATGGTTGATGATGACGACAACGACGGATTCCCCTCTCCGGAGCCCCGAACGGACTCCAGATCAGCCCTCCAGAGAGAGATTAGGGTTTGGCGGCGGCTCCGTATCGTAAAACGTGATGAATCCTTCTCTCTAATTTTTCTCCCCGAACATGAATATATAGAATTGGAGTTGAGGTCGGGGGAGCACCAGGGGGCCCACGAGGCAGGGGGGCACGCCCAGGGGGGTAGGCGCGCCCCCACCCTCGTGGACAGGGTGTGGGCTCCCTGGCCTTGATTCTTTTGCCAATATTTTTTATTATTTCCAAAAAATAATCTCCGTGAAGTTTCAGGTCATTCCGAGAACTTTTGTTTCTGCACAAAAATAACACCATGGCAATTCTATTGAAAACAGCATCAGTCCAGGTTAGTTCCATTCAAATCATGCAAGTAAGAGTCCAAAACAAGGGCAAAAGTGTTTGGAGAAGTAGATACGACGGAGACGTATCAACTCCCCCAAGCTTAAACCTTTGCTTGTCCTCAAGCAATTGAGTTGACAAACTGAAAGTGATAAAGAAAAACTTTTACAGACTCCGTTTGCTCTTGTTGCTGTAAATATGTAAAGCCAGCATTCAAGTTTTCAGCAAAGATTATGACTAACCATATTCACAATAACACTTAGGTCTCATGTTTACTCATATCAATGGCATAATAAACTAGCGAGCAATAATAGCAAATCTCGGATGAAAACACTTTCTCAAAACAATCATAATATGATATAACAAGATGGTATCTCTCTAGCCCTTTCTGAGACCGCAAAACATAAATGCAGAGCACCTCTGAAGATCAAGGACTGACTAAACATTGTAATTCATGGTAAAAGAGATCTAGTCATACTCAATATAAATGAATAGTAATGGATGCAAATGACAACAATGCTCTCCAACTGGTGCTTTTCGATAAGAGGATGATGACTCACAGAGGGAAGCAGGGATTTGTAGAGTAAGAACCAAGAGATCTCGATATCTTCCATGCTACACACATTATAAGCGGTTCTCAAACAGAATGGTAAAGTTTATACTCCCCCTCCACCAACAAACATCAATCCATGGCTTGTCCGAAACAACGGGTGCCTCCAACTAACAATAATCCTGGGGGAGTTTTGTTTGCAATTATTTTGATTTGATTTGCTTAAAGCATGTGCCTGGGCATCCCGGTGACCAGCCATTTTCTCGTGAGTGACGAGCGGAGTCCACTCCTCTTGAGAATAACCAGCCTAGCATGGAAGATACAGATAGCCCTAGTTGATACATGAGCTATTCGGGCATGCAAAACAGAATTTCATTTGAAGGTTTAGAGTTTGGCACATACAAATTTACTTGGAACGGCAGGTAGATACCGCATATAGGAAGGTATAGTGGACTCATATGGAATAACTTTGGGGTTTAAGGGATTGGATGCACAAGCAGTATTCCCGCTTAGTACAAGTGAAGGCTAGCAAAAGACTGGGAAGCGACCTGCTAGAGAGCGACAACAGTCGTGAACATGCATTAAAATTAATAAACATTGAGTGCAAGCATGAGTAGGATATAATCCACCATGAACATAAATGCCGTGGAGGCTATGTTGATTTTGTTTCAACTACATGCGTGAACATGTGCCAAGTCAAGCCACTTGAATCATTCAAAGGAGGATACCACCCTACTATACCACATCACAACCATTTTAATAGCATGTTGGCACGCAAGATAAACCATTATAAACTCCTAGCTAATTAAGCATGGCATAAACAACTGTAATCTATAATTTTCATTGCAAATATGTTTATTCATAATAGACTGAATCAGGAACGATGAACCGATCATATTTATAAAAACAGGAGTGGTCAAGTTCATACCAGCTTCTCTCATCTCAATCTGTCCATCATATATGGTCATAATTGCCTTTCACTTGCACGACCGAACGATGATAATAATAATACTGCACGTGCTTTGGACTAAGCTGGAATCTACAAGCATTCAATAAACAGGAGAAGACAAGGCAATACGGGCTCTTGGTTAAATCAACAATAATGCATATAAGAGCCACTTCAACATTTTCATAATGGTCTTCTCCTATTGACTCCCAAAGAAAAGAAAGCAAATAAAACTATTTACACGGGAAAGCTCCCAATAGGCAAAAAGAAGAACATGAAATCTTTTTGGGTTTTCTTTTAATTAATACTACTACAAGCAAGAAAGTAAACTAGCTAAAAGCTACAACTATTTTTTTGGTTTTTATTAAGGTTTTTCAAACACACAAGAAGAAAGCATAAAAAGAAAATAAACTAGCATGGATAGTACAATAAAAACTATGAGCACCGACAACTAGCATGAGTGTGTGAACATGAATGTAATGTCGGTGAAAAATATGTACTCCCCCAAGCTTAGGCTTTTGGCCTAAGTTGGTCTATGGCCATGGCTGGCCTGGCGGATATCCGAAGTTGTAACTGGGGTCGTACTGAGATGCAGCAGCTATTGCATCGTGGGCTGCAGCTTGGAGGCGATTTCCTCCGGATCCCACTGGTAAACAGACTGTCGTGGAGGATCAAGTTGTGGTTCCGGTTCTGGCTCTGTAACTGATGTGGGGTTCTGGTAGGCATGTAATGCCTCCGGCTGAACAATATACTTGCTTGAAGATAAGTTAAACAAAGAAGGAGCAGGCAAAGTAATAGTCTCAGGGTGATTTTTATCAAATAATAGTCTATATTTAAGCTCCTTTTTCTTGTTCTTAACAATAAAATCATGTGCTACCATACTCTTATAGTCTAGAAAAACAGAAGGCAACAACTTTTCTTCTTCCTCATAATGCCTAACTGGTATATTAAAGTGTGCAGCGAGGCGCGAGGCAAAGATACCTCCCAGGATGGAACCTTTAGTACGATTCAGATTTAACCTCTTGGCAACAATAGCGCCCATACTAAAAGTGTTATCACGGAACAAGGCATGGCACAGAATGATAATATCAGGGGCACTGAGGTTGCCACAGTTTCCGCGACCAATTAAGCATCTACTAGCAAATATTGCAAAATAACGTAGAACAGGAAAGTGTATGCTAGTAATTCTTGCATCGGAAACCTTCCTCATTTCCCCTACAGCAATTTATCAATAAACCCTTCCACATCGTTACGACGTGGTTCTTCTACGCTGCCCGAAAAGGGCAACTTGCAAATCTTACAAAATTCATGAAGGGGCATCTCCTTATACTCATCATATAAATAAAAATCCACCGAAGGTGGTGACCTCCTAGCATGGAAATGAAAATTTTGCACAAAAATATTAGTGAGTAGGAGATACTGTCCGCGTTGGTCGCGGAGGAAGTCGGTGAGGCCTGCATTCTCAACCAACTCATAAAAATCATCATAAATCCCGGCTGCTCTCAAAAATTCATCACAAGGCCATTCACACGGCCGAACCTCCGCGGTGCCAGGGAGATTATATTTGGGCCTCTTGTCTTCTTCACTTTGCTTATCCTTCGAGCTTCGGCTCGAAGAGCCCCTCAAAAATCTCTTCATCAATTTCTGAAATTTTTAGTAACTTCAAATAAAAGTGAACCAAGCTCAACAAAATTGATAGCAACAACTCCCACAAGTGCCTAGAGACTATATCATGCATTATAACTACTTGGGACCATATAAATTTGACATGCAAGCTCAAGAATAGGGTCACCTAAGCAGGAAAAATTTGCAATAATTAAAGCACTAGAACAAATACTAATTGGACCATTGGAAGAGTCACATACCAAAGGACAATCCCCAAAGTAGTTTTGTGAGTGGAGCTTTGAACAAGGAGATCGAAAATTGCAACAAGATGAGCTAGAACTTGTGCTTGAGCTGGCTGGTGATTTTTTGGGAGGAAGAAGGAGTGTGTGGGTGCTGGAATAAGTGGAGGAGAGCCACCATGGGCCCCACGAGGTAGGGGGCGCGCCCAGGGGGTGTGGGCGCGCCCTGGACCCTCATGGCCAGGTGCCAGCTCCCCTTGATGTGCTCTTAGTGCCAGATATTCTCAAATATTTCAGAAAAAATCATATTTCAATTTCGGGGCATTTGGAGAACTTTTATTTTCGGGATATTTTTTATTGCACAGGTAATTCAGAAAACAGACTGAAAATACTATTTTTACTTTATTTAATCTAAGTAACGGAAAGTAAAAGGAGGGTATAGAAGGTTGTGCCTTCTAACTTCATCCATCTCATGCTCATCAAAAGGAATCCACTAACAAGGTTGATCAGGTCTTGTTAACAAACTCATTCCGAATAACATGGAACCGGAGAAATTTTGAATAACACTAAGTTACCTCAACGGGGATATGCACGTCCCAAATAATAAGAATATCATATCTCTTTTTGACAGTAGGAAGAGGAAATTCAAAAACTCCAATAGTAATAGTTGAAATTTTTCCAATAGAATTGATACGGTGGACTTGAGGTTGTTTCCTCGGAAAGTGTACCGTATGCTCATTACCATTGACATGAAAAGTTACATTGCCTTTGTTGCAATCAATAACAACCCCTGCAGTATTCAAAAAGGGTCTACCAAGAATTATAGACATACTATCGTCCTCGGGAATATCAAGAATAACAAAGTCCGTTAAGATAGTAACGTTTGCAATCACAACAGGCACGTCCTCACAAATACTGACAGGTATAGCGGTTGGTTTATCGGCCATTTGCAAAGATATTTCAGTAGGTGTCAACTTATTCAAATCAAGTCTACGATATAAAGAGAGAGGCATAACACTAACACCGGCTCCAAGATCACATAAAGCAGTTTTAACATAGTTTCTTTTAATGGAGCATGGTATAGTTGGTACTCCTGGATCTCCAAGTTTCTTAGGTATTCCACCCTTAAAAGTATAATTAGCAAGCATGGTGGAAATTTCAGCTTCCGGTATCTTTCTTTTATTAGTAACAATATCTTTCATGTAATTAGCATAAGGATTCATTTTAAGCATATCAGTAAAACGCATACGCAGGAAGATAGGTCTAATCATTTCAGCAAAACGTTCAAAATCCTCATAATCCTTTTTCTTGGATGATTTAGGAGGAAAAGGCATGGGTTTCTGAACCCATGGTTCTCTTTCTTTATCGTGCTTCCTAGCAACAAAGTCTCTCTTATCATAACGTTGATTCTTTGATTGTGGGTTATCAAGATCAATAGCAAGTTCCATCTCTACTTCATTGTTATTGCTCGGTTGAGCATCAACATGAACATCATCATTTACATTATCACTAGGTTCATGTTCATCGCCAGATTGTGTTTCAGCATCAGAAATGGAAATATCATTGGGATTCTCAGGTGCGTCAACAATAGGTTCACTAGAAGCATGCAAAGTCCTATCATTTTTCTTTTTCTTCCTTTTAGAAGGACTAGGTCCATCAACATTATTTCTCTGAGAATCCTGCTCAATTCTCTTAGGGTGGCCCTCAGGATACAAAGGTTCCTGAGTCATTTTACCCCCTCTAGTCATAACTCTAACAGCGTTATCATTCTACTTATTATTTAATGCATTGAGCAAATCATTTTGAGCTTTAAGCACTTGTTCTACTTGAGTGGTAACCATAGAAGCATCTTTACTAATAAGTTTAAGTTCACCTTTAACTCTAGACGTATAATCACTCAAGTGTTCAATCATATAAGCATTGCATTTTAATTGTCTACCAAAATAAGCATTGAAATCTTCTTGCTTAACCATAAAATTATCAAACTCATCTAAGCATTGGCTAGCAAACTTAGTAGGCGGTATTTCAGCTTTATCATATCTATAGAGAGAAATTACCTTTACTACCTGTGTCGGGTTATTAAGACCATGTATTTCTTCAACAGGAGGTAAATTCTTAACATCTTCAACTTTTATACCTTTTTCTTTCATAGATTTGTTTGCCTCTTGCATATCTTCAGGACTGAGAAATAGAACACCCCTTTTCTTCGGAGTTGGCTTAGGAGTTGGTTCAGGAAGTGTCCAATTATTTTCATTTGTCAACATATTATTCAATAGAATTTCAGCTTGATCAACAGTTCTTTCCCTGTAAACACAACCAGCACAACTATCCAGGTGGTCTCTAGAAGCATCGGTTAGTCCATTATAAAAGACATCAAGTATTTCATTTTTCTTAAGAGGATGATCAGGCAAAGCATTAAGTAATTGGAGAAGCCTCCCCCAAGCTTGTGGGAAACTCTCTTCTTCAACTTGCACAGAATTATATATTTCCCTTAAAGCAGCTTGTTTCTTATGAGCAGGGAAATATTTAGCAGAGAAGTAATAAATCATATCCTGTGGACTACGCACACAACCAGGATCAAGAGAATTAAACCAAGTCTTAGCATCACTCTTTAATGAGAACGGAAATAATTTAAGGATATAGTAGTAGCGAGTTCTCTCATCATTAGTGAATAGGGTGGCTATATCATTTAATTTAGTAAGATGTGCCACAACAGTTTCAGATTCATAGCCATAGAAAGGATCAGACTCAACCAAAGTAATTATCTCAGGATCGATAGAGAAATCATAATCCTGATCGGTAACAAAGATAGGTGAAGTAGCAAAAGCAAGGTCATATTTCATTCTAGCATTCAAGGATTTTTCTTTCAGCTTAACTAATAATTTCTTAAGATCACTTATATCATTGCAAGCAAGAAAGTCTCTAGCAGTTTCTTCATCCATAACATAACCCTCAGGCACAACAGGAAATTCATATTTAGGGGGAGAATCTTCATCATCACTTTCATCAATATTATCCGTTTCAATAATTTCATTCTCTCTAGCCCTAGCAAGTTGTTCATCCAGAAATTCACCTAGTGGCACAGTATTATCAAGCATAGAAGTAGTTTCATTATAAGTATCATGCATAGCAGAAGTGGCATCATCAATAACATGCGACATATCAGAATTAATAGCAAAAGCAGGTTTAGGTGTCGCAAGCTTACTCAAAACAGAAGGTGAATCAAGTGCAGAGCTAGATGGCAGTTCCTTACCTCCCCTTGTAGTTGAGGGATAAATTTTGGTTTTCTCGTCTTTCAAGTTCCTCATAGTGACCGGCAGATATAAATCCCAAGTGACTCAAAGAATAGATCTATGCTCCCCGACAACGGCGCCAGAAAATAGTCTTGATAACCCACAAGTATAGGGGATCGCAACAGTTTTCGAGGGTAGAGTATTCAACCCAAATTTATTGATTCGACACAAGGGGAGCCAAAGAATGTTCTCAAGTATTAGCAGCTGAGTTGTCAATTCAACCACACCTGGATAACTTAATATCTGCAGCAAATTATTTAGTAGCAAAGTAGTATGGATGTAACGGTAACGGTGGCAAAAGTAACAGTAGCAGTTTTGTACTAATGGTAAGAGTGGCAACCGTAAAGTAAATAAACGAAGAACAATATGTGAAAAGCTCGTAGGCATTGGATCGGTGATGGATAATTATGCCAGATGCAATTATTCATGTAACAGTTATAACATAGGGTGACACAGAACTAGCTCCAATTCATCAATGTAATGTAGGCATGTATTCCGAATACAGTCATACGGGCTTATGGAAAAGAACTTGCATGACATCTTTTGTCCTACCCTCCCGTGGCAGCGGGGTCCTATTGGAAACTAAGGGATATTAAGGCCTCCTTTTAATAGAGTACTGGACCAAAGCATTAACATATAGTGAATACACGAACTCCTCAAACTACGGTCATCACCGGGAGTGGTCCCGATTATTGTCACTTCGGGGTTGCCGGATCATAACACATAGTAGGTGGCTACAGACTTGCAAGATAGGATCAAGAACTCGCATATATTCATGAAAACATAATAGGTTCATATCTGAAATCATGGCACTCAGGCCCTAGTGACAAGCATTAAGCATAGCAACATCAATCTGAGAACATAGTGGATACTAGGGATCAAACCCTAGCAAAACTAACTCGATTACATGATAAATCTCATCCAACCCATCACCGTCCAGCAAGCCTACGATGGAATTACTCACGCACGGCGGTGATCGTCATGAAATTGGTGATGGAGGATGGTTGATGATGACGACGGCGACGGATTCCCCTCTCTGGAGCCCGGAACGGACTCCAGATCAGCCCTCCCGAGAGAGATTGAGGCTTGGCGGCGGCTCCGTATCGTAAAACATGATGAATCCTTCTCTCTGATTTTTTTCTCCCGGAACGTGAATATATAGAATTGGAGTTGAGGTCGGTGGAGCACCAGGGGGCCCACGAGGCAGGGGGCGCGCCCAGGGGGTAGGCGCGCCCCCACCCTTGTGGACAGGGTGTGAGCCCCCTAGCCTTGATTCTTTCGCCAGTATTTTTTATTATTTCCAAAAATAATCTCCGTGAAGTTTCAGGTCATTCCGAGAACTTTTGTTTCTGTACAAAAATAACACCATGGCAATTCTGCTGAAAACAGCGTCAGTCCGGGTTAGTTCCATTCAAATCATGCAAGTTAGAGTCCAAAACAAGGGCAAAAGTGTTTGGAAAAGTAGATACGACGGACACGTATCAGTGTCATATGTGGTTGCATGTTGCATATGGTGTCTAGCTTGTATTCGAAAGGCCGGAGTCGGTCTTTTTCAAGATAAGGAAAGATATTTTTTTACATGAACTACCATCCGGTGAGAACCAGAAGACAAATAGCTAGTCAGGGCACTGGCCGAGCCACTGACAAGCCCAGCACAGACAGGCATCACCTGGAAGCCAACGAAAAATCCACAATGGTGGCGAAGCAGCCCGCCTCCCACCAGTCTCTCAGGTCCTAGATGATCATGCTCACCACTCCAGCCGGATGTCTAGCTTGTATTGCTTCCAATTCGGTTAAATTGTATCCGCTTAGCTTACACATTATACCTTTGAATATGACATGCCTTCCTGTTTTTGGTACATACTAGTACATCTGTCTATTAACGATGTTCTTACATCAAACTAATGTTCTTGTGTATCCCTCATCAATCACTTATGATGAGGCAGTCAGGCCAGTGGACTATGTGAGTAAAGATCCTCATTTAAAGAATGCAGCGTCAGCCTCCCGACATGATTTTTAAGAAACAGCAAGGCTAGATGAAGATAGTGAACGTAGCTCTGTAGTTGATTACCGCATTTCCCCTACACTAGTATCGCAGGTGCTTGCTCTAACTTGGCAGCGTGATATGTGGTTGCATGTTGCATGTGGTGTCTAGATTGTAATTCTTCTAACCTGGTTAAATTGCATGTGCTATTCTGCTTAGTTTATACATTATACCTGTTAATGTGACATGCCTTCTTGTTTTTAGTACATAGTGCATCTGTCTATTAAGCATGTCCTTACATAAAACTATTGTTTTTTTGTATCCCGCATCAATCATTATGACGAGACACCTTTAGTATATGCAGTGCGATATTAGTTGCAGCTTTCATATGATTTTATAGCATGCGCTGCTTCTAATATGTTGAAATTCCATTTATGATGGGACACTTTTAACTTGGCAGAGTCATATTGGTTGCATCTTTCATGTGGTGTCTAGCTTGCATTGCTTCTTATTTGTTGGAATGGTTTCTGCTTAGTTTACACAAAAAGTTGTGAATATGCCATGCCGTCCTGTTTTTCGTACATATTCCATCCTGGTATCATGTGTTTGCCTTACATCAAAGTAGTGATTGTCAGTATCATGCACGAATGAGTTCTGAAGAGTGAATTTTATTGCCTTTTATTGTCGGTTTTACTTGACAATTCAAAATCAATAAAGCGGAAGGAAGTTATAAAGGCAGCGGATGAAGGTGCTCCTTCCAAACGGAGGGCCTCTACAGATTCTAATCCTCCATCCCCCCAAGATGATTTGCAAGACAACACATGCACAGACACTCAACGTATCTGTGTTGATGATGAGCACGTCTCCCCTAGTGCACCATCACATGTGCTCCATCTAACTTGCACTGTTACATGTGGTTGCATGTCATGTATGATGTCTATCTTGTATTGCTTCTAATTTTGTTGAATTCCATCTGCTTACTTTACACATTATACTTGTGAATAAGACACATGTTCCTGTTTCTAGAACATACAATATCTGTCTATCACACCATGTTCTTACATCAAAGTACTACTGTTGTGTAACCTGCAACAATCACTTATCATAAGACACGTTTGACTTGGGAGTGTGATATAGGTTACATCTCGCATTCTTTCTAGCTTGTACTACTTCTAATTTGTTGAAATGGCACTTATGACAAGACAGTTTTAACTTGGTAGAGTGATATTCGTTGCATCTTTCATATGGTATCTAGCTTTCATTGCTTCTAATTTGTTGAAATGCCTTCTCCTTAGTTTGCACATCATATGATGTGAATATGCAATGTGTGAATATGCAATGGCACTAATGACGAGAGACCTTTAACTTGGTAGTGTGATGTTGTTTGCATCTTGCATATGATTTATTTCTTGTACTGCTTCACATTAGTTTAAATGCCATTTATGATGAGACACTGTTAACTTGGCAGAGCGATATTTGTAGCATCTTTCATATGGTGTCTACCTTCCATTGCATTGCTTCTAATTTAGTGAAATGTCTTCTGCTTAGTTTACACATCATAGTTCTGGTTATCTCATGCCGTCCTGTTTTTCGTACATATTACATACTCCTATCATGTGGTTGTCTAACATCAACAGTTCAGTTCGTCTGTATCACGCATCAATTTGTTCTGAAGAACTAAATTGTTATTCGTTTTTCTTGTCGGCTTGACTTAACATGGCACAGAAAAAGAGGAAGCAACACAGAATGACAGGGAAAGGGAAGCGGAAGAATCCTGCAGATTCTGCTGGTACTGATGGTGCAATAGAAGGTGAAAGTCCAATGGAAAATTGTACAAACAGGGTATCCCGTGCTACACGAGCTGCAGAACAAGCCAAACAGAAACAAATAGCTGCCACGAAACAAGCAGAGACAACCCTAGTTGTTGCAACACCTTCCACAGTACCACCAGCTCACGAGTTACTCGTTGGTCAACTCAGCTAGCAGCACATTCCAAGCTCCCTTGCCACCTGACACTACTTCCGAAGCACTCTTGACACAAGATGAGTTGGCAAGATCAGATGAACTTTGTGAGCTTCAACAGCAAGAAGGTAGTTGCTGGAGTCAAGTTACAGTTGCATGCTTCTTTATATGTAGTCTCACAGTTTGATGTACACTAACACTTCCTATGTTCGTTGTTGGACTAGCACCTAGGCGCAAGAGGAAACAAACATCAGGGATAATGCTCGATAGGTTAACTAAATCTAGAGGAGGAAGAATGGAGATCCGTTTTGAGGCAGGTTTAAAAAGGCCACGTGATGCTACAGAGTCAGCCAAGTTAGTATCAGAGGCAGCGGTTGCTGTTAGGTGTCATGTATGTATCCTCCCAACATGGATTCAGTACAGGAATGACAAAAACGAAACCCAGTTCAACACCTTCCTCGACCATTTATCTGTAAGTATGGTTATGTATGGAAACTAGTAATATCATCTTGCTCTGTCCCATACTTTCTAGGTTGCTGATAATGAGACTCCCATAATTTTCAACAGATGAGGTTCAAGTTGGATTGCCAAGATGATGCAACCAGACAGGCTTGCACCCATGTTTTCAAGTCTGCTCTACGACAGTATTGGTATAACTTGAGGAAAACTCACTTTGAAGGCAAGGCTAACAGTGAACTTGCCCAAACATCTCCAGTGGAAAATATATCAGATGAAGACAGGAGAGGCCTCGTTAAACACTGGTCTGATCCAAAGTATCTGGTACATTATATATATGTGATCCGATCACATGTTGAAGTCCTATTTATGCATGTGCCACACAAATCTATCTTCTTGTAGGTGAACTGTTCAAAGAACAAGGCTAACCGTACGAAAGTGAAATCCCAACAGACGACAGGATCTCGTAGCTATATTGCACACTGCGAGGCTCTTGTAATTACGTGCTGTTTCACTCTTTTCGCTGTACCATATTATCAGATTTATATTGACTTGTTCCAAATGTAGAGGAAAGCCCGCAAGGACCAAAAAGTACCTGAACCAAATGTTGTGGAAATCTTCAAGGACTCTCACACCAGCAAGACTAAGGGCATGAGTACACCAGTCAAAGCCGTTGTTGTAAGTCCTTAATCCTCATGCCTTTTAACTACTACTTACTCTGACTTGTGCCTTGAACTGCATGGTTTGCAGCCAATGTCTATTACTCTTTTAAATTTTATACACAATTTTCTAGCGTATCATTGCACCTTACATGGTTTAAAAGAGAGGAGTGATGTTCCTTTGATCTTGACCTGTAATCTAGTTCCGTGCTGGACTTGCCCACACAGCGTTACAATTGCCTGTTTTCTGTTCTCAGTTGTTTGGTGATATGAATGATGTCATACTATGCTTACCGTATTATAAACTTTGTCTCTTTATCCTTAACTATCAATACAATGTGAAGAAATAGACAATACATTAGCCATGGTACATGGTCATATGTTTGGAACCTGGTTTTATTATGTACTTTGCAGTTAAATACAACTAATATTTTACATGGGTTCACCAGAATAAGTTCTGTATATAGACCAAAGCTATTTTGTTTGGTTTTGCTGCCTCCTTAATATCTTCTGTTCTGGTACTACTAAAATAAAAACTCAACTTTTCAGCAAGCTATGGAAAAAATGGTGGAACCGCCACCTTCACCTTCTGAAGGTGGCGAGGCAACTATAACCGCAATATCAGCTCTTGCTGTAGTGGGTCAGTACCTGTCCACTAACAGTGCCAAAAGCACGTTCCTGCGTAATACTGGGTTGCTTGTTAAGGCAATCTCGTCTAAACTGCCCCATGGTCAAGATATGCAAGCTCAAAACAATGTTATATCTACGCTCTAGACACAAGTCCATTCCCTAACAGAGACCCTTTGTGAAACAAGGACATACATTGTTCGATGTCGTCAAGATATGCATGGTTTTGAAACCGGACTATCAGACATTTGGTATGTTGTTCAGGAGCCTAGGAGAAATGAAGGCGACGGTTATGGTGCTCCATCGGACAATACAGCATGAAAATGTAACAATCAGGTCAAATGAACTAAGCTTCCGAACTTCTGGTGGTGCATTTATCTGCCAGACTGTTAACTTTTATGCCAACCTTCCTTTTGTTTTATAGTTGTAATTTGTTTTGTTGCGATACAATATTTGTTCTTAACGCGCAGCCACTGGCTAAAGAAAACAGCAAGCCATTTTTGTATAGTGTAGGGTGTTCCCTGTATTTACACTAGTGGCGATCTTTGATGCCCGGTGGATGTAATCTGTGCAATCGCCTTAATAGCCTAGCGTTAGTTTCGGGCTTATTTATTTCCTAGTCTTCTTTTTCCCTGGTTTTCTAGTGGCTGCAACAACCATGGGCCATATATGGACCGTGGTAACCTTGACCCTACTACGTGCCGTAGGATCCATGGGCCTCTTACGGGCCATCGTTAGTGGGCAAGAATATAGGACGTGCTGGAAACGGCGCAACGGGTTAACAGGCCAGAAACGGGCCGACTCTTACCACGGGTGGAATTTGTCCCATTAGGGGAACAGGCCGGAAGTAATCGAGGGCCAGAAAGGAGCCCAAGAACGTATGGGCCGTCAGTAGGCCGAAAGCTAACACGGGCTGGAAACGGCCCATGTGAATCATGGGCCGTTAACGGGTACAAATAAATTTACTGTTCATTATGAGCTAGAGTCGCCATGGGCCTCCAAAGGGCCTAAAGATACGAAGGCCTCATATGGGCCGAAAGACGCCGTGGGCCATACATGGGCTGAAAGTGAAACGGGCTGGTGTTATATTCGACGGCCCACATGGCGTTGTTGGGCCGATTTTGGGTAGGCCCTAACGGGCCGTGAGTTACCGGGCCGTAAAATGGGCTATTTGCGAAGAGACCGTTAACAGGCTTTTCATGGGCCAGCCCACTAACTTTTGACCAAGTCAAATGGGCCGGACTTTGTAAGATAAATTGGCCAGTGGTGGGCCGTCACATGTGTCGACATATCATAGGCGCCTATCTGACCCACTGACGAGTTCACATGTGTTTTCTCCGGCCAATCAGAATTTTACACGTGGAAATTCCCATTGGTCCGGGCTGTTAATGCATTATCGGATCCAAAACCGGACCCGATAGCTTAACGGCGACCCGTTATGGTAGATGCTACGTGTCGATCACCCTTGACGAAAGCACTTCTATGACGCACGATTTATCGTCATGGAAGTGGACACTTTCGTGATGATAATTTTGGTAATGTCATGGAACACTTCTACGACAGCACAGATGTGACTATCTTGATTCTGTCATAAAATCGTCATGGATGTACATGCATGACAAAAAACGTGACCTACTATGACAAACACGTATCATCACGGAAGTGTATTGTTTTTTGTAGTGTCCGAGAGAAGCTATCACTCTGACTCTGAATATACTCAAGATGAAGGTGTTGACGGACTTGCTCTAGTATCATCCAACTCCCATGACATATTTGATTCTCCAAATGAAGGAATTGGAAGATGCTTCATGGCTAAAGGCCCTAAGGTATCACACCCCGAGTATCTTGATTTCAATAGTGATGAAGCTAATTTGCTAGGTGATGATGATTTACTTGTTGACAAAACTATTGATGTGAGCTACAATGAACTTGCTAGTAATCATGCTAATCAAGATGAAACGAATGACAATGATAAGAACGAGATTGAGCGTCTAACTAAAGAACTAAACACTCTTAATTAATCTCATGAAACAACTCAAGAGGATCATAGAGAGCTCCTAAGAACTCATGTGAAGCTATGCTTCGAGAAGCTAAATTTAGAGCAAGAGCATGAGTTTCTAAACGCAATCAATGATGATCTTTCAAAGAAGAGTTCTTCTTACATTGCCAAATATCTCCTCTTGTCTAATTATATGCCATAAGTAAAATCTAGTAACAAGAGCAAGAAAGATTCTTCTTCTAGTAGTAACAATAACCATGCTAAATCCAATATTGTTGCTTCTAGTGATTCTCTTGATTCCACTAACGATTCTCTTAGCCAAGTTATACTTGAGCAAGAAAATAGCTTATTGAAGGGAATTATAGTGAAAGGTGTTTACAAGAGTCTTGCCGGGAGTAAGCAATTTGAAGAAATTGTACGCAAGCAAGGAAGGCACCAGAAGAATCAAGGTGTTGGTTTTGAACGAAAGTTCAATGCCAATGGAGTTGAATGGGAAGAAGATCAATACCCCAAGACGAAGTTTGTTCCTCAACAAGAGAAGTATGACCCCACTTATTTTAAGGGAACACAACACTGGTGCAATGGCATGCTATACAAACGGTTTTAACCACCTTCCGCGACACAGTTTTAAATCGTCGCCTTGCTAGTGTGGGCAATAGGGGGTCCTTCCCACACGACCCAGAAACCATCGGGGATAGGTCCTCTGGTGACACACGCTGGGCAAAATGAGGTCGTGTGCGATCGGGCGAGGCATCGAAGACAATTATGCAGGCCCTATCGTTTCTATCCGTACGTACATCCCACACCGTTTCTGTTCGTATGTATATCACACACGATTTTTTATCTGCAAACGTTTGTGCAAGGTGGCCTAATGCAAACAGTTCTCTTGCTGAAGTCGTGTGTGATTCTTCACTGATCCAATTCTAGAAACCGTGTGGGTTGTCTGAGTTCATTGCCCACGGTGTTGTTTAAGAAACCGTCTGCAATAGAAAACCCCAATAAGCAGGCTAATTGGCCTATTACTGATAATCCATTTAGTAATCAAATTGATATTTCTTATAACACACACCATATATTTCATATCCGTATTACGACAACCAGGATTTCATAATTGAATTACATCTGATAGCTTCAGCACTCAATTACACCATATAGGCATATAGCTAGATACGCCATTACACAACTGCACCAACTTTCACATGCAACATCGGAAACCTTTGGAAAGTAGCATCATACACGATAAATAGATAGATGAATCTCATCTGGGAAACTGTAGAAGCGGAAGGCAAATATTGAGCCTTCATTGATGTTGAATGTCCTTGCAACTTTAGGCCAATGGCTATGGATAATTGCCCGCACAACCTTTGTCCTCTTGAGGAAGACTTTGATATTGTACCGTGGGTTTTGAATGGATACCTTCCCCGCCTCTTGACGATTCAGGTGGTTTGAGAGGTAATCATCAGTGAACTGCTTTGGAAAGGACTGAAAACAAAGATATGCATAAATATCTGTTCTAAATTTTGAAATGGCACAAGGGGAAAAACAAGGTGAAAGAGTTAGTACCATTCTATAGTTGACTGATGTCTTCTTCATTATGCAAACAAAGATCTTGCTTTTATTCGTCGCAAGTTTCTTTGTCCTAACAATCTTCCTGAGTTTCTTGACTTGACTGATATTCATGGACATCTCATTTCCCCATTTGCAAAATGGGTCGAATAGTGGGTCTAAACCTCTGACAGCAGGACCTACATGTGCAAGACCAAAATGTTAAAAACCTAATTATTAGAATGATTCCTGCCACTTGACAATAATGTGCTATTAGCCAAAGGACCATGCATGTGCAAACCTCGATGGTACACCTCATTGCCTCCCATTACTTCTCTACAATACTTATAAGGCAGATCTTGATCAGGTTATCTGAGAGTTGGCATACTATCAGTAGAATATGTTAATGAAAAATACACAAATTGCAGATTCAATAGATTAACATGACCTAGACCAACCTCATGCCATTGGCGATGAGGCGAATCACAGAGCAACCAAGCCGCTACACACCAACGCCGAAGACCTCTACAACACCACGAAGACTCAAGGATAACACAGACCTTACTAAACAACTTGGAAATAGAGCAATTATATATGTTTCTCGTGTATTTAGTACGTCCAAACTCGATTTCTTTCTCACATGCATAACAATACAAACTTTACCCACGACAAATGAACATCAGATTGCAGAA
Source organism: Triticum aestivum (assembly GCF_018294505.1). NCBI lineage: Eukaryota > Viridiplantae > Streptophyta > Magnoliopsida > Poales > Poaceae > Triticum > Triticum aestivum. The sequence goes on along the minus strand of NC_057802.1, from coordinate 350,674,006 downwards.
TTGAACCAAACAGTTAACTGGAGAGTGGAACAAATGAACCAAACAGTTAACTGAGCACCACATTGCAAAAAAAACATATACTAGAAGATAAGACAGTTAACCAAACCAATAATGATTGATAACTACTAGGAAATGAAGCAATTTTTGGACCAAACTGTTATCTGAACATTATATTTCAAAAGATCAGATTCCATATTAACATTACAGAGGACAATTCACTACAAGGCACCGGCGGTGGCCTTGGAAAAAAATACTACGAGCTATATTTTAAAGTAGCCAACCGCATGGCGGCGTCGACGGTGGCATCAAAGGCTAGGTGCTCATCCAAGATCTGGCGGACGACACGCATGGAAGCCATCGCGACCTCATCCGTGCGTGCGGCCGCAATCAGCTTCTCCGCTGCCAGATGCTTCTAAGCTCCTCACTATACTGCGTGCAAAATGGCTGTGGGTGATTGCTTGTATCTTGCGTTGGTAATTCCCCGAAGAGGAGAGGATGATGCAGCACAGCAACGGTATGTATTTCCCTCAGTTATGGCCGCGTTTAGCTTCTCCGCTACCAGATGCTCCTGAGCTCCTCGCTATACTGCGTGCAAAATGGCTGTGGGTGATTGCTTGTATCTGCGTTGGTAATTCCCCGAAGAGGAGAGGATGATGCAGCACAACAACGGTAAGTATTTCCCTCAGTTATGAAACCAAGGTTATCAATCCAGTAGAAGAAGCAAGCAACACTATTTAAACAACATCTGCACACAAACCGCAAGAACTTGCAACCCAACGCGTAAGAGGGGTTGCCAATCCCTCCACGGTATTGAGATAGATTGAATTTATATGAGATTGGATAAATAGATCTAGAAAAAACACAAAATAAAATAAGTAAAGAAAAAGTGCAGCAAGGTATATTTGGACTTTTGGGTTAATAGATCTGGAAATAATATGATAGGAAATAGACCCATGGGTCGTAGATTTCACTAGAGGCTTCTCTCGGGAAAATAGCATACGGTGGGTAAACAAATTACTGTTGGGCAATTGATAGACGAGCAAATAATTATGACGATATCCAAGGAAATGATCATGTATATAGGCATCACGTCCAAGATTAGTAGACCGACTCCTGTCTGCATTCACTACTATTAGTCCACACATCAACCGCTATCCAGCATGCATCTAGTGTATTAAGTTCAAGGAAAAACAGAATAATGCAATAAGAACGATGACATGATGTAGACAAAATATATTCATGTAGGAATAGACCCCATGTTTTATCCTTAATGGCAATGTTACATGCGTGTTATGTATCCTTCTGTCACTGAGATTGAGCACAGCAAGATCGAGCCCATCACAAAGCACCTCTTCCCATGGCAAGAAAAATCTATCTAGTTGGTCAAACCAAACCAAAATTTCGGAGAAGAAATACAAGGCTATAACAATCATGCATAAGAGAGTTCAACAAAGACTCAAATAATATTCATGGATAGAACTGATCATAAATTCACAATTCATCGGATCCCAACAAACACATTGCAAAAAGTCATTACATCAAATAGATATCCAAGAACATCGAGGAGAACATTGTATTGAATATTAAAAAGGGAGAAGAAGCCATCTAGCTACTGCCTACGGACCCAAAGGTCAGCGGTGAACTACTTACGCATCATCGGAGGGGCAAGGGTGATGATGAAGAACCCCTCCGTGATCGTTCACCCCTCCGGCAGAGTGCCGGAGAAGGCCTCTAGATTGGGTCTCGTGGTTCTAGAACTTGCGGCAGCTGGAATTGTGTTTCGTCGAATCCCCTAGGGTTTTTGAGATTTTAGAGTATTTATAGAGCTTATAGTCTGTGGAGAAGCCCCCCTTGGGCCCCACTACCCACCTGGGCACGCCTGGGCCTTCTGATGCGCCCCGGTGCCTAGTGGGCCCCACAGGCCTCCTCTAGTGCAGTTCCTTGGCCCCTTGGGTGTCTTCTGTCCAGAAAAAAAATCTCCAAAAAGTTTCGTGGCATTTGGACTTTGTTTGGTATTAATATACTGCAAAGTAAAAACAAGCAGAAAATAGCAACTGCCATTGGGCACTATGTCGATAGGTTAGTCCCAAAAATGATATAAAGTTGCTAGTAAACGAGGATGAAACATCCAAGAATGATACTTTGATAGCATGGAACAATAAAAAATTATAGATATGTTGGAGACCTATCAGCATCCCCAAGCTTAATTCCTGCTCGTCCTCGAGTAGGTAAATGATAAAAACAGAATTTTTGATGTGGAATGCTACCCATCATATTTATCACATATTATTTTCTTTTTTAGCATGGACATTTGGACTTTAGATGATTAAAATAAATAGTCAATAATTTGTCATGAAGACCTCAATACTCAAGCATATCAACAAGCAACCATGTCTTTCAAAATATCAATACTAAAGAGAGCTATCGCTAGTCCATTATGCACAATCATTGATGCATTCATGAAACACACTCAAATGTTAGCTACATCCAATGTTCAAGTATGATAATAGTGCTCCCTAGTTGGTGCTTTTATAAGAGAAGGTGGAGACTCAAAAAAATTGCATTAAAGTAAATAGATAGGCCCTTCGTAGAGGGAAGCAGAGATTTGTAGAGGTGCCAGAGCTCAAAGCTTAAATTGAGAGATAAAATTGTTTTGAGAGGCATGCTTTTCCCGTCAACGAAAAAATGACCGAGAATTCCCAATACTTTCCATGCTAGATAGTGCATCATAGGCGGTTCCCAAACATAAAATGAAGTTTATTCCTTTTTCCACCATCCTTTCCTAATCCATGGCTAGCCGTATCCACGCGTGCCTTCCATACCAATACTTTCCAAGGAATTTATTATTGACAACATAAAGTAAATTTCTTTTTCAATTCGGGACTGGGCATCCCTATTACCGGCCACACTCTCGTGCAATGAAAAGTGAATAAACACTCATCTTGAGAATAACACATCTAGCATGGAAAAATGTTGGCCACCCCCTGCTGCTTCATGAGCGGAACGGGCACACAAAAAGGAAGTTCATACTGAAAATTAGAGTTGGCACATAAAAATTTACTTGGAACGGAATGGAAATACCACATATAGGTAGGTATGGTCGACTCATTTGGCACAACTTGGTTTAAGGAGTTTGGATGCACAAGCAGTATTCCCGCTTAGTATAAGGGAAGGCTAGCAAATAGATTGAGAAGCAACCAACCAGGAAACAAAAAGGATCATAAACGAGCATTAAGCATAACTAACACCAAATAATGCACCACAATTAGGATGTAACTTCATTGCATAACTATTGACTTTCGTGCTTGCATAGGGAATCACAAACCTTAACACCAATATTCTTACTAAAGCATAATCACTCACCAACATGACTCACATATTTCTATCTCCATATCGCAAAACTATTGCAAGGAATCAAGTTTTAATATCCAATGATCTTCATGATAGTTTTTATTATCCCTCTTGAATATCTATCACTTTGGGACTAGTTTCATATATTACGATTGCTTCTAACAAGCTCTCAAAACAATTTAAGTGAAGAACAAGAGCATAAATATTTCTTCAAAATTTTCAACTCTCAAAATAATCTAAGTGAAGCACGAGTATTTTTCTTTAAAATTCTACTAACTCTCAAAATAATCTAAGTGAAGCATGAGAGCATTTCTTCAAAAATTAAAACACCACCATGCTCAAAAAGATATAAGTGAAGCACTAGAGCAATTCCACAGTTCAAAAAATTTAAGTGAAGCACATAGAGCAATTCTAACAAATCATGGCATCATTATGGCTCTCTCAAATAGGTGTGTCCAGCAAGGATGATTGTGACAAACTAAAAAAGAAAACAAGCATAGACTCATATAATACAAGACGCTCCAAGCAAAACTCATGATATGTGACGAATAAAAATATAGCTCCAAGTAAAATTGTCGATGGTCATTAGAAGAAAGAGGGGATGCCTTCGGGGGCATCCCCAAGCTTAATTGCTCGGTTCTCCTTGAATATTACTTTGGGATGCCATGGGCATCCCCAAGCTTAGACTCTTTTCACTCCTTATTCCTTCATCCATCATGATCTCACCCAAAACTTGAAAACTTCAGTCACACAAAACTTAACAAAAACCTTTGTGAGATCCGTTAATAAAGCAAATCACCACTTTAAGTACTGTTGCAACCCACTCATATTTTATTATTGCATTATATCTACCGTATTCTAACTTTACCATGGCTTATACCCCCCCATACAATCCATAGATTCATCAAAATAAGCACATAATGCAACGAAAACAGAATCTGTCAGAAATAGAATAGTCTGTAGTAATCTAGACTTTGACCATACTTCTGTAACTCCAAAAATACTGAATAATTAGGTCAAAATAGGCAATTTGTATATCAATTTGTGTGAAAACTTCAGAATTTTATCACACTTTTGTGATTTTTAACAATTCTTCTACTGGGCGCAAAAGTTTCTGTTTTCCAACAAGATCAAGTCAACTATCACCCAACATGATTCTAAAGAGTTACTTGGCACAAACACTAGTTAAAACATAAAAAAACAATCATAACTGTAGCATAATTCTGTCAACACACAAAAACAGAAAGAAAAATTGAAAAAAATATTTTATTCATTGGGTTGCCTCCCAACAAGCGCTATCGTTTTATGCCCCTAGCTAGGCATAATGCATAGATTCAAGTATTGTCAACTTTAGTTTTTGCTCCATAGGTTGCCCTGATGATTAATTCATATGGTGGCTTAATTCTAGTTCTAGGGAAGTGTTCATACCCTTTCTCAAAGGAAACTTAAATTTAATATTCCCTTCTTTCATATCAATCACGGCACCTATAGTTCATAAAAACTGTCTACGAAGTATTATAGGACAAGACGGATTGCAATCAATAGCAAGAACAATAAAATATATGGGCACATAGTTCCTACTTGCAAGAATAAGAGCATCATTAATTCTTCCCAAAGGTTTTTTAATAGTAGAATCCGCCAAGTGCAAATTAAGAGAACACTCTTTGATATTGGTAAAACCAAGCACATCACATAGAGATTTCAAAATTGTGGAAACACTAGCACCAAAATCACATAAATCATAGCACTCATAATTTTTAATCTTGACTTTAATGGTGGGTTCCCATTCATCATATAATTTTCTAGGAATTGAAGTCTCTAATTCTAGCTTTTCTTCTAAAGCTTTCATCATCGCTTCTACAATATGTTTATTGAAAGCTTTGTTATGTTCATAAGCATTGGGTGAATTTATCATGGATTGCAACAAAGAAATACATACAATCAAAGAGCAACTATCATAATTAAAGTCTTTGATCCAGAAGAGTGGGCACACCACTAGCTAAAGTTTTTACCTCTCCAAACCCATTTTTATCAAAATTTTCAACAAGATTTTCACCCTCCAAAATACGGCGATGCCTTCTAGCTAAACTTGACTCTTCTTCAGTACCCCTATCATCAAGTTTGATATTACTAAACAAAAAATTAATAGAAGAAACACCATTCAATTTAAGATCTTCATCATTACTATCTTCTAGAGATTCTGGCTTAGCTGCCATTTGATTCACTAATGTAGCTTGTGGATCGGATATTTTTCCTAGTAAATTTTCTGTATGAGCATAATGAGATTGGAGATTAGCAATTTCTTTACTGACATGATCAAATTGTTTTGTTATAGCATCTAACACAACAGAGTGTTCTTTAAGCTCCTTGGTTAAAAATTTATTAAGCTCAAACTGTATAGTCATGTATTCTTTAGTATTTTTCTCAATCTCAAGCAAGATGTTGGGACAAGGAATATCATAGTATTTTCTTTGAGACATTGTAACCACGCAAACAAGAACACAGGCAAACAAAAGATCGAACGTGAAAAAGGCAAACGAAAAATATTTTTGTATTTTTGCAAACACGTTTTAGAAGTGGGGGTGATGAAAACGAGAGGCAAATGAAAAATAAAGTAATTCCAAGGAGATGAGAGTTTGTGTGTAGGAACCTGGTAGATGTTGATGATGTCTCCCCGGCAACGGCGCCAGGAATTCTTCCTGATTGCTTGTATCTGTGTTGGTAATTCCCCGAAGAGGAGAGGATGATGCAGCACAGCAATGGTAAGTATTTCCCTTAGTTATGAAACCAAGGTTATCAATCCAGTAGGAGAACGAAGCAACACTATGTAAAAAGCACCTACACACAAGCCACAAAATCTTGCAGCCCAACGCGTAAGAGGGGTTGTCAATCCCTACTCGAAATTGAGATAGATTAAATTGTATGTGATTGGATAAATAGATCTGGAAAAAACACAAAATAAAATAAGTAAATAAAAAGTGCAGCAAGGTATTTTGGATTTTTGGATTAATAGATCTGAAAATAATATGATAGGAAATAGACTCGGGGGCCGTAGATTTCACTAGAGGCTTCTCTCAAGAAAATAGCATACGGTGGGTAAACAAATTATTGTTGGGCAATTGATAGAAGAGAAAATAATTATGACGATATCCAAGGCAATGATCATGTATATAGGCATTACATCCAAGATTAGTGGACCGACTCCTGCCTGCATCTACTGCTATTACTCCACACATCGACCACTATCCAGCATGCACCTAGTGTATTAAGTTCATGGGAGAACAGAGTAATGCAATAAGAACGATGACATGATGTAGACAAGATCTATTCATTTAAGAATAGACCCCATCTTTCTATCCTTAATGGCAACGATACATGCATGTCATGTATCCTTCTGTCACTGAGATTGAGCACTGCAAGATCGAACCCATCACAAAGCACCTCTTCCCATGGAAAGAAAAATCAATCTAGTTGGCCAAACCAAACCAAAGTTTTGGAGAAGAAATACGAGGCTATAACAATCATGCATCAGAGAGTTCAACATAGACTCAAATAATATTAATGGATAGAACTGATCATAAACTCACAATTCATTGGATCCCAACAAACACACCACAAAAAGTCATTACATCAAATAGATATCCAAGAACATCGAGGAGAACATTGTATTGAAGATCAAAAAGAGAGAAGAAGCCATCTAGCTACTGCCTAAGGACCCGTAGGTCTGTGGTGAACTACTCACGCATCATCGGAGGAGCAAGGGTGATGATGAAGAACCCCTCCGTGATCGTTGACCCCTCCGGAGAGTGCCGGAGAAGGCCTCTTGATTGGATCTTGTGGTTCTAGAACTTGCGGCAGCTGGGATTGTGTTTCCTCGACTCCCCTAGGGTTTTGGGGGTTTTAGAGTATTTATAGAGCTGATAGTCGGTGGAGAAGCCTCCCGTGGGCCCCACTACCCACCAGGGCGCGCCTGGGCCTTCTGGTGCTCCCTAGTGCCTAGTGGGCCCCATGGGCCTCCTATGGTGCACTTACTTGGCCACCTTAATGTCTTCTGTCTAGAAAAAATGTCCAAAAAGCTACGTGGCATTTAGACTTTGTTTGGTATTGATATTCTGCAAAGTAAAAAAACAAGCAGAAAATAGCAACTGGCACTGGGCACTATGTCAATAGGTTAGTCCCAAAAAATTATATAAAGTTGCTAGTAAATGAGTATAAAACATCCAAGAATGATACTTTGATAGCATGGAACAATAAAAAATTATAAGTACGTTGGAGACGTATCAACCCTCTGTGAACTCGCGCAAGCGTTACCCTTCGTGGGTTGAAGTCTCCATCAACATGGACGTACGATAGCACCACCTATCGGAACCACGCCAAAAATCTTTGTGTCCCCATTGTGTTTGCCTTCTCCAATTCCTTCCCTTTAATTACATGTGAAATGTTTTAATTTCCGCTACTATACTCTTAGACATGCATGTGCAGGGTGTTGCTTGACTTGTCATAATTGCTAAAATCTGCCTACAACTAAAATTAGGAAAAGGTTAGGTTTTATTTTGTCAAGTAGTCTAATCACCCCCTCTAGACATACTTTCGATCCTACAAGTGGTATCAGAGCTTTGGTCTCCATAAGCCTTGATGTCCATTGCTTTGTTGATCATAGCCTTGGTTTCACAACCTAGGAGAGTATGGCGTCTAGTGAGCGTAATTATCACCAAAGAGGTCCTTACTTTGATGGCACAAATTTTGCTAGTTGGAAGAATAAGATGAACATGCATATTCTCGGTCATAACCCTATCGTTTGGGTTGTTGTTCATATTGGCTTGCAAGGTGAATTCTTTGAGGACAGTAGAGAACCGGATCATGAAGCGACCACGGAAGAATTGAATATGTTGCGATACAATGCTCAAGCTTGTGATATTCTCTTCAATGGATTGAGCCCCGAGGAATTCAACAAAATCAGCCTCCTTAAGAATGCAAAGGAAATTTGGGATACTTTAGTTGATATGCATGAAGGTACCTAGTCTGTCAAGGAATCCAAGTTGGATGTGCTTCAAAGTCAACTTGACAAGTTCAAGATGAAGGATGGTGAAGGAGTCACTGAAATGTACTCTAGGCTTACTCTCATCATAAATGAGATTGCCGGCTTAGAAAGTGAAGAGATGACCGACAAGTTCATCATCAAGAAGATCCTTAGAGCTTTGGATGTCAAATATGATATCGTGTGCACATTGATCCAAATGATGCCCAACTACAAAGATCTCAAGCCCACAGAAGTCATTGGTAGAATTCTTGCTCATGAGATGCCACTCAGGGATAAGGCAGAGCTCCACAATAAGTCAAGTGGTGATTACGCTTCAGGTGATGCTCCTACAACATCAAGTGACAAGCTAGTCTCTAATGAAGAACTGACCTTAATGGTGAAAACTTCAACAAATTATACAAGAGTAGAACCAAAGATAGAAGCTCCAAGTCAAGGTCCTACAATGAGAAAAGATCTTCTAGTCGTGACCAAAATTGTTGCAATTGTGGAAGACACGGACACTACTCCAATGAGTATACGGCTCCCTACAAGAAAAGAGAAGACTCACCAAACAAGAGAAGTAGAAGAGATGAATCACCTCAAAGAGAGAGAAGGAGTAGAGATGGTCGTTATGAACGAAGAGCTTCTCGAAGAAGCAAGGATTCGGAAAGGAAATACAAGTCATCAAAGAGCTACACAAGACGAAGACATCAAGCTCATGTTGGTAAATGGGTTTTCGTTTCCGACTCCGACGACTACTCCGAGAGAAGCTATCACTCTGAAGTATCATCCAAATCCCACAACATATTTGATTCTCCAAATGAAGGAATTGGAAGATGCTTCATGGCTAAAGGCCCCAAGGGCATCACACCCCGAGTATCTTGATTTCAATAGTGATGAAGATGATTTGTTAGGTGATGATGATTTACTTGTTGACAAAACTAGTGATGTGAGCTATAATGAACTTGCTAGTAATCATGCTAATCAAGATGAAACAAACAATAATGATAAGAATGAGATTGAGCGTCTAACTAAAGAACTAAACACTCTTAAGTTAGCTCATGAAACGACTCAAGAGGATCATAAAGAGCTCCTAAGGACTCATGAGAAGCTACGCTTCGAGAAGCTAAGTTTAGAGCAAGAGCCTGAGTTTCTAAAAGCAATAAATGATGATCTTTGAAAGAAGAGTTCTTCTTACATTGCCAAACGTTTCCTCTTGCCTACTTATATGCCACAAGTAAAATCTAGTAACCAGAGGAAGAAAGATTCTTCTTCTAGTAGTAACAATAACCATGCTAAATCCAATATTGTTGCTTCTAGTGATTCTCTTGATTCCACTAACGTTTCTCTTAGCCAAGTTACACTCGAGCGAGAAAATAGCTTATTGAAGGGAATTGTACAGAAAGGTGTTTACAAGAGTCTTGTCGGGAGTAAGCAATTCGAAGAAATTGTACGCAAGCAAGGGAAGCACCGGAAGAATCAAGGTGTTGGTTTTGAACAAAAGTTCAATTCCAATGGAGTTGAATGGGAAGAATAATAATACCCCAAGATGAAGTTTGTTCCTCAACAAGAGAAGTATGACCCCACTTCTTTTAAGGGAAGACAAGCTCAGGATGATCTTCCACCACAAGACCATAAGCTAAAAGGCAAGGACAAGCTTCAAGAAGATATTGACTCATTTGAAGAAGCTCCTAAAGCCATGGTCAAATGAGTTCCTAAGACTTCATCAAGCTCTACTTTCGTCATGTTCAACTACAACTCCAAGGATTCCCATCAAGTTGATGTGGGTCACAAAGAAGAAGAAGTAGAGTGTTCTTGAGGGTGACTCTGCCAACGTACTTCACTCATATTCGTTTTGGCAAGCACTTGTGCGACCAACTTTCACATCTTGCACTAGTTCATGGAGTCACAAACTCTCTTGTTGGCAATACAAGGGACAAGGTAACTCAATGCATTCAAGGACATCATCATATGTGCAATTCACTCTATGTCTATGGACACTACTGCAGGATGCTGCTAACGCGACACTACAATCAGAGACCCTTCGACAAAACTGTGTGCGATGCATTAATCGCAAATGGCGATGTAAAAAAACCATCAAAAAATATGCAAAAGGTTTGCGATGGTGGATACATCAAACATGGTTCAAATTTTAGATACGTGTGCTATGTGGGGCATACGAGTGATCCATACGAACTGTTTGTGATGATACAGAACAACAGAAATGGGCAGCCAGATCAAGGTGTGTGCGATATATGGCATACAGTTCACCCCGATAAACTATTTGTGATGAGGCAGAACAACAGAAATGGGCAGCCAAATGAAGGTGTGTGCGATATACGGCATACAGTTCACTCGGATAAACTGTTTGTGATTAGGCAACACAAAAGAAACGGTCAGCCTGATGAATGTGTCTGTGATATACGGCATACAGTTCACTCGGATGAACTGTTTGCATTGAGCCAAGAGAACAGAAACGGTTCAACTTAACAAGGTGTGTTTGATACGCGGCAAATGGGTCTGCAATCGGAAATGTGTGGGAAGACCGATAACAAGCCATGTGTGTTGTGAGCAAACGATTGCCGGTATACAATTGTGAGTGATTGATGAAAACATCACCGACGGGTTCCATTGTCTAGTCCGTGTGCGATGTGATTTGCTCTATCCACACAACATCTACGCTCTGTCTACAGAGCAACAACATATATACTTAAAAAGACAGCATAGAATAACCAAATTAAGCATACAATTACACAAGTGACTATACACATAACATTTTCACACACCAAAGTAAGCAATTACATGCATACTAAACTAGGAGAAACGAGGATGTAATCATCTACTTCTTGTTGCCATGACGCTTGCCATTGCTCTACTTCCGGCTGGATCCCTGGCCGTTTTGGTGAAGGAGGCACTTCCTCATGTCAATGATCCTCTTGTACATCTCGTAGCTCGTGTACACCTCCTTGGATCCGTACACGACATGAGCTTTGTCGAGTTTCTCCATCCATGTTGAGTGCTAGGCGCACTTGTCCTTGTTGTAGGAATCCTTCATGTCTCTGTAGTAGGGATCGATGATGGCCTCGGCGAGGTGAACCAGTGAGTCCTTCTCATGCTCGTTGCTGCCCCAGGTCTTGTATTGGCCTTGGATGTTGACAAGATTCGGGCAGGCGATGCCCGAATTCTTGAGCACCTTTACATCGTTGGTGATGTCCACCATAGCAAACATGTAGTGGGGGCTGTTGACAAACCTAGCAAAACACTCGCAAGGCCTTGTGGCCAGGCAGTAGTGGTAGACAAGGACGTGATTGCGCACGCACATCTGGGCGACGATGACCTTGGGACGAGACCCGGCATGAGCATGGGTGTACTCGAGGTCGAACCCGACCACCTTGTACTTCTCCTCACAAGCAACAGCTCCATGATGTGGATGGAGTGCTCCACCCAGACCGGGTTGTTGGTGTACACCACTAAGAGCTCCATGAACCTTCTATGGGTGTCCACCACGGCATGCATGGTGAACTGTCGCTCGTCATCGGCAGCCGCTCAGAGCACGATACCCTCCAAGAATTTGTCATGGTGGGTGTGCTTCTTGCAATAGTGGGGCGCGATTAAAAGGTTGATGAGACACAAGGGTTAAATGGCCACTGTAATAAATGGGGGCCGGCCGGCCTGTAATCATCACGTCATGTTACCGCGTTCATAACAGAGGATTGCAGTGCACGCTTGAGAACACCGCACGCGTTTTGTTTGACCTCGCGTGGGCTCAAAGAGGCGCCAAATGTATTGTTGGTGAGCATGTTCCCGTGCAACCGCGCAGTTTACCATGCAAGCTTCCCGCCCGGCTAGTTTGGCCACGCGTCGGCTAGAAGAGGGACAAATCATCGTCGTTTATTGGCAAAAAGCTTTGTAAAAATGAAGTGTGTGATGACTTTGGTCATAATTTTACCCATGGGTGATGAGGTCAAAGTTACACAGAAGGGTGATGATGGACACTCGAGTGCGATAATTAATTCTGCACTCTACATGGCACACAGTTGAATAAACCAACTGTGCGAAATAATGTCGAAGATCACAGTCGAGTTAGCTATACAGTTCGTGTGCTATGAGATGGACAAGGTAAACACATACGAAAATGTTTTATAAAATCTAAGTCCATTGCATATTAAGGTCAAAATAGTGCTACCAATATACGAGTCTCATACGATGCCATTTCAACGATTGTACCACAAAAGCTCGAAATATTACAAGGTTCAAATTCCAGAGTTATATGGCTCAGATTCTAAGATTACAAGGTTCAAACTGATCTTAGAAATGAAATTCAGCTCATCAGCTGCAAACGCCCGCGCTGATCCGCTTAACATGGATATAAGAGAGGTTCAAACTAATATTACCACTTGTAAGGCTGGTTTCGAAACCACATAACTTTTGCAAAGGGGTCAGCCACTGAGAAGTCATGTATGGGGTTGACACGATGACTTCCGATTACTCTGTCATCTGAAGTCCCAAAATTAAATTCAGCTTTTTTGGAGCCTATTCTATTCTGCCGCAGACGTCGACGTTGATCAACAAACCATTCATCTTTGCGAAATAAATGTAGGACAAACCTCATTACCTTCAGCACCCTTGCTCTGACAACAAAGAACCTAGCGAATATAATCTCCCGTAAGGTCCCTCGGTAGGAGTTCAAAGTAATTTCTGAGAGATGCAGATCTAGGCGTTCGATGTGATTGTTATATTGTATCACATTATCCACCACCGGGCCTAATCTTATCTGCAAAAGAAGAAAACGTGTTAGTGCCTACATGCAGTGTTGAACACTACAACACGCTTACTTGGTATGCAGTATTTGTAATATGCACTAACGTGTCGTCTTCGATCCGACATGATTAACATGGGCCTTTGATTACAATCTAGAAAAATGTAGCCTTCTTCACAAGAGCTTGGAGTGGATGAAAAATTCCATAAGAAAACTAGTACAGATGAATCCAAAGGAGAAATGCTTATGGATTATCACTACTAGGGAAAAGCCTAGCAGTAGCGCTAGTTTTTGGATTATTACTACTAGAGGATCGCGTCGAGCTTCCACAGCCGGAGGGAGAGTTCCACACCGACTCTGGTGACGACCCCGGCGACGACTCTGACGACCACTCCGACGACGACTCCGACGACGACGGACAACTGGTTAGTCATCTATACCCATTTATGTGTCAAATAGATCCTAGGGTTTCTCTAGTTACTCCTGCCTCCCCCTTTTTGGAATAGAAATCCTATGGTTATGTTCTCCCAATCCATGAAATCTTAGTAAGTATCGTTAGATCCGTGTAGTGTATTGATTGTTTGAATGGTACAAGTGATAAGTGATTAGTTGTTTCATCTGTGCAAATGATTTCTGCTCGTAATCTGACTAGGGTTAGTGTTCGTGCTAATAATTCCTAGCCATGACTTGACAATTGATTTTGAATGACCTACATATATGTTTGTGCCATTATTTTCTTCAATGTTGGTCTATACATAGATGACTGTGCTTAAAAATTAAACCATAATCTCTGGATATGTATAAAAAATTGCCATAAATTCCTAATCCTACTTTACGACATGTAAACATTGATGCGAAATTTGTTTTACTATTTGTATATGTGATATCTGACGATGTGGACAGCAAGGATGAAGATGGCCAGAGGAGGTACAATAGGCAAATCCTGAGGAAGCTTTATGCAGGAATCCATAACAGGCGTATTAGGACTTGGAACAGCGCCTATCGATGCCCATTTTGCAACCACAAGCTTCATGACGCGTATCTAAGTGTTCTGGCGCATGCAAGAGGACGGGCCGGTGGCTCCTTCAAGCAGAAGTATTCTCGCACGGTGGCGCACGGCGCGTCCGCCGAGTACCTGGAGAAGCTTCAGGATCGTGCCGGCATGTGAGATGAGATGTGGGATCAAACTATGTACGCTTGAGTATGCTTAATGATGGTTGAACTATGTACTTATGGTTGAACTATGCTCGTGTACGTGTACGCTTATTATCTATGTCTGATTATGTTTAATCTATGTTTACTTATGTCTAACCGTGGGATATGGATGCAATCAGTTCGGTTGATGGAATCTACCTCCGTCCTGGTTTATTAGTCCCCTTTGTAATTTGTGTTAAATTTTGACCAATGATTTAACTAACAAAATGTTAGTGCAGGTTAGCAAAAATTATATCGTTGGATGGGTATTTGAGCATAGTGTTCAGTGATATAATTTTTGGTGACATGCATAAACATTTCTTAGTTAAATATTTGGTCAAAATTTGGTACAAATTACAAAGGGAACCAATAAACCAGGATGTAGGTAGTACGTCAATTGCACACGGTTCCCAAAATTGGAACTATGTGCAATGATTTTCATTTTGCCTGTTGCGTCAATCACACACGGTTGGCTCTAGCAAACCGTTGCCTCCGAAATTCTTTGTGGGACAGAAAACCCTCACCACCCAATTCAAAAAAGAAAAAAGAAAACCCTCACCATCCCCACGTCACAAAACACCTCACCCCGCCCGCACCCCCTTCGGTCCCCATTCACACCTGCACAAGCTCCTCCGCGTCTATGCATGGCACCACCTATCGTGACGGTAACCACTTAGCTCGACGCCTGCCGCCGCCACCAGGCTGTCGACAAAACCCACCTCATTTCGCCACTTTTGCTTGCCGCCGCTTATCACCATCGACTTTCTCGACGCTGCTCGTGGTCGACCCAGCTCCGCTCGGTCGGGGATTCTGCCGTACTGAGGGTTCTTTCTCATGGACAACAAGGTAACTAACTTAATGAGATATTATCTCATCTCTTATCCCAGTTTATCTGCCTCCTTTAATCATCCGGCCGAAATCGCTGTGAATTCATTTTTATTCGAACTGATTTGAGGGTTTTCTTCCATTCATAGAGTGTACAATGCGCAGACACATCAGGACTTTGTGGCCTCCGCCAGATATTCTATCTCACCGTACAAGATGACTTGAGGATGCGCACGGTATGTTCAATCTCACCCAAAATCGGTTGGCATGGCCTACTTTCCTGAACATATTCTAAATATTGCTTCATTCGGATAAAAGGTGCCACATCCACCATCTACATCAAAGGGGATTTTAACCCTCTTCTTTCTATATTAGGCAAATTAATGATATATTTTTCTTTCGAGTACTCTCATATTTCCATGACATCATGTTTACCCTATTTGTTTAATTATAGATTTTTGTCCTTCGATTTCAATTATTGTACAGTTCCTTCAATTTGGGCCCATATTTGCATCTTACCATATTTTCTTTAACAATCCTACCATTTTCTGCAGCGTGTCCCTTGCTATGCAACAGAATCTGCAGTGCACAGTCTTTCCCTTTACATAAATAAAGACTACATGGATGTCATACTGAATACAAACCATGGATTTACAATCGTTGCTACGATAAGACTTGATGAACGTGGTGACTCTTATTTTGGCACTGGCCTTTGGAAAGAAATTTCTAAGTTTTATGTACTGAAAGCTGGCACTATAATCGCACTGCACATAAAAGGGCCTAGTCATGAGATATATGCTAACTTCCCCGACGATATCATCCGTCCAGACTTTGTTCGAAGTAAGTTTTATTTTCAAGTATCTGCATGTTGACTTACCCAGCAATATCAACTGTATTGTGTAGTATTTTAAGCAACCAATTGTTATTCCATTTTCTTACTATATTCCTACCTAATAACTTCTAGTGACCAATTCACTTTTCTATTGCCCTGTTTTAACTAAATATTCCCTGTACTCCCACTTCTATCAGAACGCACCGCTGACAAGGAGACTCCGGAGGTGGAGAACAGGGCTGCCAACAAGCGGAGGCGGGGCGAGCAAGAACCGCAAGCGACTCCAGCAGGCCTAGACTTCATCAGCAACCTCCCTGATGATATGTTGACAGTCATCATCTCCCTCCTCCCAATCAATTATGGGGTGCGGACAACAGTCCTTTCCCGGTAGTGGCGCCCCCTATGGAACTTCACCCCTCTCGACCTCATCGACACCCACGAGCTCTGCCATGGCTATCGCAAAAGCTTGGATGCGTTCTCCAAGATCCTCGGCAGTCACCTTGGCCCAACCAGAGGCCTTAGAATGGGCAAGTTCCGTTCCAACGGCAAGGACCGGGCCAAGCTTGACGACTAGTTCCGATCCCCTGCCCTAGATCAGCTCGAGGAGCTCACTTTTGATGATGGGCATATGTGCTCGCTGCCAACGTCATTGCTCCACCTCGCGCCAACGTTGCGCGTCGCCAAGTTCAGGAACTGCCATTCCCCCCCTTAATGATGCGCCCGCTCTTATTCTACCACGACTGAAGCACCTCGAGCTCGTCGCCATCTGCCTCCCAAACGATGACATGGAGCGCCTGCTCTGTGGTTGTACTGCACTCGAGTACCTTCGTCTTCAGGTGATCAATGGGTTGAGTAACTTCCACATCACCTCCATGACTCTCCGGACTTTTTATGTGTGTTGCTGGTGCGGCAGGAAGACATCACAAGATGTGTACCACAGTATGGTTATTGAGGACACACCTGCACTTGAGAGATTACTTTTAGTTGATCAAGAAGGTCCAACAAGAATCAATGTCATTTCTGCGCTGAAATTTATAGTGGTGGTCTACTCGTCCGACAAATACTCCGAACTTGTTATTGGATCCACGCCCGTTCAGGTACAACAGCCGCCTTCTACCTCTCCTTCTACAAATTAATATTATTTCTAATTTTGAAGATGTTTGTTCGTTTGTCATCCAGAAAATGATTCCGACAAGCTTGACCCTGAAACTGCGCACAGTGAAGGTCTTGGCACTAGAATCTATCAGCCCCAACCTGGACCAAGTTGTTAGTTTCCTATGATGCTTTCCGTGCCTGGAGAAGCTATATATCGAGGTGATGTTCCTTTCCTGTTAAATGTTAACCATAGGGGAGTTCAATTTGTGACACCTTTTTCCAAGTACAATGACAATGTACTACAATTTCTAAAGGATTCTTCTGGAGGATTTCAATACATACATGTCACCCCCCATATTGGTTGCTTGATCCATATATATGGTTACAATACATAAGCATTTCTCCTTTGGATTCATCAGTACTAGTTTTCTTAGGGAACTTTTCATCCAATCTAACCTCTTGTGAAGAAGGCTACATTTTATAGAATGTAATCAAATGCCCATGTTAATCATGTCAGATCGAAGATGGCATGTTAGTGCATTTTACAAATCCTGCAAACCAAATAGGCATGTAGTAGTGTTCAAACCTGCATGTAGGCACTAACACATTTTCTTCTTTTGCAGATAAGATTAGGCCCAGTGGTGGATAATGTGATACAATATAACAATCACATCGAATGCCTAGATCTGCATCTCTCAGAAATTACTTTGAACTCCTACCGAGGGACCTTACCGGAGATTATATTCGCCAGGTTCTTTGTTGTCAGAGCAAGGGTGCTGAAGGTAATGAGGTTTGCCATACATTTATGTCGCAAAAATGAATGGTTTGTTGATCAGCGCCGGCGGCTGCGGCAGAATGGAATAGGCGCCGAAAATGTTGAATTTCATTTTGGAACTTCAGATGACAGAGTAATCGGAAGTCATCGTGTCAACCCCATACATGACTTCTCAGTGGCTGACCCCTTTGCAAAAATTATGAGGTTTCGAAAGCAGACTTAGAAGTGGTAATATTAGTTTGAACCTCTCTGATATCCATGTTCAGCGGATCAGCGCGAGCGTTTGCAGCTGATGAGCTGAATTTCATTTCTAATATCAGTTTGAACCTTGTAATCTTCGAATTTGAGCCATATAACTCTGGAATTTGAACCTTGTAATATTTTGAGCTTTTGTGGTACAATCATTGAAATGGCATCGTATGAGACTCATATATTGGTCACTATTTTGACCTTAATATGCAATGGTCTTAGATTTTATTAACCATTCTCGAATCTGTTTACCTTGTCGGTCTCACAGCACACAATCTGTATAGCTAACTCAACTGCAATCTTCAACATTATTCCACACAGTTGGTTTCTTCAACCGTGTGCCCTGTAGAGCACAGAATTAATTATCACACTCGAGTGTCCATTATCACCCTTCTGTGTAACTTTGACCTCATCACTCACGGGTAAACTTATGACCGAAGTCATTCCACACACTTCATTTTTACAAAGCTTTTTGCCAATAAACGCCCATGATTTGTCCCTCTTCTAGCCAACGCGTGGCCAAACTAGCCGGGCGGGAAGCATGCGCGGTAGCGCGGGAACAGGCTCACCAATGATACATTTGGCGCCTCTTCGAGCCCACGTGTGGTCAAACGAAACAGGTGCGGTGCGGTGTTGTCAAGTGTGCACTGGAATCCTACACTCTGAACGCCATGACAAGACGTGACAGTTACAGGCCGGCTGGCCCACATTTATTATAGCGGCCATTTAACCCTTGTGTCTCTTCAACCTTTCGATCGCGCCCCACCATTGCAAGAAGCACACCCACTGAGACAAATTCTTAGAGGGTATCCTGCTCGGCTCCAATGGTGCTCCGAGCGGCTGCCGACGATGAGCAGCAGTTAACCATGCATGCCATGGTGGACACCCACAGAAGGTTTACGGGCCTCTCGGTGGTGTACACCAATGACTCGGTCTGGGTGGAGCACTGCATCCACGTCATGGAGCTATTGCTTGCCGAGAAGAAGTACATGGTGGCCGGGTTCGTGTAGCGACCCGACCTGAATGGATCAAGTCTTTGTGATTAAGTGTCATCCCTGGATCGGTATGCTGACACACACAGTACTCGAGGATTTATAACAGAGGTAAATCACATGTATAAATAACGTAAATACTATTACCTCAATCCAAAATAGCGGAAGTAACAACAAGGTTGTGGATTCCCATCAACACCAATGGCAAAGTTGAGTGTAGAAATCATAACCCTAACGTATCACTTACTCGTCGTAAGAATCCTGCAACATGAGACGTTGCAGCCACAAAGCGTCAGTACATTTAATGTACTGGCAAATTCATACCATAGAGAAATGATGAACAATGGCTATCACTACATGCATATATGGCTGGTGGAAAAGCTCTATGGTTATAAGGTTTTTGCGAAAAAACCAATTTTTCCCTACTGCAAAGGAATATATTTTATTTAACTACAAAGTTCGTTGAAAAAATATTGACAAGGTAAACCCCCTCTCAATCCCAATTAAAAGTAATTATTAACAACCCAACAAATTTATTATATAGAGTGATGAGATCAACATGATAATCCAAGAACCAGATACTCAAGATTGTCCATAACCGGGGACACGACTAATCATGATTAGTTTGTACACTCTGCAGAGGTTTGTGCACTTTTCCCCACAAGACTCGATCTCCTCCGTTGGATTTCTCGCACTACATGGTGTTTGAGAAACGGATGACCGAGACACAGTCTTTCAGAAGCGTTAGCACCTTACGATGGGTAGACCGGTACACCTACATCCCCTACATCTGCTAGTCTACCACTGTAAGAATTCACACAACTTAATCAACTATGCTAGAGCCCATAATAGCGTGTGGCTGCACACGGAAGTTTCTAGCATGAATAATCTTATGATCCCTTTGAGCCTGGGTGGCAGTCCATAGGAGAATCACACGGTACCCCGGGATTTCCAAAAATACAAGCAATCACTGGATTCCCCAGGTGCCTCAATCCACCCAGATGTGTATTAAAGTTGCCACCTTAAGTTTAACCATTAATTAACAATCTCACATCTGTCATGGAATACACTCAAACCCAATCCATGTCTATGAGCATAGCATGGCAATATAAGCATAACATAATAGTAACTCCCAAGGTTTGAATGCAGGGCAATAGGTTCCTACCTCATCAACTACTTCCCAATACCCACATGTTATCAATCCTACTCATGCAATGTTTGAGGGTGAAACTAATGCATAAAAACTGGGTATGAAAGGGATATGATCAAAGTGTGAACTTGCCTGCAATGTTGATGAAGATGATTCACACTCAAAACTCTAGATAGTTCTACTCGTCACACTCCGGTCAATCTGTCGTAAGCAAGCAATAGTAACCACACATAAGCAATCACTCAAAAGATCAAAAAGATCGAAGAAGACAATTCGGAAAACATCAAAACAAAGCAAATGACTCTTGCAACATAAAACAATTTCTAACAGTACCAAATTTATGTGAATTTGGCCTTATCAGAAAGTTTAGGTCAAGAGCTTTAATTTGCAAAAAGAATCAATTCAAACGGAGTTATAAAACTCAAGTTACGATCAAACGAAGTTTGAATTCAAATCTGGTCTAATTCAAATTTTAAAATTTCAAAAATATGTTTGAGTTGGATTACTGGATAGAGGAGATCATAGCGAAGAAGTGGGCGTTGGTTTCATTGGATTTGGACAAACGATTAAAAAGTACTGATTGTTTGAAAATCAAGGACTAATCTGTAAGAAAGATAATTACTAATAGGTCCCTGATGTAAATAAACAAAAAACGAAAAGACTAAATAATGAATGTTCGTTTATAAGACCTAAACAGTGGACGCTTGCTGTTTAATAAAACCTAGAAAACAAACAGATCTAGTCTAGGGTTTAATAAAACCGAACTTAAAAAAAACCGGATCGGACCGGTGGTTATACCGGTTCGCGGCGGTTCGGCATCGGCGGGGAATTCCGGCAGCGGCGGCGGTGGTTGGCGGCGGGCTCCGGCGAAGTGCGGCAGCGGCGAGGCAAGCAAGCGGCAAAAGCGGGGCGGCGCTGCGAGCGGCGGGGCGGAGTGCGGCGCGGGAAGCAGCAGCGGGCGGCGGCGGATCTGGCGGCGGTAGCAACGCAACGCGGCAAAGTGCGGGAGGGGTGGCGGCGCGAGGAGAGGGAGGGCGACGCTATTTAAGGGCGTCGGGACGGCTCGGGAGGCGTGGGGGAGGGGTAGTGGAGGCGGCGGCGCAACGGACTCCGGGGATCATCGAAGACGGAGGCGGAGGCGGCGGGGCGCTAGGCTGCGGCCTGGCCCGGTTGGCTGGGCCGGCCCAGCCAGAAAGATTTTTTTTAAAACATTTTCCAGGCGAACAAAAATAAACAAAACAAAATAAAAATAATATTATATAGGCATATAATATATCAAAATTTTCAGAAAAAGATTTCCTACAACATGAACATTTTTACAAAGTCAAATAAAATCCACACAAATTCACAAAAGTCAATCAGTGCTACAACTCTAATAAAAACCAGTAAAAATCATTTTAAAAATAACAAAATGATTTCAAATTTATTTATCTCCAATTTTCAGTTGTAGGGAATCATGTTACCCTATTTTCCATATATTTTATTTTTGGAGAAAAATAATTTGAATAAAACCCAAATAACTCCAAATTGAAAATAATTCCAAAAGGACTTTAAATTTGATCCTTTTAAACTCCCAACTCATATTTCATATATTTTGAAGAAGTCATTTTATCTTCTCTCATGAAAATCATTGAGTTGCTTGAAGTTTTATGAATTTGAAAATATTTCCAAATAAAATTCAAATCTTTTCGAAACCCTTTTCATTTATTTAAAATGGAAGAAGTCATGTCATCTTCTCTCCAGGGTTTTGTGATGAAGAGAATTTGAATTCATGGAGATCAAAATGCAAAACGAAAAGTTTGGGAAAGTCATTTTATTCCCTCTCATTTAACTTTCAAAAAGATTCGAATTTCACTCAATTTCACACAATCAATCAAACAAGCAATCAAATCTATCTATTTAATATAAAATTCTAAAATTTAGAATTTTGGGATGTTACAAACCTACCACCCTTAAAATGAATCTCGTCCTCGAGATTCGGAGAGGCTAGAAAGAAATAGGTTAGGTTTGGGGGTCTTCTCAAAATCCATTGATCGGCTACGGGGTCTGGGGTGCTACCACCCTTAGAAGCATGGTTACGGTTCCATCAAAACTCATATACTCCATCCTTATAGTTGACAGTGCCGGTATTCTCAGATTCTTGGGAAAATTCCTTCTCTGGGCTCTTACGGTAGTGGTAAGGTTGTTTCAAGACTGGGTCTTCTTAGCTGACGGGTCTGGCGCCAATGCTAAACAACTATCGATATCTGGTCAACAATTTATGGTTTCTCCTGCAGGAAATGGGCCTGGGCTTCATTCTCACCGTATAACCTACGATTGGCAACAGGTGCCTTGTACAAGGGGAAAAATACTTATACCATTCTAAGGTTTAAACAAGGTTTTGATCGTCGTCTCTCCACTATGGGTAAGTCACTCAAATTTACCATCTCATATAGCAAGGCGAATAATAAGAGTAAGTCGGTATGGTGATCAATCCATCCCGCACCCAAATCATTACCTTGTATACGGTTTAGAGAATCTCGCATTCTAACACTCAGTCATCCTCACAGGCACTGCAGAATTTCTCTTGTCGACGAACCAAGTTCGGAAAATCCATTGATTCTGCAAGCCAAACAAACATCTATCGTTTCTTCACAACTCTCAGGTTTTGGGTATACTACTATAAGATCGTCTATCGGTAAGATCGTAATCTCTTCCAGGGTTTTTCCTTCAGCAAGAATGTGCTTGCTTCTTGGCAGGTCCTGGGGCCTGTGTGTTATGGCCCATCTCATCACTTGTAAACCTTGAACTCATCATCGGTGCAACTAATCCTTAATCCAACATCCAACTTCCTGGTATTCTTAAATCCATCTGATTGTACCGTCTCCCTTATCTCTTCTTTTTATTGGTACCAAACTAAGATATGATTACTCAAACTCATCATGGAGTTACAATAGCTCCATATCACCAACATTATACCCCCTTTATATCAAATAGCACTTCATCCCTTCATACTCTTGGGATATCCCACATATCGAGACAACAACTCCTACTTATTTTGTCCGAAATTCGCTTCATGGAATATCATTATCCTTTCCAGGGTCAAGCGTCCTCACAGGGGAATATTGGCCATATCTGCATGGCACTTCTTCAACTGTGAAAACCTAAAACACATCATGAACTCCTGACAGTCCTTCGGGTGACTCCAACTTGTAGGCCACTTCTCCCATACGCTCCAAAACTCGGTATGGTCCTACGAATCTCGGGGCTAACTTTCCCTTAACTCCAAATCGTTTAACTCCTCGCTGAGGTGACACACGAAGACATGCTCTGTCTCCAATTTCATAGACTACCTCCTTGCGTTTTTTAGTCTGCATAACTCTTCTGCCTGGACTGAGCTACCTTCAGTCTATCTCGAATCAACTTAACATTCTCTTCTGACACCTTGATCACATTTGGTCCAAACAACTGACGATCTCCAACTTCATACCACATCAACGGTGTCTGGCTCCTTCTCCCATACAAAGCTTCAAAACTGGCTTGGTAACTGTTGTTGTATGAGAACTCCGCGTAAGGCAGATTATCATCCCTACTAGATCCATAATCTAGCGCACGCGCTCTCAACATGTCCTCCAGAATCTGATTGACTCTCTCGGTCTATCCATCTGTCTGCGGATGAAAGGCTGTACTGAACTCGAGCCTAGTACCCAAGTATGGTGCAGCTGATTCCAAAACTTTGAGGTAAACTGTGTTCCTCTATTTGATACGATGGTCCTCGGAACTCCATGCAGACATACGATCCTGGCCATATATATCTTGGCCCACTTCGCACTTGTATAGGTGGTTTTCACTGGGATACAGCGAGCCACTTTGGTCAAGCGAATCAACTACTACCCAGATAGAATCATATCCCGGTCGGATTCTGGGAAATCCGGTAATGAAATCCATGCCAAGCTTATCCCACTTCCATTCGGGTATCGGCATAGGCTGTAGTAATCCAGCTGGCTTCTGATGCTATGCCTTTACTCTCTGGCATACATCACCTACAACTACATACTCCGCAATATCCTTCTTCATACCAGTCCACCAGAAACGCTCCTTCAAATCCAAATACATCTTGGTGTTTCCAGGGCGAATCGAGTATGGTGAGTCATGAGCCTCCTGAAGTATTAACTTCCTGATCTTTGCATTATTGGGAACATATACACGGTCCTTGAACCATAAGGTGTCGTGCTCATCCTTACGAAAACCTTTGGCCTTTCCTTTGCTCATCCTCTCTTTTACCTCAGCAATCTCTTTGTCATCCTTCTGAGCTTCACTGATCTTTCCCAACAATGTAGACTGAACTTCCATTGCTGCAACAAAACCTTTGGGAACAATCTCCAACCGAAGTTCCCTGAGATCCTCGGCTAAATCCTTTGGTAATCCTCCACTTATGAGGGTATTCGTCCTTGTTTTCTTTATGGTTGTGTCCTATTTCTCGACAAAGCTTGTATGCACAAGGTTTCTTCATATCCTTTCCATAAGACCTCAACTTCTGGGACACAAGACGAGATCTTTGCAGAGTCAACTTAAATTCTTCCCAAGTGGTTACTCTTTGCCATCCAGTGTTGGTTTGGTACATCCTCCACCAAATAGCAGCACCTCTTTCAAAGCACTGAAGAGCTTGCTGGGTCATACCCTTTTCGACTATAGGGTTATTCTCCATATGATCCTCCATGTTATGAATCCATCGGTCTGTCTCCAATTGACTCATCTGTGACGCCCGGATAATCAAGCTACAGTAAAACTCTGCTAATGATGCCACGTCACCTCCGTTACTGTTTCTAATCCTTCGTTAGTTCAAAACCGATTCAAAAATCAATTCAAAATATAGCAAACAATAAAACTTTTCAAATGTCAAAACTAAAATGTTCTAAAAGTGACAAATAAATCGTAAGCAATTATGGTGGAGAAACCAAGCTTTGACAAAATGTTTAAAGGCTCTAAAACAATTAAAACAATAGTGAAAACAATTAAACAAATGCCTATTGAATTTATAAAATGCTAAAACTATTTTATTATGGGTTAAGGATTAATCTCACAGTAGTTTGTTGATAAATACAAATTTAGGCACTAGTGGTAATTTTTTGTAAAACAAGAAAATAAAAGAAACTACAAATAAAAAAAGGAAAAGAAACCCCCCTCCCCCCTGGGCCTCGGCCCAGCTGGCCGTCGACCCACCCTAGCCGGCCGAATCTGTCCAGCGGCCCAGCACCTCCCCCCTCCCCTTGTCGTCTTCCCCCTCCTCTTCTGTTCAACCGACCGAGGGCGCACGCCCCTCGCCGCCCCCGCCTGACCTGCTCGCCGCCCCACGCCGCCACATCGCCGAGGGGATAAGGACGAGTCCCCTAGGCCTCGTCGACAACCCTCGAGATCTTTCTCCCCCGCCTGCTCCTCTCCCTCGCTTTTCCATCTCGCCCGAACACCATCATCGCCGCCGTTCGCCATTAACGCGGCCACCATGCTCCCCGCGCCTCGCCGAGGAGTCCAACAGCTCCGCCTGCTTCCTCTACTCCATCTCTGACCAAGGGTTCGAGCTCGGCGCCACCACAGCCCCGGAATCGAGCTCTTCCGCGCCTACGGTCGCCGCCGCTCCTCCGCCGATTGCCGACGCCCTGCGGCTCCTAAGCCACCACCGTGGCCTCCGTGTGCCTCCCCGGTGAGCAGTCTCTCCTTTCCCCTCTCTCAGCGCTGCTCGTAGATGCCCGTAGCCGCCACTTCCATTTTTCACCCGAGCTTTACTCCACCGCGGTGCTCGTCGCCGTCGCTACCGACGATAAAGTGCTCAACCGAGCTCGTAGTCGTGCTCCGCGCACCTCTAGGACCCCGTCGGACCCCTCTTTTGGGCATGTCGCAGCCTCTGTCGTTGTTTTCGATGACACCAGAACACCGGCGTCCGCCACGGTCGACACCGCCGTCGATGTAGTGCGCCACTCCGGTCGAGTTAGCCCACGGGACCGACGTAGTTCGATGCGGCGTCGGACGCTCGATCGAACGCGCCTAGCCGCACCTCTCCCCGTGCCCCGTAGCGTTTTTCCGGCGAAGTCCGGCGATGCTCCGCCGCGGAGATGGTCGCCGGCGTGTCTCCGGCGCCGCCCGCCGACGTGGCCCTTCGGGCCCCATCTCACAGCCACTAAACACGGGCCCCAGGGCCCCACTTGACTTGTTGACCGCGGTCAACGTGCTGACTGGGCGGCCCCCAGCCACTGACATGCGGGCCCCCTTCTGTTAATTAGTCTAACAATTGGTTTATAAATAAAAATAATTAGATTAACTAATCACTCACTGACATATGGGGCCCACCCCTCTAATTAGACTGTTAGTTTAGTTTAAATTACTGTTAGATTAACAGAGGCTGACATGTGGGTCCCACTGGACCCACCTGTCTGGTTTGACCCTGGTCAACGAGTCTGTTGACTGCTGACGTCATCCCCACGCAATGCTGACGTCATATTCCTTTTCTGTTAATATAAATAATTCCAGAATATTGTTAAATCTTTCAAAAATCATATAAAATAATCCGTAGCTCGGATGAAAATGTTTTCTATATGAAAGTTGCTCAGAAAAATCCAACGAATCCGAATACGCGGTCCGTTCGTTTGTCACATGCCTCTAGCATGCTGAACATGGAACTTTCCCCCTCCGGTCATCTGTCTGGCACAGGTCCGGAACCGGGAAAACATTCCCGGTTGAATTTCCCCCTTCACCTATTCGTGTAGACATACGTTAGGTCACACCCGACACGTCGTATTACCATGTTATGCTTTGTGATGCTATGTTTGCTTTATATTTACTGTTTCTTCCCCCTCTTCTCTCCGGTAGACCCCGAGACCGATGCTGCCCCTGTGATCGACTACGTCGACGACAACCCCCTCCTTGCCAGAGCAACCAGGCAAGCCCCCCCCCTTGATCACCAGATATCGCCTATTCTTCTCTATACTGCTTGCATTAGAGTAGTGTAGCATGTTACTGCTTTCCGTTAATCCTATACTGATGCATAGCCTGCCCTTGCTTCAACTGTTGATACCTTTACCTGCAATCCTACTGTTTAGTATAGGATGATAGTGTTCCATCAGTGGCCCTACACTCTTGTCCGTCTGCCATGCTATACTACTGGGCCGTGATCACTTCGGGAGGTGATCACGGGTATATACTATATACTTTATATACATGACACATGTGGTGAATAAAGTCGGGTCGGCTCAAGGAGTACCCGCAAGTGATTCTGATGAGGGGGCTGAAAGGACAGGTGGCTCCACCCCGGTAGAGGTGGGCCTGGGTTCCTGACGGCCCCCGACTGTTGCTTTGTGGCGGAGCGACAGGGCAGGTTGAGACCACCCGGGAGAGAGGTGGGCCTGGCCCTGGTCGGCGTTCGCGGATACTTAACATGCTTAACGAGATCTTGGTATTTGATCTGAGTCTGGCCATTTGGTCTATACGCACTAACCATCTACGCGGGAGTAGTTATGGGTATCCCAGCGTCGTGGTATCACCCGAAGCCTTCTTGACGTCAGCGACTGAGTGGCGCGCGCCGGATTGGACTGGAACGCCACTAGGCTAGGTCTGCTTCCGGCCGCGTACGCAACGTGCAGGTGTGCATAGGGCGATGGGCCCAGACCCCTGCGCGCATAAGGTTAGACCGGCGTGCTGACCGCTCTATTGTGCTTAGGTGGGGCTGCGACGCGTTGATCTTACGAGGCCGGGCATGACCCAGAAAAGTGTGTCCGGCCAAATGGGATCGAGCGTGTTGGGTTATGTGGTGCACCCCTGCAGGGAAGTTTATCTATTCGAATAGCTGTGTCCCTCGGTAAAAGGACGACCCGGAGTTGTACCTTGACCTTATGACAACTAGAACTGGATACTGAATAAAATACACCCTTCCAAGTGCCAGATACAACCCGGTGATCGTTCTCTAACAGGGCGACGAGGAGGGGATCGCCGGGTAGGATTATGCTATGCGATGCTACTTGGAGGACTTCAATCTACTCTCTTCTACCTGCTGCAAGATGGAGATGGCCAGAAGCGTAGTCTTCGACAGGACTAGCTATCCCACTTTTATTCTGGCATTCTGCAGTTCAGTCCACTGATATGCCCCTTTACACATATACCCATGCATATGTAGTGTAGCTCCTTGCTTGCGAGTACTTTGGATGAGTACTCACGGTTGCTTCTCTCCCTTTTTTCCCCCTTTTCTTTTCTATCTGGTTGTCACAACCAGATGCTGGAGTCCAGGAGCCAGACGCCACCGTCGACAACGACACCTACAACACTGGAGGTGCCTACTACTACGTGCAGGCCGCTGACGACGACCAGGAGTAGTTAGGAGGATCCCAGGCAGGAGGCCTGCGCCTGGTTCGATCTGTATCCCAGTTTGTGCTAGCCTTCTTAAGGCAAACTTGTTTAACTTATGTCTGTACTCAGATATTGTTGCTTCCGCTGACTCGTCTGTGATCGAGCAATTGTATTCGAGCCCTCGAGGCCCCTGGCTTGTATTATGATGCTTGTATGACTTATTTATGTTGTAGAGTTGTGTTGTGATATCTTCCCGTGAGTCCCTGATCTTGGTCGTACACATTTGCGTGCATGATTAGTGTACGGTCAAATCGGGGGCGTCACGGTCCAGAAAATACAAGCTCATCTTCATTCATCCTCTATTGGGTCCATGGGTTTGGGGTGGGATAAGAGAGATCGAGAGGGATGCACACAATACAAACAAATTTTTTGAAAAGACAAATTTTTATCATGGCTGTTGGAAAAACATCAAACAAATGACAGCTCACAATCGTCGCATCTAACGTAGGTATATAACTGCGTTTTGGTCTTCTAAAAGTCAACATCGCCAAACTCTTCAAGTCCTGTTCATGTCTCCAATGGCTTCTTCCGATCGTGCTTGTCTTTCACAAGTTCTTTTGCCAGATCATCTCTGTTGACGCGAAGTCTCTCGTGACATCCTTTCTTA
Organism: Triticum aestivum; assembly: GCF_018294505.1. Lineage (NCBI taxonomy): Eukaryota > Viridiplantae > Streptophyta > Magnoliopsida > Poales > Poaceae > Triticum > Triticum aestivum. The sequence goes on along the minus strand of NC_057802.1, from coordinate 350,644,784 downwards.
TTTCTGGAGTTGTGTTCCAAACTTCTGGGTTTTCAATATCCTTGGCATGAACCACGGTCCTACTGTCCTTCAGTTCCTGACGGTTCTCCTGTATCTTGAGGTTTTGTTCTTCCAGTTTGGCTACTTCAGCTTCTGGGTCATAAGTTCTTCACGTAATGCTTCTTTGTCAAAATACGGCTTCCTACAGGTCCATCCTAAACTTCCGCTCCAGATCCTGGTGATACACCACCTAAGGTGAAAACTCCATCTTGCTGATAGGTGTTCCATCAGCCATCTACCATCCAATCCTTCCATGCATATGCATGCTTAACTCAGCACGGTGACAATAGCTGTAACGCCCACGATGCGGCTATATCTCCCACGTGTCGAGGCACGACTTAGAGGCATAACCGCATTGTGATTTTGTCGCAAGAAGGGTCATCTTCACACAATCCCATGTAATGAACAAGAATGGGATAACGAGAGTTGGCTTGCAATCGCCACTTCACACAATACATAAATATAATTCATACATCATCCAAAATCCACACATATACCGACTACGCTCAAATCCAAATGAAAATAAGATAACCCCAAATGCTAGATCCCCGATCGTCCCAACTGGGCTCCACTACTGATCATCAGGAAAATACACATAGTAACGACCACGTTCCTCATCGAACTCCCACTTGAGGTCGATCTCATCATCTGCACTGGCATCGTCGGCACCTACAACTGTTTTCGTAGATCTGTGAGTCACGAGGACTCAGCAATCTCACACCCGCGAGATCAAGACTATTTAAGCTTATAGGAAAGGATGGTGTAATGAGGTGGAGCTGCAGCAGGCAATAAGCACATATGGTGGCTAACATACGCAAAAGAGCGAGAAGAGAAGCAAAGCAACGGTCGCGAAGCTAGAATGATCAAGAAATGATCCTGAAACTACTTACGTTCATGAATAACTCAAACCGTGTTCACTTCCCGGACTCCGCCGAGAAGAGATCATCACGGCTACACACACGCTTGATGTATTTTAATTAAGTCAAGTGACAAGTTCTCTACAACCGGACATTAACAAATTCCCATCTGCCTCATAACCGCGGGCACGGCTTTCGAAAGATAATACCCTGCAGGGGTGTCCCAACTTAGCCCATTATAAGCTCTCATGGTCAACGAAGGATAAACCTTCTCCCGGAAAGACCCGATCAGTCTCGGAATTCCGGTTTACAAGACATTTCGACAATGGTAAAACAAGACGAGCAAAGCCACCCGAATGTGCCGACAAATCCCGAGAAGAGCTGCACATATCTCGTTCTCAGGGAACAACGGATGAGTCAAGCTACGAGTAAAACCAGTCCTCGAGTTTCCCCATGGTGGCCCCGCAGGCTGCTCAGTTCGGACCAACACTCGAAGGAGCACTGGCCCGGGGGGTTAAAATAAAGATGACCCTCGGGCTCGCGAAAACCCGGGGGGAAAAGGCTTAGGTGGCAAATGGTAAAATCAAGGTTGGGCCTTGCTGGAGGAGTTTTATTCAAGGCGAACTGTCAAGGGGGTCCCATAAATCACCCAACCGCGTAAGGAACGCAAACTCAAGGAACATAATCCCGGTATGACGGAAACTAGGGCGGCAAGAGTGGAACAAATCACGAGGCATAAGGCCGAGCCTTCCACCCTTTACCAAATATATAGATGCATTAATTAAATAAGAGATATTATGATATCCAAAAATATCCATGTTCCGACATGGAACCAACTTCAACTTCACCTGCAACTAGCAACGCTATAAGAAGGGCTGAGTAAAAGCGGTAACTTAGCCAAACAACGGTTTGCTAGGAAAGGATGGTTAGAGGCTTGGCATTGAAATATGGGAGGCATGATATAGCAAGTGGTAGGTATCGCAGCATAGCAATAGAACGAACAACTAGCAAAGCAAAGATAGAAGTGATTTCGAGGGTATGGTCATCTTGCCTGCAAGGTTCTCAGAGTTGTCGAAAGCTTGATCCTCGTAAGCGTACTCAACAGGTTCCTCATTCACGAACTCGTCTCCCGGCTCTACCCAAAACAAGAACACAAGCAACGGAACCACAATCAATCACGGGAAATGCACAAGCAACATGATGCAAAACATGCATGATATGCGAGATGTGGTATGCTATGCATATGCGTGCTCCGGAAGAAAAATGATGAACAAGGCAGTAACTTGGAAAACCAAGCATGCCACTGGAAAGATGAGATGATTTCGGTTGAAATCGATATAAAGATCACCGGAAACGGATGCACGGTTTGCAAAAGGCAAGCAAAACAAGAATGACACGAATCTGCGATTAACAGCATGATAGCACTTAGATTACATCAACCAACTATGCTACAGCACTCCAACATAGCAACAAAGCATATGGCAGTAATCTACAGGAGATTCTTGAGAAAAGATGAACACTGAGCTACGGCTAGATCACACAACAACAGGTTCAAACAAGCATGGCAAAAGTGCAAAAGATAACAGGTTCACAGACTTGGTGAAATTACTGGACATGCCTGATACAGCATCAGGTAGCAATGTTCAGAGCAAGAAATTAACATGCTACACGACCTTAACATAGAAAAACAAGGCATGGCAGTAATATACTAAATGAATATGACAAAAGTCCCTTACTGACCATAAGCCAAAAAGGACCAGAAGATATGATGGCAACCATGTAAACATAGCAAGTTTCGTTAACAGGTTTCAGACTTAGCAGAAAACAGAGCATGGCAGAAACAGTATTATGAAGGCATCTTGGTGAGCTTTATGCACTCACCACAAAGCAATTCATGACAAAACAAGCATACCTACAGCAAGATGGCATGTTTTTGAAGCTATCAATGGCAAGATCAAATACATAGCATGTATGAAACAACTACAACAAGCTTGGCAAAATTGAATATCATGTTAACAATCTGCCAGAAATATTTTATAGCAAAAGTAGAGCAATATTGAGTCATGCTATGGCACTCCATAATTGCAAACAAGGGCATGAATGGATCAAATAAAACAATATCTACAACAGATCCTTACTGAACATCTCCAAAATAAGGATGGATCTCTCTGTAGACACATGGATACATAGCAACAAAATAACAGCAGACAAAGACTTGAGAGAAATCACCAAGTCCCTGAAATCAGAAACATCACGAGGCCTAGTTTGCATGCTTGTGCTAGTCACCACAGAAATCACAAAAATACATGGCATACACCTCTGTAAAGATGGCATGGCATACAACAAAACACATGTAGAGCTCATGCCCATAAGATGCACAGATTGAATGCAACAAATATAACAAATCCTCAAGTTCTGATAAGTAACAGCAGATAACAGCAACTAGCACTCTTGCACAAGAGATTTGGGCATCAAACTGGACTCAAATGAACATGGTGCAATGGAACAAAATGAAGAGCATCTCGAGGCGAACATTTCCATATATCACACGCGCGAAACGGAGAAATATGCAGAGAGTTATGATGCGATGAACAGGTGCACATATTGTAAAAATATTAGGACTTAGAATATTCGGGAGAGGGAGAAAAGTCAACCCGAGGGCTTTTTCCCAGATCGGATCGAGCCCGATGCTCGCCGGAGTTGCGGACGGCCGGAGGAGAGGAGGGAGACGTCGTCGGCGTGGAGAGGAGGAAGAAGAGCTCGGGCGGCGGCGGAGGACGACGGTGGCGGGGGAGGCACGGCGGCGGCCTCGGGTGGCAGCAAGGCGATGCGGCGGCGGCGGCCCACCGGCGCGGCGGCGGCGCGGGCAGCCGGAGGAGGCGAGGCGGCGGGCGGGAGGCGCCGGCTCGGGCCGCGGGCGAGGACGCGCGGGCCCGCGGGGGCCGGATGCGGGCTCCCCGGGCCGCGGGCGTACGGGCGGCGGCGGCGACACGTGTCGCGCAGCGAATGGCGCGGGCGCGGCGGCGGGAGCGTCCGGCGGCGGCGGACGTGTCCGGTGGCGGCGGGGAGATTTTTAGGGTTTGATCTGTGAAATATTTCGGGAGGGGAGGTGTATATATAGGTAGAGGGAGCTAGGAGACTCCAAACGGAGTGCGGTTTTCGCCCACATGATCGTGATCGAACGACCTAGAGCATGGAAATTACTTAGAAGGGTTTTGGGCTGTTTTGAGGGGGGGTTTTGCGGCAACACACAGAAGGACATTGTGGTTGCCCGGTTAACCGTTGGAGTACCAAACGACCTCCAAATGGAACAAAACTTGACCGGTGGTCTACCGGTGGTATACCAAGGACACTTGACAAGACTCGGTCCATTCCGAGAACGTTCAAGACCCGCTCATGAAAGGAAAACAAGAGGGGTGCGCCGGAGGAGGTGGGAGTGCCGGATTGCAAAACGGACAACGGGGAAAATGCTCGGATGCAAAAGACGAACACGTATGCAAATGCAATGCACATGATGACATGATATGAGATGCATGCCAAAACAAAATGCAAAACAAAAAACAAAACCCGCCACGAAGGGAAATTCATAACACATAGCCGAAAAAGGCAAGAGTTGGAGTTACAAATATGGAAAGTTACATCCGGGGTGTTACAATAGCATAAGCGGGCGATAACATCATGGATAGCCGTGTTTCTGCCCTTGTCATTTCCATGAGCTATCTCTCCATAGTTGATATCTCCTACCTTAGGGTTTTTTGACAAAAACTTTGAGTTCTAATGCTCCATGCTCCTGTCTTTCTCCGATACACCTTGATCTCGGGTATTGACAGCTTCCATAGTCTGCCAAGTTCCATAAGGGGTAGCCTTCACAGGTCATACAAATCTGTGGATTCTTCAGGGCCTTGAAATTCTCCTAGTCTTCGGAGTCTTCAACCGTTGTAGTTTCCATTATTATAATGCTCTATAAAATCCTATTCATTCCAAAGTGGTCTTAGTTTTCCGATATCTTGTACTACTTGGAGTGGTCTCATCAGTTGAATCTTCGTGTGGTCAAAAAGGGGAAAGGGGTATAGTCTCACTAAAAGGGAATATTTGAATAAGCTCAGAAGAGAAGAGAGGTAAAAGATCTTTTTGAGAAAGAAAGTTTTAGAGAAAATCCTTCCTATGGGCTTGCCAGTTTCTAGGGTCACGTCCTACAGTCAACATGTGCTCTGATACCATCTTGTAGTGACCCGGCCCGAATGGATCAAGTCTCTGTGCTTAAGTGTCACCCTGGATCGGTATGCTGACACACACAGTACTCGAGGATTTATAACAGAGGTAAATCACATGTATAAATAACGTAAATACTATTACCTCAATACAAAATAGTGGAAGTAACAACAAGGTTGTGGATTCCCATCAACACCAACGGCAAAGTTGAGTGTAGAAATCGTAACCCTAACGTATCACTTACTCGTCGTAAGAATCCTGTAACATGAGACGTTGCAGCCACAAAGGATCAGTACATTGAATGTACTGGCAAACTAACACCATAGAGAAATGATGAACAATGGCTATCACTACATGCATATATGGCTGGTGGAAAAGCTCTATGCTTATAAGGTTTTTGCGAAAAAGCCAATTTTTCCCTACTGCAAAGGAATATATTTTATTTAACTACAAAGTTTGTTGAAAAAATATTGAGAAGGTAAACCCCTCTCAATCCCAATTAAAAGTAATTATTAACAACCCAACAAATTTATTATATAGACTGATGAGATCAACATGATAATCCAAGAACCTGATACTCAAGGTTGTCCATAACCGGGGACACGGCTAATCATGATTAGTTTGTACACTCTGCAGAGGTTTGTGCACTTTTCCCCACAAGACTCGATCTCCTCCGTTGGATTTCTCGCACTACATGGTGTTTGAGAAACGAATGACCGAGACACAGTCTTTAAGAAGCGTTAGCACCTTACGATGAGTAGAGCGGTACACCTACATCCCCTACATCTGCTAGTCTACCACTGTAAGAGTTCACACAACTTAATCAACTAAGCTAGAGCCCATAATAGCTTGTGGCTGCACACGGAAGTTTCTAGCATGAATAATCTTATGATCCCTTTGAGCCTGGGTGGTAGTCCATAGGAGAATCACACGGTACCCCGGGATTTCCAAAAATACAGGCAATCACTTGATTCCCCAGGTGCCTCAATCCACCCAGATGTGTATTAAAGTTGCCACCTTAAGTTTAACCATTAATTAATAATCTCACATCTGCCATGGAATACACTCAAACCCAATCCACGTCTACGAGCATAGCATGGCAATATAAGCATAACGTAATAGTAACTCCCAAGGTTTGAATGCAGGGCAATAGGTTCCTACCTCATCAACTACTTCCCAATACCCACATGTTATCAATCCTACTCATGCAATGTTTGAGGGTGAAACTAATGCATAAAAACTGGGTATGAAAGGGATATGATCAAAGTGTGAACTTGCCTGCAATGTTGATGAAGATGATTCGCACTCAAAACTCTTGATAGTTCTACTCGTCACACTCCAGTCAATCTATCGTAAGCAAGCAATAGTAACCACACATAAGCAATCACTCAAAAGATCAGAAAGATCGAAGAAGACAATTCGGAAAACATCAAAACCAAGCAAATGACTCTTGCAGCATAAAACTATTTCTAACAGTACCAAAATTATGTGAATTTGGCCTTATCATAAAGTTTAGGTCAAGAGCTTTAATTTGCAAAAAGAGTCAACTCAAACGGAGTTATAAAACTCAAGTTACGATCAAACGAAGTTTGAATTCAAATCTGGTCTAATTCAAATTTTAAAATATCAAAAACATGTTTGAGTTGGATTACTGGATAGAGGAGATCATAACGAAGAAGTGGGCGTTGGTTTCATTGGATTTGGACAAATGAGTAAAAAGTTGTGATCATTTGAAAATCAAGGACTAATCTATAAGAAAGATAATTACTAATAGGTCCCTGACTTAAATAAACAGAAAACAAAAAGACTAAATAACGAACGTTCGTTTATAAGACCTAAACAATGGACGTTCGCTGTTTAATAAAACCTAGAAAACAAACAGATCTAGTCTAGGTTTTTTTTAAACGAACTTAAAAGAAAAACCGGATCGGACCAGTGGTTATACCGGTTCGCGGCGGTTCGGCTTCGGCGGGGAATTCCGGCGGCGGCGGCGGCGACGGTTGGCGGCGGGCTCAGGCGAAGTGCGGCAGCGGCGAGGCGAGCAAGCGGCGACGCGGGGCGGCGCTGCGAGCGGCGGGGCGGAGTGCGGCGCGGGAAGCAGCAGCGGGCGGCGGCGATGCGCTACGGCGGCAGCGGATCTGGCGGCGCAACGCGGCGAGGTGCGGGAGGGGTGGCAGCGCGAGCAGAGGGAGGGCGGCGCTATTTAAGGGCGCCGGGGCGGCTCGGGAGGCGTGGGGGAGGGGCAGAGGAGTGGCTGCGCAACGGACTCCGGGGAGGAGTCCTCGTCGAAGACGGAGGCGGAGGCGGCGGGGCGCTGGGCTGGGCGTGGCCCGGTTGGCTGGGCCGGCCCAGCCAGAAATATTTAAAAAAACATTTTCCAGGCGAACGAAAATAAACAAAAAAATAAATAATAATAATATAGGCATATAATATATTAAAAAATTCAGAAAAATATTTCCTACAACATGAACATTTTTACAAAGTCAAATGAAATCCACACAAATTCACAAAAGTCAATCAGTGCTACAGCACTAATAAAAACCAGTAAAAATCATTTTAAAAATACCAAAATGATTTCAAATTTATTTATCTCCAATTTTCAGTTGTAGGGAATCATGTTACCCTATTTTCCATATATTTTATTTTTGGAGAAAAATAATTTGAATAAAACCCAAATAACTCCAAATTGAAAAAAAATCCAAAAGGACTTTAAATTTGATCCTTTTAAACTCCCAACTCATATTTCTTATATTTTGAAGAAGTCATTTTATCTTCTCTCATGAAAATCATTGAGTTGCTTGAAGTTTTCTAAATTTGAAAATATTTCCAAATAAAATTCAAATCTTTTCGAAACCCTTTTCATTTATTTAAAATGGAAGAAGTCATGTCATCTTCTCTCCAGGGTTTTGTGATGAAGAGAATTTGAATTCATGGAGATCAAAATGCAAAACGAAAAGTTTGGGAAAGTCCTTTTATTCCCTCTCATTTAACTTTCAAAAAGTTTCGAATTTCACTCAATTGCACACAATCAATCAAACAAGCAATCAAATCTATCTATTTAATATAACATTCCAAAATTTAGAATTTTGGGATGTTACAGTTCGACCTCGAGTACACCCGCGCTCATGCTAGGTCTCGTCCCAAGGTCGCCGTCTCCCAGATGTGTGCGCGCCACCACGTCCTCGTATACCACTACTTCCTGGCCACAAGGCCTTGCGAGCGTTTCGCCAGGTTTGTCAACAGCCGCCACTACATGTTCGCTACGGTGGACATCACAAACGATGTAAAGGCGCTCTAGAATTCGGGCATCGCCTGCCAGAATCTTGTCGACATCCAGGGCCAATACAAGATCTGGGGCAGCAAGGAGCATGAGAAGGACTCACTGGTTCACCTCACCGAGGCAATCATCGACCCCTACTACAGAGACATGAAGGATTCCTGCAACAAGGAAAAGCGTGCCTGGCACTCGGCATGGATGGAGAAACTCGACAAAGCTCACGTCGTGTACGCGGCCAAGGAGGCGTACACGAGCTATGACATGTATAAGCGGATCGTTGACATGAGGAAGTGCCTCCTTCCCCAAAACGGACAGGGATCCAGCCGGAAGCAGAGCAATGGCAAGCATCGTCGCAACAATAAGTCGATGATTAGATCCTCGTTTCTCCTAGTTTAGTATGCATGTAATTGCTTACTTTGGTGTGTGGAAATGTTACGTGTGTAGTTACTTGTGTAATTGTATGCTTAATTTGGTTTTGCAATGCTTTCTTTTTAAGTATATATGTTGATGCTCTATAGACAGAGCAAATCACATCGCACACGGACTAAACAATGGAACCCGTCGGTGATGATTTCATCAATCTCTGACAATTGTATACCAGCAATTGTTTGCTCACATCACACATGTCTTGTTAATAGGAATTGTCTGTATTGCTACCGGTCTTCCCACACGTTTTCGATTACAGACCTGTTTGCCATGTATCACACACATCTTGTTAAGTTGAACCGTTTTTGTTCTCTTGGCTCAACGCAAACAGTTCATCCGCGTGAACTGTATGTCATATATCGCACACACCTTGATCTGGCTGACCGTTTCTTTTGTGTTGCCTAATCACAAATAGTTCATCCGAGTGAACCGTATGCTGTATATCGCACACACCTTCACCTGGCTGCATGTTTCTTTTGTTCCTCCTCATCGCAACAGTTAATTGAACTGAACCGTATGCCCTGCATTGCACACGCAACTAAAATCCGAACCATGTTTGATGCATCCGTCATCGCAAACGTTTTGCACCATTTTGACGGGTTTTTTACACCACCGTTTGCGATTATTGCATTGCACACGGTTTCGTCGAAGGGTCTCTGATCGTAGTGTCGCGTTAGCAGCATCCTGCAGTAGTGATGTACTTTTTGTCGAAAAAACATGTATACCTCCACCGAGGCATAAACCAGGACAACTTTTCGAGTGGCCTTTCCTCTATAATAGTAAAAAATAGGTGATGTTGGACCATCCGACGAACCCTAGCTACTGTACATGGGGAGCTGGGGAGTAGTGGCATAGAAGAAAACCCGCACATGCAGCGACCTGGGGAGCTGGACCAGTACAATGAAGCATGAAATCCAAAAAAGTTATACCTCAAGTGGGCGAGATGCCGCTTAGGCGTGCGGGCGGGATTAGCCCACATGACGGCAGTGAACAAGGGTGCGGAGGACCTTCGTCCGCACCAGCGCCGGCTCGGAGAGGACGGTGCGCATCGGCTTCCTCTATCGCCGACGGCGAAATTGTCAACGCTGCACCTCCTCACCTCCCGCAGTGGAGGGGATTCGGTCGGATCTATGACCACCGGTGAGAAGAGAGATAGAGTGGACACTGTCATCTTGTTTAGGTATGGAGAGGGTGAGAGAGCGAGATGCGAGAAACCCTATCAAACAAGAGGCTATATATACAATGGAGTAAAAAATTCTCTCCATAGCAGTGGTTTTAAATAGAATACGCGTGTTCCCGGAAAAAAATGAAAACTGGCGGACAAATCTTTTTTAATGTACCAAGAAAAAAACTCGATCAAAACCACGCCCCAGCTTCCAAGTCGCAGTTTGTATCGCTCACGTGTGGTCCCCGACCCTCCATTATTAAGTGAACAAATTAAAGGGTCAAATTATTACGTACGTAAGCTGTCGCTTTGTGTACAAATGCGCTCCATCGTGTACTCGCGGGTATCTCGGAGGCAGAGTGAGTGCATGTACATTTCTTCTTGTACATCGTACTCCATTTATCTCACTTCATATTGTTTCCCACTCATATGATATTCCTATCCTAGGAACAAAATGAGGCAGTACTGAGTTTGTGTGTGCTTAGGGAGAACGAGACATCGATGGTGTGTACGAGTAGTCACGAGAGTCGTCGCGCACACACACATAGAGATAGACATGCATATCCATGTTTACGTAAAATTCCATCTCCATCTCCATCTCCAATCATATTTGTCCAACTGGCACATTATTTACGTTATTAATTATATACGCAACAATATTTACGTACAACATCTCTTGTTTGCGAGCGTCCGAACCGCTGCCACACCCGCTCCTGACCAACCAGAACCCTCTTCATCACCCGCGCGTGCTTCCCGCATGAAACGGTCAGTGCTGCATTGATGCCCGGCCAGAGCGGACGCGACCTCTCACTGGCGCCAACATTGAAGCAGCGCGCCGGCCGAGAGAGCGCCGCCCGCGCCGCTTCCCGATGCACGCGACTGCTCCGCGTTCAAAGGTCGCCACGGACGGCCACAACATGCATGTAAAAAGTTCTTGGGAGTCCGTGCTACAACTAGCTGTCCTCCCCCTCCTCGTCAATCTCTTAGTAGTGCTAGTACTCCATTGCACGATCCATCGACAAGCAAGCGGGAAAGTTATCGTATACTCAGTTTATGGTGCGTGGCATGCCGAGCGACCGTGTGGGGTGGAGTCGTGGAGGAGGGTGAGACACGAATGCGACAGACGTGATTTAAACGTTGGTACTGCTCGATGGCGCGATCCAATGAAACGAAACGTTGGTTTCCCTCTGTTTCCATTTTTCTCCAGAAAAACGAAAGCTTTCCACTCCATTTTTATTCCTACTCGAAGGTTTCCCCGTTACAACATTCCATCAAATACAAAGGAAAACTAACACGCATGTTGATGCATCTCAATGATTCACAGATCATAGTCAATATTTACTTCACAACTAAAGACAAAAGTTGTGCGAGTGTGTACAAAAAAACTACTGATAGGGTCAATACAACGTAAACCCTAAACCCTAAACAGGATCTAATTTCCTGGCTAGTGAGAATCTGTCGAAGGAAAGACGGTTGGCACCTGCTACCTCTTGAGCACTGCGTTGGTTTTCCCTTGAAAAGGAAAGGGTGATGCAGCAAAGTAGCGTAAGTATTTCCCTCAGTTTTTGAGAACCAAGGTATCAATCCGGTAGGAGGCTACGCGTGAGTCCCTCGTACCTATACAAAACAAATAATTCCTCGCAACCAACGCGATAAGGGGTTGTCAATCCCTACACGGTCACTTACGAGAGTGAGATCTGATAGATATGATAGGATAATATTTTTGGTATTTTTGTGATAAAGAAGCAAAGTAAAATAAAAGCAAAGTAAAAGGCAAAGGAAATAACTAAGTGTGGAACATTAATATGAAGAAGGTAGACCCGGGGGCCATAGGTTTCACTAGTGGCTTCTCTCAAGAGCATAAGTATTTTATGGTGGGTGAACAAATTACTATTGAGCAATTGACAGAATTGAGCATAGTTATGAGAATATCTAGGTACGATCATGTATATAGGCATCACGTCCGAGACAAGTAGACCGATTCCTGCCTGCATCTACTACTATTACTCCACACATCGACCGCTATCCAGCATGCATCTTGAGTATTAAGTTCATAAGAACAGAGTAACGCCTTAAGCAAGATGACATGATGTAGAGGGATAAATTCATGCAATATGATAAAAAAAACCATCTTGTTATCCTCGATGGCAACAATACTATACATGCCTTGCTGCCCCTACTGTCACTGGGAAAGGACACCGCAAGATTGAACCCAAAGCAAAGCACTTCTCCGATTGCAAGAAAGATCAATCTAGTAGGCCAAACCAAACTGATAATTCGAAGAGACTTGCAAAGATAACCAATCATACATAAAAGAATTCAGAAGATTCAAATATTGTTCATAGGTAAACTTGATCATAAACCCACAATTCATCGGTCTCAACAAACACACCGCAAAAACAAGATTACATCGAATAGATCTCCACGAGAGAGGGGGAGAACATTGTATTGAGATCCAAAAAGAGACAGAAAGCCATCTAGCTACTAACTATGGACCCGAAGGTCTGAGGTAAACTACTCACACTTCATCGGAGAGGCTATGGTGTTGATGTAGAAGCCCTCCATGATAGATGCCCCCTCCGGCGGAGCTCCGGAACAGGCCCCAAGATGGGATCTCGTGGGTACAGAAGGTTGCGGCGGTGGAATTAGGTTTTGGGCTCCGTATCTGATTGTTTGGGGTATGTAGGTATATATAGGAGGAAGGAGTACATCGGTGGAGCAACAGGGGCCCCACGAGGGTGGAGGGCGTGCCCTAGGGGGGTAGGCGCGCCCCCTACCTCGTGGCTTCCTCTTTTGTTTCTTGACGTAGGGTCCAAGTCTCTTGGATCATGTTCGTTCCGGAAATCACGTTCCCGAAGGTTTCATTCCGTTTGGACTCCGTTTGATATTCTTTTTCTGCGAAACTCTGAAATAGGCAAAAAACAACAATTCTGGGCTGGGCCTCCGGTTAGTAGGTTAGTCCCAAAAATAATATAAAAGTGAATAATAAAGCCCAATAATGTCCAAAACAGAAGATAATATAGCATGGAGCAATAAAAAATTATAGATACGTTGGAGACGTATCAAGCATCCCCAAGCTTAATTCCTGCTCGTCCTCGAGTAGGTAAATGATAAAAACAGAATTTTTGATGCGGAGTGCTACTTGGCATAATTTCAATGTAATTCTTCTTAATTGTGGTATGAATATTCAGATCCGAAAGATTCAAGATAAAAGTTCATATTGACATAGAAATAATAATACTTCAAGCATACTAACTGAGCAATTATGTCCTCTCAAAATAACATGGCCAAAGAAAGTTCATCCCTACAAAATCATATAGTTTAGTCATGCTCCATCTTCGTCACACAAGAATGCTCTCATCATGCACAACCCCGATGAGAAGCCAAGCAATTGTTTCATACTTTAGTAATCTCAAACTTATAAACCCTCACGCAATACATGAGCGCAGGCCATGGACATAGCACTATGGGTGGAATAGAATATGATGATGGGGGTTATGTGGAGAACACAAAAAATAGAAATTCTCACATCAACGAGGCTAATCAGTGAGCTATGGAGATGCCCATCGATTGATGTTAATGCAAGCAGTAGGGATTGCCATGCAACGGATGCACTAGAGCTATAAATATATGAAAGCTCAACAAAAGAAACTAAGTGGGTGTGCATCCAACTTGCTTGCTCACGAAGACCTAGGGCACTTGAGGAGGCCCATTGTTGAAATATACAAGCCAAGTTCTATAATGGAAAATTCCCACTAGTATATGAAAGTGACAAAACAAGAGACTCTCTATAATGAAGATTATGGTGCTACTTTGAAGCACAAGTGTGGTAAAGGATAGTAACATTGTCCCTTCTCTCTTTTTCTCTCATTTTTTGGGCCTTCTCTTTTTTTATGGCCTTTCTCTCTCTTTTTCGTATATTCCTCACTTGGGACAATGCTCTAGAAAATGATGATCATCACACTTCTATTTATTTACAACTCAATGATTACAACTCGATACTAGAACAAAGTATGACTCTATATGAATGCCTCCGGCGGTGTACCGGGATATGCAATGAACCAAGAGTGACATGTATGAAAGAATTATGAACGGTGGCTTTGCCACAAATACTATGTCAACTACATGATCATGCGAAGCAATATGACAATGATGAACGTGTCATGATAAACTGGATGGTGGAAAGTTGCATGGCAATATATTTCGGAATGGCTATGGAAATGCCATAATAGGTAGGTATGGTGGCTGTTTTGAGGAAGATATAAGGAGGTTTATGTGTGAAAGAGCGTATCATATCACGGGGTTTGGATGCACCGGCGAAGTTTGCACCAACTCTCAATGTGAGAAAGGGCAATGCACGGTACCGAAGAGGCTAGCAATGGTGGAAAGGTGAGAGTGTGTATAATCCATGGACTCAACATTAGTCGTAAAGAACTCACATACTTATTGCAAAAATCTACAAGTCATCAAAAACCAAGCATTACGCGCATGCTCCTAGGGGGGTAGATTGGTAGGAAAAGACCATCGCTCGTCCCCGACCGCCACTCATAAGGAGGACAATCAAAGAACACCTCATGTTTCAAATTTGTTACATAATGTTTACCATACGTGCATGCTACGGGACTTGCAAACTTCAACACAAGTATTTCTCAAATTCACAACTACTCAACTAGCACGACTTTAATATCACTACCTCCATGTCTCAAAACAACCATCAAGCATCAAACTTCTCTTAGTATTCAACGCACTCATAAGAAAGTTTTTACTAATCTTGAATACCTAGCATATTAGGATTATTTAAGCAAATTACCATGCTAATTAAGACTCTCAAAATAATCTAAGTGAAGCATGATAGATCAATAGTCTCTATAAAAATAATCCACCACCATGCTCTAAAAGATATAAGTGAGGTACTAGAGCAAAAACTATATAATTCAAAAGATATAAGTGAAGCACATAGAGTATTCTAATAATTTCCGAATCATGTGTGTCTCTCTCAAAAGGTGTGTACAGCAAGGATGAATGTGGTAAACTAAAAAGCAAAGACTCAAATCATACAAGACGCTCCAAGCAAAACACATATCATGTGGTGAATAAAAATATAGCTCCAAGTAAAGTTACCGATGGAAGTAGATGAAAGAGGGGATGCCTTCCGGGGCATCCCCAAGCTTTGGCTTTTTGGTGTCCTTAGATTATCTTGGGGGTGCCATGGGCATCCCCAAGCTTAGGCTCTTGCCACTCCTTGTTCTATAATCCATCAAATCTTTCACCCAAAACTTGAAAACTTCACAGCACAAAACTTAGCAGAAAATCTCGTGAGCTCCGTTAGCGAAAGAAAACAAAAGACCACTTCAAGGTACTGTAATGAACTCATTCTTTATTTATATTGGTGTTAAACATACTGTATTCCAACTTCTCTATGGTTTATAAACTATTTTACTAGACATAGATTCATCAAAATAAGCAAACAACACACGAAAAACAGAATCTGTCAAAAACAGAACAGTCTGTAGTAATCTGTAACTAACGCAAACTTCTGGAACTCCAAAAAAACAGCCAAAATAGGACGACCGAGACAATTTGTTTATTGATGAGAATCAATTGTAATAAATATTTTATCACGTTCTGGTGACTTTTAACAATTGTTTTCGTGAACAGAAAGTTTCTGGAAATTACAGCAAGATCAAATAACTATCACCCAAGAAGATCCTATAGGTTTAACTTGGCACAAACACTAATTAAAACATAAAAACACATCTAACCAGAGGCTATATCAAATATTTATTCCTAAACAGAATAAAAAAGCAAAAAAAAACTAAAAATAAAATTGGGTTGCCTCCTAACAAGCGCTATCGATTAACGCCCCTAGCTAGGCATAAAAGCAAGAATAGATCTAGGTGTTGCCATCTTTGGTAGGCAATCCATAACTGGATCTCATGATATATTCATATGGTAACTTTATTTTATTCCTAGGGAAGTGTTCCATGCCTTTCTTTAATGTAAATTGGAATCTAATATTCCCTTCCTTCATGTCAATAATTGCACCAATCGTTCTAAGGAAAGGTCTACCAAGAATAATAGGACATGAAGGATTGCAATCTATATCAAGAACAATAAAATCTACGGGCACATAGTTCCTATTTGCAACAATAAGAACATCATTAATTCTTCCCATAGGTTTCTTAATAGTGGAATCCGCAAGGTGCAAGTTTAAAGAGCAATCATCAAAATCATTGAAACCTAGCAAATCACACAAAGTTTTTGGAATCATGGAAACACTAGCACCCAAATCACACAAAGCATAGCATTCATGATCTTTAATTTAATTTTAATAGTAGGTTCCCACTCATCATAAAGTTTTCTAGGGATAGAAACTTCCAACTCAAGTTTTTCTTCATAAGATTGCATCAAAGCATCAACGATATGTTTGGTAAAAGCTTTATTTTGACTATAAGCATGAGGAGAATTTAGCACGGATTGCAACAAGGAAATACAATCTATCAAAGAGCAATTATCATAATTAAATTCCTTGAAGTCCAAAATAGTGGGTTTATTAATATCTAGGGTTTTGTTCTCTTCAATCCCACTTTTATCAATTTTAGCATCAAGATCTAAAAACTCCGAATTTTTGGAACGCCTTCTAGGTAAAGGTGGATCATATTCAGTCCCATCATTATCAAGATTCATATTGCAAAACAAGGGTTTAATAGGGGACACATCAATTACTTTAAGATCTTCATCTTTATTTTCATAGAAATTTGAAGAACACGCTTTTATAAAGCAATCTTTCTTAGCACGCATCCTAGCGGTTGTTTCTTTGCACTCATCAATGGAAATTATCATGGCTTTGAGAGACTCATTGATATCATGCTTAGGAGGAATAGATCTCAGTTTCAAAGAATCAACATCAAGAGAAATTCTATCAACGTTCCTAGCCAATTCATCAACTTTAAGCAATTTTTCTTCAAGCAAGGCATTGAAATTCTTTTGCGAATTCATAAAATCTTTAACACTAGTCTCAAATTCAGAGGGCATCTTATTAAAATTTCCATAAGAATTGTTGTAGGAATTGCCATAATTATTAGAGTAATTTTTAGGATAAGGCCTAGGATTAAAGTTTCCTCTATACGCGTTGTTACCAAAATTATTCCTACCAACAAAATTCACATCCATAGATTCATTATTATTCTCAATCAAAGTAGACAAGGGCATATCATTAGGATCACAAGAAACACTCTTAGTAGCAAATAATTTCATAAGTTCATCCATCTTTCCACTCAAAACATTAATTTCTTCTATCGCATGCACTTTTTATTAGTAGATCTTTCAGTGTGCCATATATTATCTAGGAGTTTAGTAGCTTCTCCTAAAGTGATTTCCATAAAAGTGCCTCCCGCGGCCGAATCTAAAAGATTTCTAGAAGCAAAATTCAATCCGGCATAAAAATTTGTATAATCATCCACAAATTCAAACCATGAGTAGGGCAATTACGTATCATTAATTTCATCCTCTCCCAAGCTTGTGCAACATGTTCATGATCAAGTTGCTTAAAATTCATAATATCGTTTCTAAGAGAGATGATCTTAGCGGGAGGAAAATACTTAGAGATAAAAGCATCTTTGCACTTGTTCCAAGAATCAATACTATTTTTAGGCAAAGACGAAAACCAAGCTTTAGCACGATCTCTAAGCGAAAAAGGAAATAGCTTCAATTTAACAATATCATTATCAACATCTTTCTTCTTTTGCATATCACACAAATCAACGAAGCTATTTAGATGAGTAGCGGCATCTTCACTAGGAAGGCCGGCGAATTGATCTTTCATAACAAGATTCAACAAAGCAGCATTGATTTCACAAGATTCAGTATCGGTAAGAGGAGCAATCGGAGTGCTAAGGAAATCATTATTGTTGGTATTGGTAAAGTCACATAATTTGGTATTATCTTGAGCCATCGTGACAAACAAGCAATCCAACACACGAGCAACAAAAGCAAGCGAAAAAGAGGCGAACGAAAAAGAGAGGGCGAATAAAACGGCAAGGGTGAAGTGGGGGAGAGGAAAACGAGAGGCAAATGGCAAATAATGTAATGCGGGAGATAAGGGGTTGTGATGGGTACTTGGTATGTTGACTTTTGCATAGACCTCCCCGGCAACGGCTCCAGAAATCCTTCTTGCTACCTCTTGAGCACTGCGTTGGTATTCTCTTGAAGAGGAAAGGGTGATGCAGCAAAGTAGCGTAAGTATTTCCCTCAGTTTTTGAGAACCAAGGTATCAATCCAGTAGGAGGCTACGCGCGAGTCCCTCGTACCTACACAAAACAAATAAATCCTCGCAACCAACGCGATAAGGGGTTGTCAATCCCTACACGGTCACTTACGAGAGTGAGATCTGTTAGATATGATAGGATAATATTTTTGGTATTTTTGTGATAAAGAAGCAAAGTAAAATAAAAGCAAAGTAAAAGGCAAAGGAAATAACTAAGTGTTGGAAGATTAATATGATGAAGATAGACCCGGGGGCCATAGGTTTCACTAGTGGCTTCTCTCAAGAGCATAAGTGTTTTACGGTGGGTGAACAAATTACTGTTGAGCAATTGACAGAATTGAGCATAGTTATGAGAATATCTAGGTATGATCATGTATATAGGCATCACGTCCGAGACAAGTAGACCGACTCCTGCCTGCATCTACTACTATTACTCCACACATCGACCGCTATCCAGCATGCATCTAGAGTATTAAGTTCATAAGAACAGAGTAACGCCTTAAGCAAGATGACATGATGTAGAGGGATAAATTCATGCAATATGATAAAAACCCCATCTTGTTATGCTCGATGGCAACAATACTATACGTGCCTTTCTGCCCCTACTGTCACTGGGAAAGGACACCGCAAGATTGAACCCAAAGCTAAGCACTTCTCCGATTGCAAGAAAGATCAATCTAGTAGGCCAAACCAAACTGATAATTCGAAGAGACTTGCAAAGATGACCAATCATACATAAAAGAATTCAGAAGATTCAAATATTGTTCATAGATAAACTTGATCATAAACCCACAATTCATCGGTCTCAACAAACACACCGCAAAAAGAAGATTACATCGAATAGATCTCCACGAGAGAGGGGGAGAACATTGTATTGAGATCCAAAAAGAGAGAGAAAGCCATCTAGCTACTAACTATGGACCCGAAGGTCTGAGGTAAACTACTCACACTTCATCGGAGAGGCTATGGTGTTGATGTAGAAGCCCTCCGTGATGGATGCCCCCTCCGGCGGAGCTCCAGAACAGGCCCCAAGATGGGATCTCGTGGGTACAGAAGGTTGTGGTGGTGGAATTAGGTTTTTGGCTCCGTATCTGATCGTTTGGGGGTACATAGGTATATATAGGAGGAAGGATTACGTTGGTGGAGCAACAGGGGGCCCACGAGGGTGGAGGGCGCGCCCCCTACCTCGTGGCTTCCTCTTTTGTTTCTTGACGTAGGGTCCAAGTCTCCTGGATCATGTTCTTTCCGAAAATCACATTCCCAAAGGTTTCATTCCGTTTGGACTCCGTTTGATATATTTTTTTCTGCGAAACTCTGAAATAGGCAAAAAAAACAGCAATTCTGGGCTGGGCCTCCGGTTAGTAGGTTAGTCCCAAAAATAATATAAAAGTGAATAATAAATCCCAATAATGTCCAAAACAGAAGATAATATAGCATGGAGCAATAAAAAATTATAGATACGTTGGAGACGTATCAGCACCCTCGGATCATATGATACTTCTATGCAGTTCCAGTAAAATCGAGCTGAGCATCCCTGTTGGCAAAGATATTGAAGAAGTGTGATTAGAATAATAGTACGGGCACTAGTTCATGAGACATAAACTCATCACAATAGAAGCCGGTAGAAGTAGAGAAAGATCCACATGGAGATGGAGCTACGTGGGGAGCTGCGGCACTGGAGCAAGCCGGCTCCAAAAGGAAGTTGTACCTGGGACGTCGGGCTATAGCCAGAAGGGCGGTTGGGAGGCAGCATCTGCCCATACCGCGGGGGCCCCTGATCGAGACGCACCGACAGTGGGTTTTCTCCCTCGCCGCTGTCAACCGCGTCTACGCAGAACATCGTCTCCTTCCCCCAGCGGCGGGATCAGGTCGGATCTGTGACCTGCGGTGTGGCCACCGTCGTTCTATGCTTGTGAAGAGAGCAAGCCAAGCAAGCAGGCTTGTAGCTTAGGCTCCTGCTAGTGTATATATAGTGGAGTTGTTTTGTTTTTCTCTCCGTATGAACCATTTTATATTGCATACGTGTCATTGAAGAGTGAAATGATGGTTGCTTCTTCCGACTAACTTATTGTGTGATTTGACTACTCCTGAGTGGCCCCTACACGTACTCCCCTACGTGTTTGACTGTTCTTGAGTCTCACTTGTACGTATCTCTATTTTCTTACATGAAACGTAGACAGGATGCGCATAGAGAATTTTTTTTACTACACGTTGTTACATAGTACTACTAGTACCTACTCCCTCCTTCCGGTCCGCTGCTAGTACTCACTCCGTCCTGGATTATTGGTCCCCTTTGTACTCAGTTCATGGGCTCGTTTTCCTCAAGAAATTGTCTTTACCAATGTATTAATATCGGGAATGCATGCGTGAACAACAAATGATTAAACCTTGCATGCAACATTTTGACAAAGCATTGACTTATGAACATGTGAATGTGAGGGACTACAACCTCGTGCATGCATGCAACAGTCACACGTACACGTGGACGCAAAAATGCGCACGACGCCCTAATGCATGAATGTCCGAGCACACGACGGAACACACATGATCACGCTCAAGTGCTGAACCTACACATGCATGCACAATCATACTCAGCCGGGGTGAGCTAGTGACCGTATAAACACCGGAAAATGTATATATTGAGCGCGATGAGCGTATTATGAAGTCCACTGACTGTATTTTTACAAATATATAGTGAAAGGCAGTGTATTTATCTTGTTTCAAATTAAGCCATATTAACCGAAAAGGAGGCAGTATGAACTAGCATTACTTTGTTGTGTCCCATCAACTTGCCGAATGAGGAGAAGCTTGCAAGACGGGAGCAGCTTGTGCACGGTGGCTCACGGGACAAGGAGAAACTTTTGACTAATGCAAGCTCTCCCTCGCTCAGGCGGTGGATGTGCAATAATTAATTTGGTGTCAGATTGCTAGAAGCATACACTGTACTAGTACCATTATTGTTCGACTTCCCGAGGAGGTGAACAGCCAAGCGCAAAGTTTACTTCTAGTACTACTATACAGGTATGTACTACTAGGAAACGGATGGTGGAGCGTCTACACTCTTATTTTATTTTAATATGTGATAAAGCAATCTTCAACACATTTGGTTCTCTTTGAGGGTTCACGCATGTGATAATGGAAGTTGATTGCATGGAACACTCGCCACAATTCTCGCTTAATTCTGGCTCCTATCCTGTTAGAAATAGGAGCGCTTGCTAATATTTTCTCCTTTTCTTGTTATTCAACATGTAAACAGGTTAGCAAACCTTGTGGCGCATCTTTGTGCGAACCGTGCTTGCTGCACTTTGAATGTGACCGAGAGCTGGCTTGATGAAACACCTCGCTTCCTTCTTCTTTTTTGCGGGGTACCTCGCTTCCTAGTGACCAGTCTCTTGGTTGATCGTCCTAAGAATGCTTATATATGAATAAAGCTCTCTCATTTCCCCGCAAAAAAGATTAAGCCATATTAACCGGAAAGGAGGGAGTATGGACTAGCACAACTTTTTGGTGTGTCCCGTTAACTCACAGAATGAGGAGAAGCTTGCAGGACAAGGTGAAGCATGCTTACGCCCTCTCCATCTACCTCAAGTCTGGTGGCTCGCAAGACGACGAAAAACCTTATACTAATGCAACCTACCCTCACCCAGGCGGTGGACGTGCAGCAGTTCATTCGATGTCAGATTGCCATAGGCATACACTGTAGTACCATCATTGTTCGACTTCACGAAGAGGCGAAGAACTGATATGTCTCCAATGTATCTATACTTTTTGATTGTTCCATGTTGTTTTATTATCAATCTTGGATGTATTATAATCATTTTATAGTCATTTATATCTTTTTTTGGTACTAACCTATTGACATATTGCCAAGTGCCAGTTGCTGTTTTTTTCCATGTTTTTTACATCGCAGGAAATCAATATCAAACGGAGTCCAAATGCCACGAAACTCCACAATGATTTTTTATGGGCCAGAAGGAAGGCAATGGGCCCTGGTTGCACCTGGGGGTGCCCCGAGGGGGGCACAACCCACCAGGGCGCGCCAGGAGGCCCAGGCGCACCCTGGTGGGTTGTGCCCACCTCGGGTGCCCCCGGGACCACCTCTTTGCTCTATAAATACCCCAAAAATCCATAAACCCTAGGGGAGTCGATGAAATATTCATCCAACCGCCGCAGAGTCTAGAACCACCAGATCCAATCGAGACACCATCACGGAGGGGTTCACCACTTCCATTGGTGCCTCTCCGATGATGCGTGCGTAGTTCTTTGTAGTCCTTCGGGTCCGTAGTTCGTAGCTAGATGGCTCTCTCTCTCGCTGAATTCTCAATACAATGGTCTCTTGGAGATCCATATGATGTAACTCTTTTTGCGGTGTGTTCGTTGGGATCCGATGAACTTCGACTTTATGATCAGATCTATCTTTTTATATCCATGAAAGTTATTTGAGTTTCCTTGATCTCTTATATGCATGATCTCTTATAGCCTCGTATTTGTTCTCCGATATTTGCGTTTTGTTTGGCCAACTTGATCTATTTATCTTGCAATGGGAAGAGGTGCCTGGTAGTGGGTTTGATCTTACGGTGCTTGATCCCAGTGGCAGAAAGGGAACCGACACGTATGTATCGTTGCTACTAAGGATAAAAAGACGAGATCTATATCAACCTCCATATAGATAAACGGATCTTGTCTACATCATGTCATCGTTCTTATTGCATTACTCCATTTTTCCATGAACATAATACACTAGATGCATGCTGGATAGCGGTCGATGTGTGGAGTAATAGTAGTAGATGCAGGCAGGAGTCGGTCTACTAATCTTGGATGTGATGCCTATGTCACTACTACAGGATGCTGCTAACGCGATACTACGATCAGAGACCCTTTGAGAAACTGCGTGCAATGCAAGGATCGCAAACGGTGGTGTAGGAAAACCGTCAAAAATGTATAAAACGTTTGCGATGACGGATGCATCAAACACGGTTCTGGTTTTAGTTGCGTGTGCGATGAAGGGCATACGGTTCTGTTCAATTAACTGTTTGCGATGAGGAGGAACAAAAGAAACGGGCAGCCAGATGAAGGTGTGTGCGATGTACAACATACGGTTCACTCAGATGAACTGTTTGTGATTAGGCAACACAAAAGAAACGGACAGCCCGATCAAGGTGTGTGCGATGTACAGCATACGGTTCACTCGGATGAACTTTTTGTGATTAGGCAAGAGAACAGAAACGGTTCAGTATAACAAGATGTGTGTGATACGCGGCAAACTGGTCTGCAATCAGAAATGTGTGCGAAGACCGATAATAATGCAGACGATTGCTTCTAATAAGACGTATATGATATGCTCTGTCTACACAACATCTATTTGCCATTGTGGGACGGGCGGTCATCTGGATACGCCATAAGGATGCGAAGAGGCATTCCTATCAGCAAGGACTAGCTGTTCCACCAGTAGCTCATGTAAGAAAACTATCAAGTTAAGTGTGCTCAGGCTGGAGCAGCCATCGGATTGGTGACTGGATGGGAAGTTGTGTTGATGTTAAGTTAGGTGATGGGATGGGTCATTTTGGTCAAATGACCGAAATGCCCCATTCCCTCAGCTAATTTAACCTCAATGTCCTTGTTTTTATTTTTATTTTTTAACACATGTTAAAGAAGGTCTACTGCATTACTTTTTGACAATGTCCGATACTTGGAATATAGTTGATCCATCCGACCTATTTGTGATGGAATAGGCCGTGTGTGTTTTGGGCAAATGCTTGCTAGTATTCAATCATTTGGGATTGATGAATTCATCACCGACGAGATCCCTAGTGTGGTCCGTGTTCATCTGATCACCATCTACTTCTTGTGCTGGCTCGATGCTAAGTTTCCATTAATTGATGGCGTTTTATGAACACGTCACCGTTTCTCGCCATTTCCTCACCTGTTTCCCGCCACCCAGCTATACTGCGCATAGGGGGCGCGCGACGCACGGAGGCTACAAGCGCAACCGGTAGCACATCCACCTTTTCCAAGCATGCCAACCCACCAAAGCGCTGGCTCTGCATCAACCTCGTCGACGAGGAAAACGAGCAGGCGCCACGAGGTGCTCCCCGACAACGCGATGGACGACGCTGCGATGCACGTCATCGCCAGGGTTAAGCAGACCTTTGGCGCATGGCGCTTAGCACCGCGGATCAAGATAGGCATGTCAGCGCTGACAGGCTGCAGCTCGCCGCACAACATGATCGATGGCGTGCTGCATAGCAAGCTAGGCGCGTCCGCGCCGATAGGCTACGGCTCGCCGCACGGCGAGACCGTTGGAGCACCGTAGAGCGAGAGGCGCGGCGCGCTGCACAGCAAGAGCGGATCCATCGGCGCTTGCCTGCTGTCGACACGGCGTCGCAGCTAGGTACACGTCTCGTCAGTACCCCCATTCCTTGCCAGGAGTGGGCAGAGGCCCTCAGCGTCGTACTTGCACCAGATGTCAGCCACGCCGTACTTGCACCGGACGCCCGCCGCGCCGTTCGCATGGGTGCCGCCGTTCGCCTTGTCCGCAGCGCACTGGATGCCAACGCGCTGGTCCGTAGGCTCGACCACCTCCTTGGCCCAGGCTTGACGCGCAGTAGAGTAACATGGCTGTCGCATCCTCGAGATGGTGATCTCCGATGAAATAGCCAACTTGAAGCTCGAGATCGCGCTCCAGATGTAGCGCGAGCATGTCGACCGTTGGACGAATGCCTGCACAAGTTCGGGCAGAGCCAAGAGCTACCCTAGGCAAGGGCTGCTGGTCATGGTCTCATGGACGCGTTTTATTTTGAAAAGTTGTTTCGACATGGATAGCTTTGTATTCACAGCAATCATAGTATTGCTCTGTTTATTGCTCTGTTTCAATGTGTGTACTCTGTTTTCCATTCTTATATGTTATGTTTCAATGTGTATATATACGCTTTCCATTCTGTATATGTGGATGATAACAGCTAGATTCAAATTAGTATACAAAAACAGATAGAAAATGGAATTCATAATATATATATATATATTAATTGTTCATTAGATCATCACAGAATATATATATATATATATATATTATCATCCCGTATACGTGATGACACTTAACTACTAGGTACAATGCATAAAATTGAAAATGAACAACACTAAAACTAATAATCCCTCCTGGGGCCAGTATTCCGGCAGCCCCTCGCCAGCAGCTCCCTGGTACGCGGCGTCTTCCCAGTGCGGAGGCAGTACTCCGACTCCTCCACCTCGCAGCGCTTGATGTACCGATCTGCCTCTTGCTGGCGGACGCGCGCGGCCGATGTTGCCATTTCGTTGGGCGCCCACCGGAGCTCCTTGCCGGTGGTACGCTGGAGCTTATCGGCCCACCTCCACGCAGCGACGAGACGCCCAGCGCCTATGACCTTCCTCGCGAAGTACCCGTCTTCGTACACCTCCTCGGCACGACGACGCGCCCGCCCCCAAAGCTCCACCGCCTCCTTTTTCCAGGCGGCATCACGGGCTTCACAGGCCGCCTGGTACCTGGCTTCCTCCTCCGCCATCTCCTTCTTAAACGCCACTTGCCTGGCTTTCTCAGCCGGCGGCAGCGACTTCCACAAACAAAGATTGTACTGGCCCCAAAACCAATCCAAAGTTGGGGGGTCCGGCGCAACCTCGTCAGGCGGCGCGTAGGGGTCCTCATCGCTGCTAATCGAGTGAGCGTCCTCGGGGGGCGGCGACTCCTCGTCGGCGCATGGGCAGACCGGCGGCGCCATGGCAGAGATTTGAGAGAGAGAGAGAGACAGAGAGAGAGCAAGGGGAGCGAGGGGAGGATGTAGATGAGAATGCAGGCGGGACGACGTGAGCAAGGTAATATTTATTGGCGGCCGGACTCTAGATCGACGGGGACAGTACACACGCCGGTCGCCGGAATTTATGTGTACTGTAGTTTGAATTACACACAATTCCCGCAGCAAATCCGTGTGTGAAGATAATAGCTGACGGTTTCTAATACAGAACCGTGTCTGATTAATGATCCCCCAATCACCTACCAAACCTCGAGCCGCGAGATAGAGTGCCAATCGTGTGGGGGCCGGTTGTCTTGCCAGATCTTTACATTTTCTTTTTTGAACACAAGATATTTACATCGTCTGATGATTTTTTTTAACTCGCACTCAAGTACACAAAAATATGATTTTTCAAACCGTTTTGGTTAGGCGTTGCATGTAGATGTAGTTCAAATTTGAATTACGGTTATTAAATGGTTAGAAAATCACTTAAATGTCTTTAAAAGGTCAAATGACCCCTGGAAATTTCCAAATTTTCACATGACAGTTGTATTAGTGCACGTTAAACGTAGGAAAAAATTTGAAGGCCGTAAGAGGAAGCTATCTCCCGTCCGTCAGCAAACATGCATTGTTCCCTCTCGGAACCACGAACCTTCTAGTGAGTTGCTCCGGTTTGTGAGGGGTGTGTGTCCAAACTTTCGTCAAACAGGCCAATTTTTTACCACATCATCTTGGTGGCATGACATTAAATCAAGCAAGGTTTCATGTTTTTCTGATCATTTTTAATTTTTTGGAATTAAAATGCCATGGCATGCACTCCATGCATGTGCCCATGCCTTGACACCAATATGTTTGAAAATTCCTTCGAATTTACTGCACATGGAATTAACTCGCACACAAGTACACAAAAATATGATTTTTCAAACCGTTTTGGTTAGGCGTTGCATGTAGATGTAGTTCAAATTTGAATTACGGTCATTAAATGGTTAGAAAATCACTTAAATGTCTTTAGAAGGTCAAATGACCCCTGAAATTTACCAAAATTTTCACATGACAGTTGTATAGTGCACGTTAAACGTAGGAAAAAATTGAAGGCCGTAAGAGGAAGCTATCTCCCGTTCGTCATCAAACATGCATTGTTCCCTCTCGGAACCACGAACCTTCTAGCGAGTTGCTCGGTTTGTGAGGGGCGTGTGTCCAAACGTTCGTCAAACATGCCAATTTCTTTACCACATCATCTTGGTGGCATGACATTACATCAACCAAGGTTTCATGTGTTTCTGATCATTTTTCTATTTTTTGAATTAAAATGCCATGTCACTCCATGCATACGTATGCATGTGTCCATGTCGTGAGACCAATATGTTTGAAAATTCCTTCTAATTTACTGCACATGGAATTAACTCGCACACAAGTACACAGATATGATTTTTCAAACCGTTTTGGTTAGGCGTTGCATGTAGATGTAGTTCAAATTTGAATTACGGTCATTAAATGGTTAGAAAATCACTTAAATGTCTTTGAAAGGTCAAATGACCCCTAGAATTTTCCAAAATTTCACATTACAGTTGTAGTAGTGCATGTTAGACGTAGAAAAAATTTCAAGGCCGTAAGAGGAAGCTATCTCCCGTTCGTCATCAAACATGCATTGTTCCCTCTCAGAACCACGAACCTTCTAGCGAGTTGCTCCGGTTTGTGAGGGGTGTGTGTCCAAACTTTCATCAAACATGCCAATTTCTTTACCACATCATCTTGGTGGCATGACATTAAATCAAGCAAGGTTTCATCTTTTTCTGATCATTTTTAAATTTTTTGGAATTAAAATGCCATGGCATGCACTCCATGCATGTGCCCATCCCTTGATACCAATATGTTTGAAAATTCATTCAAATTTACTGCACATGGAATTAACTCGCACACAAGTACACAAAAATATGATTTTTCAAACCGTTTTGGTTAGGCGTTGCATGTAGATGTAGTTCAAATTTGAATTACGGTTATTAAATGGTTAGAAAATCACTTAAATGTCTTTAGAAGGTCAAATGACCACTCAAATTTACAAAATTTTCACATGACAGTTGTATTAGTGCACGTTAAACGTAGGAAAAAATTTGAAGGCCGTAAGAGGAAGCTATCTCCCGTTCGTCATCAAACATGCATTGTTCCCTCTCGGAACCATGAACCTTGTAGCGAGTTGATCCGGTTTGTGAGGGGTGCGTGTCCAAACATTCGTCAAACATGCCAATTTCTTTACCACATCATCTTGGTGGCATGACATTACATCAACCAAGGTTTCATGCGTTGCTCATCATTTTTCTATTTTTTGAATTAAAATGCCATGTCAGTCCATGCATACGTATGCATGTGTCCATGTCGTGAGACCAATATGTTTGAAAATTCCTTCTAATTTACTGCACATGGAATTAACTCGCACACAAGTACACATATATGATTTTTCAAAATGTTTTGGTTAGGCGTTGCATGTAGATGTAGTTCAAATTTGAATTACGATCATTAAATGGTTAGAAAATCACTTAAATGTCTTCAAAAGGTCAAATGACCCCTAGAATTTTCCAAAATTTCACATTACAGTTGTAGTCGTGCACGTTAGACATAGAAAAAATTTGAAGGCCGTAAGAGGAAGCAATCTCCCGTTCGTCATCAAACATGCATTGTTCCCTCTCGGAACCACAAACCTGCTAGCGAGTTGCTCCGGTTTGTGAGGGGTGTGTGTCCAAACTTTTGTCAAACATGCCAATTTCTTTACCACATCATCTTGGTGGCATGACATTACATCAACCCAGGTTTCATGTGTTTCTGATTTTTTTTGGAATTAAAATGCCATGCCAGTCCATGCATATGTGTCCATGTCGTGACACAAATATGTTTGAAAATTCCTTCTAGTTTGCTGCACATGGAATTAACTCGCACACAAGTACACAAGTATGATTTTTCAAACCGTTTCGGTTACGTGTTGCATGTAGATGTAGTTCAAATTTGAATTACGGTCATTAAATGGCTAGAAAATCACTTAAATGTATTTAAAAGGTCAAATGACCCCTAGAACTTTCAAAAAATTCACATTACAGTTGTAGTAGTGCACGTTAGACGTTGAAAAAATTTCAAGGCTGTAAGCGGAAGCTATCTCCCGTTCATCATCAAACATGCATTGTTCCCTTTCGGAACCACGAACCTTCTAGCGAGTTGCTCCGGTTTGTGAGGGGTGTGTGTCCAAACATTCATCAAACATGCCAATTTCTTTACCACATCATCTTGGTGGCATGACATTAAATCAAGCAAGGTTTCATGTTTTTCTGATCATTTGTTAATTTTTTGGAATTAAAATGCCACTGCATGCACTCCATTCATGTGCCCATGCCTTGATACCAATATGTTTGAAAATTCCTCGAATTTACTGCACATGGAATTAACTCGCACACAAGTACACAAAAGTATGATTTTTCAAACCGTTATGGATAGGCGTTGAGTGTAGATGTAGTTCAAATTTGAATTACGGTCATTAAATGGTTAGAAAATCACTTAAATGTCTTTAAAAGGTCAAATGACCCCTGAAATTTACCAAATTTTCACATGACAGTTGTATTAGTGCACGTTAAACGTAGGAAAAAATTTGAAGGCCGTAAGAGGAAGCTATCTCCCGTTCGTCATCAAACATGCATTGTTCCCTCTCGGAACCACGAACCTTGTAGCGAGTTGATCCGGTTTGTGAGGGGTGCGTGTCCAAACGTTCATCAAACATGCCAATTTCTTTAGCACATCATCTTGGTGGCATGACATTACATCAACCAAGGTTTCATGTGTTTCTCATCATTTTTCTATTTTTTGAATTAAAATGCCATGTCACTCCATGCATACGTATGCATGTGTCCATGTCGTGAGACCAATATGTTTGAAAATTCCTTCTAATTTACTGCACATGGAATTAACTCGCACACAAGTACACATATATGATTTTTCAAACCGTTTTGGTTAGGCGTTGCATGTAGATGTAGTTCAAATTTGAATTACGGTCATTAAATGGTTAGAAAATCACTTAAATGTCTTTAAAAGGTCAAATGACCCCTAGAATTTTCCAAAATTTCACATTACAGTTGTAGTAGTGCACGTTAGACGTAGAAAAAATTTGAAGGCCGTAAGAGGAAGCTATCTCCCGTTCGTCATCAAACATGCATTGTTCCCTCTCGGAACCACGAACCTTCTAGCGAGTTGCTCCGGTTTGTGAG
This sequence comes from Triticum aestivum, assembly GCF_018294505.1. Lineage (NCBI taxonomy): Eukaryota > Viridiplantae > Streptophyta > Magnoliopsida > Poales > Poaceae > Triticum > Triticum aestivum. The sequence goes on along the minus strand of NC_057802.1, from coordinate 350,614,535 downwards.
GGGTGTGTGTCCAAACTTTCGTCAAACATGCCAATTTCTTTACCACATCATCTTGGTGGCATGACATTACATCAACCAAGGTTTCATGTGTTTCTGATTTTTTTTGGAATTAAAATGCCATGCCACTCCATGCATACGTATTCATGCATATGTGTCCATGTCGTGATACAAATATGTTTGAAAATTCCTTCTAGTTTACTGCACATGGAATTAACTCGCACACAAGTACACAAATATGATTTTTCAAACTGTTTCAGTTACGCGTTGCATGTAGATGTAGTTCTAATTTGAATTACGGTCATTAAATGGCTAGAAAATCACTTAAATGTCTTTAAAAGGTCAAATGACCTCTAGAATTTTCAAAAATTCACATTACAGTTGTAGTAGTGCACGTTAGACGTAGAAAAAAATTTGAAGGCCGTAAGAGGAAGCTATCTCCCGTTCGTCATCAAACATGCATTGTTCCCTCTCGGAACCACGAGCCTTCTAGTGAGTTGCTCCGGTTTGTGAGGGGTGTGTGTCCAAACTTTGGTCAAACATGCCAATTTTTTTACCACATCATCTTGGTGGCATGACGTTACATCAACCAAGGTTTCATGTGTTTCTGATTTTTTTTTTGGAATTAAAATGCCATGTCACTCCATGCTTAATTGTGTCATAGCCATTAGACCAATATGTTTGAAAATTCCTTCCAATTTACTGCACATGGAATTAAATCACACACAAGTACACGAAATATGAGTTTTCAATCCGTTATGGTTAGCTGTTGAATGTACATGTAGATCAAATTTCAATTACGGTCATTAAATGGCTAGAAAATCACTTAAAGGTCTTAGAAGGTCAAATGACCCCCGAAATTTTCCAAAATTTGACATGACAGTTGTATTAGTACTACAAAATTTCTCGTTCATCTAAAACACCATCCGTTGGCACTTCATTCCAAATTCGTCTTTCACAGCTAATAAAAAATATCTACAACATCACACACAGTTGTTTTCTAGGAACCGTTGGCGATGAAAATATCTGGGTCTATTTAAGTCTCCTTTCTTAAGCTTCGCCGGCTCATCTGCTCTAGTGCCGGCAACCCCCGAATCCACGAATCCCGATCCCCATTCCCGCACCCCCTTCTTGCAAAGATGACGCCGTGGAAACGCTTCGTGAAGGCCCGTACGATGGCCGCGTCCCCCCGAGCGCCGCCGCCTGCGCCGAGAGCGTGGCCGCCTACGCCGAGAGTGCCGCCGCATCCGCATTGAGCGCGGCCGCTTCAGCCGAGAGGGCGTCTGCGGTAGCCGACAGGGAAGCTGCAGCTGCTGCTGCATCGGCGGCTGCAAACGCCGAGAGCGCTCGTGCTGCCGTCCGTGCCGCTGATGTCGCCCTGGCCCGGGTCGAGGCCATCCATGCCAAGATCGAGGATGCACACGCCAAGATATCCCAGGCCACCTCAGACTCCAGCATGCAACCCACGTCTGAAAAGGCGACGGTGGCCATGGAGCACCTGCTTCCTCATGAGGTCGTCGAGCGGGAGCTGGATATGCAGGAGGCGGCGGAGATCGAGGAGCGCCGGTAGGAGGAGTTGCGCGTGGCAGAGGTCGAGGTAGAGAAGAGTCTATCCGTCGAGGAATCGGCGGTGGAGTACCAACGCGAGCTCTGGCGCAGCCACTACTACGAGTACTACAACCTTGAGTGCGGCGCCGAGGACGAGGACGGGGACGCGGTCGACTTCAGCAGGGGGGGACGCGGAGTCCACCAACGGTGGCATGTCACGAGGACAAGTCATCGACGTCTCATCTCACACTGGCGATGCATAGGCCGGCGCGGCGGCGGATTTTTAATTATGCGTACTTAGGCTTTGTTTTTAATGCTGGTCTTTTGTTAGAGCGGTGTTTAGGTCAACTGGCTCTGTGTAATTACTAAAATTGCTCGATTCAGTAAGTGTGGTATGTCTGTTGTACGCTCTTTTGTGTGCCCAAATTAGCAAAGGATGTTAAATTATGCAATGACATACCCGGGGAAATTTCCACCAAAATTTGAATTATCAAACTCATCCCATGCGCGTAAAGCAGAAGAATCATTTGCAATGCACACAATCGGTCAAAGTGAATGGTCCGGCGGCACCGCGCGCGTTCAAAGTGAATGTGCCCATGCCTTGAGACCAAAAATTGAATTATCAAACTCATCCCATGCGCGTAAAGCAGAAGAATCGTTTGCGATGCACACAATCGTTCAAAGTGAATGGTCCGGAGGCACCGCGCGCAAAGTTTCCCTCCACACTTCCAAAATTTTGGCCTACCGCCAAAATATCTAGCCCCGCCCCCTTCCCCACCCCCTTTTCACCCTGACCACAAGTCACATTTCCCATGTTTACTCCTTCCTTCCTTGCTAAGCTATAGCCGCTTCCTCGCTCTCGCCATCTCGTATCCTACCAACGGGGTCGCCATGGTCTTCTTCAAAGACATCTCCAGCGGTTGCTCCTCCGGCGACTACTCCTTCACCACCCGGGTATGCCTCTCTTCTCTCTCTCTCGGGCTATGACTTGGAATGAAGGATTCTTAGCCGGAGGTTGATTTGAGTCATTTCTTCCTCTTGTAGCTCCCTAAGACCATCAGTGGAAACGAATAGAGCGGGGTGGCTGAAGATCTATCTGCTTGTTGTCACCATCAATCTCCATGCGTGAAGCTACTTGCGTTTGATTCTGTGGACACTGGGAGGAAGTTTCTGGCATGTGCAGAGAAGGTTAGACCCTCTTCCGTTGTTACAAATCATTTGTTAGATGTGATTCAGACACTGTCACGGTCCCAACCCATTCATACCACACCTTCAACCAAACGCATCCTAAGACAGTGCCACAGTTTGTACCTAGTATCTTAAATTGTTGCCATCTCATCAGTGATGCCATTAGAAAATTATTTGGCACCGCTTCAGCAGTTTGTGCAGCCAACTTTGGTCCACACATCCGAGCAGCCAAGCAGTAAAATACTAAATCTTTATGGCACGAAGGAACTGGGCATCGGAGCAACTACGTGCTCCGGAGTCCGGGTCCCTGATTTTTTTCCGCTGCATCGGCTCGCCAGTTCAGGGCACCGGTGCGAGATGTATCAACAGTTGTCTTTACACCAGTTTTGGCATACATAGTGGACGGCCTTAGTGCTATTAGTTCTATGTTACTAAATTTGTGCATGTACACACCTGTTAGTATCAATTTGCTGTCATCCAAACACTGTCGCTATGCTGTTGCAGTTATATTTACCTTCCTCATAAAATGTTCAATTTGTTATTTATTGTACATGAGTAAGAACTTGTAGCGTCGTTGTAGTTAATTATAGCTTCTGATGTTCCATAATTTGGTTGTTGTCTCAGTACATTGATCTTTTTGAGAAGATAGGTCATAATTAACATGTTTGTTCAGTTTTTCAAAATAAGCATTGGTGATTTTCTATGTTGCTATAAACCCATTTCCCCTACAATTGTTACTGATCTAGTTTTAAATATTATAGGATGAACGGAAGTGTTCTTACTTGGAGTGGGTTGATCAAGAGTGGCCACAGTCTTTGAAAATGTGCCTAATGAAGCTCTGGAGCCATGTGTGAGGAAGTGAACACAACTAGGCTTAGAGAAAGTCTTGTCAACGCTGAACCATATTTCAAGATGCGGGATAAAAAGTTGAAGGTGGAGAATGAGCTCAGATTTTTTTAAAGAATTTGCTAAGATGGTGTTGGCGAAGGAGGAGGCACTTTCCCAGTTGGCCCATGCAAAACGGGTTCTTACTAAACTGAAAGCAGAGGTGGATAAGACGAGCCTGGATGATCTCGATTAGGGAAATGAATATATTGTTCTTATGAAGTTGAACTAGCTATATGTTGTATTGTGCTATTTTCATGTAGCTACTGTACTGTGATGTTATAGTTTACTTATGTGCCTGATATGAAATTGGCAAACATTTGTTTGATATGAAATGGGAATTTGCGTAATACTGGAATTATTAATTGTAAACTAATAAACTTGCTAAATGTGTCATGGACCTTTGCAAACAGTTCTAGCAGTAAAAGCGGTTGCGATGGATAGCCCAATGCCACACAGTTTTCTTCATCAAATCGTGTGTGATATAGTTGATAAAAGAAAATAGTTAACCAAGGAAGATCGTCTGTGATAGTTACACCTTTCACACACGAGCCTACACATAAAACTGTGTGGGATTTACGTCCGAACAGAAACGTTTTCCCTGGATTGACTGTGTGGGATGTACATAATAACGGAAACGTATTCCTTGGATTGACTGTGTGTGATATACATACGAACGGAAATGTTTTTCTGGGATTCACCGTGTGGGATGTACATACCTACGGAAATGATTTTCTTCGATTACCGTGTGGGATGTACATACCTACGGAAATGATTTCTGGGATTCACCGTGTGGGATGTACATACGTACGGAAATGATTGGGTTTCGATGCCTCGCCCGATCGCACACGGCCCCAGCCTAGGTCCCAGGAGGGCCTATCCCCGACGATTTCTCGGTCGTGTGGGAAGGACACCCTATCGCACATACTCACTTGGCGACGGTTCCAAATGCCAACGCGGAAAGGGGTAAAAAACCGTTTGTTTAGGACCAATGCGCACTAGTGTGTAATGATCATTTCCTGGATATCGCCATGATTATTTGAAGTTCTATCAATTGCCCAACGGTAATTTGTTTACCCACCGTTTGCTATTTTTCTCGAGAGAAGCCACTAGTGAAACCTACGGCCCCCTGGTCTTCTTTCTCATATATTTGCCTTGCGATCTATTTTTCCTTTGTGTTTTTTCAGATCTATTAAACCAAAAATACAAAAATATCTTGCTGCACTTTATTTTATTTGTGATCTATTATTCCAATCTATTACAATTTTCTCCCATCAACTTGCCTTCTGGCGCCGTTACCCGAAAGGGATTGACAACCCCTTTAACACGTCGGGTTGCGAGTGGCTGTTATTTGTGTGCAGGGGCTATTTACGTTGTGTTGCATGGTTCTCCTACTGGTTCGATACCTTGGTTTCATTACTGAGGGAAATACCTACCGTTGCTGTGCTACATCATCCTCTCCTCTTGGGGGAAACACCGACATAGTCTTAGCAAACATCATCAAGGGAATTTCTGGCGCCGTTGCCGGGAAGGATCTTCAACATAACCAGGTTCCTAATCACAAATATCATCTCCTCGCAATTTACATTATTTTCCATTTGCCTCTCGTTTTCCTCTCCCACTTCACCAAAATTTGTCGTTTTATTCGCCTCTCTTTTTCCTCTTGCCGTTTCTCCATTGCCATGGCTGATTTTAAAAAGCCTAGGGGGACTCTCCCAAGTTTTAATACTTTGGATAGCCCTTCCGTCCTCTCCAAGCTCATAAACAATGATGCTGTGGAAGGACTTACCGGGGTTGTTAAAGAAAATCTTGACAATTTTGATAAAGACGATCCCGGATTCTTTCGTTATTTACTTGATGAATCTTTGAAAGATGCTTGGGATAGGCTGTTAAGAATTCGAGCTAGCTATGTGCCCCAATATCAGATAGAGATATACTTGAAAAGTTTTTATATTGGTTTGCCTTCTTCCTTTAAGCAAGTCTTGGATTCTATATTTGAAAACGGTTTTCTTGAAGGGGATGCCGTTGATACTTATGAAAAGATGAAAACCATATTTGGGCATCCCAAGGGAGATCATGTTGAGCCAACTACCCTTCTATGTTTTTATCAAAATGACACAATCAAAGAGATGAAAGCTAGTTTGGATACGAATTTTCGCAACGTGCTTAATCTCTTTTCTGCTATCAATGGTCATGTGCTTTCACAAAATAGAAGATTAAATACCATCGATTGAAAATTAGCTATTTGCTTTCAAAAGGACAAAGATGACAAAACTTAGATCCTTGCTTTCTGCCTAGCTAAGGGCGTAAAACTATAGCGCTTGTTCGGAGGCAACCCAATGAATAAAATTTATTTTTGCTTTTTGCTTTCTGTTCTTGTGTGTTCACACAATTATGCTACTGGTATGACCGTGTTTTTTGTGTTTTAGTTAGTGTTTGTGCCAAGTAAAGCCTATAGGATCTTCTTGGATGATAGTTGTTTGATCTTGCTGAAAAAGACAGGAACTTTGCGCTGAAAAAAATAATTTTCATAAATCACAGAAAAGAGCTTTTGCCCTGATTATTTTTGCAGAAGATTAATATAAAAATTACTCAGGTCGTCCTATTTTGTTAGAATTTTTGGAGTTCCAGAAGTATTCGCCAAAGTTAGAGTACTACAGACTATTCTGTTTTGACAGATTCGGTTTTCTTTGTGTTGTGTGCTTATTTTGATGGCTCTATGGTTTTCTTTGATGAGTTTTTTCCATAGAAAAGTTGGAATACAGTAGATATAATACAAAAACAAAATATGAATTGGTTTGATACAGCACTTATAGTAGTGGTTTGCTTTCTTATACTAACGGATCTCAGAAGGTTTTGTTGAGTTTTGTGTGATTGAAGTTTTCCAGTTTTGGGTTATCTTACGATGGATGGAGGAAGGATGTAAGAGCCTAAGCTTGGGGATGCCCCGGCATCCCAAGCTATTATCCAAGAATGAGCAACCAACTAAGCTTGGGGATGCCCCCGAGTGGCATCCCCGCTTTCTTCCAACAACTATCGGTATTATACTCAAGGCTATATTTTTTTCGTCACATGATATGTGCTTTGCTTGGAGCGTCTTGTATGATATGAGTCTTTGCTTGTTTTATTTTGTTTTTTAAGTCATCAATCCTTGCTGGACACACTTGTTTGAGAGAGCCAAAATTATGTCATGACTTGTTAGAATTGCTCTCTATGCTTCACTTAAATCTTTTATGAGCTAGGACTTGCTCTAGTGCTTCACTTATATCTTTTTGAGCACGGTGTGCTTTGTTATTTTTGAAGAAATTCTCTCTTGCTTCACTTAAATTATTTTGAGAGAAGAAAATTTGTTATGCTCATGATCTTCACTTATATTTGTTTGAGCTTATGAAAAGAAACACATGAAAATTATGCCCAAAGTGATAGATATCCAAGAAGGATAAAGTTAAAGAAAATGTCATGAAGATCATTGGACAAAATAAACTTGATTCTTAGTAATAATTTTGAGATATGATGATGTGATATGTGAGTTATGTTGATGAGTAATTGTGCTGTAGTAAGAATATTGGTGTTAAGGTTTGTGATTACTTATGCATGCACGAAAGTCAATAATCATGCAATGAAAATTATATCCTACTTGTGGTGCGTTATTCGGTGTTAATTATGCTTAATCCTTGCTTATGAGATTATTCATTTCTTGGTTGGTCGCTTCCCAATCTTTTTGCTAGCCTTCATTTTGCACCAAGTATGACCTCTACTTGTGCATCCAAAATCCTTCAGACCAGTTTTGCCACATGAGTCCACTATATCTACCTATATGCGGTATTCTTTTGCCGTTCTAAGCAAATTTGCATGTGCCATCTCTAATTTTCAAAATAAACTTCTCTTTTGTGTATTTGTTCCGCTCGCGGAACGGTAACGGATGGCTAATATTTTCCATGCTAGATGTGTTATTCTCACGATGAGTGTTTATTCACTTGTCATTGCACGAGAGTAAGGCAAAGGTTTTAATGATGCCCAGTCCCGAAAAGCAAAAAAAATATTTACTTTATGTTGTCAAATAATAAATTCCTTGGAAAGTGTTGGTATGGAAGGCACCCGTGGATACGGCTAGCCATGGAAAGTGAAAGAATGGTGGAAAAAGGAATAACCTTTATTTTCTGTTTGGGAACCGCCTATGGCATATCTAGCATGGAAAGTGTTCATAGCTCTGAGTCGTTTTCGTTGGTGGGATGGATACACCTCCCAAAATGTTTTTTTGTCTCAAATTTTTCGCTTTGAGCTCTGGCACCTCTACAAATCCCTACTTCCCTCCGCGAAGGGCTTTTCTTTTACTTTATGCAATTTTTATTTTGAGTCTCCATCTTCTCTTACAAAAGCACCAACTAGGAGGCAATATGATCGTACTCAAGTATTGGGTGTAGTTAATATTCGAGTGTGTTTCATGAATGGATCAATGTTTGAGCATGATGGGCTAGGGATAACTTATTTTAGCATTGATATTTTGGAAAACATGGTTGCTTGTTGATATGCTTGAGTATCTAAATTATTATGTCAAAACAAGACTATTGCTTTGAATCACATAAAAGTCCAAATGTCCATGCTATAAAGAAAAGAATATGATATGACTTGATGAACAGAACTCCACATAAAAAAATTGTTTTTATCACTTACCTACTTGAGGACGAGTACGAGTTAAGCTTGGGGATGCTGATACGTCTCCAACGTATCTATAATTTTTGATTGTTCCATGCTGTTTTATTATCAATCTTGGATGTTTTATAATCATTTTATAGTCATTTTATATCTTTTTTGGTACTAACCTATTGACATAGTGCCAAGTGCCAGTTGTTGTTTTTCCATGTATTTTACATTGCGGGAAATCAATATCAAACGGAGTCCAAATGCCAGGAAACTCCACGATGATTTTTATGGGCCAGAAGAAAGGCAATGGGCCCTGGTTGCACCTGGGGGTGCCCCGAGGGGGGCACAACCCACCAGGAGGCCCAGGCGCGCCCTGGTGGGTTGTGCCCACCTCGGGTGCCCACGGACCACCTCTTTGCTCTACAAATACCCCAAAATCCACAAACCCTAGGGGAGTCGACGAAATATTTATCCAACCACCGCAGAGTCTAGAACCACCAGATCCAATCGAGACACCATCACTGAGGGGTTCACCACTTCCATTGGTGGCTCTCCGATGATGTGTGAGTAGTTCTTTGTAGACCTTCGGGTCCATAGTTAGTAGCTAGACGGCTCTCTCTCTCTCTCTCTCTCTCTCTCTCGCTGAATTCTCAATACAATGGTCTCTTGGAGATCCATATGATGTAACTCTTTTTGCGGTGTGTTTGTTGGGATCCAATGATCTTCGAGTTTATGATCAGATCTATCTTTTTATATCCATGAAAGTTATTTGAGTTTCTTTGATCTCTTATATTCATGATCTCTTATAGCCACGTATTTCTTCTCCGATATTTGGGTTTTGTTTTGCCAACTTGATCTATTTATCTTGCAATGGGAAGAGGTGCCCAGTAGTGGGTTCGATCTTACGGCTTGATCCCAGTGACAAAAAGGGAACCGACACGTATGTATCGTTGCTACTAAGGATAAAAAGACGAGACTATATCTACCGCCATATAGATATATGGATCTTGTCTACATCATGTCATCGTTCTTATTGCATTACTCCATTTTTCCATGAACTTGATACACTAGATGCATGCTGGATAGCGGTCGATGTGTGGAGTAATAGTAGTAGATGCAGGCAGGAGTCGGTCTACTAATCTTGGACGTGATGCATATGTAATGATCATTGCCTGGATATCGTCATGATTATTTGAAGTTCTATCAATTGCCCAATTTGTTTACCCACCGTTTGCTATTTTTCTCGAGAGAAGCCACTAGTGAAACCTACGGGCCCCGGGTCTTCTTTCTCATGTATTTGCCTTGCGATCTATTTTTCCTTTGCGTTTTTATTCAGATCTATTAAACCAAAAATACAAAAATATCTTGCTGCACTTTATTTATTTGAGATCTATTATTCCAATCTATTACAATTTTCTCCCGTCAACTTGCCTTCTGGCGCCGTTACCCGAAAGAGATTGACAACCCCTTTAACACGTCCGGTTGTGAGTGCTTGTTATTTGTGTGTAGGGGCTGTTTACGTTGTGTTGCTTGGTTCTCTACTAGTTCGATACCTTGGTTTCATTACTGAGGGAAATACCTACCGTTGATGTGCTACATCATCCTCTCCTCTTGGGGGAAACACCGACGTAGTCTTAGCAAACATCATCAAGAGCCAAGTGCAAGGTTTAGTAGTACGAGTAGTACTACTACTAGTATACAGGTACTCCTACTAGGAACCACATGGTGGAGCGTCTGTACTCTTATTTTATATTCATCACTGATAAAGTACACATTTATTTTGGAGAAGTGCGGAAAACGGCAGCCCAATAGTACTATTAAAAAACATCGAACATGTAATGATGATATCGATCAACCATGCTTGAATATATCTTGGTCTCCGTGCGAGCCCGTCTGTGTGTTCTCACTCCTCGTCTCTCTCAAGGAACGGCGGGTTTGCCATTTTGCCGTCAATTGAGATCGGTTTACTCACACTCCGGTCCCACATGTCAGTGCTATGCCAAGAGGAAGTGTGTTGACCGACTGGACATACGCGTACTTGGTTTTCCACCTTCATACTACTCCTCCCTCTGTCACAGTTTACAGGGCGCTCTTCATTCTCATGCATTTCTCTCCATCCATTTCCACCACCAGAGAGATTTTATATGCGTTTGGTTTAATGTTCAATTAATTAGGGCATGGTAACCGCAATCAAGTCCACAATTTTCTCTCGATGTAGGTGTGTAAGCGGAGTGGAGTAAGTGCATGCATATGTGTACCCGGGGTGGAAGCACTGCATGCATGTGTGTATGCATTATTTCCTCTAGTAATGGATGTGGATAATAGAAATATGCCAGGAGGTGACATTAATGATATGTTCATTTTCAATGAAATCATTGGGCACTTGGGTCTTATTGAGCTGCCTCTAAAAGGAAGATCATATACTTGGTCAAATATGCAGGAATCTCCACTTCTGGAGCAGCTTGATTGGTTTTTTACAACACCAACATGTACTGGGGAATATCCTAATACCATGGTTTACCCTCTAGCCAAGACTACTTCTGATCATGTGCCTTGTGTGGTCTCGATCTCCACCTCCATACCCAAAGTTATGATTTTTCATTTTGAAAATTACTGGGTGGACATGCCTGGGTTCATGGAGTGTGTTCAGACTTCTTGGTCTGCCCCCACTAGAAAATCAAATTCTGCTGCCATTCTTACTGAAAATTTTAAAAGGTTAAGGACAGATCTTAAGAAATGGCACACAGGTTTATCCATATTGAAACTTCTAATGAATGCTTGCAATGCAGTTATCCTTGCCTTTGATAATTTGGTGGAGCAAAGGCCTCTGTCTAGGCCTGAATTCAACTTCAGAAAGATTGTCAAGTTACATCTAGAGGAGCTTCTTCATCTCCAATACATTCATTGGTAGCAAAGATGCACCACCAGATGGATAAAAGTGGGGGGGATTCCAAGTTTTTTCAATCCATGGCAACTGAGAGATTTAGAAGGAATTCTATCTCCAGTTTAATTAATGCTGATGGTTTGACATTATCCTCTCACAATGAAATGGTTGGACTTCTTTGGTCTTCATATAAGGAGAGAATGGGAGTTTCATGTGGGATTGACATGTTGTTTGATCTTGAGAATTTGATCAACCTGTCCCTGGGCTTGAGAGTTTATCAGGGCCTTTGCACATTTTCGTTAATCCATGAACATAATCTATGTATGTAGACACATGGATCCGTACATCTCGATCGGAAAAGAATCAATAGAAGGAGAATCGGACGATATCTTTCTCAAAACAAACAAAAAGGAAAAGAAAGAGAAAACAGAAATCATGATCAACTAAGCCCTCTCGAGGGCGTCCTTAAGAATAAGAAAGAAGAATCTTATGGAAATAGCATGGAATAAGGTTTGATCCTATTCATGGGGATTCCGTAAATATCCCATTTCAAAAATCGAAACAATTGGGACTTTTCTCAGATGATGAGATAAATGAGGTATTGAAGCATTTACCTCTTGACAGAGCACCAGGACCAGATGGGTTCACTGGTTTGTTTGTTAAGAAGTGTGGGCATATAATTAAGGATGATTTCCTCAAGTTAATCTCTGACTTCTATGAAGGAAGAATTTCTTTACAGAGTATAAATGGATCCCTAGTGGCACTCTTTCCCAAAATTCTGTCTCCTGAAGGGCCAAATGATTTCAGGCCAATCTCCCTCACAAATACTTGCCTCAAGTTTCTCACTAAACTTCTGGCAAATAGACTGCACAAAATATTCTCACATGCATCCATAAAAACCAATATGGTTTTCTTAAATCAAGGTCTATCTAGGATTGCATTGCTTGGAGTCTGGAATACATTCATCAGTGCCATCAGTCTAAGAGACTAATCCTTATCCTTAAGCTTGATTTTTCTAAAGCTTTTGACACTATTGAACATGATCTCATTCTACTTATGCTGAAATACAAGGGTTTTGATGCAAAATGGATAGGTTGGGTTAAAGAACTCCTTTCATCTGGATCTTCTTCCATCCTTCTCAATGGTATACCTGGCAAGTAGTTCAATTGTAAGAGAGGTGTAAGGCAAGGAGATCCTCTGTCACCTCTTCTTTTTGGTATTGCTGCCGATTTGCTACAATCTGTGGTTAACCAAATACTCCAACAAGGTTTACTTGCTATCCCAATACCATCAAATGACCCAGATTTCCCAGTAGTTCAGTATGCAGATGATACTTTGTTGATTATTCAAGCTGATGAGGTCCAGCTGCTAGCACTCAAGAATATGCTAATTGCTTTCTCTAAATCAACTGGCTTAAAAGTCAATTTCCAAAAGTCCTGCATTCTGCCCATCAATGTAACACAGGATGAAGCCATCAGATTGGCTGCAATTTTGGGCTGCCAGGTTGGATCTCTCCCTTTCACTTATCAGGGGTTGCCTGTGGGTACCACAAAACCCAGGCTACAAGATCTGGTGCCTGTTGTCGACAGAGTGGAGACTCTCTGCTAGTTCATCCCTGCTTTCCTAAGGTGCCAGATTGCAACTGCTGCAGTCAGTCCTGTCCTCCATGCCCATCTATTTCCTTTGCAGTCTTAGCTTACCAGCTGCTATTATTAAGCAACTTGAGAGAATAATGAGGCAATGTTTATGGAGAGGTATTTCTAACAGCCCCAAACAATCTTTAGCATCCTGGCCAATGCTTTGTAAGCCAAAAGATAAAGGGGGCATGGGGATCATCAACCTTGCAATTCAAAATAAGGCCTTGCTCCCTAAACATTTACACAAGTTTTACAATAAGGCTGATATACCTTGGGTTTCTCTGATTCGGGACACTTATTACAATGGAGTGGTCCCTCATGCAACTATCCAGTGTGGATCTTCATGGTGGAGGGACATCTTGAAGTTAAATGAAGTTTATAGAGCACATTTTGTTATCACAATCATTGATGGAAATAGCTCTCTGTTTTGGCATGATACATGGAGCTTGGGTGGAAGCCATCAGCCAATTAAAGAGAGATTTCGAAGACTCTTTTCCTTTTCCCTTGATGGCAAGATATCTGTCAGGGATTTTATTGAGGACTTTGATGTTGGCACATATTTTCAATTGCCCTTTCTCATGAAGCAATGGATGAGCTGGTTTCTCTCAATTCTGCCTTATCGGGCTTGCAAAGATGCCCCAATCAACCTGACTCCTGGTCATGGACACCTGGAAAAGGCTCCTACTCTGCTAAGAGTTATTATACACTGGCTCATGCACATTTACCTGATGATGATCCTTGCAAATGGATTTGGAAGAGCAAGTGTATTATGAAAATTAAGGTTTTTGCATGGTTGATGCTGAATGATAGGCTCAACACGAGAGACATGCTTCTCAGAAGGCATTGGAGATCTGAGGAGGATGACAATCTATGCCCTATGTGTGTGGCCCAATTGCATGAGGACAGAGATCATCTCTTCTTCAAGTGCACCTTCAGCAACAGAGTTTGGAATTACCTGTAGATTACCTGGTACGCAGGGTTATCTCCTAGAGAGTGTATTCTGGCAGCCAAAAGAAGTTGTCAGCATCCTTTCTTCTTTGAAGTGGTTCACCTTGCTGCTTGGAGCATCTGGACCACGAGGAATGATAGAATCTCCAGACATATCAGGCCAACCTTTGGGGGCTGGAAAGCCAAGTTCATTCATGACATCACCCTGCACTCTCATAGGATGAAGGCTTCGATCAAGCCTCTTCTTCTCTAGTGGATCAATAACCTGCCTTGATCTTGTGGCATCTTCTTTTGTATATTTGTATATATTTTGTTGTACATGCATAGGTAGGTCTTTTCATCCCCTAGATAGACTTAGTCTGTTTTCCTTTTCATGTAAAGACTTGGGCCTATTTTAATAAAAGGCTTTGGGGCTTTTGCCTCATAGTGTTCAGTCAAAAAAAAAACTACCAATGCTATTTTCAGGCCGATCTCTAGTTGCCTTGGTCCCAGAGATTGTTGAAGCGCACTCTATAAACAGTGACGGAGGGAGTAGTATGAGCGGATTCAAAGAAGAGAGTATCGATGGTTGCTTCTTCTGAGCAACTTACAGTGGGAAAGGTGGGGCTTATGATTTGACTGCTCGTTACTCACTATTAGTGCAGCGCAACGACCGGGCTGAGTCTCCCATGCGGTTGTGCACCACTCCCGACGTTCTTAAATATTTGTCTTTCTGGAGATTTCAATGAGTGACTACATATGAAGCAAAATGAGTGAATCTACACTCTAAAATATGTCCATTTGAAATTTCTAAAAAGACGAATATTTAGGAACGGAGGGAGTATAATTTTGTGCATGGCGCATGGACCCGTATGCTGAAGAGGCTTCTCGCAATGGTATCAAGCTTCCAGCATTTGTTTACATAATTGACTTACTATACAAATAATTTTCCAGCAACATGAAATTGTATAATGCTCTGAGCTTTCAACTTTTGTTTCGTGTGTCTTGCCATCCATGGCTCTTTTGGAAAAAATAAAAAAGCTAACTTCCTTGCTAATGCATCTCAATGATTAGCACATCAGAGCTAATATTTACATCACAACTGAAGACAAAGTTGTGAGATGGTGTTAAATTAAAATTGATCCACGCTTTCATTGGCAGCAACTTCCCCCCAGCTCTGTCTAAATCAACAAGGCATGTTGGGAAAAAAAGTAGCTGTCGGGAGCATGCAACATTCTGATCATTTTGTGCAGTTCCACTAAAATAGAGCTGAGCGTCCCTGTTCCAAAGATATTAAGTGTGATTACAATAATAGAGGACTGTTGATGAAACAATAAACACACAAATAGAAGCCGGTCACCTTTGCGGTCTCTCTTAAGACTAACTAGTTGGAGAAGATTAAGCAAATAGTTGGAGAAGATTTGGCTCAGAGTTGGATGAGGAGGATAGAGCAAAACCAATCTCCCTTTGTGTAGTCGCACTGAAATGTAGAGACGTTGCCCATGTGATATTTTAGTACAACTGCACAAAACACTTTAAGAAAAAAGTGATTTGTGCAGTTCACCAAAAGGTCAGAATAGCAACAAGGTGAAATGGATAGCCCTGTTTGCAAAAAAGAGGTAGAAAGGAAACAACTACTAGCCAATAACAGTTGACGACACATACGACAACAAAAAAGAAGCATATTCCTTGTCCTAAGGGGAGTTAACAACACGGTTGTGTTTATCTGAAACGGTGTGAGGACGAGATTGCAATATGGAAAGTACGCCGGACGAGCTACGTTTTGGGCAAAGAACTAGGGAAGATCCACATGCAAAATTTTCCACATGCAGCGACGTGCGAAGATGGGTAGTGGAGCAAGGCCGGAGGGGATACCTGGGGGTCGTCGGGATGGAACTAGGAGAGCGGCAGTAGGCGGGATCTTCCCATACTGCGGCAGCGAGCAAGTGGCGGCCCTACCGCGCCGCAGCTTGGTCAGAGAGAACAGCGGGTACCGCAGATCGGGACGTGCTGCCTTAGCGCCGTCGAACGGGGAAACGATGCACATCCTCCCTTTCCGTCGGCGGACGGGATGCGGCCGGATCAGTGACCAACGGTGAGAGAGAGAGAGGCCACCGCCGCCTTGTGTGAGATACTCTGAAGAGAGACAAACCCCGGCAGGCTGGCTCCATTGTATATAGTGGAGCGGGCTAGCTTTTTCTCCATAAAATCGTTTTATATTCTGTGTACGTGCCATTGGGCGATATAACTTTACTTAAAAATAACGCGCCAACGCATCAAGTCGAACTTTGTTTCGTGCACGCGTGGTACACGACCTCCGTAGATAAACAACCACTGCATGCGCTCAAATTAGCACGTGGGCTGCCATTTCGTACAGAAATGAGCTCCACCATGTACCTGCGTGGGTGTGGCTGGGCACGAAGCGTGAGTACGTGCACCTATTCTCTTCGTGTACCTACACCACCTACGTGGGTTTGTGTGAGAGAGATACAAACGTAGAGAGATATAGTGAGTGGGTCCGTGAGTGTTTATTTGGGGGTGTGAGAGAGAGACAGGGAATATGCGTTGATGATATTTCAATCAAAAAATGTAACATATGCAATGTGTGTGAAACAGAGGCCTGGATATATCATATATATAGAGGGGGCGATCCATGAGAAGAGAGTGGAGGTATCATCGGCGTGAGGTGTCCATAGAATCGAAGAGAGGGATGATGTGTGTCTGTGCGCGCGCGATCGATAAAGAGTGCCATTGAATTTTGTGTGCCCATGTCAAAGATATAAGGTGGCTGGCCTACCGAAATGTGAGAGGGGACAGGTGCAGTTTGTCTCTGTGGCATGGATACCTAGCTACCTACACCGCTTGACTATCGGTGTGTGGGGGGTGGGGGGAGAGACCTAACTATAGAGGTACAAGCAAGACGCCCATACGTTGCACGGAACATCAAGATGCATTTGTATGAGTAGTTTATCTTGTGGGAGAAAAGGATGAATGAGGGAAGGCCTTATTTTCAAATGTGGAGAGGGGTGTAGGTATCTTTTTGCAAAATTGCCATAGTTTCCTTCCTATCCGTCAGATATAAATCGGACGGCCTATATTGCAGGATGGTAGGCACACCATCATCACCAACTCTGTTTTTATAAGAGTACAGACAATGGCTGGTATATGTGTCACTGGTACCGTAAGGTGCTATACAAACGGTTTTTAAACCCTTTCCATGACGGCATTTGGAACCGTCGCCAAGTGAGTGTGGGCGATAGGGGGGTCCTTCCCACACGACCCAGAAACCTTCGGGGATGGGCGGGCGGCTACTAACAATCGCCACAGAATAAACATATGAGAAGCTGCCCCAGTCCCACATCTTACATCTCGACGTTACGTTTCTGATCAGAGAGACATCCCAAACGATTACGCCGCTATAGTCGTGTGAAAAAGGTGGACATCAATATTTAATCTGCCGATATGTTTGTGATAGGTACGTTGTGGAGGAGGAGAGAGACCTACCTTATGTATTGGGGGAGATCGATCAGCATCCATGCATATGTGTAGGAGAGGAATAAGGTTGGGAGAGAGACAGAGCTAGAGTGTCGGAGGGGTTCGTGGTGGAGTTGCTTCTCACAAATGGTAGGAGAGGCTTGCTAGACAAACGGAGGGCACGCCTGCAATATCAATAAGAGAGGGGATGCCTGCCTGTCTGTGCACGTGCGTGTGAGAGACGGGTCAGGAGGCATGCACGATGAGGGGGGACGATATGGCTGTGGTAAGCAGATGTAACTACATAGGAAGATCAATTGTCCTTTGTCGAAGAAAGGAGAGACATAACTTTTGAGGTACGTCGATCAATGCATGGGGAAAAATAGTTAAAGTCGACCTAGGTATATGTAGGGAGATCTTTCGGTATACATGCATGTATGTGTTAGAACCAAATAAGGCCCGGAGAGAAGGATAGAGAGAGAGGGATGCAGCTAGGAGGTGGCGCGAGAGGCATACTATATCGAGGGGGAAGGAGTGTGCAAGTACGAGATCGATGAAAAGAGGGGCGGGAGTGAGGCATGGACGGTTAGAAGAGAAGAGGGAAAGCTTGTGTTTGTGGTAAGCACACCTAGCTAGAGAGGCATATCGATCGGTGTGTGCTGGAAAGAAGGAGCCGGGGGCCTACACACACCGTGGGTGAACGACCTAAAGTAAAAAAGACAAATTTGCGCGATGGAGCTAGAGAATGCCGAGGGAGGGTGAGAGAGAGGTGGGCATGTGCATGCACGAGAGAAAGTTAGCGCTAGCTACAAAGAAAAGAGGATTGTGTGGGTGTAAAATACGAATAGAGATCATAATTCATAATAAAAAGTGAATTCAGATATTTGAAGAATTTATCATAGTGTTTTAAACCGACCACTGTTCAAAAAATCTTCCGATTCAGCGATTAATCTTCCGACTTATCGCTAATCGGGGGGTGACCGATAAGATTATGCCTTATCTTCACTGTTTATCTTTTTGACCAATTTATCACTCTGAAAAGAGATTTATCAGGAATCTACCGATAAATTGGACCTATACATAGCACTATGTTTTCAAAAACTATGTTTATTTATGTTTTGTTGACCTAGTTACCCAATATGTACTGTTGTCCTATTTTGTTTGTCATTATACAAGGATTCAAAGGCTAGGAATTAAGGTAACACTTCTGTCCAATATTGTTTTGGTGTTGAATATAGCGTATTTTAGTGTTGGGAACCTGAGATTTGAAAAAAAATCCGATTAACAGTTGACCGATAAAATTCGATTAATCGGCCGATTTCTTATTAATCTCTAATCTCTAGCTGACCGAGACGATAACGATAAGCGATATCCTCAACATTGAAACCAACGCATGCGTGAATATATATATAATAGTGATACGCATGGTGTGGTTATGAACATGTTATACTACATAAAATATATTTATATATAAAAAACAGAGTTGGTGATGATGGTGTGCCTGCCATCCTGCAATATAGGCCGTCCGATTTATATCTAACGGATAGGAAGGAAACTATGGCAATTTTCAAAAAAGATACCCACACCCCTCTCCACATTTACAAATAAGGCCTTCCCCAATTCATCTTTTTCTCCCACAAGATAAACTACTCATACAAATGCATCTTGATGTTCCGTGCAACGCATGGGCATCTTGCTAGTACTACATATAATATATAGAACATTGATTATAATTTGTGATAATGTGTGGCTTTTGCAGCTCAGGGCTAAATACTTGTCATAATGTAGGGGGCGGGGCACTATACTTTGTGTGATAAACACGGTGTACGTATGGAACATGGTTTAGATTATGAAGACCTAGTTAGTACATCAAATGTACTATTATTTGGAATCAACATCAAGTGTATTCAAAATTTTGAATTCGAGTTCATATAGTACACATAGTTCATATCTATCTCTATAATAATCATGTGGTGTGTTGTTAAGATAATGCACGAATGATGGTTTAAGTTGGCAACAATCATGATTGTAGATTCTTATTGAAATAGAGAAACGAATTCAAATTTTGTTGGAATTGCAGCGATAGTATAGACATTTGGAATGCACTAAAATGTTGGTATGAGTAGGTTACATGCATTATACAGCCGGCTAAAAAATTTAATTGGACATAACATGGATTCATAGCTTTGAATAGCATTTGCATAGTAAAATGGGACAAGACTCTCTCTGTGTGTGGTGTGTATAGTTTTATTTGTTTTGTTTTTTTCGTTGAGGGAAGTGTGAATTGATTTGGTACGTACAATATTACACGTTAGGCTTGTCCCTAAAATTTAACCCGCGCCTTGTTATATCCCGAAAATTCAGATATCGTGCTCCCAAAACTCGCGCCTTCACAACCCGCGCCTTGCTATCCCGAAATTACAACGCGCGCGAAAATTCCCTCCAACTGCCAAATCCCGACACGCGAAATCCCCCTTCTAACCCTGAGCCGAAAGGGCTGCTAGTTCAAATCGGTGGGGGTACTTTTTTAACACACCCTACATGTTGGACAACCGTGTCCCTAAGTCATGGTTCTCCCACTCCCATCGCCTCCTTTTCGCCATTCAAAATCCAAGGCCGCCATAACCTCTCTGCTCCAGCCGCGAAACCCCACCCTCCTTCGTCCGCCACCTCACTGCTGCCCAGCCGGAGCCTCTTCCTCGACGACGTCGTCCACCGCAACAGCTCGACGTCCCTCATCCACCTCCCCGGATAAGGATCCGTCGTCCATCTTGTCGTCCCGCCGGTTCAGCCGCCCCGTCCTCCACCTCCAAGGAGCTGCTCTGACAATCGCCTCATCTATCGCGGCTGCTCCATCCCCACAGCGCCACCTTAACCTATTCCACCGGAACTGCAACATCCTCACCGACTCCTCGAACGAAGCCGGCGCCACCAAAGAGGTTGTACACTCATCGCATCGCACCTTCTCCTTAACTCGACCTCCTGGCGGCAACAGTGCTCCATCCCGCACGGCGTGGCTACCTCGAAGCCGGCGCCATGGGCGACATCTCCACGGCGGCTCTCGCCTAGTGCGAGGCCCCTTCGGCGGCGGAGGCCATACCAGCCGGATCTACTGCTACTCCGGCTCTCGCTCGCTCGCGCTGCTGCTCTACTCTCCCTCTCGCTCGTGCTACTACTCTGCTCTTGCTCTCGCTCGCGCTGCTGATGCTGGTACATGGGCTACTGCAGCTACACGAGTTGCTGCTCTGGCACTAGTTGCTGCTCCTCCAGGCGATGCTGCTACGGCTGCTATCTACTACTGTGTTCCCCGTCGATCGCCTGCTGATTTAGATCATTGTTTCTCTGTTACTAGTGCTCGAGCACCCTAAACTACATGTGAAGTACCTCTCTGATACCAGTGCGTTCAGTTTCGACAGTAACATTCAGATTCCATAGTAAATTTCAGTTTCAACAGTTAAGTTCAGAGTCAACAGTTTTTGCCTCATATGTTGTAGTCATGTATTTTTTGGTGATGAAAATCTTACATCTATCACTTTTTGGTAATGTATTTTACATCATCTATTGGAGATGCTATTAGAATCCCACTTGAGATTAACGATGTCTATCTTGTACTGATTCAGCCACGACGTCTTACGGCTCGCCGGAGCTGCTCCAATGATGGAACCATCCATCACAACAAAGCAGTGCCCTGGACGCCGTCTACAGATTCCTCAGATCTTCCTCCACACCTCCGACAGCCACCTCTGCCTCAACTTCTTCAACGACCAACCCAATGATGCTGACGTCGAGACGGCTACGACAAAGAGGTTCTGCACTTGTCGCATCACTTATTACTCTACATTCATGTCGATCTGTTAGGGCTATTTTGGTTCAAAGGAAAAACATAGCAATAGGAAATTTTCCTATGGCACTCTACTATTCAATTATTCATGCATTTTTTTGAAAGGAATGGAGCAAAACATCCACCTAGACCTACTTTTCAAAATCGTATGCATGAAAACAAGACCAAGTGCATTAGTGGCAGAATAACATTCTAACTGTACACGCTTTCATATGGTTTCACTTTAATTTGGCCATGTTTATTTGCATTCCTTTGCTCCTCCAATTCCTATGAACCAAACACCCAAGTTGACAGAAATCCTGTGTTTACAAATGCTCTGTTTCCCACATGCATTCCTATCCTATTCCGGTGTTTTTCCTATCACTGCGTTTTTAGAATCCTGCAAGCCAAAGGAGCCCTTACAGAATTACTTCAGTTACAGGTAGGTGTCGAAGAAAACTTTGTGTTGTTTGTCCTGCTCCTACCGCGACGTCGTCCACGTCACCTGAGCCGCTCCATCGACAGAAGCATCCACCAAACCAGACATCACGACTCCTGACCGTCTTTCGCCGCCTCAGATGTCCTTCCCTGCCGCCGACACCTGATACGTCCATTTTGCATCATGCTTTTATATCGATATTTATTGCATTATGGGCTATTATTACACATTATGTCACAATACTTATGCCTATTCTCTCTTATTTTACAAGGTTTACATAAGGAGGGAGAATGACGGCAGCTGGAATTCTGGGCTGGAAAAGGAGCAAATATTAGAGACCTATTCTGCACAACTCCAAAAGTCCTGAAACTCCACGAAAGTTATTTCTGGAAATAATAAAAAATATTGAGCGGAAGAAGTATGTCAGGGGGGCCCCACCTGGCCACGAGGGTGGGGGGCGCGCCCTATCCCCCAGGGCGCGCCCCCTGC
The DNA here is from genome assembly GCF_018294505.1 of Triticum aestivum. Lineage (NCBI taxonomy): Eukaryota > Viridiplantae > Streptophyta > Magnoliopsida > Poales > Poaceae > Triticum > Triticum aestivum. The sequence goes on along the minus strand of NC_057802.1, from coordinate 350,592,603 downwards.
CTCGTGGGCCCCCTGTTGGCCCTCCAGTGGCCATCTTCTGCTATATGAAGTCTTTCGTCCGAACAAAAATTCATAAGCAAGCTTTCGGGACGAGACTCCGCCGCCACGAGGCGGAACCTTGGCGGAACCAATCTAGGGCTCCGGCAAAGCTGTTCTGCCGGGGACACTTCCCTCCGGGAGGGGGAAATCATCGCCATCGTCATCACCAACGCTCCTCTCATCGGGAGAGGGCAATCTCCATCAACATCTTCACCAGCACCATCTCCTCTCAAACCCTAGTTCATCTCTTGTATCCAATTCTTGTCTCCAAGTCTGGGATTGGTATCTGCAAGTTGCTAGTAGTGTTGATTAGTCCTTGTAGTTGATGCTAGTTGGTTTATTTGGTGGAAGATCATATGTTCAGATCCTATATGCATATTAATACCCCTCTGATTATGAACATGAATATGCTTTGTGAGTAGTTACGTTTGTTCCTGAGGACATGGGAGAAGTCTTGCTATTAGTAGTCATGTGAATTTGGTATTCGTTCGATATTTTGATGAGATGTATGTTGTTTATCCTCTAGTGGTGTTATGTGAACGTCGACTACATAACACTTCACCATTATTTGGGCCTAGAGGAAGGCATTGGGAAGTAATAAGTAGATGATGGGTTGCTAGAGTCACAGAAGCTTAAACCCTAGTTTATGCGTTGCTTCGTAAGGGGCTGATTTGGATCCATATGTTTCATGCTATGGTTAGGTTTACCTTAATACTTTTGTTGTAGTTGCGGATGCTTGCAATAGTGGTTAATCATAAGTGGGATGCTTGTTCAAGTAAGAACAGCACCCAAGCACCGGGCCACCCACATATCAAATTATCAAAGTACCGAACGTGAATCATATGAATGTGATGAAAACTAGCTTGACGATAATTCCCATGTGTCCTCGGGAGCGCTTTCCTCTATATAAGAGTTTGTCCAGGCTTGTCCTTTGCTACAAAAAGGATTGGGCCACCTTGCTGCACTTTATTTACTTTTGTTACTTGTTGCTCACCACAAATGATCTTATCACAAAACTATCTGTTACCTATTATTTCAGTGCTTGCAGAGAATACCTTGCTGAAACCGCTTATCATTTCCTTCTGCTCCTCGTTGGGTTCGACACTCTTACTTATCGAAAGGACTATGATAGATCCCCTATACTTTTGGGTCATCAAGACTCTTTTCTGGCGCCATTGCCGGGGAGTGAAGCGCCTTTGGTAGGTGGAATTTGGTAAGGAAAAATTCATATAGTGTGCTGAAATTTACTGTCACTTGTTACTATGGAAAGTAATCCTCTGAGGGGCTTGTTCGGGGTATCTTCACCCTGACCAGTAGAGCAAAGAGTTACTCCTCAACCTACTGAACGTACTGAAAATGAAGATGTCCACTTTGAGATTCCTTCGGTTATGTTAGAAAAACTGCTAGCTAATCCTTTTGCAGGAGATGGAACAAAGCATCCTGATGAGCACCTAATATATGTGGATGAAGTTTGTGGATTATTTAAGCTTGCAGGTATACCCAATGATTTTATTAATAAGAAGGTCTTCCCTTTATCTTTAAAGGGAGATGCATCGACATGGTATAGGCTATGTGATGATACGGGATCACGGAACTACAAACGATTGAAATTGGAATTTCATCAGAAATTTTATCCTATGCATCTTGTTCATCGTGATCGCAATTACATATATAATTTTTGGCCTCGCGAAGGAGAAAGCACCGCTCAAGCTTGGGGGAGGCTTAAATCAATGTTACATTCATGCCCCAATCATGAGCTTCCAAGAGAAATAATTATTCAAAGTTTTTATGCTCGGCTTTCTGAAAACAATCGCACCATGCTCGATACTTCTTGTGCTGGCTCTTTTATGATGAAGACTATTGAATTCAAATGGGTTTTATTGGATAGAATTAAATGCAACTCTGAAGATTAGGACCTCGACGAAGGTAAGGAGTTAGGTATGACACCTAAGTTTGATTGTGTTAAATCTTTTATGGATACCGATGTTTTCCGTAAGTTTAGCACTAAATATGGACTTGACTCTGAGATAGTAGCTTCTTTTTGTGAATCTTTTGCTGCTCATATTGATCTCCCTAAGGAGAAGTGGTTTAAATATCATCCTCCCATAGAAGTAAAAGTAGTTGCACCTATTAAAGTTGAAGAAAAGACTATCACTTATAATGATCCTATTGTTCCTAATTCTTATGTTGAGAAACCACCTTTCCATGTTAGAATAAAGGATCATGCTAAAGCTTCAACTGTGGTTCATAAAAGCAATATTAGAACTTATACATATCCTAAGCAAATTAAAGTTGAACCTAATATTGCTATTGTTAAAGATCTCTTGTCTGATAATATTGATGGGCATGTTATTTATTTCTGTGATGAAACTGCTAGAATTGCTAAACCTTGTGCTAAAGATAAACATAGACCTATGGTAGGCATGCCTGTTATTTCTATTAAAATAGGAGATCATTGTTATCATGGCTTATGTGATATGGGTGCTAGTGCTAGTGCAATACCTTTTGACTTATACAAAGAAATTATGCATGATATTGCACCTGCCGAGATGGAAGATATTGATGTCACAATTAAGCTTGCCAATAGAGATACTATTTCACCAATGGGAATTGTTAGAGATGTTGAAGTCTTGTGTGGGAAAACTAAATATCCTGCTGATTTTCTTGTTCTTGGCTCCCCATAAGATAGCTTTTGTCCCGTCATATTTGATAGACCCTTCTTGAACAACGTCAATGCTAGGATAGACTGCGAAAAAGATGTTGTTACTATTGGTTTGGGTGATATGTCTCACGAGTTTAATTTCTCTAAATTTAGTAGACAACACCGTGAAGAGGAATCACCTAGTAAGGATGAAATAATTGGTCTTGCTTCTATTGTCGTACCTCCTAGTGATCCTTTAGAACAATATTTGCTAGACCATGAAAATGATATGTTTATGAATGAAAGAAGGGAAATAGATGAAGTATTCTTTAAACAGGAACCTATCCTGAAACACAATTTGCCTGTTGAAATCCTAGGGGATCCTCCTCCACCCAAGGGTAATCCCGTGTTTGAGCTAAAACCGTTACCTGATACTCTTAAATATGCTTATCTTGATGAGGAAAAGATATATCCTGTTATTATTAGTGCTAACCTTTCAGAGCATGAAGAAGAGAGATTATTGAAAACTCTGAAGAAGCACCGTGCTGCTATTGGATATACTCCTGATGATCTTAAGGGCATTAGTCCCACTCTATGTCAACATAAAATAAATTTGGAGGAAGATGCCAAACCAGTTCGTGATCATCAACGACGGCTGAATCCTAAGATGAAGAAAGTGGTAAGAAAAGAAATACTAAAGCCCCTTGAAGCAGGTATAATTTATCCCGTTGCTGATAGTCAGTGGGTAAGTCCTGTCCATTGTGTCCCTAAGAAGGGAGGTATTACCGTCATTCCTAATGATAAAGATGAGTTGATCCCGCAAAGAATTATTACAGGTTATAGGATGGTAATTGATTTCCACAAATTAAATAAGGCTACTAAAAAAGATCATTACCCCTTACCTTTTATCGATCAAATGCTAGAAAGATTATCCAAACATACACATTTTTGCTTTTTAGATGGTTATTCTGGTTTCTCTCAAATACCTGTGTGAGCCAATGATCAATCAAAGACTAATTTTACTTGTCCTTTTGGTGCTTTTGCTTATAGACGTATGCCTTTTGGTTTATGTAATGCACCTGCTACCTTTCAAAGATGCATGATGGCTATATTCTCTGACTTTTGTGAAAAGATTTGTGAGGTTTTCATGGACGACTTCTCCGTCTATGGATCCTCTTTTGATGATTGCTTAAGCAACCTTGACCGAGTTTTGCAGAGATGTGAAGAAACTAATCTTGTCTTGAATTGGGAAAAGTGCCACTTTATGGTTAATGAAGGTATTGTCTTGGGGCATAAAGTTTCTGAAAGAGGAATTGAAGTTGATAAAGCCAAGGTTGATGCTACTGAAAAGATGCCATGTCCCAAGGACATCAAAGGTATAAGAAGTTTCCTTGGTCATGCCGGTTTTTATAGGAGGTTCATTAAGGACTTCTCAAAAATTTCTCGGCCTCTGACTAATTTATTACAAAAAGATATACCATTTGTCTTTGATGATGATTGTGTACAAGCATTTGAAATACTTAAGAAAGCATTGATTTCAGCACCTATTGTTCAGCCACCTGATTGGAATTTACCTTTTGAAATCATGTGTGATGCTAGTGATTATGTTGTAGGTGCTGTTCTAGGGCAAAGAGTTGATAAGAAAATAAATGTTATTCAATATCCTAGTAAAACTCTAGACAATGCTCAAAGAAATTATGCTACTACTGAAAAAGAATTCTTAGCAGTCGTATTTGCTTGTGATAAGTTCAGACCTTATATTGTTGATTCTAAAGTAACTATTCACACTGATCATGCTGCTATTAAATATCTTATGGAAAAGAAAGATGCTAAACCTAGACTTATTAGATGGGTTCTCTTGCTACAAGAATTTGATTTGCATATTATTGATAGAAAGGGAGCTGAGAACCCCGTTGCAAACAACTTGTCTAGGTTAGAAATTGTTTTTGATGACCCACTACCTATTGATGATAGCTTTCCCGATGAACAATTAAATGTCATAAATGCTTCTCGTACTGCTCCATGGTATGCTGAATATGCTAATTATATTGTTGCTAAATTTATACCACCTAGTTTCACATACCAGCAAAAGAAAAAGTTTTTCTATGATTTGAGACATTACTTTTGGGATGACCCACATCTTTATAAAGAAGGAGTAGATGGTGTTATTAGACGTTGTGTACCTGAGCATGAACAGGAGCAGATCCTACGCAAGTGTCACTCCGAGGCTTATGGAGGGCACCACCCTGGAGATAGAACTGCACATAAGGTATTGCAATCCGGTTTTTATTGGCCTACTCTCTACAAGGATGCCCGTAAGTTTGTCCTATCTTGTGATGAATGTCAAAGAATTGGTAATATTAGTAGACGTCAAGAAATTCCTATGAATTATTCACTTGTTATTGAACCATTTGATGTTTGGGGCTTTGATTATATGGTACCTTTTCCTGCCTCTAATGGATACACAGATATTTTAGTTGCTGTTGATTACGTTACTAAGTGGGTAGAAGCTATTCCAACTAGTAGTGCTGATCATAACACTTCTATTAAAATGCTCAAAGAAGTTATTTTTCCGAGGTTTGGCATCCTTAGATATTTAATGACTGATGGTGGTTCACACTTTATTCATGGTGCTTTTCGTACAATGCTTGCTAAATATGATGTTAATCATAGAATTGCATCTCCTTATCACCCACTGTCTAGTGGTCAAGTAGAATTGAGTAACAGAGAACTCAAATTAATTTTGCAAAAGACTGTTAATAGATCTGAAAGAATTGGTCCAAGAAACTTGATGATGCATTATGGGCCTATAGAACTGCATAAAAAAATCTATGTCTCCGTATAAAATGGTTTATGGAAAAGCATGTCACTTACCTCTCGAATTAGAACATAAGGCTTATTGGGCTATTAAAGAGCTCAATTATGATTTCAAACTTGCTGGTGAGAAGAGGTTATTTGATATTAGCTCACTTGATGAATGGAGAACCCAAGCTTATGAGAATGCCAAATTGCTTAAAGAAAAAGTTAAAAGATGGCATGACAAAAGAATACAAAAGCGTGAGTTTAATGTAGGTGATTATGTATTGCTATACAACTCTCGTTTAAGATTTTTTGCAGGAAAACTTCTCTCTAAATTGGAAGGCCCTTACGTTATCGAGGAGGTCTATCGTTCCGGTGCCATAAAAATCAACAACTTAGAAGGCACAAATCCGAAGGTGGTAAACGGTCAAAGAATCAAACATTATATCTCAGGTAATCCCATAAATGTTGAAACCAATGTTATTGAAACCGTAACCCCAGAGGAATATATAAGGGACACTTTCCGGAACGTTTCAGACTCAGAAAAGGAATAGGTATGTGGTACGGTAAGTAAACCGACTCCAAAACTGTTTTTATGGCAATATTTCTCCGTTTTGGAATATTTAGAAAAATAGAAAAATAAGAAGCAGCCTGGGAAGGACACGAGTGCTCCATGAGGGTGGAGGGCGCGCCCTACCCTACTAGGCGCGCCCCCTACCTCGTGGGCACCTCGTGTGCTCTCCGGACTCCGTTTTCTTGCACGATACGTATTTTGGTCGGTAAAAAATTCATTATATAATCTCCCGAAGGTTTTGACCACCGTATCACGCATATATCTCCTGTCTTTGTTTCGAGTTGTCCTGCTGCAGATTAGAGCAACATGTCGTCCCAGGATTCGGAAGGAGAAAGCTATGTGGCTGATTACCTTGCAGATCCTAAGGTCTATGGGATGTGGAGCATTGTGGTTGGACTACGGAAGAAGAAGAGGACTATGAGCCCAAGAGAAAGGAGGAGACGAGCTCAGATGAAGATGAAGTCCCATTACCTCAACCTGGGGACATGCATGTGGAGTTCAAAAAGTCAAGCCTCCCCGATAAAGCAAAGAAATTTAAGATCGAGTTTATCCCTTTTCGTCTCTTGCAAGAAAACAAGCAGGAATTATGCAAAAAGATATTAAGCCTGGAGCAGGAGATTAATGACTTGAGGGATCAAAATTATGTCCTCAAGCGCAAATTAAGGAAGAAGACTACTCCATCATCACCACCACCTACATCACCGAAAAAGGAGACATAATCACATGGGTATGGGCACTCCCCTTGGCAACTGCCAAGCTTGGGGGAGATGTCCCGGTATTGTATCACCATCACACTCCTATCTTTAGCATTTTTCTTAGTTCGATCCTTTTAGTAGTATATTGATCTAGTAGAATAAAGTTTTGGTATGATCTAGTTTTGAGTTTTGCTTTATGATATCTCTATGTAATCGAGTCCGTGAGCTATATAATAAAGATTAGTGTTGAGTCAAGGGCTTGATTCTTTTGCCATGATCTTGAGAGAATAAAACAAAAGAGAAAAGAATAAAAAGGAATAAAAATATCATATTGATCTTATTGAGAGTAATGACTTCACATAGAAAGAGTATGATGATTAAAAGTTGTTGAGGGTTGACAAACATAGCTTTGGTCATCGTTGCAATTAATAGGAAGTAATAAAGAAATAGAGGTTTCACATATAAATATACTATCTTGGACATCTTTTATGATTGGGAGAACTCATTAAAATATGACATGCTAAAGAGTTGATGTTGGACAAGGAAGACAACGTAATGGGTTATGTTTTCTAATATCTGAGATAAAGTATATTGTCATGGATCATCCAACATGTTGAGCTTGCCTTTCCCTCTCATGCTAGCCAAATTCTTTGCACCAAGTAGAGATACTACTTGTGCTTCCAAAAACCCTTAAACCAGTTTTGCCATGAGAGTCCACCATATCTACCTATGGATTGAGTAAGATCCTTCAAGTAAGTTGTCATCGGTGCAAGCAATAAAAATTGCTCTCTAAATATGTATGATTGATTGGTGTGGAGGAAATAAGCTTTATACGATCTTGTGATGTGGAAGAAATAAAAGCGACGGACTACATAATAAAGGTTCATATCACAAGTGGCAATATAAAGTGACGTTCTTTCGCATTAAGATTTTGTGCATCCAACCCTGGAAGCGCATGGCAACCTCTGCTTCCCTCTGCAAAGGGCCTATATTTGACTATTATCTTCTACCTTATGCAAGAGTCATGGTGATCTTCACCTTTCCTTTTTATATTTTATCCCTTGGCAAGCACAGTGTGACACCCAAGTTTCTATTGAATTTTTCAAAAAGATTTTTATTTGACTTGAAGGGAGTGATTTAAAAAAAATTCTTCAAGAGAACTCTCACTCTCAAATATTCTTCTTTATGGCAAAAATTTTATTTGAATTCACCCAAGATCTGCCTTTGACCTGGGGAGTTCTTGCTCTTCATTTGGGCTCAAGTCAAAATGTTTTTCATTTGAGAGAATAACTTTTGAAAACCTTTTCTTGAATTTGCACTATGGCTTTTGGAAAGTCCTTTGCCACTTTCAACTATTCCTTCTTGCCATGGCATTAGTGCAAATCCTCTCTCCTAACCCTTCCCTCACCTTTGGATCATGATTTGCATCAAATCCAGCAAGTTGAACCTCCTCATGTGATCATTTCCATTCAAATTCTATTCAAATAAATTTCTGTCTTCTCTTATAGCACTTGGAGATTTACAAAGGAACCCCATTGTCTGTTTTGATTTGGCCCCAAACTTCTTTCCCCTCCTAGTCCTTTGAACCCTCAACCTAGAACCATGAAGATCCACTGGTCTCCAGTTCAAAAAATTTAAACTACATCAGCTGCAAGTTTGGACCAGATTTGCCAAATTTGGTGAAATTCATTCAAAACTTTCTCCAAAAATTCCAAGTAAATTCATGCAGCCCCTGGGTGCTTTGAGTGATCATCTCACCAAGTTACAGCTCCAGAAAAATTTATCTCTTTACCAAAACCTACTGTCGAACACCTGCAATGCTTGGTCACTGTCAAGATTCAGTAAGTTCAGAGTTCAGTCAAGTGGCTGCTGTCGTTTTCTTCAAAAACGGGCGTCGATCTCGCCAGTACCCTCGCGTCGCCTTGCTCCTCGTCCTCGCCCTCTCGTTCCTGCACCGCACGAGTGCCTGGCAACTTGCGGGCGTCGGCGACGAGCAGCAGAAGGTGCGCCGCCCCGTGACCGACGCCGGCGGCGGCTTTGCGGACGCCAGCGGGAGACACGGCGCCGCCGACTCCACCCAGCGCCGCCCAAACCACCGGAGCCCGCCGCGTGGCCGTCCACTCCCTCGAATGCGCTGCCGCTCTCGTCGTGAACCCCAGGGCGCGGAGCGCGCTCTCTGCCGCCGTTGAGCCCGTGCGGTCACCTCACCGTGGGCAGACGCCATTACGCCAAGACCAACCCCGTTCAGCTGCAAATCGAGTCCAGTAACATCCACTGATGCTGCTCGACCGCTCAAACCCCCTGCCAACCCACTGCTCCACCGTAATCGCTCGCCGGAGATTCTCCGTTCACGGCCACCCCGTCGATCTGCCTATAAATAGGGGCCCCGAGCTTCAACTCGAGCACCCACCAGCCCTACACTTCCCCTAGAGCACGCCCAGCCGCTGGAAGAGCCGCGAGGGGGTCTCCTTCCTCGACTCCGGCCGCCGCGATCCGCCACGGGATCCAGCCCGATTCACCCCCGTGTGTGCTCCTCCGCCTCCATTCTCTTGCCAGTAGCTTCACCTTGCATCCCTCGTTCTGACCCGCGCCTCAATTCGTACTTTGCAGCCCTCCACCGGAGTTCCCCAACCTCACCCGAACCGCCGTCCGCCGGAGATAGTGTCGCCGTCGACGTGGTGCTCCCCGTTGGACGAGTCCACCACCCACCGACGCGGAAGAAGACACTGAAGCTCTTGGTACCCTCCGTTTCTCCTGACTCGCCGTGGTTCGACGCCGGCGTCCACCGCCGTCTTCGGGCGCCGGCGAGCTTTCAAACCTGACATGCGGGCCCCGCGTGTCAGCCTCTGTTTTATTTCCCCGAACCGTTTTCTGTTGGTGCCTTCGGGCAAAATACGTTTTCTCCTTGCGCTTGCGCATTCCCAGCCGAAGCGTTTTCTGTTTTCTCAGTTAAAACCCTGGAACTTTTCTGTTTCATTACAGAAAGGTCCCTGGACAGAAACCTTTATAACTTTTTAATGAAAAGGTATTTTTGAGTGATTCGTTTTCTGTCAATCTCCAAATTTTGTCTAGTTTTTTATGGGATTTATTTGAGAAATATTTGGCAAAGTTTCTGTGCATGTGTTGGTTTTCACGTTAGTACCCCGTTTCGTGATTGCCGTAGGTTCCGGGAGAGGGGACGGAGCCGCGAACTTCGCCGAGCTAGACTCCGACTTCTCCGAACCAGGCAAGCATGTTTGAACATTTGATATGGCAGATGTTTTGCATGTTCATGTGAAAGTTTGTGCGTGGCATGTGAGTGTCGATAAGTACCTCGTTGCTTGTAAGGCAACGACCCGGTTGTTCCGAAGTTGCGATGACCTCTGATGAGAGGTGGCCTAATCATGTAGTGACATGAAGGGCAGCAAGGTGGTACTGTTGTAGCATGCCAGCCTTGCGTCATCCGACTTTCTTCGACGTTAACGTGGTTGGAGCCACGTTATCGATCTTTTCCCGCATGTTCCAAAGTTGCGATGACCTCTGATGAGAGGTGGCCTAATCATGTGGTGACATGAAGGGCGGCAAGGTGGTACTGTTGTAGCATGCCAGCCTTGTGTCATCCGACTTTTCCGATGTTAACATGGTTGGAGCCATGTTATCGTCCCTTCCCCTTTTCGTGCTACCACATGTCTCATTGCCAGGATACAGTTTAGTAAGTTGGTAACCTCTTTCCGTGTACACACCAAACAGAGAGGCCGGGATGATGGTACCTTGGCCCAGGATTAAAGCCAGTCATTCGGTCAGGGGGCATGGGTGTTTCCGGTTGGGACCGAGAGGGGGGCACCCCCTTATAGCGCGCGTATAGAAATTTGATCCCATGCTACGCGAGGTTGTAGCCTCCCCGACTCAGGGTTTTTCCTGAATGTTGCCGAGGGTGATCCCTGTCTTCGGATGGTTAAATTGGGTGTGTACTGGTTAGACGTGTTCCTTCCAGAACACCGTAGACGGAACTAGTCCCCGTGACTACTGAAATCCGTTGGCTATGGTTAAGTACAAACTCTGCAGAGTCAATTCTTTCCAAATCATCGTATCCATGATCAGTAATGTAGACTTTATATCCAAATCTATCCGTGTGAAAATCTTGCCCCCGGTGAACAAGCTCAAGCGGTAAAATCTCAGATTTATTGTTATTCCAGTTGATGGACTAACTTTATTTTGTGTCTCATGCTTGTGATAATTTATGTCTCCGAGCTATTGTATTAATGAGTTGTGATATAAGCCCTTTATGTGACGTCGCGCAGACGTCCGACTGTGGCGTGTACTCGTTTCTCACTTTCGATATAAGCCCTTTATGTGATGTCGCTCAGACGTCCGACTGCGGCATGCACTGTCTTTACTTTCTGTTATAAGCCCTTTATGTGGTGTCGCCCCGACGCCCGACTGTGGCATTATCATTCTGCATTTTCCGCTCGAGGAGTCTTTCAGACACTCGTTTGGCACCTGTATTTTTATTCCGCATTTTCCTCTCGAGGAGTCTTTCAGACACTCGTTTGGCACCTGTATTTTTATTCCGCATTTTCCTCTCGAGGAGTCTTTCAGACACTCGTTTGGCACCAGTATTATTATTCCGCATTTTCCGCTCGAGGAGTCTTTTAGACACTCGTTTGGCACCAGTATTATTATTCCGCATTTTCCACTCGAGGAGTCTTTCAGACACTCGTTTGGCACCCGCATTACTATTCTGCAGTTTCCGCTCGAGGCGTCATTCAGACCCTCGCTTGGCACCCAGTATTTATTATCTCTGTGTCTGATCGCACTGGTTAACTTATTCATGTGCTTCATGTTTGCATTTGTTATACCTTATGTCCGAACTGTCTTGCGAGTACTTTCATAGTACTCACCTGGCTTGTTGATTTGGCCAGATGTTGACGAAGGCGATCTCTTGGATGAAGAGTTTGATAGCGCGTCCGACGCCTAGAGGAGTCCCAGTCAGTCCTGCGCGATCCCGGATATTGGTCACTTGTATCGTTTACGCTTCCGCCACCCGCAATAAGTATTCTCGAGCCTCACTCCGACGCTCGAAGAGTTGTAGTATTCTGGAATCATGTCACTCGCTTCGCGATGATATTTCCACCACCGTTTTTATCGTGAGTTAGTAGTTTGCCACCCGATCCGCCGCGTTGTTTTATCGGCGGGTATGTAATAAATTGTTGGGCAGTCTCTGCTCAACTTTGTATTATATTTAGTACTCCTGGTACTTTTTTTTCTGTGACCAATGTATTGTCTATCAGTGAGAAGGAATTCTTCCTCGCTGGTCCGTAACAGGGATTGGTTTCTCAATAATTATTTTATTGAAAAACCGGTCGTGACAAGCTTGGTATCAGAGCCAGGCTGACTGTAGGAAGCCACTAGGTGCGATCGCTAATCGGTTATTAGCGTCTTTAGTGCTTCTTCAGCATTTTGCAATTGTAGCTATTTTCTGTTGGTCATCATAAAATTTATGACATGACTACTCAGGATTTTTGCCTACTTTTGTAGATGGCTGGCAGCGGCTGTGAGAATCGAGTGTTCACCAACGTGCCCGAGGGGTTTGTCAAGCTCCTCGTCTCCATCACCAAGCTTGCGATCGGGCCAGCAGCTCGCCCGGAGTTCACCCTCTATCAGCACAAGCTCAGTGACGACGTGTCTATGCACCAGGCTGTGGTGCAATTTAGGGGAGGACGATCTGCTGCTCGCCATTTCCGTTTTACGGGAAGGGCCATGCCTACGGAGAGGCATGCCATGCAGATGGCTGCCCGTGAGGCGATAGCTCGCCTTCGGGACATCCTTCCTACGATGAAGACTCGTCGCTACCGCTACCTCCCATGCCATGTGCCTTACACCAGCCACTATGCGTTCGCCTGCCATCGGGGAGAGCGAGATGAAGCCATCGAGATGGTTGTGGAGTATCTCAAGGCTCTGGAGGAGTCTTTTGACAACCTCGTACATGATCTTGTGGCTGCCCGCATGGACTTAGTCCGGGGCGGTCCTGCCAGCAGGAAGGAGCTTCTCCACACGGCGCCGCCTCTGACATTCGTCTCGTCTTCAGCCTCGTATGCACCGGCCGTTTTGGCCACTGCTCGCCGTCTGCCTACCACTGAGGAGTTCGACCGAGTCATCGCTCCTACTCCAGTCAGAGCCGCACCGCCTGCCGCACGCGCTCTACCACCAGTCGCCCCCGCACCATCACCGCAGTGCAGCGTCGCACGCCAGGAGCCAGCTAGAGAGGAGGAGGTTGATTCTCCTGGACCGCTGAGCCTTGCCATCGGCAAGGGGAAGGAGATCTTCACCATCTCCGACTGAGAGCACCGAGTAGCCGCGTGTTATGCCTGCTTGTATGATGTGTTGTTTTTATCTGTACGCTAGTTTGCGTTGGTGTGTTTGCTGCCTTCCGAAGTAGTACGCTAGCTTTTAATAACATGTCAGGATTGTGTACGCACAACCTGAGTGCTGTATCTTGTGTTTGCTTTCGCATGTAAGATTTGTGTTAAGCACTTCTTCTCCGTGAAAATTATTTGTGTTTCTTTGAAAACCTCGAAGCCTTTTTGATTATTGCCTTTGCAAGGGTTTTCCTGCGCTACGCAGTTTTTTCTCATGGGTTTTGCAAATGATACCCCAGACTAGAGAAATGTCTCGCCCTTGGACTCGCTCTATGACCAATCAGCCAGAAGAGGTTTACGGAACACAGACCAGCAACAATTTCACTCAGGGTCAGTCCAGCCAACAGGACAGCGAAGCGGCACTATCTCAAGTATGCCGTCTCTTCGAGCAAAGCCAGCAACAGCACCAGGAGATGATGAACCATGTCATCAATATGGGAAACCACCGTGAACCCTATCAACCACATTCCAAGTTATCTGAGTTACAGAAGACTCGCCCCTCAACTTTTGCTCACACCGACAGGCCACTGGAAGCCGATGACTGGCTTCACGAGATTGAAAGGAAACTGATTATCGCTCAATGCTCAGATCATGAGAAGGTGCTTTATGCACCACACTACCTTACTGGAGCAGCCGCAGCATGGTGGGAGAACTTCCTACACATGCATCCCAGGGAACACAACATCACCTAGGAAGAATTCAAGGAAGGCTTCCGTGGGGCACACATTCCCAGGAGCATCCTAAAGATCAAGAAGAGAGAGTTTGATGACCTGAAGCAAAGAGGCATGACCGTCACAGAATACAACGGCCAGTTTACCCAACTGTCTCGTTATGCCTACGACGAGCACATGACAGAAAACAAGAAGATGGAAAAATTCCTGGACGGCCTGGCACCAGCATTAAGATGCCAACTAATTGTACACACCTTTCCGGATTTTAAGACGCTGGTGGACAAGGCCATCACCCTGGAGAATGAGCGCCGTAGTCTGGAAGATATCCGCAAGCGGAAGAGGGACAAGACGACCCTTGCCCGTAGCAGAGGCAAGACTGAGGTCCCAAGGACAGACACGAGGAGATCCACGACTACTGAGCCAAGACCCGTCGGACAATTTCATGCCAGAGACAAGGAGTTCACATACCGTCCAGGGGTCACCTGCTATGCTTGTGGTCAACAAGGGCATTATGCTAAACAGTGCCCGAAGCCAAGAGACTCGGCACCCAAGCCGAACAATGGTGGAAACAATCCAGCCCCCAAGCGCAACAACTTCAATCCCAGCAACAACCACAGGAAGGGTCACTTGAACCATGTGACCAGGGAAGAAGCGCAGAATGCCCCAGACATCGTGCTCGGTACGTTCCCTGTCAACATAGTACCTACCACGGTTTTGTTTGATTCTGGAGCTTCCCATTCGTTCATTTCGAAGAGTTTTGTTTCGCAACATGGTTTTCCGATACTCCCCTTGGAAAAATCTATGATCATCAAGTCCCCCGGAAATAAGCAAATTGCTCAGGGTTACTGCCAAGGAGTGGTCATTGAGTTCGAAGGACTACCATTCCACGCGAATCTCATCGTGTTAGAAAGTAAAGGACTGGATGTCATTTTAGGAATGGACTGGTTAACCACCAACAAAGGATTCATCGACTGTTTCAATCGGACAGTGATTCTCACTCACCATCACGGCAAGACTATAAGAGTTTCCGCTCAAGAAAGGCCACGATCACAGAAACCAAAACTGAACAAGATGGACATCGCATAATTAAGAAAAGTGCCAGTGGTATGCGAGTTCCCTGATGTGTTCCCGGAAGAACTACCAGGCATGCCACCAGACCGAGAGATCGAATTCAGCATTGAATTAGCACCTGGCACCGCTCCCATTTATAAGAAGCCGTATAGAATGGCACCCTCCGAATTGGTGGAGTTGAAGAAGCAGATAAAGGAATTATTGGACAAAGGATTTATTCGAGCCAGCTCCTCACCTTGGGGTTCGCCTGTGTTGTTCGCCCAAAAAAAGGATGGGACTTTAAGGCTGTGCATAGACTATCGAGCCCTCAATATGGTCACCATCAAAAACAAATATCCGATGCCATGAATAAATGATTTGTTTGACCAGCTCGCACAGGCCAAGGTATTCTTGAAAATTGATTTGAGATCGGGATATCACCAATTGAAGGTACGAACAGAGGATATCCCCAAGACAGCATTCACTTCCAGATATGGGTTATACGAGTTCACAGTGATGCCTTTTGGTCTAACAAACGCCCCCGCATTTTTCGTCCACCTCATGAACAAAGTGTTCATGAAATTCATGGACAAATTTGTGGTGGTATTCATTGACGATATTCTGGTTTACTCAAGGACACCCGAAGAGCATGCTGAGCACCTCAGAGTGGTTTTGGGAGAATTGAGGAAGCATCAGTTGTACGCCAAGTTTAGCAAATGCGAATTTTGGCTAAGAAAAGTTGGTTTCTTGGGCCATATATTGAACCAAGAAGGCGTGGCCGTAGACCCAGAAAAGGTCAAGGCCATACTGGACTGGAAGCCACCCGCAAATGTTACAGATGTGCGGAGTTTCCTAGGAATGGCCGGATATTACAGGAGATTTATTGAAGGATTCTCCACTGTGGCAAAACCTATGACCCAACTGCTCAAGAAGGACAAGAGATTCGTATGGACGGAAGCATGTGAGCAGAGCTTCCAAGAACTCAAGAAAAAACTGACAACCGCACCAGTCTTAACTGTGCCAGACATACACAAGAGTTTTGAAGTATATTGTGACGCGTCCCGAAAAGGTCTCGGATGTGTGCTAATGCAAGATGGAAAAGTTGTCGCATATGCCTCCAGGCAACTGCGAAAGCATGAGGAAAATTACCCAACACATGACTTGGAGCTAGCAGCGGTCATACATGCACTCAAGGAGTGGAGGCACTTTCTGTTGGGAAATCATTGTGAAATATATACGGACCATAAGAGCCTCAAATATATCTTCACACAGCCAGAGCTGAATTTACGCCAACGACGCTGGTTGGAACTGGTCAAAGACTATGACGTCGGCATCCACTACCACCCAGGAAAAGCAAATGTAGTGGCCGATGCCCTTAGTCGAAACCCCAGCCCGGACAGTGACGGTCAGCAAAACTTGAGGCCTGAGTTTCAGCGAGAGTTCACTCGGCTCAACATGATGTTAGTCTCTGAGGGCACCATATCAAACCTGGAGATACAACCCATCCTAGTGGAACAAATCAAGAAGGCCCAACAGGGACACCCTAGTATCGAAGGCATAAAGAAGAAAATGAATACTAGTAAGACTTCAGAGTTCGTCACAGACAGTGAAGGAACATTGTGGTACCGAAACATACTTTGCGTACCTAACATTGAGGAACTCAAGCAACAGATCTTGACGGAAAGCCACACCGCTCCATATTCGATCCATCCTGGAGGAACCAAAATGTACAAGGACATCCAAGAAAGATTTTGGTGGCACGGTATGAAAAGAGATATAGCCACATTTGTTGCTTGTTGCGATTCATGCCAGCGTATCAAGGCCGAGCATCAAAAGCCAGCAGGACTACTCCAGCCAAACCAAATACCGGAGTGGAAATGGGATGAAATAGGAATGGACTTCATTGTCGGATTACCCCGATCACAACGCGGAAATGATGCCATATGGGTCATCACAGACCGACTAACCAAGGTTGCTCATTTCATTCCCGTGAAGACTACCTACTCCACACAAAGACTGGCAAAACTCTATCTCTCCCATATAGTTTGCTTGCACGGAGTCCCAAAGACTATAATATCAGACCGAGGCACCCAATTCGTCTCCAAATTTTGGGAACACCTACAACAAGCTCTAGGCACACAACTGGCTTTCAGTACAGCATACCACCCTCAGACAGATGGACAAACAGAACGTGTAAACCAAATCCTGGAGGATATGCTAAGAGCCTGTGTGCTCACCTATGGAACCAGTTGGGAAGAGAGTTTGCCGTATGCCGAATTTGCGTACAACAACAGTTACCAAGCCAGCTTGCAAATGGCACCCTTTGAAGCATTGTACGGACGGAGGTGTCGTACCCCATTGAATTGGTCCGAAACCGGTGACAGCCGTATCTTCGGCCCAGATATGCTTAAGGAGGCCGAGGAAAAAGTTAAACAAATCAGGGACAGACTCAAGACAGCACAGAGCCGACAAAAGAGCTACTATGATCAGAAGCATCGTGAGGTCAGCTTTGAACCTGGTGATTCCGTATACCTCCGAGTATCTCCTATGAGGGGTCTGCAACGGTTCAAAATAAAGGGGAAACTAGCCCCAAGATTTATTGGACCATTTTGTGTGAAGGCACGAAGAGGCACGGTAGCCTACCAACTAGACCTACCCAAGGAGCTATCAGACGTCCATGACGTATTCCAGGTCTCGCAGTTGAGGAAATGTGTGAGTAACCCGGAGAAACATGTACCTCATGAGGACATTGATATGCAACCAGATCTCACCTACAGAGAAAGGCCAGTAAAGATTTTAGAAGAGTCTGAACGGAGGACCCGTCAAAAAACGACAAAGTTTTTCAGGGTCCAGTGGAGCAACCACACCGAGGATGAAGCCACATGGGAAAGGGAAGATTTCCTCCGAGCAGAGTATCCATATCTATTTGAGGACCAGCAGAAATCTCGAGGACGAGATTTTTCCTAAGGGGGTAGGTGTTGTGACACCCAAGTTTCTATTGAATTTTTCAAAAAGATTTTTATTTGACTTGAAGGGAGTGATTTAAAAAAAAATCTTCAAGAGAACTCTCACTCTCAAATAATCTTCTTTATGGCAAAAATTTTATTTGAATTCACCCAAGATCTGCCTTTGACCTGGGGAGTTCTTGCTCTTCATTTGGGCTCAAGTCAAAATGTTTTTCATTTGAGAGAATAACTTTTGAAAACCTTTCCTTGAATTTGCACTATGGCTTTTGGAAAGTCCTTTGCCACTTTCAACTATTCCTTCTTGCCATGGCATTAGTGCAAATCCTCTCTCCTAACCCTTCCCTCACCTTTGGATCATGATTTGCATCAAATCCAGCAAGTTGAACCTCCTCATGTGATCATTTCCATTCAAATTCTATTCAAATAAATTTCTGTCTTCTCTTATAGCACTTGGAGATTTACAAAGGAACCCAATTGTCTGTTTTGATTTTTGGCCCCAAACTTCTTTTCCCTCCTAGTCCTTTGAACCCTCAACCTAGAACCATGAAGATCCACTGGTCTCCAGTTCAAAAATTTCAAACTACATCAGCTGCAAGTTTGGACCAGATTTGCCAAATTTGGTGAAATTCATTCAAAACTTTCTCCAAAAATTCCAAGTAAATTCATGCAGCCCCTGGGTGCTTTGAGTGATCATCTCACCAAGTTACAGCTCCAGAAAAATTTATCTCTTTACCAAAACCTACTGTCGAACACCTGCAATGCTTGGTCACTGTCAAGATTCAGTAAGTTCAGAGTTCAGTCAAGTGGCTGCTGTCGTTTTCTTCAGAAACGGGCGTCGATCTCGCCAGTACCCTAGCGTCGCCTTGCTCCTCGTCCTCGCCCTCTCGTTCCTGCACCGCACGAGTGCCTGGCATCTTGCGGGCATCGGTGACGAGCAGCAGAAGGTGCGCCGCCCCGTGACCGACGCCGGCGGCGGCTTTGCGGACGCCAGCGGGAGACACGGCGCCGCCGACTCCACCCAGCGCCGCCCAAACCACCGGAGCCCGCCGCGTGGCCGTCCACTCCCTCGAATGCGCTGCCGCTCTCGTCGTGAACCCCAGGGCGCGGAGCGCGCTCTCTGCCGCCGTTGAGCCCGTGCGGTCACCTCACCGTGGGCAGACGCCATTACGCCAAGACCAACCCCGTTCAGCTGCAAATCGAGTCCAGTAACATCCACTGATGCTGCTCGACCGCTCAAACCCCCTGCCAACCCACTGCTCCGCCGTAATCGCTCGCCGGAGATTCTCCGTTCACGGCCACCCCGTCGATCTGCCTATAAATAGGGGCCCCGAGCTTCAACTCGAGCACCCACCAGCCCTACACTTCCCCTAGAGCACGCCCAGCCACTGGAAGAGCCGCGAGGGGGTCTCCTTCCTCGACTCCGGCCGCCGCGATCCGCCACGGGATCCAGCCCGATTCACCCCCGTGTGTGCTCCTCCGCCTCCATTCTCTTGCCAGTAGCTTCACCTTGCATCCCTCGTTCTGACCCGCGCCTCAATTCGTACTTTGCAGCCCTCCACCGGAGTTCCCCAACCTCACCCGAACCGCCGTCCGCCGGAGATAGTGTCGCCATCGACGTGGTGCTCCCCGTTGGACGAGTCCACCACCCACCGACGCGGAAGAAGACACTAAAGCTCTTGGTACCCTCCGTTTCTCCTGACTCGCCGTGGTTCGACGCCGGCGTCCACCGCCGTCTTCGGGCGCCGGCGAGCTTTCAAACCTGACAGCGGGCCCCGCGTGTCAGCCTCTGTTTTATTTCCCCGAACCGTTTTCTGTTGGTGCCTTCGGGCAAAATACGTTTTCTCCTTGCGCTTGCGCATTCCCAGCCGAAGCGTTTTCTGTTTTCTCAGTTAAAACCCTGGAACTTTTCTGTTTCATTACAGAAAGGTCCCTGGATGGAAACCTTTATAACTTTTTAATGAAAAGGTATTTTTGAGTGATTCGTTTTCTGTCAATCTCCAAATTTTGTCTAGTTTTTTATGGGATTTATTTGAAAAATATTTGGCAAAGTTTCTGTGCATGTGTTGGTTTTCACGTTAGTACCCCGTTTCGTGATTGCCGTAGGTTCCGGGAGAGGGGACGGAGCCGCGAACTTCGCCGAGCTAGACTCCGACTTCTCCGAACCAGGCAAGCATGTTTGAACATTTGATATGGCAGATGTTTTGCATGTTCATGTGAAAGTTTGTGCGTGGCATGTGAGTGTCGATAAGTACCTCGTTGCTTGTAAGGCAACGACCCGGTTGTTCCGAAGTTGCGATGACCTCTGATGAGAGGTGGCCTAATCATGTAGTGACATGAAGGGCAGCAAGGTGGTACTATTGTAGCATGCGAGCCTTGCGTCATCCGACTTTCTTCGACGTTAACGTGGTTGGAGCCACGTTATCGATCTTTTCCCGCATGTTCCAAAGTTGCGATGACCTCTGATGAGAGGTGGCCTAATCATGTGGTGACATGAAGGGCGGCAAGGTGGTACTGTTGTAGCATGCCAGCCTTGTGTCATCCGACTTTTCCGACGTTAACATGGTTGGAGCCATGTTATCGTCCCTTCCCCTTTCCGTGCTACCACATGTCTCATTGCCAGGATACGGTTTAGTAAGTTGGTAACCTCTTTCCGTGTACACACCAAACAGAGAGGCCGGGATGATGGTACCTTGGCCCAGGATTAAAGCCAGTCATTCGGTCAGGGGGCATGGGTGTTTCCGGTTGGGACCGAGAGGGGGGGCACCCCCTTATAGCGCGCGTATAGAAATTTGATCCCATGCTACGCGAGGTTGTAGCCTCCCCGACTCAGGGTTTTTCCTGAATGTTGCCGAGGGTGATCCCTGGCTTCGGATGGTTAAATTGGGTGTGTACTGGTTAGACGTGTTCCTTCCAGAACACCGTAGACGGAACTAGTCCCCGTGACTACTGAAATCCGTTGGCTGTGGTTAAGTACAAACTCTGCAGAGTCAATTCTTTCCAAATCATCGTATCCATGATCAGTAATGTAGACTTTATATCCAAATCTATCCGTGTGAAAATCTTGCCCCCGGTGAACAAGCTCAAGCGGTAAAATCTCAGATTTATTGTTATTCCAGTTGATGGACTAACTTTATTTTGTGTCTCATGCTTGTGATAATTTATGTCTCCGAGCTATTGTACTAATGAGTTGTGATATAAGCCCTTTATGTGACATCGCGCAGACGTCCGACTATGGCGTGTACTCATTTCTTACTTTCGATATAAGCCCTTTATGTGATGTCGCTCAGACGTCCGACTGCGGCATGCACTGTCTTTACTTTCTGTTATAAGCCCTTTATGTGGTGTCGCCCCGACGCCCGACTGTGGCATTATCATTCTGCATTTTCCGCTCGAGGAGTCTTTCAGACACTCGTTTGGCACCTGTATTTTTATTCCGCATTTTCCTCTCGAGGAGTCTTTCAGACACTCGTTTGGCACCTGTATTTTTATTCCGCATTTTCCTCTCGAGGAGTCTTTCAGACACTCGTTTGGCACCAGTATTATTATTCCGCATTTTCCGCTCGAGGAGTCTTTCAGACACTCGTTTGGCACCAGTATTATTATTCCGCATTTTCCGCTCGAGGAGTCTTTCAGACACTCGTTTGGCACCCGCATTACTATTCTGCAGTTTCCGCTCGAGGCGTCATTCAGACCCTCGCTTGGCACCCAGTATTTATTATCTCTGTGTCTGATCGCACTGGTTAACTTATTCATGTGCTTCATGTTTGCATTTGTTATACCTTATGTCCGAACTGTCTTGCGAGTACTTTCATAGTACTCACCTGGCTTGTTGATTTGGCCAGATGTTGACGAAGGCGATCTCTTGGATGAAGAGTTTGATAGCGCGTCCGACGCCTAGAGGAGTCCCAGTCAGTCCTGCGCGATCCCGGATATTGGTCACCTGTATCGTTTACGCTTCCGCCACCTGCAATAAGTATTCTCGAGCCTCACTCCGACGCTCGAAGAGTTGTAGTATTCTGGAATCATGTCACTCGCTTCGCGATGATATTTCCACCACCGTTTTTATCGTGAGTTAGTAGTTTGCCACCCGATCCGCCGCGTTGTTTTATCGGCGGGTATGTAATAAATTGTTGGGCAGTCTCTGCTCAACTTTGTATTATATTTAGTACTCCTGGTACTTTTTTTTCTGTGACCAATGTATTGTCTATCAGTGAGAAGGAATTCTTCCTCGCTGGTCCGTAACAGGGATTGGTTTCTCAATAATTATTTTATTGAAAAACAGGTCATGACACACAGGATGTTGGAAAGATCCTGATACATATATCTAATTGGATGTGGGTTAGCATGAGTTATTATTGTTGACATTACCCTTGAGGTAAAAGGTTGGGAGGCGAAACTATAAGCCCCTATCTTTCTCTGTGTCCGGTTGAAACTCCGTAACCACAAGTATTGCATGAGTGTTAGCAATTATGAAAGACTAAATGATAGTTGAGTATGTGGAGTTGCTAGAAAGCTCTGAAATAGACTCTTTCTGATGTTATGATAAATTGCAATTGCTTCAATGACTGAGATTATAGTTTGTTGGTTCTCAATAAAGTTTCTGAATTATACTTTGCATTGTGAATAGATTATTACTTGAGCATAAGAAATCATATGACAATATCCATATATGTTGCTGTTATGAGAATAATCATGATGCCCTCATGTCCGTATTTTATTTTATCGACACCTCTACCTCTAAACATGTGGACATATTTATCGTTATCGGCTTCCGCTTGAGGACAAGCGAGGTCTAAGCTTGGGGGAGTTGATACGTCCATTTTGCATCATGCTTTTATATCGATATTTATTGCATTATGGGCTGTTATTACACATTATGTCACAATACTTATGCCTATTCTCTCTTATTTTACAAGGTTTACATAAGGAGGGAGAATGCCGGCAGCTGGAATTCTGGGCTGGAAAAGGAGCAAATATTAGAGACCTATTCTGCACAACTCCAAAAGTCCTGAAACTCCACGAAAGTTATTTCTGGAAATAATAAAAAATATTGAGCGGAAGAAGTATGTCAGGGGGGGCCCACCTGGCCACGAGGGTGGGGGCGCGCCCTACCCCCCAGGGCGCGCCCCCTGCCTCGTGGGCCCCCTGTTGGCCCTCCGGTGGCCATCTTCTGCTATATGAAGTCTTTCATCCGAAGAAAAATCATAAGCAAGCTTTCGAGAAAAGACTCCGCCGCCACGAGGCGGAACCTTGGCGGAACCAATCTAGGGCTCCGGCAGAGCTGTTCTGCCGGGGACACCTCCCTCCGGGAGGGGGAAATCATCGCCATCGTCATCACCAACGCTCCTCTCATTGGGAGAGGGCAATCTCCATCAACATCTTCACCAGCACCATCTCCTCTCAAACCCTAGTTCATCTCTTGTATCCAATTCTTGTCTCCAAGTCTGGGATTGGTACCTGTAGTTTGCTAGTAGTGTTGATTACTCCTTGTAGTTGATGCTAGTTGGTTTATTTGGTGGAAGATCATATGTTCAGATCCTATATGCATATTAATACCCCTCTGATTATGAACATGAATATGCTTTGTGAGTAGTTACATTTGTTCCTGAGGACATGGGAGAAGTCTTGCTATTAGTAGTCATGTGAATTTGGTATTCGTTCGATATTTTGATGAGATGTATGTTGTTTATCCTCTAGTGGTGTTATGTGAACGTCGACTACATAACACTTCACCATTATTTGGGCCTAGAGGAAGGCATTGGGAAGTAATAAGTAGATGATGGGTTGCTAGAGTCACAGAAGCTTAAACCCTAGTTTATGTGTTGCTTCATAAGGGGCTGATTTGGATCCATATGTTTCATGCTATGGTTAGGTTTACCTTAATACTTTTGTTGTAGTTGCGGATGCTTGCAATAGAGGTTAATCATAAGTGGGATGCTTGCTCAAGTAAGAACAGCACCCAAGCACCGGTCCACCCACATATCAAATTATCAAAGTACCGAATGCGAATCATATGAACGTGATGAAAACTAGCTTGACGATAATTCCCATGTGTCCTCGGGAGCGCTTTCCTCTATATAAGAGTTTGTCCAGGCTTGTCCTTTGCTACAAAATGGATTGGGACACCTTGCTGCACTTTATTTACTTTTGTTACTTGTTGCTCGCTACAAATGATCTTATCACAAAACTATCTGTTACCTATTATTTCAGTGCTTGCAGAGAATACCTTGCTGAAAACCGTCATTTCCTTCTGCTCCTCGTTGGGTTCGACACTCTTACTTATCGAAAGGACTACGATAGATCCCCTATACTTGTGGGTCATCAACACCCACCGCAACGGCATCACCATCATCCACTCAGCAGATGAACCTGAGGAGTACACGGGTCCAAAAGAGAGGTCGCACTCTTTTGTTTCTGCTTATGTTATGCATTGCTTAATATTACCTGCTACTTTATCGTCTTGTTAACCTCTTAGACTCCAAGTCAGGTCCAAATTAATGTTCAAACTTGAGTCTTAAAATTAGTTGTGGGGCACATATCGACGCAGCAATGAATAGTATCTCTGTCTATTATCTGGTTCACCTTGGGTATGCCTATGTTGTTCATCTTGGGTGGGAAACAAATAGTAAAGCAATCATCATCTGTCTTTTTATTAAATTAAAGCTATTATCAGCCTGCTATCATTGTTTTTGGATCCATCCACTGGTTGTTACCATCACTCTAGATTTTCTGCATGCTCTCCTTACATAATCTCACTATATTTTTTCGTATGCATGTAAGATATTTTACACAGTCATGCTGAACATGTAGAGAAAAAGAGAAGAGTTTTGCGCGGCAATACAATGTCATGCAGACATCACTCCATGGTGGGTTCAATGGCAATACCTCCCCCCCCCCATCTCTAGATTGTAATCCAGAGGAAGATATCTGTTCTGAGGCGGATTCAGACGCAGCTGACCACTCCTATTTACCCCAAAAGGTGTTTGCTCTAACTTGGCATGATGATGTTAGTCATATCATGCATATGTTTCCTTGCAGTGCCTACTTTCGACATCATATATGTCATCTGCTTAGTTTATGTTGGGGAACGTAGTATTTCAAAAAAAATATGATCACGCAAGATCTATCTAGGAGAAGCATAGCAACAAGCGGGGAGAGTGTGTCCACGTACCCTCGTAGAAAGAAAGCGGAAGCGTTTAGTAACGCGGTTGATGTAGTCGAACGTCTTCGCGATCCAACTGATCCAAGTACCGAACGTACGGCACCTCCGTGTTCAGCACATGTTCAGCACGATGATGTCCCTCGAGCTCTTGATCCAGTTGAGGACGAGAGAGAGTTCCGTTAGCACGGCGGCGTGGCGATGGTGATGATGATGTTACCGGCGTAGGGCTTCGCCTAAGCACTACGACGATATGACCAAGGTGTGTAACTATGGAGGGGGGCACCGCACACGGCTAAGAGAAGACTTGGTGTGCCTTTGGGGTGCCCCCTTCCCATGTATAAAAAGGAGGGGGGAAGAGGAGGCCGGCCCTAGAGGGGGGCGCCAAGGGGGGAGTCCTACTTGGACTCCCGGTCCAAGTAGGATTCGCCCCGCCCCCTTTCCTGTTCCAACTAGGAGAAGGAGGGAAGGGGGAAGAGGGGAGAAGGAAGGAGGGGGGCGCCGCCCCCTCCTAGTCCAATTCGGACTAGCCCATGTGGGGGCGCGCAGCCACCCCTTGAGGCCCCTCTCTCCTTTCCCCTAAAGCCCATTAAGGCCCATTACTCTCCCGGGGGGTTCCAGTAACATCCCGGTACTCCAGAAAATACCCGAAACACTTCGGAACCATTCCGGTGTCCTAATATAACCTTCCAATATATCGACCTTTACCTCTCGACCATTTCGAGACTCCTCGTCATGTCCGTGATCTCATCCGGGACTCCGAACAAACTTCGGTCATCAAATCACATAACTCATAATACAAATCGTCATCGAATGTTAAGCGTGCGGACCCTACGGGTTCGAGAACTATGTAGAAATGACTGAGACACATCTCCGATCAATAAATAATAGCAGAACCTGGATGCTCATATTGGCTCCTACATGTTCTACGAAGATCTTTATCGATCAAACCGCATAGCAACATACGTTGTTCCCTTTGTCATCGGTATGTTACTTGCCAGAGATTCGATCGTCGGTATCATCATACCTAGTTCAATCTCGTTACCGGCAAGTCTCTTTACTTGTTCCGTAATGCATCATCCCGCAACTAACTAATTATTCACATTGCTTGCAAGGCTTATAGTGATGTGCGTTACTGAGAGGGCCCAGAGATACCTCTCTGATACACGGAGTGACAAATCCTAATCTCGACCTATGCCAACTCAACAAACACCATCAGAGACACATGTAGAGCATCTTTATAATCACTCAGTTACGTTGTGACGTTTGATAGCACACAAGGTGTTTCTCCGGTATTCGGGAGTTGCATAATCTCATAGTCAGAGGAACATGTATAAGTCATGAAGAAAGCAATAGCAATAAAACTAAATGATCATTACTGTTAAGCTAACGGATGGGTCTTGTCCATCACATCATTCTCTAATGATGTGATCCCGTTCATCAAATGACAACACATGTCCATGGCTAGGAAACTTAACCATCTTTGGTTAACGACCTAGTCAAGTAGAGGCATACTAGGGACACTCTATTTGTCTATGTATTCACACATGTACTAAGTTCCCGGCTAATACAATTCTAGCATGAATAATAAACATTTATCACGATGTAAGGAAATATATATAACAACTTTATTATTTCCTCTAGGGCATATTTCCTTCAGTTTAGACATGTTCTGTAATGCCACCTGTTTAGTTTCTATATCATATATGGGAATTATGTAGTCACATCTGTTATAGCCAGCCATAATATATGTGAAATATGCAATGCCATCCTGTTTAGCCAGGCATCGTATATTTGAATGATATCTTTCTCATCCTTTTCTACATTACATTTCCATTTGTCGACAATGTTTGTACATTAAACTACTCTTCCTGTGAATCAGCCATTTGAGTGGGTGATGAAAAAATCTAGAGTGAAAACCTATCGAAGCATATCTCTTGCTGGGTCCCGATAGCTCCTCAGATATGGATTCAGAGACAGATGACCACTCAAATTCCCCCACCGAGGTGTATGCTCTAACTTGGCACGGTTATACTGCTCATATCATGCATATGGTGTCTTGCATTGCATAGTTTAGACATCATATACACAATATTCAACACCATATTTCCTTCAGTCTCCCACTTGCACTAGAGTCAATAATCTAGATTACATAGTAATGATTCTAACACCCATGGAGTCTTGGTGCTGATCATGTTTTGCTCGTGGAAGAGGCTTAGTTAATGGGTCTCCAACATTCAGATCCGTATGTATTTTGCAAACTTCTATGTCTCCCTCCTTGACTAGATCGCGGATGGAATTGAAGCGTCTCTTGATGTGCTTGGTTCTCTTGTGAAATCTAGATTGCTTCGCCAAGGCTATTGCTCTAGTATTGTCACAAAAGATTTTCATTGGACCCGACGCACTAGGTATTACACCTAGATCGGATATGAACTCCTTCATCCAGACTCCTTCATTTGCTGCTTCCGAAGCAGCTATGTACTTCGCTTCACACGTAGATCCCGCCACGACGCTCTGCTTGGAACTGCACCGACTGACAGCTCCACCATTCAATATAAATACGTATCCGGTTTGTGACTTAGAATCATCCGGATCAGTGTCAAAGCTTGCATCGACGTAACCATTTACGACGAGCTCTTTGTCACCTCCATAAACGAGAAACATATCCTTAGTCCTTTTCAGGTATTTCTGGATGCTCTTGACCGCTATCCAGTGATCCACTCCTGGATTACTTTGGTATCTCCCTGCTAAACTTATAGCAAGGCACACATCAGGTCTGGTACACAGCATTGCATACATGATAGAACCTATGGCTGAGGCATAGGGAATGACTTTCATTTTCTCTCTATCTTCTGCAGTGGTCGGGCATTGAGTGTGACTCAACTTCACACCTTGTAACACATGCAAGAACCGTTTCTTTGACAGATCCATTTTGAACTTCTTCAAAACTTTATCAAGGTATGTGCTTTGTGAAAGTCCAATTAAGCGTCTTGATCTATTTCTATAGAGCTTGATGCCCAATATATAAGCAGCTTCACCGAGGTCTTTCATTGAAAAATTATTATTCAAGTATCCTTTTATGCTATTCAGAAATTCAGTATCATTTCTGATTAAGAATATGTCATCCACATAAAATATCAGAAATGCTACAGAGTTCCCACTCACTTTCTTGTAAATGCAGGCTTCTCCAAAAGTCTATATAAAACCATATGTTTTGATCACACTATCAAAGCGTATATTCCAACTCCGAGAGGCTTGCACCAGTCCATAAATGGATCGCTCGAGCTTGCACACTTTTTTAGCACCTTTAGGATTGACAAAACCTTCTGGTTGCATCATATACAACTCTTCTTTAAGATATCCATTAAGGAATGGAGTTTTGACATCCATTTGCCAAATTTCATAATCATAAAATGCGGCAATAGCTAACATGATTCGGACAGACTTAAGCATCGCTATGGGTGAGAAGGTCTCATTGAAGTCAACTCATTGAACTTGTCGAAAACCGTTCGCAACAAGTCGAGCTTTGTAGATAGTAACATTACCGTCAGCGTGAGTCTTCTTCTTGACGATCCATTTATTCTCTATGGCTTGCCGATCATCGGGAAAGTCAACCAAAGTCCATCCTTCGTTCTCATATATGGATCCCATCTCAAATTTCATGGCCTCAAGCCATTTTGCGGAATCTGGGCTCATCATCGCTTCCTCATAGTTCGTAGATTCGTCATGGTCAAGTAACATGACCTCCAGAACAGGATTACCGTACCACTCTAGTGCGGATCTTACTCTGGTTGACCTACGAGGTTCGGTAGTAACTTGATCAGAAGTTTCATGATCATCACCATTATCTTCCTCACTGATTGGTGTAGGAATCACTGGAACTGATTTCTGTAATGAACCTTTTTCCAATTCGGGAGAAGGTACAATTACCTCATCAAGTTATACTTTCCTCCCACTCACTTCTTTCGAGAGAAACTCCTTCTCTAGAAAGGATGCATTCTTAGCAACGAATATCTTGTCTTCGGATCTGTGATAGAAGGTGTACCCAACAGTTTCCTTTGGGTATCCTATGAAGACACATTTCTCCGATTTGGGTTTGAGCTTAGCTTTTTCACATAAGCATCGCAGCCCCAAACTTTAAGAAACGACAACTTGGGTTTCTTGCCAAACCACAGTTCATATGGTGTCGTCTCAACGGATTTAGATGGTGCCCTATTTAACGTGAATGCAGCCGTCTCTAAAGCATAACCCCAAAAGGATAGCGGTAAATCTGTAAGAGACATCATAGATCGCACCATATCTAATAAAGTACGATTACGATGTTTGGACACACCATTACGCTGGGGTGTTATAGATGGCGTGAGTTGCGAAACTATTCCACATTGTTTCAATTGAAGAGCAAACTCGTAACTCAAATATTCACCTCCACGATCAGATCGTAGAAACTTTATTTTATTGTTACGATGATTTTCCACTTCACTCTGAAATTCTTTGAACTTTTCAAATGTTTCGGACTTATGTTTCACCAAGTAGATATACCCATATCTGCTCAAGTCATTTGTGAAGGTAAGAAGATAACGATACCCGCCGCGAGCCTCAACACTCATTGGACCGAATACATTAGTATGTATTATTTCCAACAAGTCAGTTGCTCACTCCATTGTTCCAGAGAACGGAGTCTTAGTCATCTTGCCCATGAGGCATGGTTCGCAAGCATCAAGTGATTCCAAAAGCCCATCGGCATGGAGTTTCTTCATGCGCTTTACACCAATATGACCTAAACGACAGTGCCACAAATAAGTTGCACTATTATTATTAACCTTGCATCTTTTGGCTTCAATACTATGAATATGTGTATCACTACAATCGAGATTCAACAAGAATATACCACTCATTAAGGGTGCATGACCATAAAAGATATTACTCATATAAATAGAACAACCATTATTCTGTGATTTAAATGAATAACCGTTTCGCATCAAATAAGATCCAGATATAATGTTCATGCTCAACGTTGGCACCAAATTACAATTATTTAGGTCTAAAACTAATCCCGGCGGTAGATGTAGAGGTAGCGTGCCGACGGCGATCACATTGACTTTGGAACCAT
The DNA here is from genome assembly GCF_018294505.1 of Triticum aestivum. Lineage (NCBI taxonomy): Eukaryota > Viridiplantae > Streptophyta > Magnoliopsida > Poales > Poaceae > Triticum > Triticum aestivum. The sequence continues at coordinate 350,562,501 of NC_057802.1, read as the reverse complement.
TTCCCACGCACATCGTCACCTTGTCCTTAGCCAATCTTCATTTAATCCATAGCCCCTGTTTAGAGTTGCAAATCTGAGCAACAGAACCGGTATCAAATACCCAGGCGCTACTACGAGCATTAGTAAGGTACACATCAATAACATGTATATCAAATATACCTTTCACTTTGCAATCCTTCCTATCCGCCAAATACTTGGGGCAGTTCCGCTTCTAGTGACCAGTCCCTTTAAGTAGAAGCACTCAGTCTCAGGCTTAGGTTCAGACTTGGGCTTCTTCACTTGAGCAGAAACTTGCTTCCCGTTCTTCTTGAAGTTCCCCTTCTTCCCTTTTCCCTTCTTCTTGTAACTAGTGGCCTTGTTAACCATCAACACTTGATGCTCCTTCTTGATTTCTACCTCCACAGCCTTTTAGCATCGCGAAGAGCTCGGGAATTGTCTTATCCATCCCTTGCATATTATAGTTCATCACGAAGCTTTTGTAGCTTGGTGGCAGTGATTGAAGAACTCTGTCAAAGACACTATCATCAGGAAGATTAACTCCCAGTTGAGTCAAGTGGTTGTGGTACCCAGACATTCTGAGTATATGTTCACTAGCAGAACTATTCTCCTACATCTTGCAGCCATAGAACTTATTGGAGACTTCATATCTCTCAATTCGGGCATTTGCTTGAAACATTAACTTCAACTCCTGGAACATCTCATATGCTCCATGAGGTTCAAAACGTCGTTGAAGTCCCGATTCTAATTTGTAAAGCAAGGCACACTGAACTATCGAGTAGTCATCAGCTTTGCTCTGCCAGACGTTCATAACGTCCGGAGTTGCTCCTGCAGTGGGTCTTGCAACTAGCGGTGCTTCCAGGATGTAATTCTTCTGTGCAGCAATGAGGACAATCCTCAAGTTACGGACCAGTCCGTGTAATTGCTACCATCATGTTTCAACTTAGCTTTCTCTAGGAACGCATTAAAATTCAAAGGAACGAAAGAATGGGCCATTGATCTACAACAACATAGACATGCAAAACTATCAGGTACTAAGTTCATGATAAATTAAAATTCAATTAATCATATTACTTAAGAACTCCCACTTAGATAGACATCCCTCTAGTCATCTAAATGATCACGTGATCCATATCAACTAAACCATGTCCGATCATCATGTGAGATGGAGTAGTTTTCAATGGTGAACATCACTATGTTGATCATATCTACTATATGGTTCACGCTCGACCTTTCGGTCTCAGTGTTCCGAGGCCATATCTGTATATGCTAGGCTCATCAAGTTTAACCCGAGTATTCTGCGTGTGCAAAACTGGCTTGCACCCGTTGTATGTGAACGTAGAGCTTATCACACCCGATCATCACGTGGTGTCTCGGCATGACGAACTGTAGCAATGGTGCGTACTCAGGGAGAACACTTATACCTTGAAATTTAGTGAGGGGTCATCTTATAATGCTACCGCCGTACTAAGCAAAATAAGATGCATAAAGGATAAGCATCACATGCAATCAAAATATGTGACATGATATGGCCATCATCATCTTGTGCCTTTGATCACCATCTCCAAAGCACCGTCAAGATCTCCATCGTCACCGGCTTGACACATTGATCTCCATCGTAGCATCGTTGTCGTCTCGCCAACCATTGCTTCCACAACTATCGCTGCCGCTTAGTGATAAAGTAAGGCAATTACATGGCGATTGCATTTCATACAATAAAGCGACAACCATAAGGCTCCTGCCAGTTGCCGATAACGGTTACAAAACATGATCATCTCATACAACAATATATATCTCATCACATCTTGATCATATCACATCACAACATGCCCTGCAGAAACAAGTTAGACGTCCTCTACTTTGTTGTTGCAAGTTTTACGTGGCTGCTACGGGCTTCTAGCAAGAACCGTTCTTACCTACGCATCAAAACCACAACAATCTTTCATCAATTGTGCTGTTTTAACCTTCAACAAGGACCGGCCATAGTCAAACTAGATTCAACTAAAGTTGGAGAAACAGACACCCGCCAGCCACCTGTGTGCGAAGCACGTCAGTAGAACCAGTCTCATGAACGTGGTCATGTAATGTCGGTCCGGGCTGCTTCATCCAACAATACCACCAAATCAAAGTAAGACGTTGGTGGTAAGCAGTATGACTATTATCGCCCACAACTCATTGTGTTCTACTCGTGCATATAACATCTATGCATAGACCTGGCTCTGATGCCACTGTTGGGGAACATAGTATCTCAAAAAAATCATACGATCACGCAAGATCTATCTAGGAGAAGCAGAGCAACAAGCGGGGACAGTGTGTCCATGTACCCTCATAGACTCAAAGCGGAAGCATTTAGTAACGCGGTTGATGTAGTCGAACGCCTTCGCGATCCAACCGATCCAAGTACCGAACGTACGGCACCTCCGTGTTCAGCACACGTTCAGCACGATGACGTCCCTCGAGCTCTTGATCCACTTGAGGACGAGGGAGAGTTCCGTCAGCATGACGGCGTGGCGACGGTATTCATGATGTTACCGGCGCAGGGCTTCACCTAAGCACTCCGACGATATGACCGAGGTGTGTAACTGTGGAGGGGGGCACCGAACATGGCTAAAAGAAGACTTGGTCTGCCTTTGGGGTGCCCCCTTCCCACGTATATAAAGGAGGGGGGAAGAGGAGGCCGGCCCTAGAGGGGGCGCACCAAGGGGGGAGTCCTACTTGGACTCCCGGTCTAAGTAGGATTCGCCCGCCCCCTTCCTATTCCAACTAGGAGAAGCAGGGAAGGGGGAAGAGGGGAGAAGGAAGGAGGGGGGCGCCGCCCCTCCTAGTCCAATTCGGACCAGCCCATGGGGGGCGCGCGGCCACCCCTTGAGGCCCCTCTCTCCTTTCCCCTAAAGCCCATTAAGGCCCATTACTCTCCCGAGGGTTTCCGGTAACCTCCAGGTACTCCGGAAAATACCCGAAACACTTCGGAACCATTCCGGTGTCCGAATATAACCTTCCAATATATCGATCTTTACCTCTCGACCATTTCAAGACTCCTCGTCATGTCCGTGATCTCATGCGGGACTCCGAACAAACTTCGGTCATCAAATCACATAACTCATAATACAAATCGTCATCGAACGTTAAGCGTGCGAACCCTCGGGTTCGAGAACTATGTAGACATGACCGAGACACTTCTCCGGTCAATAACCAATAGCGGAACCTGGATGCTCATATTGGCTCCTACATATTCTATGAAGATCTTTATCGGTCAAACCGCATAACAACATACGTTGTTCCCTTTGGCATCGGTATGTTACTTGCCCGAGATTCGATCGTCGGTATCATCATACCTAGTTCAATATCGTTACCGGCAAGTCTCTTTACTCATTCCATAATGTATCATCCCGCAACTAACTCATTAGTCACATTGCTTGCAAGGCTTATAGTGATGTGCATTACAGAGAGGGCCCAGAGATACCTCTCTGATACACGGAGTGACAAATCCTAATCTTGATCTATGCCAACTCAACAAACACCATCGGATACACCTGTAGAGCATCTTTATAATCACTCAGTTACGTTGTGACGTTTGATAGCACACAAGGTGTTCCTCCGGTATTCGGGAGTTGCATAATCTCATAGTCAGAGGAACATGTATAATTCATGAAGAAAGCAATAGCAATAAAACTAAATGATCATTAATGCTAAGCTAACGGATGGGTCTTACCATCACATCATTCTCTAATGATGTGATCCCGTTCATCAAATGACAACACATATCCATGGCTAGGAAACTTAACAATCTTTCATTAACGAGCTAGTCAAGTAGAGGCATACTAGGGACACTCTGTTTGTCTATGTATTCACACATGTACTAAGTTTCCGGCTAATACAATTCTAGCATGAATAATAAACATTTATCATGACATAAGGAATATAAATAACAACTTTATTATTGCCTCTAGGGCATATTTCCTTCAGTTTAGACATGTTTTGTAATGTCACCTGTTTAGTTTCTATATCATATATGGGAATTATGCAGTCTCATCTCTTTTGGCCAACCATAATATATGTGAAATATGCAATGCCATCTTGTTTAGCCAGGCATCATATATTTGAATGATATCTTGCTCATCCTTTTCTTCATTATATTTCCATTTGTCGACAATGTTTGTACATTAATCTACTCTTCCTATGAATCAGCCATTTGAGTGGGTGATGAAAAAAAACTGGAGTGAAAACAAGGTCTTCAGAGCAGACAGTGCTACCTATCGAAGCAAATCTCTTGTTGGGTCCCGCTAGCTCCTCAGAGATGGATTCAGAGACAGATGACCTGTCAAATCGCCCCACCGAGGTGTATGCTTTAACTTGGCACGGTTATATTGCTCATATCATGCCTATGGTGTCTTGCATTGCATAGTTTAGACATCATATACACAATATTCAACACCATATTTCCTTCAGTCTCCCACTTGCACTAGAGTCAATAATCTAGATTACATAGTAATGATTCTAACACCCATGGAGTCTTGGTGTTGATCATGTTTTGCTCATGGAAGAGGCTTAGTTAACGGGTCTGCAACATTCAGATCCGTATGTATTTTGCAAACTTCTATGTCTCCCTCCTTGACTAGATCGCGGATGGAATTGAAGTGTCTCTTGATATGCTTTGTTCTCTTGTGAAATCTGGATTGCTTCGCCAAGGCTATTGCTCCAGTATTGTCACAAAATATTTTCATTGGACCCGATGCACTAGGTATTACACCTAGGTGGGATATGAACTCCTTCATCCAGACTCCTTCATTTGCTGCTTCCGAAGCAGTTATGTACTCCTCTTCACACGTAGATCCCGCTTCACCCAATCTAACCCCAATCCCAACAGATAATAACCCAGTTCATGTTGTCACAGCACCATCTCCACCACAGAGCTCCCAAACAAGAGAAGTTAGTAAGGCAGCTTCAGTGCCCAAAGCGCCAGTACTACCATGGCGAACCCCAACTCCACCAGTTAGTACACCTATTCCTGTGGAGGAAGCACAACCAGCCATTCGTATTTTAGCATCTATCGCATTTGATGTTGTTAAATCCTATGTGTGTATCTTCCCATCATGGAAATATTATAATGAAGATGAAGGAAAATGCCAGTTGCAGGTGTTTGTCCAGGAGTTATGTGTAAGTAATGTTATTCATGGCAATTAGTTTGCTTTGTCACATACATTCTACCTATGATGGTTATAATATTGGAAATTTTGCCATTTTTTCTATAGAGAAGGACCGATTTGGAAACTCAGGATGAGGTAACCAGTGCTAATACCTCTGCTATCTTCAAGAATGCTTAGTGGCAGTGTTGGAATTATCTGAAGAAAATGTACTTCACTGGCAAAGAAACTCATCAAATTCCCTTACGTTCTCCTGAGACACATTTACTAGATGACGACTGGGAATGCCTTGTTCTGTACTGGTCCCGAACCAAGAATGTGGTAAGGTCTATGAGCTCATTTTTTATTTTTAAGTACTATATTCTTGCATCTTACTGTACTCTGTTCATGTAGAACAAGTGCTTAAACCTGAAGAACAACTGTCCTCATTTAAGATTCCATTGCTATCATGCATACTGCTTTGCTCTTGTATCACTGTATTTACTCATACAAACTTATTTTAAATTGAAGGATCCAATCGAAACTCCAATGGCACAACAGGTATGTTTACGCATGTTTCTTTAACAGGTTTGCTCTTATAAATAGCTCTGTTGATTTCAATTTCAATTGTGTATACAATTGACTTCTCATATCATGCACATTACTAGCAACACAACAGAGCCAATAGTGTTGTTCTACATGTAGACCCGTGGTACCCATCTGAAATCTTGTTGTGTCGTGTAGTTTCCCACGCTTTGTATTCTTTCAGTGTTGCTTTGTCTTGAACTGATATGATTTGAACCGTGTCTCTATTTTGATTTGGCAAGACAATGCAGTGACCATAGGACATAGGTATATGTTTGTTTGATGCTTTTATTATGTACTACTTAGCAATAGAAAACTTGGTAGTTTAATCCTGTCCACCTTACTAATGAATTGGTTCAGCGAAATGAGTTTCATATACTAGTATATGCTAAACCTGTTATGTGTCTGCTTGTTTCTTCTTTTAGAATGCTGACAGAATATTGGGAAGAGTGCCTTATTAAGCAATGGTAAAGGAAGTAATGCAGATAAGGTTCAGGATAGTGAGACATCCTTGTTGGTCTCCAACAAAGCGGATAAAATAGCTAAGGAAAACTATCTTCAAGACAGTGAGACAACCCCAAAGTCTTGTCTTGGTTTAGTGTTCGAGTTATTGGCCACTATCGCTGGCACAAGCTATTCAAACTCACTGTCTGAATCAGCTTGGTTTCTTGAGTCTCAACTACAAGCTGAAAGATATCGATCAGTTGTGCTACGACAAGAAGCCGAAGGACTGCAGATGTCCCTGGAGCATTTAGATGCATACTTTCTGGTGCAACAGCAAGCGTTGGAGGATTTTAGCGCCAAATAGGACAAAGCTAATAAGCTTGCTAAGCTTATTGCCAGCATGGTGGATACCCAGGATAACATTTCTTGAGCTCTTCTAAAGTTGTTTCAGTTATGGACTTGTTTTGCTGCCGCGTTTATTTACACTTGTGGCCAATTTAGACAGCCAGTGTATGTAATATGCTGCTTTGTTCCCTATGTTTGCACTGGTGGCGAACTTTGATGCCCAGTGGATGTAATATGTGTAATAGCCATAATAGCCTAGCGTTAGTTGCTTGCTTATTTATTTCCTTATTGTCTTGCTTAGTTGTTTGCTTGTAGTCACTGCAGTTCTTTTTCCGTGTTTTTCTAGTGGCCACAATAACCTATTTTTATAACTAGGCCACAATAACCATGGCAACACACGGACTGTTGTAACCATGGTCCTGCTACCTATTGTAGTGACCATGGACCTCCATGGGTTGTACGATCCATGGGCCTTCTAAGGGCCGTAGGATCCATGGGCCTTCTATGGGCCGTAAGATCCATGGGCCTTCTACGGGTCGTAGGATCCATGGGCCTTCTATGGTCCGTGGGATCCATGGGCCTTCTACGGTCCGTGGGATCCATGGGCCTTCTACGGGCCGTCTAATCTATGGGCCTTCTACGGGTCGTATAATCGTTTAGCCAAACATGGGTCATACTATTCATGGACCAATAACGGTCCGCAAAATGGGTCGTAAACGGGCTAGAGTGGAAATCATCTGTTTTATGGCCCGACCATAACGGGCCGTTAATAGGTCGTATTTGATGACGCTATGAAAACAACCCAACGGGTTAACGGGCCACAAATAGGCCGACTGTAACCACGGGTTGAATTTGGCCCACAAGCGGAACATGCCAGTAACGGACCGTAAGTAATCAAATTCTGGAAATGAGCCCAAGAATAAATGGGCCCTTAGAAGGCCAAAAGCACGGGCTGGAAACGGCCAACGGAATAATGGGCCATTAATGGGTATAAAATGATACACTGTTCATTACGGGCCAGTTTCACCACGGGCCGTTAATGGACCAAGAGTTACAAAGGGCCTCATATGGGCCGAAAGACGTCATGGGCCATACATGGGCCGGAAGTTACAACAGGCTGGAATCATATTAGATGGCCCAGATGACGCTACTGGGCCTAATTCGGATAGGGCGTAACGGGCCATGACTTAGCGGGCTGTAAATGGGCTATATGCGAACAGGTCGTTAACAGGCTTTTCGTGGGCCGGCCCGCTACCTTTTGACCAAGTCAAACGGGCCAGCCTTTTCACCGGAATGGGCATCTATTGGGTCGTGCCAGGTGTCAACGTATCATAGGCGCCTTCGGTCCAATGACTGGATGACATCTGTCCCAACGGTGAGCTGACACGTGGTTCCTCTGGCCATTCAAAAATTTACACGTGGAAAATCCCCATTGGTCCGGGTTGTTAACGGGTTATCGCATCCAAACCAGAACCCGATAGCTTAACGACGACCCATTACGGTGGATGCCACGTGTCGGTTACCCTTGACTAAAGCAATTCTATGGCGCGCGATTTATCGTCATGGAAGTAGACACTTCCGTGATGATAATTTTGGTAATGTGATGGAACACTTCTACGACAACACAGGTATGACTATCTTGATTCTATCATAAAATCCTAATGGATGTACATGCATGACAGAAAACGTGACCTACTGTGACAAACACATATCAGCACGGAAGTGTATTTTTTTGTAGTGTATGTCATTGGTAAAGATCCGTGCTTCGACCCTTTCTGCGTATGGGGCAATGAGATATTGATGAAAAGCTGATAAAGAGTGTTAGTAAAATGGGTCAAAATATGGCAATTAAACTATTTGTTTACACTTTATTCAAGACAACAGCGAACTGCAGGATGGTAAGTAAGAACTCTGCAGCCTTCTTTTTACTACCCATAATGAGTTGTGTTAGATGAGAATGTCTGAATCTTTTTCCTTTGCGGTGGTTCCCAAAGCAATTTACTCAAGATTACCTCTAAACCTACATGATTGGTGGGCATGCAAAGGTTAAAGTATTTCTACCAAAACATGATTATTATCTACATGTTTTCATGAAGACAGTGAAGGATGGGCGGTCGGCCATCACAAGGGGTTGGACTAGAGTCATGCATGCCTTCTGCATGGAGGAGGGCACAATATGGGCATTCCGCTTCACCTTGTTCAGCAACCAGAATGTATTTCGCCTCTTTCTTTACCGTCTTTAATAGTACAAGTATACAACTGTGGTTCATCATTCTTTATTTGGTGCTTATGTAATTCTTGAACATATGTACCTGTGAATCGAATAATGCATTGGTTGTTTGAACCTGATGGATACGAATAAAGCTATAGCATACTTCCAAATTCAAATCTGGTACAATTTGAAATAGAAGCCATTGAATTATGGTGAAATTACGCTCTGCAGGTCGTTACGGTGCACACAGTCGGTAAAAACGTTTGTGATATACACCATAATCCGACATGGTTCACAGAGAGGAAACGTGTGCAAGCATCCACACAATTGTCGTTTGCAAACCGTGTGTGATGTCAAAAAATATCACAAACAATGCGGCCAAACTAAACGTTTGTGATAGTTGCCTTATCGTACACGATTCGCAACCATGAAATGTTTCTGATGTGGTACGCATCGTAAAGGTTGCACCACAGAATAGCGTGTGCAATAGTTATCATGTACGACGACGTTACGATGGTCCATCGTTCCGTAATCCTATCCGACACTCGTATGATGATTAGCTAATCTTCTTAATTAGTTATCGCATACGGTTCGGGAAAAGTGAATGTGTGTGGTTGTCTTCTTATCATACACGTTCTATATTCGTGAACCGTTTGCGATGGGCCGCGCATCGTAAACGTAGCACCAAGGAATACCGATTGCGATGGCAATGCGAGCACAAACGAGTAGCAAGGATGGAGTGTTTTGGATATTTGAGATATCAGAAACAGTTTTATAGGGACAAGTGTATGCATCATGGCTCCCTATCCCCGACGGTTTTGGGTCATGTGGGAAGGACCCCCTATCGTAGTCACTCACTTGGCGACGGTTCAAAATGCCGTCGCGGAAAGGGGTTAAAAACTGTTTGTATAGCAGCTCACTATACCAGTGGGATATCCTTGTATGTTCCTTGTGGGAAGAACCCATGTAGGTATTGAAAGTGCAAAACTCCAAAGGATTGCTCCGAGCTCTTGATGGACTACATCAACATTGAGCATCCACATCTTCACTATCTACATAAAGTCATCATCGACAAAACCCAAGGTCAGTTCATCCCTCTTTGGGGGGATATCACATCTAGGGGGAGCTTTGCTCTAAAAATTGAGGTAAAGCAACTCTAATGGTGTGAAGACATTAATGCTTTATGTAAAAGTGGTAACCCCACTTGAGCTTAAACGATGAGTATGACCTATGATCAAATGTTCTCATTTGACTCCCAAGTCAATATTAGTCATCGCCAATTGCTTGATAGATGCTAGAATTGGTTGTGCATGTTTGGATCGTATTTCATTTGCCATTTTATTGTGTGAGCATGTTGGTTTGCATGTTTTGTTCATTCGAGGACATCCATTTGTTGTTTTGATTGTCTTGGTATTTCTAGCCAAGTGGATGTACAAGAATGCCTAAGCACCTCCTCTAGCTATCTATGTTTTTCTTGTCTCAAATTCTATTCTTGCTACATCACAAAAATTGAACAAGTCTTTTTCGGACCCTTCGGGTGAGGCACACTCGGAGCCACTGACCTGAAAGGGCTGAACTCCAAAACCTTCAAAAAAATCGATGTGACCAATCTCCTATTAGGGCTCACTGAAACTGTTTGATTGATCTGAGTTTTTTATATCGATGTAACCGATTAGACCAACTTGGAGCCACTAATATGTTGTAACTGCTCGCAATCACACATCTCGGTGCCAGAGATTTGTTCCATTTGATGCCAACGACAGCAACTGGGTATATAATCCTGTGGGTCCAATACGGTTGAAATTTCTCAAACGTCACGACTCCCACACCCCCTCTATTGTCATCACCCTTGTCTCCGGATAGTTCCCTCATCATCGTTGCCACAGAAGCCTTGATGCCAACACTAACATTGAGAGCAACCTTGACACCCACACGGTACGAGGTCAAACACGCTCGATGCCGCCGAAATCTCTAGAATTAGCATTTGGTGCAATTATCTTGTCCTTTCTTAAAGATAACATTGTAATTGAGACCCATTAGTTTCAACAAGGGTTTTTTTGTATAGCATTGGAGATCTTCTGATCCTGAAATTGTACCCAACTTATGTGGTCAACATTGATGACAAAAGGTGCATGGTGTAGATAGGATTTCCACTGCCAAAAGCACATCTAAACATTCTTTATCATATGTGGATAAATCCTGAGCTTTGGGACCTAATTCCTTGTTAAGATATGAAATTAGATGTCCATCTTACATCAACACAACATCATCACATGTGTTACTGGCATCATTTTCCACAATAAAAGGTTGTGTAGAATCTGGAAGTGCCAAGATAGGTGCAAATAAGAGAGCTTTTTTGAGTTGCTAAAAGCACCATCTTGTTTAATGTAGGTGCCAAAACATGTTCTATGTCTCTAAAAACTTTCCGGTGACTTTTTCTCAAGATCCTAACCTGCTAGTACTCAGCAGATCGATGATCCTTAAGCATGTGACCTTGCATGTTCGGCGAAGTATAGACATGACCGAAACTTCTTCCAATCGATGATCAACAGCCAAACCATGTACATCCATATTAACCCCCCTACCCATAGTAATGATATTTGAGTGAACCTGTATCTACCATGTGCTATTCCTTTTGCTTCGCAATATGTTACAAGAAGAAAAAAAGGTGAGATTTGTTGGCATCCCTGTAAGACAACAACTTGTTTACTATGCCAGTTTCCTTGTTGCCGGTTTTGTTCTCTTTTCTCGTTCCCGTTTCTAGCATCCCTATGATAAAATCAGGTTGTGTTTGGCTAGATGATGATGGATACCGTCACACCGAGAGGTCTCTAGGAATATCTCTGCATAGTCGGAGGAGCAAATCCTAGCCTTGAGCTATCTAGCCCCTTGTCATACTTTTCTGGTGAACCCGTAAGTTGTCGTTATGATGACTCTATTATGGTTGACGTTTGATGAACCCCAACAGTGCATTATTTGGTTTGAAGGAACTTGATACTCTCACGGTCCAAGAAATTATGCAAATGTTAACTTTGACATGTTATTAACCATTAACTTACGACTAAAGGATCTCATGGTATAACAATTAATTGGGCATGTTCAACACCAATGTTCTTCCAACATTGTGTCCTAAAAGTTGCTGGCAAACTAACTTATGCCATGATCAGGAAAATGGAACCATCATGCAATAGTTGTGCTAATCTTAGAGACGAGACTAGAAATATATTACCAAGTTTTCCTCTGATCCTTTTGGATATACAGACTTAAGAACCATTGCAATTATACACGTAACATAAACATTAATTGTGAGCTTGGAAATAAATACTAACTTTTATTATTGCCCACGGGGAATATTTCCATCACAAAAGACAGTGCAAAAATCAAGGATGGATAGGGCATGGAAGCTCAACGATAAACTTTGGGCAGATCCCACTGCCTACAAAAATACCATGGGTATTACGCCATATAAAATGGTTTATGGTAAGGCATATCATTTACCATCGGAACCGGATCATAAAGCTTTTTGGGCCACTAAGAATTTAAAACTTTGATCGTAAAGAGGTAGGAGAAAAGCGATTATTAGATCTGCATGCTCTAGGTGAATTTAGGAATGAAGCTTATTGGGGTTCACGTCTTTTTAAAGAAGAAGTAAAGATGTGTCATGATAGAAATATTTGAAGTGGAAGTTCAATGTTGGAGACAAAATTCTCCCATTTAACTCCCATCTCAAGTTGTTTCCAGTTAAACCTAGATCCATATGGGAAGAACCTTATGAGATCAAAGAAGTTTACAACTCAGGAGCAATACAGTTGAAGGGTAATGGGAATACCCCCCACAGTTCGTAATGGGCGAAGAGGTATGGAGCTGTGACGCCCCCGATTTGACCGTACACTAATCATGCACGCAAATGTGTACGATCAAGATCAGGGACTCACGGGAAGATATCACAACACAACTCTACAACATAAATAAGTCATACAAGCATCATAATACAAGCCAGGGGCCTCGAGGGCTCGAATACAAGTGCTCGATCATAGACGAGTCAGCGAAAGCAACAATATCTGAGTACAGACCTAAGTAAACAAGTTTTCCTTAAGAAGGCTAGCACAAAAGTAGCAACGATCGAAAAGGCAAGGCCTCCTGCCTGGGACCTCCTAACTACTCCTCGAAGCCGAACTCCATGTAGAATCATCCTCGGGGTCTCTAGCTCCTGGACTCCAGCATCTGGTTGCGACAATCAGGTATAGAAAGGGGAAAAGAGGGAGAAAAGCAACCGTGAGTACTCATCCAAAGTACTCGCAAGCAAGGAGCTACACTACATATGCATGGGTATATGTGTAAAGGGCCATATCGGTGGACTGAACTGCAGAATGCCAGAATAAGAGGGGGATAGCTAATCCTGTCGAAGACTACGCTTCAGGCCACCTCCATCTTGCAGCATGTAGAAGAGAGTAGATGGTAAGTTCACCAAGTAGCATCGTATAGCATAATCCTACCCGGCGATCCCCTCCTCGACGCCCTGTTAGAGAGCGATCACCGGGTTATATCTGGCACTTGGAAGGGTGTGTTTTATTAAGTATCCAGTTCTAGTTGTCATAAGGTCAAGGTACAACTCCGGGTCGTCCTTTTATCGAGGGACACGGCTATTCGAATAGATAAACTTCCCTGCAGGGGTGCACCACATAACCCAACACGCTCGATCCCATTTGGCCGGACACACTTTTCTGGGTCATGCCCGGCCGCGGAAGATCAACACGTCGCAGCCCCACCTAGGCTCAACAGAGAGGTCAACACGCCGGTCTAAATCCTATGCGCGCAGGGGTCTAGGCCCATCGCCCATTGCACACCTGCACGTTGCGTACGCGGCCGGAAGCAGACCTAGCCTAGCTGGCGTTCCAGTCCTATCCGGCGCGCGCCGCTCCGTCGCTGACGTCAAGAAGAGCTTCGGCTGATACCACGACGTCGAGTGCCCATAACTGTTCCCGCGTAGTTGGTTAGTGCGTATAGACCAAATGGCCAAACTCAGATCAAATACCAAGATCTCGTTAAGTGTGTTAAGTATCCGAGAACGCCGACAGGGCCAGGCCCACCTCTCTCCTAGGTGGTCTCAACCTGCCATGTCTCTCCGCCATAAAGTAACAGTCGGGGGCCGTCAGGAACCCAGGCCCACCTCTACCGGGATGGAGCCACCTGTCCTTTCAGCCCCCTCATCAGAATCACTTGCGGGTACTCAACGAGCCGACCCGACTTTAGTCACCACATATGTCATGTATATAAAGTATATAGTATAAACCCGTGATCACCTCCTGAAGTGATCACGGCCAAGTAGTATAGCATGGCAGACGGACAAGAGTGTAGGGCCACTGATGGAACCCTAGCATCCTATACTAAGCAGTAGGATAGTAGGTAAGGGTAACAACTGTAGCAACAATGACAGGCTATGCATCAGGATAGGATTAACGAAAAGCAGTAACATGCTACACTACTCTAATGCAAGCAGTATAGAGAAGAATAGGCGATATCTGGTGATCAAGGGGGGGGCTTGCCTGGAAGCTCTGTTGTACAGGAAGAAGGGTCGTCGGTGACATAGTCGTACTCAGCGGCATCAGCGCCGGTCTCGGGGTCTACCGGAGAAGAAGAGGGGGAAGAAACAGTAAATACGGAGCAAACAAAGCATCACAAAACATAACATGGCAATACGCGGTGCTAGGTATGCTCTAACGCGGTGGAAGGTGATACCGGCGAAGGGGGAAACATCCGGGAAAATATCCCCGGTGTTTCGCGTTTTCGGACAGATGAATCGGAGGGGAAAAGTTGCGAGTTTGCTATGCTAGGGATGTGTGGCGGACGAACGGGCTGCGTATCCGGATTCGTCTCGTCGTTCTGAGCAACTTTCATGTACAAAGTTTTTCCATCCGAGTTACGGATTATTTTATATTCATTTTTAAAGATTTAATCATTTTCTAGATTTCCTGGTTTTAATTTAATTCGAAATTAAATAGCTAAATGCTAGGTGCACCCAGCTCTGCATACACAGAAGTGTACCAGAGGCTGACAGGTGGGCCAGGGGGTCCCTGTTGACCAGTCAACGTTTGACTGGTCAACAGGGGGTGGGGCCCCCTGTCATTGGCTGTTACATTAACTAACTAGTTAATTTAGTCTAACTAGGTTATTAGGGTAACAGATTTTAATTAGTTTAATTGAACCTAATTAATTAATTAACTTAATATTAATTAATTAGTTAATTAAATTAATTAATATTTTTATTTACTTATTATCATTTTTTATTCTTTTTTTATATACGTTCTGAGGGGTGAGGCCCCACATGTCATAGGGCCAGGGGGGACTGGCCCAGTGGTAAGTGGCCCTGGCCATAGCGGGCACGGGCGCACGGGCGCTAGCCCGACTGGGCACTGGCCAGGCCAGCCACGGCGAGGCTCGCCGGCCGGAGCAGCAGCAGGCAGCGGCTGCGGCGGAGCGGGAGCAAGGGGGCGAGGCCGCGGAGCGAGGGCGGCGAGTGCGGGAAGCGTCGGTGAGCGCGACGCGCGGTTTGGCGGCTCCCGGCAGCAAGCGGATGGTGCGGTGGCGCGGGCGAGCGCCGGCGTGAGGGCACGGGGAGGAGGAGGCGGACCGGGGTCCTCACCGACGTTGGTGAGCAGGGGGCGGCGAGGCTCGGTGGAGCCTTTGGGGAGGAGGACGACGATACGTCGTCGGCGAGGAGGAGACGAGGAGGACGAGGCGACGGGCGGTGGCGGGGTCCGGTGAGGAGGAGGCCGTGGCACGGGGACGACGGAGAAGCTGCGGGGCGGAGGCGGCAGCCCTCGGGCGCTGGCGTGCTCGCCGGGGCCGCGGGGAGCCGCGGCGGACGCGGCCGAAATGGCGAAGCGCCGGCACGGCAGTGGTTGTGGAGGCGGGTGCCGGTCGAGGCCGGACAGGGAGGTGAGGGTCGACGATGGGCGGAGCAGGAGAGAATGGAGGGAGGAGAGGCTGCGAGGGAGGGTCGGGCATGAGGCTTCTCGCCTCTGGGCGTGCGGCGGCGCGAGGGATAGTGAGGGGAGCGAGAGGAGTTCGTGGGGGGGAGTGGTGGTAGTGGGGCTAGGGTTCGGTGCCCCAGGGGGTATAGGCCAGGGGCTGGGCCGGCCGACAGGTTGGCTTGGTGGCCAGCTGGGCTACGGCCCAGTAGGGGGGTTTCTTTTTGTTTCTTTTGGTTTTTTGTTTATTTGTGTTTTCTTTTTCTTTGTACTTATTTTCCTTTTTCGTTTTACCTTAGTTTTTGATTTATTATAGTCTTGTAAAATACTGTATTTAACTCCTAAATTAGTGTCATGGTCTAGCCCTGTGCCACAAAAAGGTTGGGCCCCCAAATAAAATAGTGTAACAATTTAATATTTATAGAAGGCATTATTTTAATTGTTATAGCCAATGTTTTAGTTATTTTGGAGCATTTACATATTTTATAAAAATGTGGCTTCATCACCATTTTTACCTATGCATTATATGTCACCTCTATAACACTTTAGTTTTGATTTTCGAAAACTTTTAATGTTTGCCTAAAATTCAAATTTGATTTTGAAACGTTTTGATCTAACGCGAGGTTAGCAACGGTAACAGAGGTGACGTGGCATCATTAGCGTAGGTTTACTATAGCATATTTATCCGGGCGTCACAGGAGCAAGCTAGGACATTGGATCAGGATCATGCGGCTCACCACTGGTGCGCGTTGGTCCTAAACAAACGGTTTAAAACCCCTTTCTGCGACGGCATCTGGAACCGTCGCCAAGTGAGTGTGGGCAATAGGGGGGTCCTTCCCACACGACCCAGAAACCGTCGGGGATATGCCCTCCTGGCACACACGTTTGGCAAAATGAGGTCGTGTGCGACCGGGGAGCGCTCAAATACAGAAATACGTATAGTAGAGCTAAAAAATACAATTATACGGCGAAATTGTTTCCGGTCGCAAGTACATCCCACACAGTCAGTCCCCGCTAAACGTTTCCGTTCGTATGTACATCCCACACAGTCGCTCCAAGGAAAACGTTTACGTTCACAGGTACATCACACACAATTTTTCCCGTTAAATCGTTTGTGATAGCGTTGCCATTGCACACGATATTAATAATTTTATCGTTTGCGTTATTGAATGCATCACACACGGTGCATAGAAAGAAACTGTGTGGCAAAGGCTGTCCATCACACACACTTTTTATGTGATAAATGTTTGCGCAAGGTGGCCCAACGCAAACAGTTTTCAAGAGAAAGTCGTGTGTGCAGTGGAGATTGATCGCACACGTAGTGGATCCTAGAAACGTTTCTGATCTCCACGTATATCGCAGACGTTTCACTTTCGCAAACCGTGTGCAGTGTAATCCCTATTTAATCCATAATTAATCCAATTAATCCCTAATTTAAAAATCACATGTTATGAATTTGAAAGTAGGCAATCACTTATTTCATATCCAACCATGTTTATTACAAATATAGGTTCAACCACGAATCCATAATTCAATGCACAGGTACATATACTGAAGAACTACAGAAGCACCAAGTAAAGAATGATGAACCACAGTTGTACTAAAGACTGTAAAGAGAGAGGCGAAAGACATTCTGGTTGCTGGAGAAGGTGAAGCGGAATGCCCATATTGTGCCCTCCTCCATGCGTAAGGCGCGCACGACTCTAGGCCAACCCCTTGTGATGGCTGCCCGTCCATCCTTCACTGTCTTCATTAGGACTTCTCGATGCTCATTGTAGTCTGGATGAAATACTTTAACCTTCATTGCGTGTCCACCAATCATGTACTTTGCGAGGTAATCTTGAGTGAACTGCTTCGGGAACCACTGGGAACGAAAAAGATTCAGACATTGTTGTCTAACAACTCATTATGGGCAGTAAAAAGAGAAGGCTGCAGAGTTTGTAGTTACCATCCTACAGCTCACTGTTGTGTTGGATAGAGCATAAACAAATAATTTGCTTGCCACCATTCGTATCTTTTTGCTAATAATCCTTATCAGTTTCCTCACTTGATGCTTGTTCATCAATATCTCATTGCCCCATACGCAAAAAGGGTCGATGCGTGGATCCTTGCCAAGGGCATATGTACCTACAAGCAACAAGTCAATATTAGAAGCTAACTAGTGTCCAGGCCTGGATCTATATGCACTACATTATGGAACGACGGGGGAGTACAAGCCGAGGGATGAAGCTAACCTCGCGGAAAATGGTGGCCACTCCCGTTGTTGTCCTGCATAAGTAGTGGAAAGGCATGATAAGTACAGCAATCTTAACATCAAACAAATATAGCAAAGGTAAACAACATCATCTCCAAATGATAGCTTGAATGTGTTGGTTTCAGCATGCTGTTAAAGCAGATATAAAATGGAAGGCAATGTTACCGACAGCAGGCTTAACAGCCATCAAATATTGCAATTCAAACTGGTATTGTTGAAAATGAATAGAACGTAGGTAATGCTTAAACATCACACTGGATAAATGTGTAAAACTGAAAATAAAGGGCATGTGTTAACTACACCAGGAATAACTGGAACCAAATATAGCCGTTCAAACTGGTATTGATGTAGTCGAGCGGCACAGTTCCGACTTGCACATAATGAACCACACATTGTGAATGACTGAAATAAACAAGGCATAAATGACCAGTATAACAACCAAATATAGCCATTGAAAACTGGACAGAGTCTCACTGCAACCAACCTAACAAGCAAATACAGATAAACAGGGCATATGCTTGAAAACTGGACAAATGCTCACTGCAACCAACCTAACAAGCAGATAAAGATAAACAAGGCATCTGCTTGATAACTGGAGAAATGCTAAAAAAGCAACCTAACAACCAAATACAGATAAACAAGGCATCTGCTTGATAACTGGACAAATGCTAAAAAAAGTAACCTATCAACCAAATACAGATAAACAAGGCATCTGCTTGATAACTGGACAAATACTCACTGCAACCAAACTAAGAACCAAATACAGATAAACAAGGCATCTGCTCGATAACTGAAAAAATGCTCACTCCAACCAACCTAGCAACCAAATACAGATAAACAACGCATCTACTCACTATAAACAATCCAATATAGCCATTCGTGAAACTAAAGTGGACAATTCATACTTAAACATCACATAGACCTATTGAACAATACATTTTTGCATAACTGAAATAATTAAACACGGCACAGTTAAAGCACCGCACGGCAAATGCTACTACAACAAAGGGTACGGATTGGCAAGCTAGAAAAGGTAATATTTGCTGATAGAATGTTGCCTCACATTTCATGGACGGGATCCTTCCAGTTGGAAGAGCACAGACCCATGGTGCACTCTCTGATGTCACAGATGGGCCGTTTCACCTTGGAAGAACCTTCGTGGGTGCCCTCCTCGTGGTCGTGGTCGTGGTCGATGAGATCTGACTTGGCAATTGAGGATCCCAAGCCGCCGCCGTAGAACGTGTCCTTCAGAAGTGACAAAATGGGCTCGATGGCGTATAAAGCTTGCAAATCCTTGACTGCTTGGCGGAGGAGATCAGCGGCACGGCTGTCGAAAAAATCGACGGCGGTTGAACCAGAGGGGTTGGGGATGGACCACTTAACCTGTGACATGGCCCACGTGAAGCTGTCGGTGTGGACGAGCTTGATGTCGTAGCCAGCTTTCCCGAGATACAGTAATACGCTAGCCCACTGACATGAAGCCTTCCGCATGGCAACGTAGTCAACGTCTTCGCCGGCTTCCGCGGTGACGTGTTGCTCCGGGATCGACAGGTCGGGGCGAACGGCGGCCACCTCGCCAACGTCCGCCGGAGAGACCATGATAAACCTCTTCTTGGCCAAACGCTCGTCGGGCTCCCCGGGATACGTGGTGGAGCTTAGGCTACGACATTCTGGAGCAGGGGATGTGGATCTAGCGGGGAGGGACACCACAGGCCTCATCTAAAAACTCTGGGGAGTGGGGCGACGGTATGGGAATCGCTGGATAACCTGAACTTTATTATCTAAGCTAGGAGGAACGAGCATACTGGCAGGGTTGGCGGCGGCGCCGACGGCGGCCACGAGCTAGGGCGCGAAGGGGGGAGGGGGTGGGGGACTGTGGAGGGGGGTGGTGTTTGAGGATACGCCACGGCTACTGAAAATTTTAGTAATGGTGGGTGGAGATGATGGTGGACGAGGGAGGGCGACGGTTCAAATGGCTCCTAAAATTTTACTATAAGGTCGATGCTGGAGGAGTGTGGGCGACGGTTGAAGTACGGCGGCTACTAAAATTTGGGTAAAGGAATAGATGCGGGGCAGGAGTGCCCAAGATCGCGAACGGTCCAATAACAATATGCGTGTATGATAATAAGGAAAAGTGGCGCGGATCCGCCGATTTTTGCAACGCTCAAGGCTGGTAGTTTGTTTTTTCTATTTCTAGCTAGCTGGTCTATCGCACACGGTTCGCCCTAATTTCCAAATAAACTTACCCGCCTTTAGCTTCCACAGGTGGTGGTTTTACAGCGCACTTGCATTGCACACGGTTAAGCCAGTACCTCCACCCTTTGCTCGCGCTTGCGCGGTCGTGGTGATTTCAGTGCACTTGCATCGCACACGGTTGAGCCAGTACCTCCACCTTAATTTGCTCGCGCTTGCGTAGTCGTGGTGATTCACATCGCACTTGTATCGCACACGGTTTAGATATTATACCCCGTGTCCGTTGAGGATCATCAGAGTCTTTGCAGCAAAATATAACGTTAGGGAGGGTCAAAAGACAGCCACACCAGCATGTGGCCCAAATATATATGAGTGAAAAGGGTGGTATGTGATGTTCAAAATTCCAATGCACAACTTTGACCCCGCGGGCCCACGGTTGGGCGCGTCATTGAAGATCGATGAGAGGGTCCAGAAGTCAAGAACCACCTGGAAGTGGCCAAATATATGTACGAATATTGGGGATGTTTAAAACTTTAAATACACAATGCATAACTTTGGTGGCACCTGCCTCGCAAACCACCTAGCTAGGATATATATAATGACATAATGTCGTACCTAGCTAGGATGCTTGGCCCACCACCTCCCACTTCGTGTCAGCGGGGCGGATGCACGTAATGATCGATACTTTGGTCATACATGCATGTCGACATGACCTACCATAAGACGGACCAATGAATCTTTCGTTTGGTCAAATGACAGTTGTTGTTGTCGATAAACCGCTTGGGCCAATAGATTGAACCATCATAAACATCGCACGAGAGGGACCACAAAACCAGCACCTCTTGCATGCGGCCCAAAATGATGTACGTTGGGAAGGGGTGATGTGTGTTTTCAATATAGAATAATGTACTATTTAGATGTGGTGCCTACCTCTCGATACAGACAACAACCATGAAGGCAAGGTAGTTAAGGACGAGATACGTACGTAGGGTTTTATGTAGGTCGAACCCAGCAATCCGAGCATCTGGGAGGGAATCCTGACAACGCATGAGCTCGAGTTTTGGTTGACCGACATTTCACGGGGACCGGCCCTAACATGAACTAGGAGGAATCCATTCATGGCAAACACATACCCCTCATTATCGGTCAAAGGGATGATATATATACACTCGGGGAGCCCACATATATTTGTGTCGTCACAAAAAACCACACAAGGGAGACGTGGTCGATCAGAAGACCCCGTATACTGCATGCGGCCCGAAAATATGTATGGGTATGATGGTGTATGATGTGTTTAAATCCCAAATGCACAACTTTGATGGGCCACGCCAAGTACATTACAAACCGAACACCGTACCCGACTCCAAGCCTGGTTCAATACCTATGATGTCAGTTTCCCAACTTCGAGGCGGCAGCGGGGGGGGGGGGTCGTCCCACGCATGCGCTCAAACTTATTTTGTCTAGCATGGGACACATCTATATATATATATATATATATATATATATATATACATACATCTATACACATATATAGTGTGCGAATAACTATGAAAGTTGCTCATTGGATGAAGCCAATCCGACGGTACAGAGATGGCAAATCCGAGCACTACTGGTCATTGGATATCATCTACATTCCACCAGATTCTGCCACATGTACAATCTAGAAGACTCCATGGTTGAACTTAAACATAATGCACAAACCTCTAAACAAAAGCACTTCTCCTTTGTTCTCTAGAATCTTCCATATCTTAATTGCCCAAACCTTTTTTCTAAATGAATTGTCACTATTTGTTTTTACCTTTACAATGCACAATTCCATGAATCAATATTCAAAAAATCCATGATTAATTTTTTTACAAAACTAATTGATTTTGGATGAGATGAACTATAAGAATTAAACGAACATCTACATCATGCATATCTGGGAGAAGAGGCGGGAAACCGATGAGAGGAGTGGCGAGAAACGGTAGCCTGTTTTGAGTGAAAACCTAGTAGAGAAGGAAGCGTGAGCTACACGACGCATGTGCATAGTGCTTACCCATGTACTGCATGTGCTGTCGAAAGGGCTCAGGGTTGTCGTTCGATCTGGGAGCATCCAACGGTGCACACGTATGATCCGTGGGGTTTGGGTTCTGGCCAATCAGAACGCTGGACTCAGATCGTGCGTGCAGCGGGGGGGATATCATACGGAAACCAACATTCGGTGGAAACCGGTGAAGACCACGAGAAAAAGATGTTTTGAAGTTTCAAAAAAAATGCGGGATGTTAAGAGGATGATGTTTTATTGGCACACAAAATTTCAAGTTGAAACACATTAAGAGATGTGAGCTATGAAAAAGACAAAATCAGTGTTGAATAGTGCCGAATAGTAATGTCACTATTCAGGGCGGAATTTGTCTTTTTCATAGCTCACATCTCGTAATGTTTTTCAACTTGAAATTTTGTGTCGCAATAAAACATCACCTTCTTAACATCCCACATTTTTTCAGATTTTTATGAAACTTTAAAATATGGTTTCCACGAAGTTTTCATTGAATATCGGCTTTCGTGAGTGAACCGTGTGCTATTTGAAAACATTTCGTGAGAAGAATCTCGGTTTTTAAATCCCCGTAAATCCAAAACTAAGCTGAAAATCGTGAAACCTGCCATGGTGTCACGACATCGCACTTATATGTCGAGGAATTTTTTTCGTCCATTGTGGCGCAAGTTTTATTACAAGCCTCTTACAAACCGGAGCTTCTCTCAAAGAAGCCTCGTGGTTCCGATAGGGAAACGTGTCCCCCTTGTGGGCGAAACGTAATCACTGCCTCTTTTCACCTTGTATTTTCTTCTACGGGCAACATGGAACGACAGGATATCCGTGCTGAAATTTAAACTTATTCAGGGTTCGTTTGGCCTTTTTATACACTAATTGAGTTTCCTAGGCATTTAATGTCCATAATTCAAATCTGAACTACAAATACATGCTCCAGTTCACCAAAATGGCTAGAAAAATTATACATGTGTCCTTGGGTGCATGTTTAGGTCCCATGCCAGGAATGGGAACGAATTACAACCGTACTGGTGTCATGGCTCGTACTCAAACATTTCGAATCTCGGTTTTTAAGTCCCCATAAATCCTAAACTCACCAGAAAGTCATCAAAGGTGGCATGGTGTCACGTCATGGCACATATATGTCGTGGTAAAAACATTGTCCAATTTGGGCCAAGCTTTATTACAAACCTCTTACAAAAACTGGAGCTTCTCTCAAAGAAGCCTCGTGGTTCTGATAGGGAAACGTGTTCCCCTTGTGGGCGAAACGTAATCACTGCCTCTTTTCGCCTTGTATTTTCTTCCACGGGCAACATGGAACCACAGGATATCCGTGCTGAAATTTAAACTTATTCAGGGTTCGTTTGGCCTTTTTATACACTAATTGAGTTTCCTAGGCATTTAATGTCCATAATTCAAATCTGAACTACAAATACATGCTCCAGTTCACCAAAATGGCTAGAAAAATTATACATGTGTCCTTGGGTGCATGTTTAGGTCTCATGCCAGGAATGGGAACGAATTACAACCGTACCGGTGTCCTGGCTCTTCCTCAAACATTTCGAATCTCGGTTTTTAAGTCCCCATAAATCCTAAACTCACCAGAAAGTCATCAAAGGTGGCAAGGTGTCATGTCATGGCACATATATGTCGTGGTAAAAACATTGCCAATTTGGGCCAAGCTTTATTACAAACCTCTTACAAACCGGAGCCTGTCGCAAGAACCCTCGTGGTTTCGATAGGGAAACGTGTCCCCTTGTGGGCCAAACGATAATCACTCCCTCTTCTAGCCTCGTATTTTCTTCTACAAGCGACACGGAACAACTGGAGATTCGGGCTGAACTTTGAAATTATTCAGGGTTCGTTTGACCTTTTTTTATTCATTCATTGAGTTTTCTAGGCATTTAATGTCCATCATTCAAATCCGAACTACAAATACATGCTCCAGTGCACCAAAATGGCTAGAAAAACATACATGTTTCCTTGGGGTGCATGGTTAGGTCCCATGGAACGAATGGGAACGAATTCAACCGTCTCGTCGTCCTGGCCTGGCCACAAACATTGCGAATCTTGGTTTTTAAATGTATGTAAATCCAAAACTCACCAGGAAATCATGAAACTTGGTATGGTGCATGGTATATATAATTGTCCAATTTGGGCGAAGCTATATTACAAGCCTTTTACAAACCGGAGCCTGTCACAACCCTCGTTGTTCTGGTAGGGAAACATGCCCCTCTTGTGGGCGAAACAATAATCAATGCCTCTTGTCGCCTTGAACTTTGTTTTTTACAGGCAACATAGAATAACAGGAGTGTCGGGCTGAAAATTGAAACTGTTCAGGGTTCGTTTGGCCATTGTATATATATATTACTAATTACTAAGTTTTCTATGCATTTAACGTAGTCCATAATTCAAATTTGAACTACAACCACATGCTCCAGTGAAGCAAAATGGGTGGGAAATCGTACATGTGTCATTGGGTGCATGTTTAGGTCTCGTTTAAGGAATGAGAATGAATTACAAACTTGTCGTCGTCCTGAAACAATGAGAATCTCGGTTTTTAAATCCCAGTAAATAAAAAGTCACCCAAAAAACATGAAACTTGGCATGGTTTCATGACATGCACATATATGCCATGGTAAGAAAAATCGTCTAGTTTGAGAAGAGGTGCACACATTAATACCACAAATGGTTGTATTATATTTACCATGTCGAAATTTAACCATACTCGATGGCGTGCGTGCAACTGTTTGATTAGACGAGACGAGCACGAGAAGTCCGCCGTGTAGCTTCGACGAGACGCGTGCGAGCAGTCCGCCACGCAGGCTCAATGGGACGCGTGCATCCTGTCCACCTCGCAGGCTCGACGGGGCACGTGCGAGTAGCAAGGCCGCCTATGCTCACTGGGAAGCGAGCTCTTTGACCTCCATGCACCAGCCACCGCCCGCCTCGCTCACAACTTCTCCATTAATGGGTTAATTAAAGCACCTGGACGGAGGATGTTTGCTTGTGATCCCATGGCAGCATTTGCTTTGTTCGTGTTTTCAACTAGTATTCCGCCCTAATTTAAATTGCCGCATAGGGCAATGGATAATACGACCACAAATAAAATGACAACAGATAATACGACGACAAATTTACAATGGCGCACATAATAATTGTCTTACATATTCCGGATAATTAAAAATGCCACATGCGGCAAAGCCCAGAAGACACGGGGGCAAGAGAAGAAGGAAATTGCAGACAACGATCTGGGTCGCTACTGTCTCTACTCGTCGATGGATCACCGGGCGGCAAAATCCTCCAGCTCCTTCTTCAATTCCTCACGACTTTGCTTGAAAGCAGCCACGGATTCCTCCACCTCCTGCTCGCGCTCGATCCGGAGCTTCCTCAAGCCACCCATCAGTTCCTCGACGACCGCTTTCAGCGTCATCTCCGAGGCACTACTCTGCTCATGCAGCATCTTCCATCCGGCGGCCTCCTCCTCCTTCTCGGCGACCAACTTGAGGAGCTTCGCATTGTCATCCATGAGTTGCTCGACGAGGCCGGTCGCCTTGTCAACCGAGGCATCGCTGATCTTGAGCAGCTTCATCAAGCCGTCGACCAGCTCCTGCTGCGTAGTGACGCCAGCGAGAATGTCATCGTCGCCGGCGAAGGACTTCAGGAATGCCAACTCGTCGCGATGGCCGACGCCGCGAATGAGCTTGTGAGAGCCCTGCATGCCCGTGAGAGCTTGTTCGAGGATTCCGCGGCGCGCCCAGACATCTCTATTGCGGCTGCGGCTTCGCGGCAGGACCTCTCTACTGCTTCCACGGCCTTGGTCTTTGCTGCCTGGTTATATGTCCACCCTAAACTCCTCCTACCGGTCATGGCGGAATGACTTGATAGAGAAAACCAGTTTTGTGGGTGATGAGGAGAGAAACTGTGAAGTAATTTTCGAGTGGGTAGTTTTTATAGCCTGGTGCTAAGTGTGAACACAAATTAGTTTGAGAGGTGTGAACAGATTTGCAATTACTTATTGCATTGTAATCAGCAATGTGACGAGAAATAAGGTCAAAATTTATTAATGCCAGAAGGTTGACCATGTGGTTGCTCGCCGTTGAGGCGGCCGCGGCGCGCTCCGCTTTGGCGTCCTTGCACGCGCTCTGCTCGCCGTTGAGGCAAAGTTACAATGGCAACTGTTAATAATTCTTAATAATTGTCTTACATATTCAGGATAATTTAAAATGCCAAATGCGGCATGGCCCAGAACACTCACGACCTACATATGCATACAATTATAATAAAATATAAGCTAAAAGGCTGAGCTGGCGGCCTTCCGACGATGGTCTTCTCGGACTCCATGATCAGCATAGCACCCCTGCGGCCGTTCACTCCGAGTGTCCCGACCCGCCTCTGCCTACGGAGCTGCTGGCGCTGATGGGAGGCTCTTGGGGCTGCTGGGCCTCTTCCAGAAGAGCTTGACAGCGTGCAATCGCGCGCATGACAACTCCACGGAACCGCTCCATTTCCATGTCTCTGGCCTGCTAGCAAATTCTGTCGATCACCTACATCCTCAAGATATCACGTTGGCAATGTTCTACTTCGTCGGGGACGTCACCTTCGCCAAGGATGCGCTCGAGCCTGGCCACCACATCATCGGGATCGAGGTTGACACGGCCGCTGCGGGCAATGATGAAGCCGCACGCTGCCTTTGTCTTGACTGAATCGCAGAGGTCATGTGCCCATTCCTTGCGGGGCATCAGGCTCTCGATGAGCACTAGTGACGGCGGTTCTTCAGGTGGCTCGTCGATCATGCCGCCAAGCAGCTCTGGATCTTTTGCATGGTGGATGGCAAACTGCTCATCACACCTCCTCTGCAATATGTCGATTGTGCTCCCAAGGACTGTGACACCGATATCGCTGCCGATGGGCCATGGTGCCTGCACCGGCCGATGAAGCTCTTGCTCCCCGACCTGCTCCGGCCCGTTCTCCTCGCCGAAGATGTAACACAGGTAGGCGTCGACATCGAAGCTTTGGTCGTTGCCTGGCATGCTTGGAATAACTAATGGTAGATGGGTGAGGACTAGATCTTCGCAGAGTGTCGCGGCGGTGCGTTGCCGCCTGGGTTATATGCGGCAAGCCGTTAGCTGGTGGCGGGAAACCGGTGAGGGAATGGGCGTGGATTTTACAATTCACCCATGTGGAGCGCGGGAAGCATTCGCTGGAGCGCGGGAAGACTAAGTGGAGCACACACACAACCCGAATACCGTAGCCGGTGCCACATGTTATTTATCACACAAGTGTTAACATAAGGAAATGCATGTGTAACTTACCAATCGCACACGAGTACTCGCAGACGCATCGTGTGCGATACTCGTAGCCACCGCTAGCAACTAGTTTTCATTTTTCAAAGTTCTTTGTACACACAGAATCGCACACGAACTAACTGTATTAACTGTCTGTGTTGTAAATTCTCATCGCAAACAGTTCATCCAAGTCGGCTGTTTGCCACGTATCACACACATCTTGTTAAGTTGAACCATTTATGTTGCGTTCGCTAATCGAAAACAGTTCGTCCGAGTGAACCGTATGCCCTATATCACACACACCTTGATGTGGCTAACCGTTTATGTTGCACTCCCTAATAGCAAACGGTTCATCGGAGTGAACTGTATGCCGTATATCGCACACACATTGATATGGCCGCCCGTTTCTGTTGTTCTGCCTCATCGCAAACAGTTCGAACGAGTTAACCGTGTGGCCTGAATCGCACACGCAACTAAAATCTGAACCGTGTTTGATGCATCCTCCATCGCAAACGTTTTGCGCCTTTTTGACGGTTTTCATACACCACCGTTTGTGATTACTGCATCGCACACAGTTTCTCGAAGGGTCTCTGATCGTAGTGTCGCGTTAGCAGTATCCTGCAGTAGTGCATTTAGAAGATGTCGATCGACTGTGTTGTTGTTGTTGTTCACGCATGCACATGAGCTAGAGATACTTGGAGAGAGAGATGGACTCGGCCTAGTTTGTTAGGATTCTTTTGTTCTATTAGCAGAGTTTGAATTTGATATTTAAAGTAATCAAATACATTCCAAATAAATCGAGAAAATTACATATCCTAAATAAAATACAGAGAGTCTAGAAAATATATTTCCCTCTCCAAATAAATTATGAATAAATTTTTATTTAATAAAAATCATTTAAAGCATTAATAATTTTGTAAAATGCCTTTTAGGGTTTTATAAATACCCAAAATGATTTTGGCCAAGCCAATAATTCAAATGAGCTCCAATAAATATTTCCAATGATATATTTGGAGAAGTCATATTATCTCCTCCTATTTTATATGATATGAATAATTAGAATATATAAATGCCCTTTAAATGCAAATAACAAATAAATTCCAAAATCAAATAAGAATTCAAAATGAAATATTGGTCCACAAATAATTTGATAAAGTCATTTTATTATCACTTTAAATATTTAATTATGGTTTCAAAATAGTTCAAATGAGACCAAAAAGTAAATCCTT
Source organism: Triticum aestivum (assembly GCF_018294505.1). Taxonomy (NCBI): domain Eukaryota; kingdom Viridiplantae; phylum Streptophyta; class Magnoliopsida; order Poales; family Poaceae; genus Triticum; species Triticum aestivum. The sequence continues at coordinate 350,533,828 of NC_057802.1, read as the reverse complement.
TTGAATTTCTGAATAAACCTCACAACCAAGATTTTAGTTATTGGATAATTGGTTATCAGATATTCATAACTTGGTTTGTAAAGATTTGAACAAAGATTCAAAAGGTTTTAATTCCCATGAAAACGAAAAAATTCACACACTATTACTCATTTGTTAGCATTCCAAAATTTGCATTTTTCGCGGGATATTACATAGGAGATAAAAATCACCTCAATTGGTTTCTATTTACAATGATTATGACAGATTTTTACAACGACAGAATTCTCTATAAGCTATGCGACTCTTTTTTTAAGAAGGAGGATAACCCCCGGCCTCTGCATCAATGGATGCATGCAGCCATATTACTAAATAAAAACGTAACAAAGTCTCAAGGTCCAGAAAAGCTCATAGTTCGAGCTTAAAACAAAATGCAATGGGAAAAGTGCCACATTCGACGATAAAGAATAGACTATGATGCCTACACACCTAGTCTATTATTAGATCGCCATCCAAATCGACTGAAGATAGCCCGTGCTACCATCTCCCTACCGTTGCACCCAATAGCCAAAAGCTCCCTAAAGTGTGCATGAGTTAGTAACAACCACATACAGATTCAGGCTGTAGCTTTGTAGATAACTTGCAAAAAAATAACGAATTTTGTTCCATTAAAAATCAAATCATTTCTAGTATTCCAGATAGCCCAAAATAAAACACATATCCCTATCCGAATATGTTTGGCTATGTCACTGTCCACTCCATTGAGCCACGTCCCAAATAACATGTTTATGCTCGTAGGGGATGTATGTTAAAAGCAATATTTATTGATCGCCATAATAATTTCGCAAGAGGACACTCAAGAAAGAGGTGTTTAATCGATTCATTTTGATCACAAAAGCAGCATCCAGTATTACCAACCCAGTTCCGCTTTGTCAGATTATCTTTGGTGAGAAAAACTCCTTTGTGAATGAACCACATAAAGATTTTAATCCGAAGTGGAACTTTAATATTCCAAAAGTGCAATGACCTCGACAATGGCCCGGATTCAATTAAGTCCAGATACATAGATTTCACTGAGAAAACTCTTGTCACAGTTAACTTTGTCGGGGGTTGGGGGCGACATATGCCAAAGGATGGCTAATCATAGTGGGGGCTAGTAAGACATCGTCGGTGCCTCGAAACGGGATAAGGCGTAGACACGAACGCTGGCGCACTTTACCCAGGTTCGGGGCTCTCCTAGGAGATAACACCCCTAGTCCTGCTCCGCAGGGTCTCCGCATGATCACTAAATCAACAAGTAGCTACAAGTGCTCCTTGAGCTGTTTGCTAGAGGTGGGAGAAGGGCAAGGCTAGCTCTCTCCTCTTTCTACGTGGTGGGTGGGTGTATCTCACGGGCTGAACCCTTTGCATGGGTGCCCTGGGGGTTTATATAGGCCTACCACCTAGGGATACAAAGGTAATCTGGCCGGGTGTAGGAACCGGCTGCCAGTGTATATGGTCGCCGGTTTCTCCGCCGGCAGCTGGGGCCCGCCGCTTGGTGGGACCAGCCGGCTGTCTTGTACTTGCCCGACAGGCCGCGCCCGCCGCTCCCGGGTCTTGCCGGCTGCTTAGCACTGTAGCCGTGTTGCTGATGATGCTTGCTTTGTCGGGGAAGGTGTGGCTACAGTCCCGCCGCCTGGTGGGAGATCACTGTAGCCACTCCCCGTCTTTTCTGATTAATGGCACACAGACTTCGAGGGAGGGGACGGCCGCCTGGTCAGGAGTCGGCCCTCCCTGAGCCGGCTGTAAGGGCTCGCCGCCTTCTGGCTTCTCACGGACAGGTAGGGCCCGCCGCCTGCGGGCCGTACCGACAGCCCGTCGTGGGAGCATGGCCTTCTCTGCAATGGATGATGTCATGGACTGCGTGGCAACAGTGCCGCACCGGGCGAGGGAGGTCCGCCCAGTATGCCGCACTGTAGCCATACTCTGCCCTGGATTCGGCGGTGGCAGGCTGCACTGTAGCCACGCCCCGTCTCGTCGCGTTTATGTGGGTGCTAACCTTGAGAGCACGGGGGCCGCCCGCTAGGAGCTGGCCTCTCAGGACGCCGCCTGCTAGGAGTCGGCCCACTCCGAGGCTGCCTCCTGGAGTCCCCCAGCCTTCGGCAGCCGGCCGCTTGGACCAGCCGGCCTTAAGAAGGCGGCACTTTGTCTTTGATGCTTGAGGGGCGCTGCTGGCCCCGTTGTCTTGAAATACCAGGGGAGACTGATGAGGCTACCGTGGTCATTTACTCCGATAGTAGTCCCCGAAGCTGATGGGGCGCCGCGGCTGAAAGGGCGAGAAGCCTGAACAGCTTCCTACTCTAAGTGGTCGGCAATCATGCTTCGTCCGTCTTCTGAGGCGCCGATAGCTAGGAGTCGGCCGGGACCAGGCGGGCCGCCTGGCGCTTTTGAAACGTAGAGGCGGGAACCAGGTGGCGCACTGGCCAGGGACCAGGCCGGACGCCTGCTACCCGCACGCCACATGGCGCCAACCTACCGGGCGAGCCTTCCAACCCACGCACGCGACGGGACATCGCCGCAGGCTGGGGCCCGCCACTACCGGGCCTCGGTGCGCGCGCGGATCTGGTGCGGCCGAGGCGATTGGTTAGGATTCCGCGGCGCAGTAACTATGTGTGGTTACTGTCCGGTAAACATGGGGGCGTGGGCTCATGGGCGCAGTTAATCCCACGTCTCCCCACGTTCTCGCCCCCTCGGCTTCGCCGCCTAGGGCTATAAGTAGAGGGAGGAGGGGGCGGCAAGTGCACGCGCGCCCTCCTCTCCCTTCGCTGTTTTCTTCTTCTCTCCTTTCTTCACTGCTACAGCGCCCCTGCCACTTTGCCGAAGCGCCGCTGCAGCTCATCGTCGTCAAGCTTTTCCTCCCCGCGGCGTTGCTGCTCCACCGCGGGTTCGCTCACTTCTCACCGCGCCGTGCCTCCGTCGAGCTTCGAGCTCTCATGGCATGCGACAAGGCAAACTCCGGCGCCTGGGACGGCTCCAATATCCACGGGGATCACCTCGACTTCCTACGCAACACGCGGCGGCTGCTCGGCGAGGGCTACATGCGGGTACGCGTTCCGCCCGCGAAAGAGATCTCGTCGGCGCCAGAAGAAGGCGAACGCGTCGTCTTCCAGTCACATTTCCTCCGCGGCTTCAGCTTGCCGGCCAGCGGCTTTCTCCGCTCCTTTCTTCAATTCTATCGACTCCAGCCGCACCACCTCATGCCAAACACGGTGGTGCTGTTGTCCGCCTTCGTCACGCTCTGCGAGGGCTACCTCGGCATCCTCCCCACCCTCGAGCTCTGGGCGAGTTCTTCTACACCAAACTTGGCACCGCCGCCAAGGAGACGCCGGCTCAGTGCGGAGCCTTCGTGGCGGTGCGACGCCCGGGAGCCGGGAACTGCTTCCCGCCTATCAGCTTGACACAATCGGTCAAGCTGTGGCAAAAATCATATTTCTATGTCAAGAATGTCCACCCGTCAGCGGACTTCGTCAACTTGCTGCTTATACAGCCGGCCCGCCAGTTGAGCCCCGCACAAACTGGGCCTTCAAACCGAAGACGCTATCGGCCACCTCCACAGCTGCCATCACCCGGCTCAAGGTGATGACGGAGGCGGAAGGCCTCCAGGGGTCGGATCTTCTGACCGCCTTCGTGGAGCGCCGAGTGCTCCCTCTGCAAGGTCGGCCTCATCTGATCAGCCGAATGAGCGGGCGTCGCGACCCGTGCCGGCTGAGCACCAAGGAGATGCCAGCCACGGAGGTGGCCCGGCTGGTGAACTACATCTCGAACTGCAAACTCTCGGAGGGGGAGTGGCAGTTCGGCAAGCGGCCATACTCTCGCACAGATCCGCCGCCCGAAGTGAGTCCTTAATTCTTCTTTTTCTTTATGTGTTGGGTTCCGCTTTTGCCGCCTGATCAGTCGGCCACAATGCAGATCCTCACCCCCCAGACGGCACTTGACGCCTTGGAAGAAGGCCACGGCTACCTGCCGGACCGGGTGGTTAGTGATGTGGACGACCCCGACTTGGGGGCGGCCGCCATGGAGGAGGATGACACCACAGGTGGTGGTGGCGGAGCAGGCGGCTTCGGAGGAGGGGGTGGCCTTGATGAATGGCCAGACGACGACGTGTAGGAGGTCGAGCCGCGCCGCCCGCCTGGCGCCAACAAGGCGGGCGCGAGTTCCTCAGCTGTGCCAGCCGCACCAGGCGGCGCGTGGAAGCGCCGAGCCGGCCCGCCGTAGTTCGGCAGTCGGCCAAAGAAACCGAAGAGCACGACCGCCGCGACCAGGTGGGAGGAGGCCGCCGCGAAGGCGGTCCGGCTCCAGAAGGCCATGAAACAGCCGCCGATGGTGTGTTCGTATGTTTTTGCTACCCCTTGTGTTTCCTTTTCTTTTCTCTCGCCAACTCCTTCTGAGTTTCTTCTCGTCTTGCTTTGAACAGGGCCCCGCTCTCTCTTCAACGATCTGACTCCGTGTCCGTGATCGGGACGGCGGAGGGCTGCACCAACACCCACCGCGTGGACTCGCGCGTTGAGCTCCAGGCAGCGATGGAGCGGAACGCACGGGGGGCGCGCGAGGAGCGGGAAAGGGCGGAGAAGGAGGAAGCGGACGCGGCCAAGGCGGCGCAAGAGGATGCCGACGCAGCGGCCAAGGCGGATGCGGCCGCCAAGGCGCAAGCAGAGGAGGCGGCCCGTGGCCGAACCCCGCAACTCATCATCCCACTGCGCTCCGCACCACCGGCGCCAGAGACCCATGCGCCGACTGGGGGAGCCGGCGACGACCAGCCGGACATGGAAAGGGGAGGGAGCGAGCCCGTCGTCATGGAGGCGGAGGCGACCCCGCCCCTGTCGACCGTCAACGCTCAGGCCAATCGGCCTGAGGTGCCGCAGGCGCCGCCAACTGGTGGTGAGCTGATGGTGGGGGCGCCCCCGGCGGTGCGTAGTCCGGTGAGCCGTCACGCAGAGGAGGCGGCTTCACCACCACGGCCGCAAGAGTTCAGGGCTGCGAGCTCGTCAGCCCCTGACGCAAAGGCCACCAGCCGCGCCCCGCTAGAATGGACGCATGGGGGTGGCATGGCCGTCTTGAATACAGCCGCGCAAGATGTCCGGGCCCTGCTCCAAGCCCAGGGCGCCGCCCTTCAGGAGTATACGAAGGCGTTCGTAGCGACGCGAACTGCCGTCCGGGTATGCCTTTTGTTTTTTATTCTTGTCTTTGTAATCTTCCGTGGGGGCGCATCAGCGCACCCACTGGGTGTAGTACCCGAGTTCCGGGCCGGCTGCTGAGCAGGCGGCCTGGAACTTTCAGGTAGGTTCGAGTGCTGACTTGCTTTCTCTTCTTGTTGTCTTCCTTGCAGGACTACCACAACATCCGTGCGGCCGCCTTCAACTCCCATATCCAGGAGCTGGCCAAGCGGAAAGCAGACTTCGTTGAGAGCCGGAGTAAGCACTCCATCTTCTTTCTCTTGCGGGGGTGCGTCAGCGCACCCACTGGGTGTAGTCCCCGAGATTCTGGCCGACTGCTGAGCAGTCGGGCCGAATCTTCCCGGTGTCTTCTTGTCTTTTCGTTGATTGTCGACCGTCTTTTCTTTCTTGTTTTTGCTGAAACCAACGCCGCCTTGCGGCAGGAACTGGGTGAAGCCCGAACCGCGCTACATGCCAAGGAGGCGGAGTGTAGCAAGGCGGCTGAGGAGCGTGACCGCCTGGCCAAGGAGTTGGCTGACCAAGCGGACCGTCACAAGGCGGCCCTTCAGAAGGCGAAGGACAATGAGACCGGCCTCCTGGCCGAGTTTGAGACTGAGCGCTCGAACTGGGGTGAGGAGAAGAAGGCTCTAACTGGCGGCTATAGTGAAATTGAGGACAGGATCGATGGTGAGTTACTTCTTCCTTTGCACGGTCTCCGACTGCTAATGAAGTCGGTTTCTAGCTTCTAATATTTTCATCTTGTGCAGAGTTCTTTCCTGGCTACTCCGTGGCCGCCGGCCAGGCCATCGAGGCGCGCCGCGACGAGCGAAGGGGTGAAGGCATGGAAATCGTGCCCAACGCGCCCCAGACCCTCAACGAGCAGCTTCTCGCCATCCAGTCACGCCTTCAGCCGGCTCATCCAATGTTGCGCCGTCTGAAGCGCATCGAAGCCCAGGTGCTGTCCGCCCTCTGGCCCGAAGCCAACATTCCAGGCACCCCCAGACGGACTGCCGACTGGCTGGAGGTGGCAGCTGGCCGCCTTGAGGCGTGGAAGGGCTCCTCGGCCCGGGCGGGTGCACACAGGGCCTTGGAATTCGTCTAGGCCTAGTACCCCGGGCTAGACCTCGACCAGCTGGCCATTTTCCGGCGGGAAGCTACCGGGGAGTTGGCGGCGGTGGCAGCTAAGCTCACTCAGCGTGCAGCGGGGATCGTCGAGTACACCAACACCGACAACTTCATCCCTGAACTGGACGAGGAGGGTGCCGAACTGCCGGCCAACTGGTTCAGGCTGAACCCGGCTGATGGCGAAGACTCGATGGAGGAGATTGCCTCCAGCGACGAAGGCGAAGGCGAGGAGAGCGAGGATGGCGAAGACGACGCGCCGGAGGGTGGAGCGGACAGCCAACCTCAGCTCGATCGTGCCTCGAGTAGCGAGCCGCGTGCGGATGTGTCGGCTGCTGCCGGAGGCGACCAAGCCAAGATTCACAAACCGGCCACTCCACCAGCCGGCGCCGCCGACTCCACTAGCCTGCCAGACCCGCCTGCTGCTCCTCTAGCCTAGGCGGCCAGTTTTATGTTTCCTGCTTTGTCGTTTCTTTCGAAGAAAACTTGTTAATTCGCACAATTCCACCCACTGGGGGTGTATTCAAACTTTGCTAAATGCTGCCCAAGGGCCTTTTGATATGTAAATATTATCTCGCATGAGTTGTGCTTTGCGGAATTCTGCTTTTCTTGCTTTCTGTTCTATGGCTGTTTCCTTTGCCGCCTTCCCTTAGCTGCCGCCTTGCCAGCCGAACGGCCGCTCTATGGTCCGTGGCTGGGTCAAGTGTTTGGCCGCTTTGGGGAGACAAGTACTTTAGCCGTTTTAGAACGTAGCAAGTTAAGCAAGAAGCCGGCCGGCCGGCTGCTCGGCAGCCGGTCGGAGAGGCAATAAGCCGGCTTGAGCTATGTGAGTACCTTGGTCCTTAGCCATTTTTCATGTGGACACCATTTCCTGCCTTTGACTCTTGCCAGCCGGACAGTCACTCTGCGAGCTGTGGCTTGTGGCAACAGAGGGCTTAGATGCCGGCACATTACTTATCCGATTGCAGGTAGCACCGACATAGTACAAGGCGGCAAGCCCCCGGGCCAACTGGTCGAGCCCGGTGCCAGGCAGAAGAATGAAATAACACATTCATAGGCATAACACTTATCATATAGATAAAAAGGTAGTCCCCGAGTGCTCCTCGAGGGACCCTGATGTCTTGGTACTTAATACAAAAGGTAGCGTGGTACATACTACATCAACTGTAAAATCTTCGAAGGAGATTTGCATTCCATGGGCGCTCCGACTCCTTGCCGGAGTCATCTCTCTTGCGTGCTCTGGGCTTCTGTGCGTCGATGAGGTAGTAGGAGTCGTTTCCCAAAGCTTTGCTGATGATGAAGGGGCCTTCCCAAGGGGCTGAGAGCTTGTGCTGGCCGGCTGTTCGCTGGATCAGCCGGAGCACAAGGTCTCCCTCTTGAAAGGATCTAGGTTTGGCCTTCCGGTTGTGGTATCGACGCAGGCTCTGCTGGTAGATGGCGGACCGGCTGAGTGCCAACAGCCAGCCCTCTTCCAGCAGATCGACGTCGTCTTCTCGCGCCTCCTTCGCTTCCGCCTCCGTGTACATGGTGACGCGAGGTGAGTCGAACTCGATGTTAGTTGGGATGATAGCCTCGGCCCCATACACGAGGAAGAAGGGGGTGAAGCCGGTTGACTTGTTCAGAGTGGTGCGTAGACTCCAGAGGACGGCCGGCAGCTCATCGATCCAGCAGCTGGCCGACCGCTCCAGTGGCTCGACCAGTCGGGGCTTGATGCCGGAGAGGATGAGGCCGTTTGCTCGCTCGACTTGGCCGTTTGACTGCGGATGGGCAACGGACGCTTAGTCCAGTCGGATGCCCTGCGTCGCGCAAAAACGGGCCAAGGCGCCTTTGGCAAAGTTGGTGCCATTGTCGGTGATGATGCTGTGTGGTATGCCATACCGGATGGTAATGTCTGCGATGAAGGTCACAGCAGTCGGAAGATTGAGTTTCTTGATTGGCTTTGCTTCGATCCACTTGGTGAATTTGTCCACGGCGATAAGCAGATGAGTCATGCCGCCGCGTGCTGTCTTGAATGGTCCCACCATGTCCAGCCCCCACACGGCAAAGAGCAAAGTGAGAGGGATGGTTTTGAGTGCAGAAGTCGGCAGGTGTTGCTTGGAGCTAAATTTCTGGCACCCCTTGCAATGCTTGACCAAGTCCTTGGCGTCCTCCAAAGCAGTCGGCCAGAAGAAACCATGGCGGAAAGCTTTGGCGACAAGGGATCTGGAGGCCGCGTGGTGGCCGCACTTGCCTTGGTAGATATCTTTGAGGATTGCTTGGCCTTTCTCTGGTTCCACGGAGCACTGGAAGACCCCAGTCATGCTGCATCTAACAAGTTCTCTGTTTACTATCGTGTAGGCTCCTGCTCAGCGCTGCACTTGTCGGGCCGAGATCTCATCGGCCGACAGCTCTCTGTTCACCAGAAACTTGAGGATGGGCTGCGCCCATGATGGTGCTTGAATTTCTTCTACTGCCACTACAGCCACTTGTACTAGGGCGGTTGGGTTGGGAGGCAGTGGGTCGGAGTTGGTTGTCGCTTGCTGCATTGTTGAAGTCCCCGAGCCGGGCTCTGTAGTCCCCGGGCCGACTGCTATAGTCCCCGGGCCGGGTTCTGAAGTTCCTAGGCCGGGTGCAAGTGCAGCAGTCCCCGAGCCGCCAGCCGAAGTCCCCGGGCCGACTGCTGAGGTCCCTATGTCGGATCCGACTGTTCCAGGGGCAGCCGACACGAAGATGGAGTCTGATTCTGGCGAGGGCTTGATGGACGGCTTGAGGAGGCGCTGAAGGGAGACGCCGGCTGGTATGGCTTGCCGGGTGGAGCCGATTCGTGCTAGGGCATCTGCTTGCTCGTTGTCGGCCCTTGGTACGTGAAGGAACTCGCACCCTTCAAAGTATCCGCTAAGTTGCTGGACGAGGAAGCGGTAACTTGCCATGTTTGCGTCCTTGGCATCCCAGTCACCAGACGACTGTTGGACCACCAAGTCAGAGTCGCCATAGCACAGAATCCGGCGGATGCCGATCACTTTGGCCAACCGGAGGCCGTGTATTAATGCTTCGTACTCGGCCACATTGTTGGAGGCGGCAAAGTGGATTTGCAATGTGTATCTGAGCTTGTCGCCTTTGGGAGAGGTAAGGACGATGCCGGCTCCCAAACCGGTGCGCATCTTCGAGCCATCAAAGTGCATCCGCCAATGAGTGTAGTTCGGAGCTGGCGGCAAGTACTGGATCTCGGCCCAATCGACGAGGAAGTCGGCCAGTGCTTGGGACTGGATGGCGGTGCGTGGCTGGTAGAAGATGGTGTAGGGGGCTGACTCGGTGGCCCATTTGGCCACCCGGCCAGATGCATCTTTGTTGCCAATGATCTCGGCAAGCGGGGCAGTGCAGACAACCGTGATTGGGTGCTCTTGAAAGTAGGGCTTCAGCTTCTTGCCGGCAAAGTGCACGCCGTAGCACATCTTCTGGTAGTGAGGGTAGTTCTATTTTGAGGTTGACAGCACCTCGCTCAAATAGTACACAGGCCTCTGGACCGGCTGTGCTCTGCTATCTTCTGGGCGCTCCACTACCATGACTGTGCTGACCACCCGACTGGTGGCGGCAGTGTAGAGGTACATGGGCTCTTTAGCAGTCGGAGCCTCCAGGACGGGCGGAGTGGTCAACATCTTCTTCAACTGGAGAAAAGCTTCGTCCACCTTGTCATTCCACTCGAAGTGAGTGGTCTTCTTCATGAGCTGGTATAGGGGAAGAGCCTTCTCGCCCAGCCGACTGATGAAATGGCTGATGGATGCTAGGCAGCCGGTGAATTTCTGAACGTCTCTTAGTTGGGTGGGTTTCTCCATCCTCTCGATGGCCTTGATCTTTACAGGATCGCAATCTATGGCGCGTTCCGAGACCAGGAAGCCAAGGAGCTGGCCGACTGGTACTCCGAAGACACACTTTGCTGGGTTGAGCTTGATCTGAAACCGGCGTAGATTTTCAAAAGTTTCTTTCAAATCTTCCAAGAGGGTACCGCGCTTCTCCGCCTTCACCACAATATCGTCTACATAGATGTGGGCATTTCTGCCGAGTTGCTTGAGGAGGCACTTCTGCATGCAACGCTGGAACATGGCACCGACATTTCTCAAGCCGAATGTCATGGTCAGGTAGCAGAAGGGTCCGAATGGTGTGATGAAGGCGGTCTTCAGGCGGTCTATCGGGTTCAACTTGATCTGGTGGTAACCTGAGTAGGCATCCAAGAAACTCAACAGCTCGCATCCGGCTGTGGAGTATATCACTTGGTCAATCCGAGGCAAAGCAAATGGATCCTTGGGGCAAGCCTTGTTGAGGCTGGTGTAAACGATACACATGCGCCACTTGTTATTCTTCTTCAGTACAAGGACTGGGTTGGCGAGCCATTCTGGGAACAAAACTTCCATGATGAAGTCGGCTGCCAACAAGCGGGCGATCTCTTCTCCAACAATTCTTCTCTTTTCTTTCGATAGTCGGTGGAGGGGTTGCTTGGATGGCTTGGCGTCTGCTCTGACATGTAGCTTGTGCTCGGCGAAATCTGTCGGAACACCCGGCATGTCTTTGGGAGACCACGCAAAGATGTCCCAATTCTCACGGAGGAAATCGACGAGCTCGCTTTCCTATTTGCTATCAAGGTTGGCACCTATGACAGCATGCCTCTCCGGGTGCTCAGGGTCCAAAGGAACCTTCTTTGTCTCTTTGGCTGGCTGGAAGGAGCCCTGGCTCTCTGACTCTTTAGGTTCTGGTGACAGGTCCGGCTACTTGCTGGCCATGGCCACCACCCGGTCCAGGAGCTTCTTCTCAGCAGCAATCGCAAGGACTCGGCCAGCCAGCTGCTGGCTGCAGCACAGGCGGACAACTTCTCATAGTCTCCGCTGATCATGATAATGCCCTTGGTTCCTGGCATCTTCATCTTGAGGTAGGCGTAATGCGGTACAGCCATGAACTTGGCCAGAGCAGGTCGCCCAAGCAGTGCATAATAAGGGCTCTCCAGGTCGACTACCTCAAACCAAATTGCCTCACAGCGGAAATGATCCTTGTCTCTGAAGAGGACATCTATCTTGATCTTTCTGATTGGTGAGACGAAAAGGCCGGGCACAATGCCGTGGAACACCATCCGACTAGGCTAGAGATGCTTCTGTTTGATGCACAATTTCCCCATGGTATCGCGGTAGAGGATGTTGATGCTGCTGCCGCCATGTATCAGGATTCGGGAGAAGCGAGTAGCTCGCTTCTCCGTTGCAAGGGTGGCATCCAACACCAAGGCATAGGAACCTGGAGAAGGCATCACTTCCGGGTGGTCAGCACGGCTCCAGCTGATGGGCTTCTCAGACCAGTGCATGAACTCTGGAGCAGTTGAGGCAACTGCATTCACTTCTCGGTGCTGCTGACGCCGGCTGTGTCTGTCGTTGGCCACGCTGGTGAAGACAACGTAAGCGCCATGTTCTTGTGGGAATTCATCTTGGACCGCACCGACTGCTGGACGGGCGGCCGGCTGCTGAGGAGGCGGAACCGGCGGGCCATCAGGCGGAGGAGGCAGTCCCTCTCCCTTGGTGATGCGGGCGAGCCAGTGGCATTTCCGGATCGTATGGTTGGACGGCTTCATGCCACTATGGAATTTGCAGGGAGCATCTAGGGTCTGATCAAAGGAGAAAGCAGGCAACCAGGCAGATTTGCCGCCCTTCGAGCGCTTGGGGAGTGGTTGTCCTTCAGGCTGCTGGTCCTCAACTGTCGCCACCTGCCGGCTGGTGGAAGGTGGCTGGGGGGGCTTTGCGCTTGTTGTCGTTCGGCTGCTGGCGCCGGCTGTTGTCTCCAGCCGGCGTTCGAGGAGCCGGAGGGAGCACCTTCCTAGAAGCATCCACTCGGAACTCCAACTTCATGGAGGAGTCGGCAGTGGTGTACTTGTCTGCTATGATCAGCAGTTCGTCGAGTGTAGCCGCCTCGTCTCAGAGGAGCCGATGCTTGATAAGGTGCCCTCTCGGCACCCAGCAGTGAAGTACTCGATTGCTTGGACGTCATGCACCCCTTCGCAGGAGTTGCGCAGTTCAGCCCACCGCGTCAGGTAGTCGTGGGTGGACTCGTCAGGGCCTTGAACGCACAGCGAGAGCCGGCGGGGCTTGGGCGGCCGCTTGTAGGTGCGGGTGAAGTTGCGGATGAAGACTTCAGTGAAATCTACCCCGCTGTTGATGTTGCGGGGCTTCAGGCTATTCAGCCACGTCCGGGCCGTGCCCTGGAGCATGAGCGGAACGTGCCTTTACGGGAACGCGCTTGTTGCCATTGGCTATGTTGACGGCCATGGAGTAGTCGACCAGCCAATCTTCCGGCTTCACGGAGCCGTTGTACTTGGGCGTGTCTCGTGGGAGCGAGAACCCTTTGGGGAAGGGCTCGTCGCGGATGCGGGGGCCGAAACAAGGCGGACCCATTGCGTCTTCTTCTTCCAGTGCCTGGGACCGAGCAAGGCGGTCGATCCGGTGGCGCGCGTCATTCTTCCCGACTCCTTCTCGGTGGCCCAGCCGGTCGCCGAGTGTCGGGTGCTCTACAGGCGGCGGGGAGACGCGCCTCTCCCTGCGCGAAGGAGGAGGTGGCAGATAGTCGTCCCGTCGTTCCACTGCTCGCGGGCGGCCATCTTGGTCACGCTCGATAGTGAGGCGTGTGCGGCTGCGGCTGGTAGCCGGCTCTATGTCTCGTTTGTCGCGGACGCCGCCTGTCGGCGTCCGGGAGGTCGCGCCTTGATCTCGGCCAGGGGGCGGGTTCTCAACCCTTCGGTCGGGCTCTTCTGCGCGACAGCCGGCTTCTTGTTGCGCGGCAGCCGCATCGGTGAGCTGTTGAACACGCTCCGTCATATAGCGACGCTCGTCGCCCTCGAGGTGGTCCAGCTCGTCTGCTGCCGCCTGGGCAGCTCGTATGTTCTCCATGGGCATGGCATAGACAGGGCGGTCTGCCCCGAACATGCTCGCAAGGGTAGTGTCGTGCTGCTGGACCGTGCCAATGCGGTTGGGCCCGCCAACAGCGCGGTCGATCTCGCGCTGGTAGACCTCCGAGAGGCGTCTCATGGTGGCCAACTTCTTGGCGCTTTCGACGAGCGAGACGCGGCGGGCTTCCAGCGTCTCGGCGTATCTTCTGCAATGGGTGCAGACAGGTCTCGTAGCGCCGCCTCTAGCGGGTCTTGGGCGCCGACACCAGAAGCTCCATCGTGGCTAATGACGAGCACCTCCGTGACGGTGCTTCCGCAGGTGTCGGCATGAGGGAGTGGGTCATCGATGACCACCACGTTGATGGGGAAGGCGTCGAGGGATGCTGTGTCGGAGTCGACAAGCATCGGGTCGGTGGAGCCGATCGACTCCAGGTCGGAGGCGGGCTCGTTGGCGATGTCGAGCTTGTTGGAAATATGCCCTAGAGGCAATAATAAAATGGTTATTATTGTATTTCCTTGTTCATGATAATTGTCTATTGTTCATGCTATAATTGTATTAACTGGAAACCGTAATACATGTGTGAATACATAGACCACAACATGTCCCTAGTAAGCCTCTAGTTGACTAGCTCGTTGATCAATAGATGGTTATGGTTTCCTGACCATGGACATTGGATGTCATTGATAACGGGAACACATCATTAGGAGAATGATGTGATGGACAAGACCCAATCCTAAGCATAGCACAAGATCGTGTAGTTCGTTTGCTAAGAGCTTTTCTAATGTCAAATATCGTTTCCTTAGACCATGAGATTGTGCAACTCCCGGATACCGTAGGAATGCTTTGGGTGTACCAAACGTCACAACGTAACTGGGTGGCTATAAAGGTGCACTACAGGTATCTCCGAAAGTGTTTGTTGGGTTGGCACGAATCGAGACTGGGATTTGTCACTCCGTATGACGGAGAGGTATCTCTGGGCCCACTCGGTAATGCATCATCATAATTAGCTCAATGTGACTAAGGAGTTAACCACGGGATCATGCGTTACTGAATGAGTAAAGAGACTTGCCGGTAACGAGATTGAACGAGGTATTGGGATACCGACGATCGAATATCGGGCAAGTAACATACCGATTGAGAAAGGGAATTGTATATGGGATTGATTGAATCCCCGACATCGTGGTTCATCCGATGAGATCATCGTGGAACATGTGGGAGCCAATATGGGTATCCAGATCCCGCTATTGGTTATTGGCCGGAGAGGTGTCTCGGTCATGTCTGCATGGTTCCCGAACCCGTAGGGTCTACACACTTAAGGTTCGGTGACGCTAGAGTTGTTATGGGAAATAGTATGTGGTTACCGAAAGTTGTTCGGAGTCCCGGATGAGATCCCGGACATCACGAGGAGTTCCGGAATGGTCCGGCGGTGAAGATCGATATATTGGACGAAGGGTATTGGAGTCCGGAAGTGTTCCGAGGGTACCAGGCTATGGCCAGCATGACCGAAAGGTGTTTCGGGAGCCCTGGCAAGTGTTGGAGGGCCTCATGGGCCAAAGGGGAAGGGGTAAACCAGCCCACTAAGGGGTGGTGCGCCCCCCACACCCTTTCCCACGTTACTTGGGGAGGTGGGGCGCCTCCACCTGGCTTGGGAGGCAAGCCTCCACCTGCTTGGCTTGGGGGGCAAGTCTCCCTAGGATTTTCCCCAGGGAGATCCAATCTGCTTGGCCGCCGCCCCCTAGGGGAAACCCTAGGGCGCCTCCCCCTCTCCCCTTGCCCCTATATATAGTGGAGGGGTGGGAGGGCAGCCGCACCTCTTCCCTGGCGCAGCCCTCCCTCCTCATACACCTCCTCCTCCTCCTCCTCCTCCTCCTCCTCCGTAGTGCTTAGGGAAGCTCTGCCGGAGAACCACGAGCTCCATTGCCACCACGTTGTCGTGCTGCTGGAGTTCTCCCTCAACTTCTCCTCTCCCCTTGCTGGATCAAGAAGGAGGAGACGTCCCCGGGATGTACGTGTGTTGAACGCGGAGGCGCCGTCCGTTCGGCGCTAGATCGGATCTTCCGCGATTTGAATCGCTGCGAGTACGACTCCATCAACCGCGTTCTTGTAACGCTTCCGCTTAGCGATCTTCAAGGGTATGAAGATGCACTCCCTCTCTCTCGTTGCTAGCATCTCCTAGATTGATCTTGGTGACACGTAGGAAAATTTTGAATTATTGCTACGTTCCCCAACAGTGGCATCATGAGCTAGGTCTATGCGTAGATTCCATGCACGAGTAGAACACAAAGTAGTTGTGGGCGATGATTTGTTCAATTTGCTTGCCGTTACTAGTCTTATCTTGATTCGGCGGCATTGTGGGATGAAGCGGCCCGGACCGACCTTACACTTACTCTTACGTGAGACAAGTTCCACCGACTGACATGCACTTGATGCATAAGGTGGCTAGCGGGTGTCTGTCTCTCCCACTTTAGTCGGATCGGATTCGATGAAGACGGTCCTTATGAAGGGTAAATAGCAATTGGCATATCACTGTTGTGGCTTTTGCGTAGGTAAGAAACGTTCTTGCTAGAAACCCACAGCAGCCACGTAAAACATGCAACAACAATTAGAGGACGTCTAACTTGTTTTTGCAGGGTATGCTATGTGATGTGATATGGCCAAAAGGATGTGATGAATTATATATATGTGATGTATGAGATTGATCATGTTCTTGTAATAGGAATCACGACTTGCATGTCGATGATTATGACAACCGGCAGGAGCCATAGGAGTTGTCTTAATTTATTGTATGACCTGCGTGTCACTGAAAAACGCCATGTATTATTATTGTATTTCCTTGTTCATGATAATTGTCTATTTTTCATGCTATAATTGTATTAACTGGAAACCGTAATACATGTGTGAATACATAGACCACAACATGTCCCTAGTAAGGCTCTAGTTGACTAGCTCGTTGATCAATAGATGGTTATGGTTTCCTGACCATGGACATTGGATGTCATTGATAACGGGATCACATCATTAGGAGAATGATGTGATGGACAAGACCCAATCCTAAGCATAGCACAAGATCGTGTAGTTCGTTTGCTAAGAGCTTTTCTAATGTCAAGTATCGTTTCCTTAGACCATGAGATTGTGCAACTCCCGGATACCATAGGAATGCTTTGGGTGTACCAAACGTCACAACGTAACTGGGTGGCTATAAAGGTGCACTACAGGTATCTCCGAAAGTGTCTGTTGGGTTGGCACGAATCGAGACTGGGATTTGTCACTCCGTATGACGAAGAGGTATCTCTGGGCCCACTCGGTAATGCATCATCATAATGAGCTCAATGATACTAAGGAGTTAGCCACGGGATCATGCGTTACGGAATGAGTAAAGAGACTTGCCGGTAACGAGATTGAACGAGGTATTGGGATACCGACGATCGAATCTCGGGCAAGTAACATACCGATTGACAAAGGGAATTGTATATCGGATTGATTGAATCCCCGACATCGTGGTTCATCCGATGAGATCATCGTGGAACATGTGGGAGCCAATATGGGTATCCAGATCCCGCTATTGGTTATTGGCCGGAGAGGTGTCTCGGTCATGTCTGCATGGTTCCCGAACCCGTAGGGTCTACACACTTAAGGTTCGGTGACGCTAGAGTTGTTATGGGAAATAGTATGTGGTTACCGAAGGTTGTTCGGAGTCCCGGATGAGATCCCGGACATCACGAGGAGTTCCGGAATGGTCCGGCGGTGAAGATCGATATATTGGACGAAGGGTATTGGAGTCCGGAAGTGTTCCGAGGGTACCAGGCTATGGCCAGCATGACCGAAAGGTGTTTCGGGAGCCCTGGCAAGTGTTGGAGGGCCTCATGGGCCAAAGGGGAAGGGGTAAACCAGCCCACTAAGGGGTGGTGCGCCCCCCACACCCTTTCCCACGTTACTTGGGGAGGTGGGGCGCCTCCACCTGGCTTGGGAGGCAAGCCTCCACCTGCTTGGCTTGGGGGGCAAGTCTCCCTAGGATTTTCCCCAGGGAGATCCAATCTGCTTGGCCGCCGCCCCCTAGGGGAAACCCTAGGGCGCCTCCCCCTCTCCCCTTGCCCCTATATATAGTGGAGGGGTGGGAGGGCAGCCGCACCTCTTCCCTGGCGCAGCCCTCCCTCCTCATACACCTCCTCCTCCTCCGTAGTGCTTAGCGAAGCTCTGCCGGAGAACCACGAGCTCCATTGCCACCACGTTGTCATGCTGCTGGAGTTCTCCCTCAACTTCTCCTCTCCCCTTGCTGGATCAAGAAGGAGGAGACGTCCCCGGGCTGTACGTGTGTTGAACGCGGAGGCGCCGTCCGTTCGGCGCTAGATCGGATCTTCCGCGATTTGAATCGCTGCGAGTACGACTCCATCAACCGCGTTCTTGTAACGCTTCCGCTTAGCGATCTTCAATGGTATGAAGATGCACTCCCTCTCTATCGTTGCTAGCATCTCCTAGATTGATCTTGGTGACACGTAGGAAAATTTTGAATTATTGCTACGTTCCCCAACAGTGGCATCATGAGCTAGGTCTATGCGTAGATTCTATGCACGAGTAGAACACAAAGTAGTTGTGGGCGATGATTTGTTCAATTTGCTTGCCATTACTAGTCTTATCTTGATTCGGCGGCATTGTGGGATGAAGCGGCCCGGACCGACCTTACACTTACTCTTACGTGAGACAGGTTCCACCGACTGACATGCACTTGATGCATAAGGTGGCTAGCGGGTGTCTGTCTCTCCCACTTTAGTCGGATCGGATTCGATGAAGAGGGTCCTTATGAAGGGTAAATAGCAATTGGCATATCACTGTTGTGGCTTTTGCGTAGGTAAGAAACGTTCTTGCTAGAAACCCACAGCAGCCACGTAAAACATGCAACAACAATTAGAGGATGTCTAACTTGTTTTTGCAGGGTATGCTATGTGATGTGATATGGCCAAAAGGATGTGATGAATTGTATATATGTGATGTATGAGATTGATCATGTTCTTGTAATAGGAATCACGACTTGCATGTCGATGATTATGACAACCGGCAGGAGCCATATGATTTGTCTTAATTTATTGTATGACCTGCGTGTCACTGAAAAACGCCATGTAATTATTATTGTATTTCCTTGTTCATGATAATTGTCTATTGTTCATGCTATAATTGTATTAACTGGAAACCGTAATACATGTGTGAATACATAGACCACAACATGTCCCTAGTAAGGCTCTAGTTGACTAGCTCGTTGATCAATAGATGGTTATGGTTTCCTGACCATGGACATTGGATGTCATTGATAACGGGATCACATCATTAGGAGAATGATGTGATGGACAAGACCCAATCCTAAGCATAGCACAAGATCGTGTAGTTCGTTTGCTAAGAGCTTTTCTAATGTCAAGTATCGTTTCCTTAGACCATGAGATTGTGCAACTCCCGGATACCGTAGGAATGCTTTGGGTGTACCAAACGTCACAACGTAACTGGGTGGCTATAAAGGTGCACTACAGGTATCTCCGAAAGTGTCTGTTGGTTTGGCACGAATCGAGACTGGGATTTGTCACTCCGTATGACGGAGAGGTATCTCTGGGCCCACTGGGTAATGCATCATCATAATGAGCTCAATGTGACTAAGGAGTTAGCCACGGGATCATGCGTTACGGAATGAGTAAAGAGACTTGCCGGTAACGAGATTGAACGAGGTATTGGGATACCGACGATCGAATATCGGGCAAGTAACATACCGATTGACAAAGGGAATTGTATATGGGATTGATTGAATCCCCGACATCGTGGTTCATCCGATGAGATCATCGTGGAACATGTGGGAGCCAATATGGGTATCCAGATCCCGCTATTGGTTATTGGCCGGAGAGGTGTCTCGGTCATGTCTGCATGGTTCCCGAACCCGTAGGGTCTACACACTTAAGGTTCGGTGATGCTAGAGTTGTTATGGGAAATAGTATGTGGTTACCGAAGGTTGTTCGGAGTCCCGGATGAGATCCCGTACATCACGAGGAGTTTCGGAATGGTCCGGCGGTGAAGATCGATATATTGGACGAAGGGTATTGGAGTCCGGAAGTGTTCCGGGGGTACCAGGCTATGGCCAGCATGACCGAAAGGTGTTTCGGGAGCCCCGGCAAGTGTTGGAGGGCCTCATGGGCCAAAGGGGAAGGGGTAAACCAGCCCACTAAGGGATGGTGCGCCCCCCACACCCTTTCCCACGTTACTTGGGGAGGTGGGGCGCCTCCACCTGGCTTGGGAGGCAAGCCTCCACCTGCTTGGCTTGGGGGGCAAGTCTCCCTAGGATTTTCCCCAGGGAGATCCAATCTGCTTGGCCGCCGCCCCCTAGGGGAAACCCTAGGGCGCCTCCCCCTCTCCCCTTGCCCCTATATATAGTGGAGGGGTGGGAGGGCAGCCGCACCTCTTCCCTGGCGCAGCCCTCCCTCCTCATACACCTCCTCATCCTCCTCCTCCTCCTCCGTAGTGCTTAGCGAAGCTCTGCCGGAGAACCACGAGCTCCATTGCCACCACGTTGTCGTGCTGCTGGAGTTCTCCCTCAACTTCTCCTCTCCCCTTGCTGGATCAAGAAGGAGGAGACGTCCCCGGGCTGTACGTGTGTTGAACGCGGAGGCGCCGTCCGTTCGGCGCTAGATCGGATCTTCCGCGCTTGAATCGCTGCGAGTACGACTCCATCAACCGCGTTCTTGTAACGCTTCCGCTTAGCGATCTTCAAGGGTATGAAGATGCACTCCCTCTCTCTCGTTGCTAGCATCTCCTAGATTGATCTTGGTGACACGTAGGAAAATTTTGAATTATTGCTACGTTCCCCAACAGTGGCATCATGAGCTAGGTCTATGCGTAGATTCTATGCACGAGTAGAACACAAAGTAGTTGTGGGCGATGATTTGTTCAATTTGCTTGCCGTTACTAGTCTTATCTTGATTCGGCGGCATTGTGGGATGAAGCGGCCCGGACCAACCTTACACTTACTCTTACGTGAGACAGGTTCCACCGACTGACATGCACTTGATGCATAAGGTGGCTAGCGGGTGTCTGTCTCTCCCACTTTAGTCGGATCGGATTCGATGAAGAGGGTCCTTATGAAGGGTAAATAGCAATTGGCATATCACTGTTGTGGATTTTGCGTAGGTCAGAAACGTTCTTGCTAGAAACCCACAGCAGCCACGTAAAACATGCAACAACAATTAGAGGACGTCTAACTTGTTTTTGCAGGGTATGCTATGTGATGTGATATGGCCAAAAGGACGTGATGAATTATATATATGTGATGTATGAGATTGATCATGTTCTTGTAATAGGAATCACGACTTGCATGTCGATGATTATGACAACCGGCAGGAGCCATAGGAGTTGTCTTAATTTATTGTATGACCTGCGTGTCACTGAAAAACGCCATTTAATTATTATTGTATTTCCTTGTTCATGATAATTGTCTATTGTTCATGCTATAATTGTATTAACTGGAAACCGTAATACATGTGTGAATACATAGACCACAACATGTCCCTAGTAAGGCTCTAGTTGACTAGCTCATTGATCAATAGATGGTTATGGTTTCTTAACCATGGACATTGGATGTCATTGATAACGGGATCACATCATTAGGAGAATGATGTGATGGACAAGACCCAATCCTAAGCATAGCACAAGATCGTGTAGTTCGTTTGCTAAGAGCTTTTCTAATGTCAAGTATCGTTTCCTTAGACCATGAGATTGTGCAACTCCCGGATACCGTAGGAATGCTTTGGGTGTACCAAACGTCACAACGTAACTGGGTGGCTATAAAGGTGCACTACAGGTATCTCCGAAAGTGTCTGTTGGGTTGGCACGAATCGAGACTGGGATTTGTCACTCCGTATGACGGAGAGGTATCTCTGGGCCCACTCGGTAATGCATCATCATAATGAGCTCAATGATACTAAGGAGTTAGCCACGGGATCATGCGTTACGTAATGAGTAAAGAGACTTGCCGGTAACGAGATTGAACGAGGTATTGGGATACCGACGATCGAATCTCGGGCAAGTAACATACCGATTGACAAAGGGAATTGTATATGGGATTGATTGAATCCCCGACATCGTGGTTCATCCGATGAGATCATCGTGGAACATGTGGGAGCCAATATGGGTATCCAGATCCCGCTATTGGTTATTGGCCGGAGAGGTGTCTCGGTCATGTCTGCATGGTTCCCGAACCCGTAGGGTCTACACACTTAAGGTTCGGTGACGCTAGAGTTGTTATGGGAAATAGTATGTGGTTACCGAAGGTTGTTCGGAGTCCCGGATGAGATCCCGGACATCACGAGGAGTTCCGGAATGGTCCGGCGGTGAAGATCGATATATTGGACGAAGGGTATTGGAGTCCGGAAGTGTTCCGGGGGTACCAGGCTATGGCCAGCAAGACCGAAAAGTGTTTCGGGAGCCCCGGCAAGTGTTGGAGGGCCTCATGGGCCAAAGGGGAAGGGGCAAACCAGCCCACTAAGGGGTGGTGCGCCCCCACACCCTTTCCCACGTTACTTGGGGAGGTGGGGCGCCTCCACCTGGCTTGGGAGGCAAGCCTCCACCTGCTTGGCTTGGGGGCAAGTCTCCCTAGGATTTTCCCTAGGGAGATCCAATCTGCTTGGCCGCCGCCCCCTAGGGGAAACCCTAGGGCGCCTCCCCCTCTCCCCTTGCCCCTATATATAGTGGAGGGGTGGGAGGGCAGCCGCACCTCTTCCCTGGCGCAGCCCTCCCTCCTCATACACCTCCTCCTCCTCCTCCGTAGTGCTTAGCGAAGCTCTGCCGGAGAACCACGAGCTCCATTGCCACCACGCCGTCGTGCTGTTGGAGTTCTCCCTCAACTTCTCCTCTCCCCTTGCTGGATCAAGAAGGAGGAGACGGCCCCGGACTGTACGTGTGTTGAACGGGGAGGCGCCGTCCGTTCGGCGCTAGATCGGATCTTCCACGATTTGAATCGCTGCGAGTACGACTCCATCAACCGCGTTCTTGTAACGCTTCCGCTTAGCGATCTTCAAGGGTATGAAGATGCACTCCCTCTCTCTCGTTGCTAGCATCTCCTAGATTGATCTTGGTGACACGTAGGAAAATTTTGAATTATTGCTACGTTCCCCAACAGAGCTTGCCAAGGAGGTCGGCGAGGCAGCTCTCGGAGCTGGCTATGCCCGCGCCTGGCGCGGGCTCATCGGAGAGGCGGATCTCGCCAACAAGGTAAGCGAGGCCAGCCGCCGCGCAGGCGAGCTCTGCGCCATGCAGCGCGTCGGCGCAAACGCCATAGGGCGTGCCGGGCTGGCTGCGCTCGCTAGGGAGGAACAAGGTTCCCGTCCAGAATGATCTCCGGACGACGGTGCACCTAGCCCCACGGTGGGCGCCAAATGTTGGGGGTTTGGGGCGACATATGCCAAAGGATGGCTAATCGTAGTGGGGGCTAGTAAGACATTACCGGTGCCTGGAAACGGGAAAAGGCGTAGACACGACGCCGGCGCACTTTACCCAGGTTCGGGGCTCTCCTAGGAGATAACACCCCTAGTCCTGCTCTGCGGGGTCTCCGCATGATCACTAAATCAACAAGTAGCTACAAGTGCTCCTTGAGCTGTTTGCTAGAGGTGGGAGAAGGGCAAGGCTAGCTCTCTCCTCTCTCTACGTGGTGGGTGTGTGTATCTCAGGGGCTGAACCCTTTGCATGGGTGCCCTGGGGGGTTTATATAGGCCTACCCCCCAGGGATACAAAGGTAATCTGGCCGGGTGTAGGACCCGGCTGTCAGTGTATATGGTCGCCGGCTTCTCCGCCGGCAGCCGGGGCCCGCCGCTTGGTGGGACCCGCCGGTTGTCTTGTACTTGGCCGACAGGCCGCGCCCG
The DNA here is from genome assembly GCF_018294505.1 of Triticum aestivum. Lineage (NCBI taxonomy): Eukaryota > Viridiplantae > Streptophyta > Magnoliopsida > Poales > Poaceae > Triticum > Triticum aestivum. Next base: position 350,510,758 of record NC_057802.1, on the reverse strand, counting down.
CCGCTCGCGGGTCTTGCCGGCTGCTTAGCACTGTAGCCATGTTGCTGATGATGCTTGCTTTGTCGGGGAAGGTGTGGCTACAGTCCCGCCGCCTGGTGGGAGATCACTGTAGCCACTCCCCGTCTTTTCTGGTTAATGGCGCACAGACTTCGAGGGAGGGGAGGGCCGCCTGGTCAGGAGTCGCCCCCCCCCTGAGTCGGCTGTCCGGGGCTCGCCGCCTTTTGGCTTCTCACGGACAGGTAGGGCCCGCCGCCTACTGGCCGTATCAACAGCCCGTCGTGGGAGCATGGCCTTCTCTGCCATGGATGATGTCATGGGCTGTGTGGCAATAGTGTCGCGCCGGGCGGGGGACGTCCTCCCAGTACACCGCACTGTAGCCACGCTCCGCCCTGGATTCGGGGGTGGTAGGCTGCACTGTAGCCACGCCCCGTCTCGTTGCGTTTATGTGGGTGCTAACCTTGAGAGCACGGGGTGCACCCGCTAGGAGCCGGCCTCTCTAGAGGCCGCCTGCTAGCAGTCGGCCCACTCCAAGGCTGCCTCCTGGAGTCCGCCAGCCTTCGGCAGCCAGCCGCTTGGACCAGCCGGCCTTAAGAAGGCGGCACTTTGTCTTTGATGCTTGAGGGGCGCTGCTGGCCCCGATGTCTTGAAATACCAGGGAGACTGATGAGGCTACCCGTGGTCATTTACTCCGAAAAACTTCCAGCGAATTGTATTAGCCTGATCTGATAGTTGAACGTCCATCAACCTCCGGACCAGATGCAACCAAACATCCCAACGTTCTCCTACCAGGGATCTCCTAAACTGGATATTAAGCGGTATCGAGTTTAATACTGTGGCAACATAATCCTCCTTACGTTGCACAATATTATATAAGGAAGGGTATTGCACAGCGAGAGGCATATCCCCTAGCCATGTATCCTCCCAGAAACTAGTATGTTTACCATTGCCAGCTAGAAACTTGACCCGTTGGAAGAAAGTTACCTTTGTCTTCATTAACCCCTTCCAAAAGGGTAAGTCCGTTGGCCTAGCGGTTACTTGGGCCAAAGTCTTAGAGTGAAGGTACTTATTCCGCAATATTTGTACCCACATACCCTCGATCTCAACGGATAGCCTGTATAGCCATTTGCTAAGCAAACATCTATTTTTCACTTCTAAATTTTTGATCCCTAACCCACCTTGTTCCTTTGGTCTGTAAATAATATCCCATCTAGCCAATCTGTATTTCTTCTTGGCCTCATCACTTTGCCAAAAGAACCGGGATCGATAGAAGTCTAGTCTTTTTCGTACCCCTATCAGCACTTCAAAGAAGGATAAAAGGAACATCAACAGACTTGTCAAAACTGAATTGATCAAGACCAGCCGACCTTCGTACGACATTAGCTTGCCCTTCCAGCAGCTTAATCTTTTTTCAATCCTGTCTTCTATACATTTCCATTCCTTATAAACGTCTATGATGAATTGGGATTCCTAGATAACTAAACGATAGGGATCCCATTTCACATCCGAACAGTTGTCTGTATTCGTCTTGTTCCTTTTTCGCTCTCCCAAAGCAGAACAGTTCGCCTTTGTTGAAATTGATTTTTAGTCCAGACAATTTCTCGAATAAGCATAACACAAGCTTCATATTCCTAGTTTTTGCTAGATCGTGTTCCATGAAAATTATTGTGTCATCCGCATACTGTAGGACGGAGACACCCCCTTCTACAAGGTGAGGAACGAGTCCTCCTACTTGGCCACTATCTTTTGCCTGTCCAATAAGGAGTGCCAACATATCCGCTACAATGTTAAACAACACAGGAGACATGGAGTCCCCCTGTTGTAACCTCTGGTCAACCAGGTAAGCTATGCAACTCTAGCTACCCGTTTACGTTTTAACATAGTGATCGTAGACCCCGCAAAAAAAGACATAGTGATCACAGTAAAGTCTTTAGGGACAATTACATTTGTGCCCCTAACCGGAACTCACTATTCAGATTTGCCCTAATTTCAAAGCATGCTCAAATTTGCCCATCTGTCATTAGTTGCTCTTATAGAAATGCCCTTCTGCGCTGTTACCGTCCGGTCAAAGAGATTTGACCAACTCAAAAAAATAGCAAAAAAAATTAAAAAACTGAAATTTTGTGGGATCAAATATACTCAGGTGCGCAACATGCGTGCAAATTTTCGTGCTATTTAGACATACCAGGAGCTCGTGGCCAAGGAAAACAATAAATCCGTACATCTTTGAATAGTAAATTAAAAAATAGCAAGAAAATTCAAAACCATATGAATTTTTTTCGCATCCAAGATGCTCGGGTGCACAAGCTGTGTGCAAAATTTTGTTATCAAATGACATGTGAGGAGCTCTAGCAAAAAAACCCAAAATGGTGTATTTTTTAAAAGTTTTTTTCCGGGCCAAAATTTGTTTTTTCTTCACGAACTCCTACAATGTCCAAACACAACAAAATTTGGCACACATCTAGCACACCCGAGCATCTTGGATGCCAAAATAATTCATATTTTTTCCAAATTTTCTAGCTATTTTTTTGAATTTATTGTCCACAGGCCTACATATTTACTGTTTTTCCTTTACCACAAGCTCCTAGATTATCCAAACAACATGAAAGTTTCCATGCACCTTGCGCACCTGAGTACCTTCGATCCCACAAAAAATTTCAGTTTTTTTTTTTTGAATTTTTTGCTATTTGTTTGAGATGGTTAGAGTTTTTTGATCGGATGATAACGGTGCAGAAGGGCATTTCTATAAAGGCAACTAACGGTAGAGGGGCAAATTTGAGCATGCTCTGAAATTATTGGCAAATCTGAGTAGTGGGTTGCAGTTAGCGGCACAAATGTAATTGTCCCAAGTCTTTACCATTGTACCGAGGAGGTAAGATTTGAACGACCAGATGCTCTCATCACATTTGACCTTCATACAACACTAAAAAATGTAAATTATTTACATACAAGTGCCATTTTTCTCCACGGTTTGGACCTACGTGATTTCCCTATAAATCGTCGGTCATCACATTGGTGTGCAGGTACGGCGAGCCAGTGTTCCTTTGAGCTGTTGTCAGGCAAGGTGAAAGGAATATGCTTCGCTGACGTACTACTACCTACTGAACAGCAGCTTCCACTATGAGCCGTCCATGGCTCCAGGACAACCAACAACCGGCAAGTAGGAAAGACGACAGTACATATTTAGCTAGGCTCGCTATGTATACTGACGTGACGGCTGATTAGATCAAAGATCACGATTACTTTAAGTAGCAGCCAGTTGCTCCATTTTTATCAAGCCGCACAACAACCGGCACAGGATGGATCCGTCTGCTCTCGAAGAACTCTTGCACACCGCAAGAGGGCTAACCACGCAAGAAACTCCAGCTCATACGTGCAGCCGTCTACCACTGGATTTTCTTTCTCCTGCCTTGTACAAGCCGCGTGTGCAAATACTTGGCGTCCAGGACTATGCCCGGCGAGAGAAACATGATTGGCGTTGCTTGGCTGCAGAGTTGGCTCAAGCTGTCGAGCACGAGCTTGCCTGCCGCTTACATAACCATCAGAAAGCGACCAGTGGCTTGGGTCTGGACGCAGAATCATTTAGGTTTAGGTCCGTCAGGACAAGGACGCTGAACACCCACAGCCGAGATCAAAGATGAGATCGCAGTCAAAATCCGGTGGCTGCTAATTTGTTTAAGAAATGTTTGTTGTGCCTCATTTAATGCAGAGCTCGTACACCATCGCTATCTACGCACAGGTTGTTGTTTTCTCCGGGACACTCGTTCATTTTAAGAATCAAGGGTGGTCAGCAATCTACTTTTCTTCCGGGAAAATGATATCGGAATTGCTACGATATTCCTATAAGACAGACTTGACTATGATTGTATGATTGCACTTTGCGTCATCTGATCAGGAATAGACTCGGGCTGTGATTGCACGTTTGGATTTTGTACCTAATCTAACGCTGATCTACATATACCCCTTGCTTTGCTCGGTGGCAACTAACCACCCACAACTCAGCCCCACCCAGAGAAGTTTGTAAAGCGATCGGATCGATGGCTTCTTTGCCGCTCCTTCGTGAGCTCAATAAGGCTGATGCAGGCGTATATCTGTTTTCTGTTGGGCAGGCGCTTGGTCACCTACGCGTTGGAAGGATGGGCGCCAGCGTACACCTTTATTTCCTTTTTTAATTCCTCTAGCGCCTATAGATTTCTGTTAGCGCTGTGAAGCCCGATGCTAACAAAGACGCTAAGTGAAAAAAAATCAAAAATATCTCGCTTAAGCGCCTCTGTAAGCGCTCTGCATTGTTGATGCCCTTAGAGCAAGAGATGGGGAAGGAGAAGCAACACGTTACTTCCATCCAAGAAATACTTCACCTGTTTATTACGGCATCCCATCGTTTAGAGGATTTTTACTACGTAGTACGAGTAATATATATTTTTCTCATATGATAATACACACATGAATACAAGAATGGTAAGTAGGCCCCAGCTCTTGGTGTCCGATCAGCAAACCACGAGCGCCATGTGGAATTTACAGCTCACCCATCTGCACAAGATTATTTCTCGTCATATTATTCCTGAAGATTATGAACATTATCTCGTCCGATCTCTCCCCACCCCAGAGAGGGTCCGGAGGCACGCATCACACATCGGGCGACCTGTACTTGTACACGTGGAAGCTCGCCTGCGGCGCCACAGCGGCCAGGAAGACCCTGGCCGTCGCCTCCTGCGCCGCCACCGCCCCATCCTTCTCCACCAGCGCCGCCGCCACCACATCGCCGGCGGAGCCGCCGGAGGCGGCAATCATCGCAATGATGGCCGTCTGCACGGGGCCCAGCGTCGGGTTGTACGCCGCGGACTCCAGGCAGCCCCCGGCGTACACCTTCCCCTCGCCGTCCGCCACCGCGAACCCCGACGGGCACCCGCTGTATGGCGCGTGCGCCGCGCGCGCCGCCGCCTCCGCGGCATCCTTCAGGCGCCCCTCCAGGTCGCCGGCGGCGAAGCCATTGGCGACGGCGTCAACGGGATCGCCGAGGCGGTTGTCGTGCGGCTCGAGGACGAGGGGGGCGTCCTTGGGGAGGAGGTCATGGGGGCCGAAGGGGCGGGGCAGGAGCGACGCCAGCGAGCGCCACTCGGCCGCGCAGCCGTCGGCGGCGTCGGAGGTCACCAGGATGCGGATCCCGGCGGCGCCGCGGATCTCCTGGAGGAACTGCCGGCAGTGGCCGCAAGGCATGTGGGAGACGGCGATGGCGCGCAGCGCGGGCTCCCCGGCGGCAGCGGCGTTGGCGATGAGGAACTGCTCGGCGTGGACCACCTGGGAGAGAGGGGCGCCCAGGAACTCGAGGTTCACGCCGGCGTACACGCGCCCGCTCTCGCCCAGCCCGACGGCGCCCACGGGGAACCGCGAGATCGGGGGGCGCGCGCGCCGCATCGCGGAAGGGATCAGCAGGGGCAGCAGGTCCTCCACCGTCTCCACCCCGGCCGCCGCGGCCGCGCGCTCCGCCTCGTCAGCGCTCATCACAAATCCTGGCAGCTCGACGGCCTCAGGCTTCGCCGTCATCCTCTCCTCCCCCATTGCTCAGATCTAACGCGAAACTGTGTTGTCACTCTATGATTTTTTTTTTCCTACCTTGTAATCGTACGTCGCCGCTTGAGATGGAGGGAGCGCTTGGATGTTTCCTCAAAGAGTGGAGGAGAGGAAGAGCGGGGAGGGGGGAAACTCGGTGGTGGTAGCGTGTGGGTATTTATAACGGACACACATCCGTGTGCTTTGTTGTTGCTGTTTTTCTCTTTTGCGCAGGGCTTCGCTTCCTTTCTCTCTTTTCAGTCTTTTGCAACGATGGGCACGGATAATTATCGTCCGCTGGACGTGTCATGCTGCAATCTTTTGCAGCTGAACTGAAGTGGTTTGGATGGCAAGTGGCCACACAGGTATTGCTAGCTGAGGATCACAAAATTAAATCCGAGACTATGTGTCATCAGATGGTTTCAAATCAAGCTAGCCAACTCGATCTTAATCCATTTCTTTTCTGAAAGCTATTTACATGTGTGCTAAAAAAAAGAACAATGTTTCAAGATATTGGTCAATCGTGACAGATGATGTTTAATCAGCTGATCCAAAGGATCCCGCAATTGCTAGCCTGTACCAAACGAGAAGTGGAAGGCGTTGGATTTTATGGACCTTGACCTGTTAAATCTTGTATCTCAGTCTAATTAAAATTTGCGAAGTACGATTACAGAAGTGGAAGCGATCGCCGCTCAGGGCCTTGATTTGCGAAGTCGAAGCGGTTGCCGATCAGGGCCGCTCCAGCGGCGCGGCGCATTCATGTAGCCTCAGAGCAGACACGACATTTTACTAGTGTCGGCATTGAAGCGGCACGCCTCCTGAGAGCATCTACCGCATCATTGTTCCGGTCTCCACATATGCTTAAAGTTGGAGCGATGTGATTTGATGGGACGGGGTGGATATCTATTGCATTCAAATGGGCTACTCGTTTGTCCACCTACTGACATTAAACCAGAACACGAACAGAGAAACCCACTCCGGCGTCCTCATTGACACAACCCGTTGCTTTGCCTGGCCGGTATCCGCTATTTAAATGCGGTCACGCCCAACACAAACTGCACAACACCACGTCCTGCTTCAAATCATCCTTCATGCACCACCTCCACCATGACCGTGGGCTCTAGAGCGTTGCAGCAGAACCTCTTGACATAGCAGAAGCACGAGTTGGCCGCCCTTGCGGCCAGCCGGCATGGCCACTGCACGAGGAAGACATAGAACGGCCTGCCAGCTAGCTCTTCAAAGGTCTCCGACGGCGACCCAACGATGGAGAGGGCCTCCAACAATGAGCCGACTCCCCTGCTCGCGTTGTTCCATGCTGGCTTAGCCATGGAAAACGAACATGCATACTTTGACGCCATCATGACGGAGGAGCAGCCGCCGCCGCAGCCCGTGTCGGCGCTCCGGTAGGTGCAGGAGGAGCAGTGGTACAACCTCTCCCTCCTCGCGCGTCACTGGCTGGTGGATGGCCAAATCCATGGCCACGGAGAACCCCAACTTCGTCGTCGAGCAACGGGCCTTATATGAGGTCGAGCACGCTCGCGCCGGCGACACCGCGATCGCGGCGCCCTCAGACACAGAGGCGGTGCAAGCCTTCGTGGAAGCGAACGCCAGCAGCTGGATGTCGTTCGCGTCGCCAACTGTACATCTTCGCGCCGCTACGACCAAAAGACCAGCCCGTCCACGTCCATCATTAACCTCACCTCCACCGGCGACGGCCAGGTCCACGTCCTACTTTTTCTCGCCGAAGACCGCACCTTGACGTCGCAGGTCTCGCGACTGCCGGGCATGGACCCGGAAGGGAACAACAAGGACTTGGACAGTAGGCGCCGGGGAAGAATTAGAGTAGATTAGGGTCTAGAGGTGTTTTTTCATCAAATATGCCGAAAATGAAATGAATGTGGTATGGTTTAAATGAAAATCATCCGATCTGCGTGAAAATGTCTGGTTCGCTCAAAATCGCTTCGAAATGTATGGGGCGCAGTTGGATGGCCAGGTCCCGTATCACTATCCGCAGACGCAACGCGCACGGATACGTGTCTGTTTTACGTGTCAGCATTGGAGATGCCCTTAGAGCATTTGCAATAATGTAAAATTTGGAGTCCCAAATAGTTTCAGGATAGAAGAGAGAAGGGTTTTGGGCACCAGAAAAGCTTAGGACTAGTGTCGTAAAATTTGGAGAGCAATTGAAACATGATATCTGATGGTGCAGAGACAGGGAGATGGATCTAACGATCGCTGGTTACCGAGATCGATTTTGGCCGACGGAGGTTGTCAGAGGCCGAGGAATGGTGGAGGATGGGGTAGGGGCTGGATGGGAGCCGAGGGTTGCGTTCAAATCCGTCGTAAGTGGATTGATTTGTTTGTTAATTTAGATTTTGTCAATGCAGGAGAACCCTAAGACCATTGTGGATGCAAGCTTCACCAGGCCAGAGCTAAGAATGTGTTTCTTTTGATGGCATAGACAATGGGAGAAGATTTTATGGCTGTGCTATGCATGCAATTTTTCCTTGCTTTGTTGTTTTAAAACTTTGCTTTGTAACTAAATTTAACTGAATCTTTTTGTTGACGATGTTAAGAAAAAGATGGCAGCTTCAGTGTGTAGCTGTCTCATTTCACTGTGTAGTTATCCGTGTACTGACTAGTTATATGAATTTAACTGAATCTTGTTCATTTTGTAGTAAATACTAACTAAATTAACTAAATCTTGTTGTTGTTAAAGTTTAGTCTGTAGTTAAGTGAACCTGCATTTAATTGAATGTTGTTGTCCAAGTTCAGTCTATCGTTAAGTGAATTTAAATTGTACTGTCACTGTGAAGTTATCTGAACTTTGCCCGTGTGTAGTTGTTAATTTAACCGAATCTTTGGGAGATGTTTAATGTGACTGAATTTAAGATAATCTTACTACTATTAAAGTCCAGTTAGTAGTTGAAGAAATCTGAATTTAATTAAATGTTGTTGTTCAAGTTGAGTTTGTAGTTAAGTGAATCTGGATATACTTTCAAAGTGTAGTTATCTATACTTTGTCAGTGTGTAGTTGTTAACTTAATGGAATATTTGGGAGATGTATAATGTGACCGAATGTATGAATCTTAATGTTGTAGCACATTGAATTTGTGATGTGAATTCAACTATTATTTGCAAGGAGTTCTAGACTATAGAGTGGTTGATTGGGTTGATGGGCCATGGCTCGTCATACTACAAAGGTGCGTGAAAAAACATTGGGAGATGTTTCATGAGCAAAACTGACATAGGTTGACTAACAGATAGGCTTACAAGAGAGAGCTAGCCAAGCTTAAGATGCATAATTAGTTCCTGTGCAATTAGTATAGTGATCTTGTTGCAGATGTTTGCAAGCTGTTTGAATGGCAAGATGCAAAGGGGTAGTAGATGGACAATGAGAAGTTAGCTAAAGATGTGAAGAAAAAGATATGGAACACGTAGAGGAGCGGTGTAAGATGGAGGTGAAGATGAAGAAGCTCGTAAAGGAGCAAAGGTCTATCCTTTCGTTTTAGGAAAATATCATCGGGAACACTAGGAAGGCTGTGAAGGAGGTCAAGGAGGATAGAGATTTTATTCAAGAGAAGAAGGTGGAGTTTCTGACTGGTGGCTTGCTAAAAGTTGGGCATGGTTGAAAAAAGATCAAGCTCATCCTAGAGGAATGAACTGGATGCTCTCGAGGTTAAGCATATATTAGGCCCATATATATAACAAGGCATGGAAGCTAATGATGTTATTGGTATATTTCATAGATCTACTTATCTTAGTTGTAATACCTAATGCAAACATGGTGGTTACTAAATTCTATATTATGGATACTAAATTGTGAATTCTATATTATGCTAGTGAGCTATGATGATAATTTCCTCTTAGACTCTGCTAATGTATGGTTACTAAACTTTGAACTCTATATTATGCTAGTGAGCTATGATGACAATTTCCTTCTACTGAATTCTATATTTGTCTACATAATCTTTGTGATGTTAGTTTTTATCTCAGATGTACCAGAACTGATCATTGTGATGGTCATATGGTGTAAAACCGTAATCCAATGTTTTGTTGGTTTGGTTGTGTTGGGGATATAACTATTGGGTATGACCCGCCCAGGAGGGGCCGGGTCATGCCACTGGCGGCTTAGGATGAAGAGGCCCAAGAAGATATGAAGATGGCAGATCATATAGCAAGCTTATTGAAGTCCCAAGACCCGGGGATGACTTGAGGCCCACGGGTGTGAGTCGCCATATGTTTGACTTGTATTGTAAGGCAAGCTTGATTAGATACCGAGCTGGACACGTCTTGTATGAGCCGGCCGGGACTCTGTAAGCCGCCGGGTATCAGCCTGTGTATATAAAGGGGCGACTCGGCGGCGGGTTAACTCAAGAAACAACTCATCGAGAACTAGGTCAAGCGTATTCGCTCCCTAGTAATCAAAACCCAAGCAATACAACCTAAAGCAGGAGTAGGCTTTTACCTCGTTGAGAGGGGCCGAACCTGGGTAAACTCTCTGTGTCCTTTGTCCCGTTTAACCCCTTCAAGCTAACCTAGTTGCGATGGTTCCACACCTAAGTCCTTCTGCTAGGGCATCTACCGTGTTAAGTCCACGATAGTTGGCGCCCACCGTGGGGCCAGCATAGTGGTTTCGAGTTCTTGAAGGGCGGCTTCACAGGGGTCAAGGGATACGTTGTTGGCCGGATGACCAAAAGCCACCGCGGCAAGATCTACATCAACGACACTAGCTGGGGCCCCGAGGCCGGCTCAATTGAGTACGGGTACAGGGTCCCCTTCGGCGGAATCCACGTCTTCATCGGCAAGATCGGCGAGTCGGGGCCTGAGCCGGACACCTGCACCGACATTGTCGAGACGGCTCAGCGTGCATGACCCGCCAAGGTTCAACCCACCGTGAAGCACGCTTTCATGGGTTTTACTCAAGGAGTGGATCATGAGGAAGGATCTGTGTCCGGTGGAGAGACGGCCATCTACTCTGGTGATGAGTCCTCAACCGGTGAGACCAATTCCATATATCAATTGCAAGATGGTAGGATTGGGGGCTGTTCCGATGGCGACAGTATTCCGGACCCCTATGATTCGCCGAATCGGGTTGCAATCTTCATGGCTGACACACAACCAGTGCTCGATTCGACAACTGTTGCGGCCATGACTTCCAGTTCAACGGCTGCGGCGACGGCCGGAGCAAGCGGCTCTGCGGGCCCGCCGGCTCAAGTTCTGACCGAGATTTTGGACGCTTATGCTACTTTAATGGGGGCAGAGGTAATCCCAGATACTCAATAACAACATAAGGTGGATGTCACGAAGCTGCGAGATGAGATAGCTCAAGCCAAGGAAGAGCTTGGTGCTGAGAACGCTAGGATGGCTGATAATCCCCAAGTGGAGGGAATCATCGTAGCAATTCCCAATGGTGGAAGTGATAAGTATGGAGTGTCGAACCCACAAGTATCTAAAGGTAAGATCAATATTCTTTCAAGTCCTATCTGCCACTGATACGACTCTACGTACACCGAGCGTTTGCTTCCAACTAGAAACGAGAAATAAAACTACGTTGTGGGTATGAAGAGGATAACTTTCAATGATATCGAAGAGCTAAAACATAAAAGTAGGTGCTGTTATCATAAAGTTAGAATATATTACTAAATATATAAATAGCGAGTGTGGAATAATGATGGGTCGGTGTGCGGAATTATCCTAGGCAATTGTTAACAAGATCGGTAATCACTATTGCAATTTCATATGAGGGAGAGGCATAAGCTAACATACTTTCTCTTCTTGGATCATATGCACTTATGATTGGAACTCTAGCAAGCATCCGCAACTACTAAAGATCATTAAGGTAAAACCATAGCATTAAAGCATCAAGTCCCCTTTATCCCATACGCAACAATCCCCTTACTCGGGTTTATGCTTCTGTCACTCAAGCAACCCACTATAAGCAAATCATGAACGTATTGCAACACCCTACAGCGGGAATCCCTCACGCTTGCGCGACACGGAGGGCACGATAGGACAGCACCAAAATTAAACATACAACTCATACCAATCTAGATCATCAATCAACCCAAAGATAAAGGATATCTACTCAAAACATCATAGAATGGCAACACATCATTGGATCATAATATGTGGCATAAAGCACCATGTTCAAGTAGGGATTATAGCGGGGTGCGGGAGAGTGGACCGCGTAAAAGAGATGAGGATGGTGATGTTGATGAAGACGATCACCGTGGAGATGATTCCCCTCCCGATGGCACTCCGGCGCCACTGAAAGAGAGGAGGAGAGGTTCTCCCCCTTGTGCTTCCTCCTCCATGGCCTCCCCCCTAGTTAGGGAAAGGTTCTCCCTCTGGTCCTTGGCCTTCATGGCGATGATGGCGCCTCCGGGATCCTCCTCCATGGCCTCCGGTGATGATGGCCCCCTCCGGCAGGGTGCCAGAGAGGGCCTAGATTGATTTCTCATGGCTACAGAGGCTTGCGGCGGCGGAACTTCCGATCTAGGTTAATTTCTGGAGGTTTGGGTATTTATAGGAGAGGTTGGCGTCGAGAACAAGTCAGGGGGCCCACGGGCAGTCCACGAGGCACAGGGGCGCGCCCCAGGGGGGTGGGCGCGCCCTCCACCCTCGTGGGGCCCACGGGCCTCCCCTCCGGTAACTCTTCGTTCCAGTATTTTTTATATTTTCCAGAAAAATTCTCCGTTGATTTTCATCGCATTCCGAGAACTTTTATTCCTGCACAAAAACAACACCACAGTAGTTCTGCTGAAAACAGCGTCAGTCCAGGTTAGTTATAATCAAATCATACCAAAATTATATAAAACTATTGTAAACATGGCATGCATACTTCATAAATTATAGATACGTTGGAGACGTATCAATGGCGACAGAGCGAGCCGCCTTCGACGCGCAGTCACAACGGATCTAGGCAGAGTCGTTCCGGCTCACCTTGGATCAGAACGCTTCGAACGCTATTATGAGGAGGAGGCACTAGACCCGTCTACCCACAGAGTTTGAGGCTAGGAACCTTTTCAACACACTTAGGGCGGGAACCAGTGACCCGCCCATGGTAAACTGGGCTGTTGAGGCGCCCGCGACAGGAGCATCGGTTCAGCCACGTGTTGCAGACCCGCCTCGTTTGAACTTGACCCCGCCTCGGCAAGTACCAACACCGCCGGGTCATTATTATAACCCTCTGGACAATATGATCGTCGTGGCTACACGATTGGCGGCTCTTCCTGTTGAAGGCGAGTCACCGGCTGCGGTCGAGATACGGAGAGCCGAAGAGCTTCTTCAGACAGCGGTGGCATAGCAGGCGGCCTATTCGTACAGCCATGATCGGATTCGTTCAACCCCTCGCCAAAGCCAAAGCTACAGCAGGCATATTGAGTCGCCAGCGGTTTCAAGCAGTGAGCGGCACCATAACCAGCCTCGTAGGCATAACCCGCCGCGTGCTGATACCAATGCTCAGGCTTTGGTGGATCAGGGAAGGGCACATCGGGAGGCTGAGCTGGAGGCTCAGTTGGAGGCTCAACAACAATCTCCGGTTTACCCATCGGTGTCTATGGAGGCAGGAGTAACCTCTAGAACCCTTGGTGTCACTACAAAAAAAAGACACATCCGTGACATTTTGGTCCGAACGAATTTTTTTCTGTCATACATATGACACTTCTATGACGATAATTGTGACAAAACCCGGTATCATCATAGATGTGGTGGGCTCCTACTTCTATGACAAAAAATCATGACAGAAAATGGGCTTTTCGTCCTGGGCGGGCCGGAGACGCAGCTGCATGACATTCTTTGGGCCGTCCATGATGGAAAAAACCGTGGTAGAAGCGAGGGGGAGGAAAATTTTGGGGAGTTCCCGATTACGGTGGGAGGTCGGGGGCCGAGCGATGCGCGTTTCTCTCGTACACGTACGCGCGTGTGTGCGAGGCGTTGGCTCTAACTGAACCCGAGCGAGGCGTTGGGCTCTAACTGAACCCGAGCGATTGCACTGCAGGCTACGCGTTACTGAACCCGAGCGATCGATCGATAGCTGTTAACTGAACCCGATCGAGCGATTCCTTCGCTACTGCTGCTAACTGAAGCCGGTCGATT